>NC_072794.1:88446002-89071002 GCF_028583425.1 Eublepharis macularius | reverse complement strand
TACAAAAAAAAGGATCATTTATTATGATGAATATATACATTATTACTTCAGTTAGAAACACAAGGAGTGAAAAAATGTATGATTAAAGGGATGCAGAACTTTCAAGAGCAAATACCTATGTACCAGTGGGAATGATTATGGGAAAAAGGAATGAAGTTCACAGCCAATCAGGCATTAAGAGAAAATTGGTATAAAATGTTTTTAGATGGTATATTACCCCAAAGGATATTGAGAAATAAAACTTACAAAGGAAATTGTTGTAAATGTCAAGATATGGATGGAACCTTTTATTATTTGTGGTGGACTTGCAAAAAAGCAAAAAGATATTGGAAAGGAATACATGGGAAAATGCAGAATAAATTAACATTTAGATTTCCTATGGAAGCTAAGAATATGTTTTTAGAAATATTACTTAATGAACTACCAAAAATTGTGGAAGAAATATTTTAATATATGGTGATAGCAGCCAGAATAATCTACTCAGCAAAATGGAAACTGAACATCTTTCCAAGCTTAGAAGAATGGGAAAATAAGTATACTGAATATACAAAAATGCTGAATATACAGCAATGGCGAAAATAACAGCTTATTTGAGAAACAGATCAATCATGAAATTTGAGTAGAGATGGAATGTGGATTATGGAATGTGGATTATGCAAGGGAAAGACTTGCTTTGCCAATCCCAAATTGAGTAGAGATGGAATGTGGATTATGGAATGTGTATTATGCAAGGGAAAGACTTGCTTTGCCAATCCCAAATTGCTTCAGCAATGCTGAGGCTGATTTGAGAATGCCAGAACATCCTGAATCGGGCCCAATCCGGGTTAAAAACTTGGATCTGGAACCTGAAGCACACATCCCTAGTGCGTACTGTTTGTCCTTTCTTTGGCCCTATCATGACCAAATTTTGTCAATGGTAGATGCCTCCAGGTTATCCCACAGTTTAGCTCTAGAGATGGAATCGAATGTGGCTTTTAGATCCACAAAGGCTGTGTACAAGGAAGTTGTCGCTTTAGTGCAATACTTTTCAACAAGATGCTAGAGAATTAGGCAGTGATCCGAGGTGGGCCTACCCTCCCTGAAACCTGCTTGCTCTACTGCAATGATGTCCCCTTGATCAAGCCAAGATAGGAATTTATCAAGAAGATGCCTGGTGTAGAGTTTGCTGATAACCCTTAGTACACAAGACCCAGGGGAGCCTCCCAGTTCTACAAGAACCAGCACAAAAAACACAAGTGGGAGGAGAATATATACAAAATCAATTTATATTGTTCAAAAGTGCAAAGTGCTCAAGTGCAATAAATAACAATACAATAAGAAATTCATACAACCATTATAATACAATACACACTGTATATTTTATACACTGTATCGGTGCCTATCTAAATATAAGAATTTTTAAAGCTCACATGAGTTAATACATAAATTTGCATGATAGCGCAGCCTGGTAAGGATCTAGAGTAGTCACCAGTCCAATCCCATATAGGGAATAATAAAACCAATGGGCATAATTGCCGACGGGATGCTGCGAAGCAACTTTATCCAATACCCGTTTCGTATTTCTTCCTCCTGGGCAGTCGTCTGGTGAATCTCGAAGCCACCTGCACTTATACAGCCATGCAATCAATAATGGTCCAGATACAGATAACCCTTAGTAGGCTGATAACCCTTAGTAGGCTGGTGGGCCTGTAATTAGAGGGATTGTCTTTCCTGCCTTTCTTGAAAAATGGACACACCGTCGCTACTTCCCAACTTTAGGGAATGCAACCAGATGTGTCAATATACGTGAAAAGTGTTGCAAGAAAGGGGGCCCACCAATCCACATTCTCCTTTAAATATTCTGGGGAAATACCGTCTAAGCCAGAGGCTTTGTTTCTTTTGAGATGATTGATATGAGATTTAACTTCTTGTACAGAAACTGGGTGCCAACTTGGAACAGTATCTAGATCCGGTAAGGTCAAAGTCTGGTGATAATCATCATAAAGATTCTGAAAATAAGTGAACCATGAATCTGGAGAGGTGGAGAAATGCAGAGATGATGTATCATTTGATGTCTTACTGTAAATTATTCGCCAAAAGTTTGAGTTTTTTCTTTGGCTGCTTGCAGAAGGATCTTTCATTGAGTTTTTTAGTATTTTTTTTTAGCTCGAGAAATCTGAATTTTGTACAGCTTCTTTTGTGTGAGAAGCAATAAATAGGCATCCTTCCTCTTATCAACCCCAGACTGAATGTAACAACAATAGGCCAGAGAAAGCACAGATTTTGCATTAATGCAGGCTTTATCAAACCAAGGCTTAGATGGTTTAAATGAGTTGGTCCTTTGCTTTCTAGGAGATCGGAGAAGAATGGAGCCTAGCTTCTGAATCAAATTGTCATAACTTAGTAGGGGATCTTGGGCGGAAGAGGGGTTTGAGAAGATAGCACAGGATTGTTGAAAAGCATCATGCTTTAGCTGACCTTTCAGCTGGAGTTAAGTTGGATAGACCATTTAAGATGACGGCCATGTTGTTCAAGAGTCAAACATTTTACTAGAGAGCTCATCAGGTGGTGTCCCTTTATATGAGGCAATACCACCTGTAAAGATATAGGGAAATTATCCCTTTCTAAATATGGTAGGACTCTAAAGTTAATGACCCTATCAATAAGAGTGGGGCAGGCCAGCATGTAATCTATAATGCTAGATTTGTTCCTGCCATAAAGATGTATTCACCAGGATAGTCCCCACGTGAAAAGCCATTTAATACATTAAGGCCTAGCATAAATATGGCTTTTCTAAACGAAGTCTGGCATAATTTGAGTATTGATCTTTAGACAACTGTAAGAAGGGGAAATTCTCAAGAATCCCCTTCGGCTTACCCAAAAGAGTCTTATATTTGGTCTCTATATGTAGGTCATCAGGTCCTAGGCAGGCACCTAGTCCCCGATCCGCAGGACCATAGCTTCTGGGTGGTCCAAGATTAAAAGTGAAACATATTGTTCGAAGGACTTCCAGATACCTTCGATGGCTGATTTCTTGCTTTGTGGGGGCAAATAAGCATTTATAATAATCATACTGCCACCCTCCCAGGATAGAAGGACTGCCATAGCATGCTGGGAGAGGGGAAATTTTTCCAGATACTTGACATTAAATTGCATTGAAATGAATAAACCCGGTCCACCCTTTTCTTTCAAGATACTTTGAACTCTAGATTCTGATGTAATACTCTGAGAATGGACAATGAAGTGGTACATTCTTGATGTTTGCCACACATTGACATTCTGTATAGATCATATTAATTCTTTCACATAAGAAGAGGGGGTTGTTTGCTTTTTTCTGTCTTTCTTTGTTATGAAAGAAAATTTCCATACCTATTATAATGACAGACTCGCCAACTTTTCAGATGCCAAATGAGATGATCTTTTACTGCTTCAGTTGGATCTTTGATTTCTTTTGAATTAATTGTATTCTGTGGTAAACATGACTCTTCTCAGCTTATGCTATGTTCACTTGTTTGATCAGTTTAAACTGATGACAGAATAGTCACTCCTTAAATTATGTCCATCACCCTTCTCTCTGTTGATTCTTCCCACTTCAGTTAAATAAAATTATACTCCTCGCTAAAAATATAGCTGATAATTCTATGAGCTTCCTTTCCAGTCAAATGCTATTTTCTCTGTAACACTGAATTATAGGCTGAGTTTTTTAGAAATGTCTAGAAAGAATACTATCTCTTCATCTACATTCTTATGAATATGTAAATTTTGATGAATCTTACAAATCAGCTGGAAATGATTAAAGGCCTTTGTAATACAGTGTTGTCTTTCATGCAGTCTCCAATACAGTGTTCTCTCTCATGCAGTCTCCTCAGGGATTAGTCAAATTGATCACTATATGCATATCATATTTTTTTTCCATTTTGTAATGAATTCGTCAGGAAAGACTGAGGCTTTTTGCACAATACATAAGTCTTGAAAAAAGAAAATTAACCTTTTGGAAGTAAATCTACATCTGATTACATAGGGTACAGTCACAAGAAATGTTGAAACAAGGACATTGACTTAAAAAAAACAGGCCTCTGTTTTAACTGTAAACTGCCCCTAAATTTTTCTTGGTGTGATTCTCTGTTGTGAAGGTTGGTCCTCATAGAGAGCAATGGAGATCAGCGGTGGATAGAGGCACCATAACATGGCCCCCCGAAGTCCAATATCTTTGAAACTTGGGGGGTTGTGAGAGGAGAGTTAGGAGAGGATCCCCTGCAGGTTTGGTGCATCCACCTAGGAACACCCCTCCCCCAATAGGGAACCCCTTCCCCATAGGGAACCCCTTCCCCATAGGGAACAATGGAGATTGGCGGTGGATAAGGGCACCTTCTTGGGGGGGGGCATAACATGGCCTCCCAAAGTCCAATTTTTTTGAAACTTGGGGGGTCTTGAGAGAACAAGTAAGAGTAGGTCCCTTGCAAATTTGGTGTATTTTGCTTGCAAAATGCCACCCCTAGCCACCTAGAAAGCCCCACTAGCAGCAGAAGCACTGTTTCCTCTTGGAGTTCCTTAGGAACGGCAAGGGAAAGACTTGCTTTGGCAATCCCAAATTGCTTCAGCAATGCTGAGGCTGATTTGATAATGCCAGAACATCCTGAATCGGGCCCAATCCGGGTTAAAAACTCGGATCTGGAACCTGAAGCGCACATCCCTAGTGCATATTGTTTATCCTTTCTTTGGCCCTATCATGACTGCTTCACTGTTTTCATTATTCTGGTGTGGCTCTGCTATGTTTTCTCTCCCGCTCACAACTTTGGCAGTTTTGGTCAGTTCCTTTTCCTGCACTATAGCAGTAGTCTCAGATTTTTTTCTGAATGGCAATTTCTGTTCCTTGACTACCATATCTTACACCTCTAAGTGAGTAAGAGTTTCTACTGAGGCTGTAGCAGGATTTGAAACCTTCTTTTGCTATTGATTACTCACATGCTTTAAACTTTCTTCTTCCAAAGACATTTAAAATAGAGATGTAACTTCTTGTTAACTTTTTGTACTTCTCCGGTACTTTATTTTTAGTGTACAGCACTTCCACCTGTGGAATGAGGACACTGTGGCTTTCTAACCTATGCGCCCCCCCCCCCCATTCATAGAGTTTCACAATGTTAATGTGTCCAATGCCCTGGCAAGGATTCCTTACCAGGGGGAGGCTTTCAGCTCTCAGGTCTCACCACGCTATCGGTTGTATTAGTTGTTTAGGCTCCAAGACAGACTTGGCAGTACCCTTACACATCCCTTCCTTGGTAGGTTGGTAGAAGCTATGACACTTTTCCTTGAGTGTAGGACTGTTCAATGCCCTTTACATAGCACAGTTCTCCCCACCAGAGCGCTGTTTTTTCCTTGACAACAAGAAGCTAAGCATCAGTTGGGAAGATGGTCCTCTATAGTTTCTTACTTTGAGAACTTCACACCCACTTCCTTCAATAAATGAGCTTGCTACTCTTCCCATATGGGACTACACAGAAGCCACAAAGGTGAACACAGAAGCCACAAAGGTGAACTCAGTTACACTTACCTGTAACTGTTGTTCCTTGAGTTGTCTTCTGTGCAGACACAAATCCCTCCCTCCTACACCACTGTGAACTCTCTGGAATCTTAGTTTCTGGGAGATCTCTATCGGAGGCATGGAAAGAACTGAGGGAATAACGCCCCTCCTGGTCATGTGATGCTTTTGGCAAGAAAGTGCGAAAGGGAGAAGGAATGCTCATAGTTGTCTAGAAAGCTCTGGAAATCTTCTCCTTGACTGGTCTACATATGTGTAGTCCCAATATGTGCCTGCACAGAAGACCACTCGACAAACAAGTGTTTGTCTTAGGAAACTGTTTTTCCTAAGACAGGGTTCCCCAGTGTGGCGCTCATCAGTAGTTGCCCCAGCAACTTCCTAAGCTTTTTTAGAAAGTAGGTGGGGCTGCTGTAAGGCAGAGATTACCATTGGCTGCCTTCATATAAATGAAAAGGGATTTCCATGGATGCAGTAGCAGTTACAGCAGCTGAAAGATTAGGAGGACTAGTAAGCACTCAGGCTTCTGGTTCCATTCCACCTTCAGGCTTTCCTTCTTTTTATTCCCCCGTTTCTTTGTCCCTTTCCCCTTCTTGGACTTTCCTTCATTTTTTTTAATTTCCTTTCTACAATTTGTTTGTAAAGAAATGAGGGAGGGAATTGTGTTTGGCTCCATCTCCTTTGGCAGCCATTTTGGAGTGGCTCTCACCACTCCCTTTCAAAATTACAAAGGTCTCTGCAGGTTCAAATGTTGGGAATTGTGTTTGGCTCCACCTCCAGCAGTAGCCATTTGAAGTTAGGCTCCCCCTCTTTGGCAGCCATTTTGGAGTGGCTCTCACCACCCCCTTTTGAAATTCCAAAGGTCCCTGCAGGCTCAAATGTTGAAAACCAATGTCCGAAGACTTTGAGAATAAGGGAGCTGTACTGTCTCAAAGTGTGTCTGGGCAAACATAGGAAACTCAACTCAGCTGAACAGAAGCTTATGCAAATTTCTTTTAATATTTTCTTAAGCCCTCATCCTAGCCCCATTTCATTCTAAGAACAGTGCCCAGCTCTTGGCCTCCATTGGAAGTACAGTTGAGTGCGGTAGCTGCAACAGCTTGCAGAGTCTATAAAGGGAGTGTGCTACAAACATTGCAGTGCCTGAGGCTGACTATATGTGAACACAGTTCCTTCCTCAAAGGATAAAGTAGTTCTGTGCAAAAAACTCTTAACCAACTAAGGGCAAAAGAACTCCTGGGCATGAGCAGCGGGCCTTCTCTTTTAAAGGAAATGCATCTTTGCCCGGCAAATGTTATGGAGTCTGGGGTCCTGTACGTCACATCAGTCTCTGTAAGGGTGACAGTGACTCTTCAGATGCCATGGCTCTTTATTTGTATCCTTTCTCCTTTATTTGTAGCCTTTCTCCCCAATGAGATCCCAAAGTGGCTTATATCATTCTCCTCTCCTCCATTTTATTCTCACAACAACCCTGTGAGATAGTAGAAAGGAGCAAGTAGCACCTATAAGGCTAACAAAATTTGTGGTAGGACATGGTCTTTCGTGAGTCATAGTTCACTTTTTCAGATACAGAAATATGTATCTGTATCTTGGAAAGTGGAGTGATTTCAGATGCCGAATGACAATAGCTGGTGAATGGTAATAGCAGGTGTAATTGAATAAGGTGGGGTATGCAGAAGGGTAGTGGGTGTGGAGAAATCAGCATTGATAATGAGACAGGAAGCCTAGGTCTCGATTCAATCCAGGTCAGTGTGTTGTCTTGAGCTTTGTTATCAGTTGCAATTCAGCAATTTCTAATCTCCCTTTGAAATTCCTCTGCAGAGTAACTGCTACTTTTAGATCAGCAACTGAATGTCCTGGAAGGTTGAAATGTTCCCCCACCTGTGAGGTAGATTAGGCTGAGACCTAAAGTACACGAGGACGCTCAAGTGAAGGGAGACGCAATGTTAGCCGGGAAGCGTAGTTTGAATTCCATCTCTCTCTACAGAGCCAGCCAAGATTGCTCCTCAGAGGGTTTATTAATTTCACCTCTCTACAGAGCTGACAAAGATCGCTTTTCAGAGGATTTGTTAATAATTGACAGCCTTGGGGGAGGCAAAGAGGAAATTAACATGTTCCATGATCTGTGGATACTTAAATCTGGAGTGTGGAACGATGAATGGACAACACAGATCTTCCTACATACATGAAAAATGGCCCAGGTTTGCAGAAAAATCTGAAATCTAAACAAAAATGCATTTGGGGGGGGGGGAGTTAAAAACTCCAAAATGATAAAAAGAGAAGATGTAGTTTTAATTAGATGTCCTCATTGGCTGTTGCTAGGCAACCATGACAGTTTAGCCAGCATTCCAGGCATGGTTTCTGTCAGTAAAAGGCAGAGGGAGAGGGCAGTGCCCTTTCAAGGGCTGTTTTGGACTTTGAAGGAGGACATTTGGGGCCAGGCTCAGAAACAACCACCAGGCAAGTTGATACCTCAAGACTTGCATGACTCACTGAGGCTTGGCTCTTGCCCTCTTTGTGCTATGTCTACTTTTGCCATGTGGATGCTGGACTACCTGAAAATATTAATCAATGCAGCATATTCCAGTAATTCCAAGAGTACAAGGGGAAGTCTTGTGATGCTTATATCACCTTTTATCCATTTTTTGTCCATCCGTCTCCCCATTAATTTTAACAGTGTTGGTTCAGTTTGAAAGACTGTGTTGTAGTTAACAGAAGCAAATAGGTAAAACCCTAACAGGTTTTCCTCTTGTTTCTCTCACAGGTGTCTGAGTAACCAATACGTTTGACTTGCATTCTCTGAATCTCATTAACCTAACATGCAGCATGTAGTGGAGAGAATTCATCTTTAGAGATACTTCTTCACAGCTCTAGTTGAATCTATTATCATTTTGTTCTTAGAACTTAGAAAGGAGGTAGAAACAATAAAAAAGGGTTGGATTATCCACTAGAAATTCAATTCTAAATCTTTTCCATCTAATTTTGATCTTGGTGGCCCATAATCAGATTTTAATTTACACAGTTCAAATGTGCCTTTTTAGAGCCCTTCAATTTCTTTTTCTCTTTAGAAATAAAACATTAGGTAACCTTATTAGTGCATATGTACATATTTGAGTGTGTACAGAGATGTAAAATTTCTGAAAATGTTGAAGCCATGGAGTGGGGGGAATATAAATACCATACAGTGCAATCCTAAACAGAGTTAACACCATTCTAAGCCCATTGAAATAAATGGGTTTAGAAGGGTATAACTCTGCTTAGGATTGTACTGAATATACCCAGTACTGCAGAGAGAAATCACTGCAAACTGCTACAGTCTGTATTACCTCAGGGAATCTTAGTTTTTGTCATCTGAGATGTAGAAAAAAATAAAAGTTGAAAA
The DNA here is from genome assembly GCF_028583425.1 of Eublepharis macularius. Classification (NCBI taxonomy): domain Eukaryota; kingdom Metazoa; phylum Chordata; class Lepidosauria; order Squamata; family Eublepharidae; genus Eublepharis; species Eublepharis macularius. Next base: position 89,062,105 of record NC_072794.1, on the reverse strand, counting down.
TAAAAAACAGCTTTAGAAAGTATATGATTTGGACATAAGCAGTCTCATGTAGTCGCAAAGCTAAATGTGTGTTTGGATGTCAAGTTAAACCCTATAACATTAATAACACTGAATTCCTTAAAGTAAAGCATTTTAATTAATGCTAAAATTATTTTTATTTTTTATTTAAACAGTGAATGTATCATTCTCTAATTTTATACTTTGTCTTGTACAAAAATCTTCATACTACATATTTTAAGTAACACCTTGTCTTTAAAAAAAATTCACTGATTTCAGAGAAAATGTTATAGATGCTGATTTCAGAGCTCCCCATAATTTCCAATTTTTTCATTTGAATAATTGAATTAAGTACCTAGAGGAAAAAGCTTTTTCCTAATGTTTCCATATTTCATCTATATTTTCACATCTCTGTGAATATGTGCGGTTTATACAGTTTACAACTACTACATACCCTGAAATTTTGTAATCTGTTTCTTGTGTCTACATCTCACTGCCTGGGTGAGGGGGGATATCCTGCCTGCTTATGTTAATGATTTGTTTATTTTTGTGTAGACAGTGCATGTGTATTATATCTTCCCATCCCTTCTTCCCCTCAGTTGCTTGCGTGATTGATTTCTATTATATTTTCTGTTCATGTTGCACCCGGATAGAATGTGAGAAACGGTCAAAATTTTGTGTGATTTCAAAGGTTACAGTATGCTTTGAAAGAGTTCTTTTAATGTCATCTACATCAGCTTCACTGGTTCATTATATTTCATAATTTTCTTACCATGTAACTTATATTCTTAATTGCTATTTTATAGTATTATTGAAGTATCAGAACAATGCACAGAGTCCTAGATGTATGTCCAGCTTCTTGGTGACTACATTCGGGTAAGGATAGGTCTGTCTGCCTTACCATAGGTGCTTGCAAAAAAGTGGGGTGTGTGTATAAAGGCAACTGTCTTGGTGTTAGTTAAAATGAGGCTGTAGAAAAAGTGGCAAAAACGTGGCTCTTTTTGGAGTGCACACAGATAGTCAGGATGGCATACTTGTGATATTCAGGTACCTTTAGAATATATGGCAGATTTGAATTTTTGTTTGCTTCACCATCTTCTGTTAAAGCAATTCTCTTCATATGTACAGACTCCTCCCCCTCTTTCATTTCCTTTGCTAGATCTGCAGCTGTAATAAGACTTTGACCCCTCCCTCCGTTTCCTTAGTTTTATTACTCTGAGATGAATATACTTATTGCTGTAGTATATTAGCCTTTGTTTTATGTTGTTTTTTGCAGATTTGTTTGCAAGATACTCTTCTTCATCCCCACAAAAGTATATTTTCTTGCAAAATTACATTGCTATATGATGTGCAGGATTTGAGTAGAGTAGCACCTTAGCGATCAATAAGATTTTCAGGATAGAAGCTTACAAGAGTCAAAGCTCCCTTATTCAGATACGTTCTTCAAATATCTGAAGAAGGGAGGTTTCAAATGCTTATCTTGCATCTGAAAATCTTGTTGGTCTCTAAAGTGCTAAGGTGCTACTGGACTCAAATCCTGTTTTTCCGTTGCAGTCCAATCGGAAACTATGCTATATGATGTGTTTGCATTAAAGTCCTCTTACAGGAACTCAATTGGTCTCTTTCATTTCACCTTCCTGACTGCTCAGCTGATTTTCAAGCTTGGCATAGATTCTTAAGGACAGTCTTCACATCTACTGTCACCTGTGCGTCATCACTCCCCTTCATTACATTGAAGGTCATGTTTCAGCGCTACCTGAGAGTTAAGCTACAAGAGATGAATTACATGAGAAGGAGCATGTGAAGGGAGTCTCAGTGTTATTTGGGAAGCTGAGGTTTAAAAGAGATTGTTAGGCTTTGTCAATTTCTCCTCTCTACAGATACAGGGAGATTGCTGCTCAGAGGGTTTGTTTATTTCCAATTCACCTCTTAGAAGGGGAGGTGAAACTGACAGAGCCTTTGGGAGGCAAAACAGAAATTAACAAACCCTCTGAGCAGCATCTCCCTGGTTCTGTAGAGAGGGGAAATTGACAATGCCTTCTGATCTCTTTTAAAACTCAGCTTCCCAGCTAACATTGCAACTCCCTTCATGTGCTCCTCCTCTTGTAATTTGTCTCTTGTAGCTTGGCTCTTAGTTTGCTGGCATAGCCTATTATGGGTAGGCTTTGCCACAGAAAAGTGGCAGGTAATCTGTGGGAAGACATGATCGGGGAAGGAGCATAGGCTCAGCTTTTGGCTTTTTTATTTTATGCGTTTATATACCACACTCTCCAATTAAAAACTCATGAGGCTGTTTACAACAATAAAATCTGTGTAGTGTAATAGTTAGAGAATCACACTAGGTCACTTAATACCCCATTCTGCTATAAAACTTATTGGGTAAGTTTTGAGGATAAAAATAGAGGAGTATCCCACCCTGAGCACCTCAGAGGAAGGACATGATAAAAATTGAAGGATAAAAAAAATTAAATCAATGAACAATGCAAATACAGCTACTGTGCATCTACCAAGATTATTTGGTAGAAGCTTTTGGTAGAAGGGTTTGCTATATTTTCATTATTTTGCTTTTCAGAGTTTGCGAATGTTGTCATTTACTGAAAGAATTCTTTCTCGGGTCTTAGCCATGAAAAGGCAACATTCCAGGGTACGTCTCTTTCCATTTTAAACTCAGATACAATCTTTTCCATTGCTCCTTACCCTTCTCCCTACCCCCCACCCCAGCTCAAGATCCTTAGTTTTTACCAGGGACTATCAGCTGTTTGGCATTCGAACCAGCTCTGGTTGACCTGCATAACTTTCAGCCTGCCTTGCTTTAAATAGAATTCTTCCCAGTCTTGCCTAAACTGCTTTGTGGATTCTTTTTTACCAAGCACCACTCCAATTAGCAAAGTGACAGTGACTGTAATTTCAAAGGACTGCCAATATCATGCTGAGATTCTCAGTATATTAACTATTCTCAAATCCTGTAATCATGCTGTAACCAGAAGAAAAAATATTTCAGCACTGGGATCAGGTGGCTTCCTTCTTGGCATTGTGAAGTACTTATTTATTTAAAATTTTAATATACCTCCCTTTCTCCAGGGCATCTTTGGACACAAAACAGTTGTGTTCTTATAATCAGATAGCTGGTTCATAAAGAGGCCATTTTTAAAATGATTGTGATTTTTAGAACCAAAAGGCATCCAAAGAACGTTTTATTCTTTTATTTAAAAGAAGTAGAGTTTGAAATTGTCTAGATCTTGTATTGGTAAATCACAAAATGGTATGAATCTGTACTAAAATTGGTTAATTTTGTTTTGGAAATTCACCAGTTTTATATAAATTGAGAAAAATTCCATAGCTTAGAAATTGGTCATGGTATTTAAGAATTAGAACACGTCTCAAGGAATCAAGCTTTCCAGTCTTTGCTACACCATCTCTGTAATGGTGAGTGATGCTACTAATGTAATTGTAAACATTCCTTCACTTTTAATTTGGCTAGATCCTATATCAATTGCCTTACCTCACTGTAGTCTTCAGTGGTAGTAGGCTCTTAGCCAGTGCCAAGTGTCTAGAGACTATATGTGCTAATGGCATCTCTGAAAACTGTTGTACTGTTTTGTCCTTCCCAAAGGACATGAGCGCTGTATAAATAGCACAGAATAATCATCATTATTGATGTGTGATATTCTGCTATTTCTGTTTATGTTTGCTCTGTCATTGTCAAGTCAGCAATATAGTACTGTATGGTTTCAAGCTAATTTATCAGCTTTTAGATTGTAGATTTTAGCACTAGTTCTGGATTTTACATACCACCTTTTATTTCTGCTTGTAACTTTTTAATATAAACCGCTTTCCTGATGCAAAGTGGTGCATAAATATTGTAAATAACTTTTCAGCCAGCTGGGATAAAGTAACCAGAAGGCAGGCTTCTTTAGGATTCACATTTGTAAGGCTACTGATGATCATTACTTTGGCTAAGGCATTTTTATATATTTCAATTTAAAATGAACCTGTGATGCTCCTATTACTGATTCTGTACTCTGTAAATTAAATTATTACCAAGCTTTTAAAAACTGTGCATTTTTGTCCTTCCACCTGTCTCTACTATTCTCTTAATGTGACTCTTACAGAAGAAAAAGTGTAGTAAGTGTGACCTCTTTAGTAAGCCTTCAGTATATTAACATATATCATTCACATTTTTAAGGACACTATGGAAAATCCTTAAAACACTATGAATGCTAGAAAAATCAGCAGCTGTTAAACACAAAGGCTCCCATTATAAAAATATCATATTTCTGAGTAGTCTTCCTTGACAGCCGTGGGGTTGTATGGGTATATTTTCTGGCTTGGGAAGCAGTGTTAGGTGGAAAAGGTAATCAGAGAAAAGGATTTCAGTTCCCCATTTGGAAATCGTACACATGTGCTGCAAAGAATACTGAGTCCTTTTTTTTTTGTTTCTTATGTTTCAACAGGGCAGAGTTTAGGGTATGGATTTGTTAACTATATTGATCCAAAGGATGCAGAGAAAGCCATTAACACTTTAAATGGACTCAGACTCCAGACCAAAACCATAAAGGTAAGAGAATACAAAGAGTATTTTTGCTAAATTCAGGAAGAAGAGTGTAGTTAAGACAGTGCCTGGCTATCTCACCACTGTTTTATTCTGGACAGCCCAAAGAGTGCAGCTAGCTCTTATTTTAGAACAAAGGAAAGATATATAGCAGGTGGCATTTTTGTTCTTTTCAAACTGCTTCTATTTTGTCCATTAAAAAGCAAACAAGCAGAAAAAGATTATTACAGGATTTCAGGTCAGGTTGTCAAACCCAGCATTAGAAAATAATCCATAAAAATAGTAGCAGAATTTTTAAAGGCCTGTTTGCCAGATGGCTACTATCCAGGGTTTGTCACCCATTGTCTCATCATGAGATTACTGGGCATTCCATAGGCATCTGATCCTCAAGGTACATATGGTAATTACCCTCAAGTAAATATGATCAAATACTACTTTCTGTTAAATCAAATACTAGATTTTAGTAGCACATTGATCTCACTCAAATGTTTTTTGTTGCTAAATTTGTTGCCAGAAACCCAAACTTCCTTCAGGAAACCAAAATATAGTAATGATATATTCTCCATCATTCCATTAGCTTTCCGGTACTGTAGTTCATCATGGGAGAAATTGTATAGGCAGTAATATTGTCCCTATTTTGGAGAGGTTCCCCCCAGTGCTAACTGAATTGTAAGTCATAAGCATGTTGTATTGAATACAGATATACCAGTTATTTAATATGTGTTCTGTTTTTTAGCATATTCTTTCAAAATCAGTTTAAAGGAGGGCAGGTGCCAACATTAGTGTCTTTTCCTCAGTATGAATTGCTTAATCCCCTTAAGTTATATATTTCACTTAAATAAGTTAGCATGAAATAGCAAAACAAACTCATCAAGTGCCAAGTATTAAAATATAATAGTAAGCCAGCAACTTATGTGTCAACCACCAGGTTCAAGTTTAGGTTTAAGTTGCTTCCTTTGCATGCTTGCAAAGGAAAAACAACAAAGAACAAAGATCTGTAACAAAGAAAAAAAATCCCAATCCCTACAACCTGTGTTTTATTCATTCCAGCTTGCTTTAAATTGAGAATCATGGTGGTTTTAGTACTGTACTCACTTTTGTGTGTGATTGTTCTCCTTGAAGGCTTGGTAATTTTTTCCACTATATTTTAATTGTTTTCTGGTTCTAACGCTATAGACTTCAACTAGCAGGGAAAGCACCTGGTGGTAGGCAGAATCCTAAAACTCAGAATGTTATCAGCTAGTGTTTGTCGTTTTGATATTTTGATATCCATCAAATGCTTGTATACAGAGAAATGTGCTAAGATTAGGCTTTCATTTTATATACGTGACCCGTGAAAGATTTCAGTGTTCCAGTGAAATATTATGAGAGACTGAAATGCTTTGATGCTCTCAATGACCTTTCCATATTTTTATGAGGGAAAAAATGTTTCTTGTTTCTCAACTTTATTTAATTCAAATATTTTGATAGACTCTGAAAGTGAAGATTTGGGTCCTGGTGATGTAGAGTTTGTTGACTATAAGGTCATTCAGGAAAAGCACAGTTACACTGTCTAGCTCAAGTTGGGGGAATAACCTGCAGGAAACATTAAAATGGTTGATAAAAAAAAATCTTTTCCACTTTTGCAGTGAGTGACTCTGTTCTTGATGGTCAGTAGGTGACAGCAGAAAAGTCTAGGTTTTACCATTTCCGTTCATTTCTTCATTTACAGCCATTCTGTACTGTTGTAACTTTCTTCTCATGATCCAGCATTTTCTGTCAAAACTCACTAGAGAGGATTATGTTCATCCATTCCAGTTCTTCAGATTTACTTTTAACTTGGTCACATATGTATTAGGAAAGGGGGGAACGTCATCCTTTAATCAAATTGGCACAGACAGGAAAGTCCAAAAATGTAGTCTTAGCTACATTTTCACAGTGAACTTAGGATCTGCTTTGTGAAATTACAGGTTGCCTGGCTTGGTTTTAAATATTAACTGGATACTTCACTTTTTTAATTTTTAAAATTTTATTTGAGAAAAAATAGAAATAACAATAGAAAGCTGCATAGGAAATATAAGCAAGCTATAGAGCATAACTGAATTTCATACCGTTACACTTCCTTCATTTAATCTGTTATAAAAAAAAGAAAGGAAAAATAAACTGTAATACTTTTAGATAGAATATCTAGCAACATATTTTTAGGGTTTGGGGGGGAGGGGTTCAGCCCAAAGTGAGACTTTAAATTTTTTGTATTCAACATTATATTCATCCTCATAATATTTGGTATATTAACTTATTAGTTTAACTATTTAGCTTAGCTATTAATATTTTAATATTAATTGTACTTTCAAAATTTAATAAATTGACCTATTGTGTATATAGAAAATTCATCCAATCATACAAAAAGAACATAAGAACAATACTGAAAAAGAGAGAAAAATAGAATTTTTTATGACCTAGTTATATAAATCAACAATAATTTTAAGTAATAGATATATAAACTTCAAAATAAATTTTCCCTTCCATCTCCACTGTAATATTTCTGAGTTGAATATCTAATAACATATTTTTAGAGTTTATCACAAGGTGAAACGTTAAACATTTTATTTTCAACATTTTATTCAGCCTGATAATATTTAGTTCATTATCTTGTTAAACTATTCAGTTTAACTATTAGTCTATTTTAATATTAATTATGCATTCCAAATTTAATAAATTGCCTATTATATAAAGTTCATCCAATCATACAAAAAAACCCTCCACAGAAATAAGAATTGTATTGAAGAAGAGAGAAAATTCTGTAACAGTTATATAAGTCAACAATAATTGTAAATAACAGAATGTATAAGCTTCAAAATAAATCTCTATTTGTATTCCTTTTCTTCATGCCTTCTTCTGACTTGTGTATCTTGAATTGATTCTAGTAATTTGGCCAGTCTCTGAAAAGCCATATGATCATTGGATCATCTCGTTGGAAGAGGTTTCCTGGGTCAAAGTCACCTTGGATCTTCAGTCTCATACTAACCCTCGATATGCACTCTCTAAGTCAATATGGTCCAAAATTTCTCGTGTTCTGCAAAAACCTAGATTATTGCTTCTGAATTCCATTTCCAAAGTTCCCTTTCTTCAGTCTACTCTTATCAGTGGGCTTGCTTGTAATGCTTGTACTAGTTCAATTTTTTCTTGTATCTCTCACCTTGAAGTCTAATAAAAATAATTGCAGGTGTGATTTGAATTTAAATTTATGTGACCTAGAAGTATTATTCATAATTTGTTCTACCTTTGGCTAAATATGGGAAACAGAAATTGTACAGAAGTAGTGAGATAATAATGATCAAGTTGATACTTTTGTTGCAGTTTAATAGAAAGTGTGCAGTCTTGTGTGTGTGTTTTAAGCCACCTTTTTACCACAAAAAACACACACATCACAATAGGAAGAAGGCTAGACTAGAACTCTTGTGCAAGCTTTCTATAAAAAGTGAATTTTTAGGGAAGCATGATCTCCCAACTGTATTTTGAAGTAGTATATTACTCTATACATCAACCCCTAACAATGCATAGATCTATTGTGAAATAGGGGCACAGAAGTTTTTTTGTTTTTTCTTAATAATAGTCACCTTGATTGAACTAACAGCGCAATCCTATGGCCGGCCCCAACGCCGACGCGGCTGCACTGGTGGTGTGGCGGCGCCGCCGGGCCGGATCCTGTGCCAGCAAAGTGTGGCCGCAGCGGCGCCCGCAGCGGCGCAGAGATGCAATTTTGGAGAACCAGAAAGTGTTGTGGGCGGGTCTGATGCACGGCCGCCGCCAGGCGCAGCCAAAGGGCGCTGTTCCTGACAAGCGTCAGGGGGAGGGGCCAGGAAAGGCGCAGCCTATGGGCAGCACGCGATCCCGGCCAGGCCCCAGAGCAGCAGGCAAACCGCGCCCATGCCGGCAGACTGCCTCGGCTCGTGTGTCGGGCGGGGCTCGCAGTCGGGAAGGAGAGGGGTGGGCGTAGTCTGAGAAGCCTTTCCCCCGTTTGCCCAATGTAGCACCAAGTCCGTGGCGGCCGCGTCCAGAGAGGTTGGCATGGGACTGGCAGGCGCCCTGCCATGAGGAATCCAGGGCAGCAGCCAGTCTCTGGCAGCAGGGGACAGCCCCCAAGTGGCGCCGAAGGGGAGGGCTGGCCTGAGGCCACCACCAAGAGGCAGACACAGCGGGCCTGCCCCCTCGTCCCCATCCCAAGGCAAAGAACACAGACACCCATTGCACAGAAATCAGCCTTTATTATTATATCATCCCACCTCCCCCAGCAGACGTGAGGAAGGGGAGGCGTGTAGGAGAGCCGCCTGTGCAGCAAAACACCCCACCCCACCCCCAAGGCGGCAGCGGCAGTCACCGGGGAGGCCGGCGGCCGGACCCCCTTGGCCGTCCACGGGCCCGGCCTCTCGCACGCAACTGGGCCCGAGGGAGGGGTGCCTCTGGGGCGGGTCGAGCTGCTGCAGCGGGTAGGGCCGGAGGGTCGAGGATGGTGACGAGCCGCCCGAGCAGGGCTTCGGCACGGACTTGAGAGGCACACCCCACCCCTCCCAACAACCATGGCCTGTTGGCGTGGGAGGCTGGCAACTGCTCCACGGGATTGGATGCGAGGCAGGACGCCCTGGGGTGGAAGGTGTTGGAATGACCAATGGGGCTGCTGCAGACGCCCGAGGGGCTGGACCCACTCTGGGAGGCGGACGCTCATGGGACTGTGTTGCTGGGGCTGCGGCTGCGATGGGGGCGACCCTCCCCAGGCGCGCGAGACCTCCTGCCCGGGATATGGCATCCACCTGCCACCACCCTGGATTCTCCATTGGTGGGGGCTAGGGTTCCAGCGAGCGGACCGTTTGCCCTGCCATCTCCCGCCCCCTTGCAGCGGCAGCTCGCACCACCCTCTCCCTGGCTTATCGTGTGCCAGCTACTCTCCCCACCGGGGATTGATCCCCCTCCCCGCTCACATGCCCCGCCCCAACCCTCTACCTGGCCATAGATACAGGGGGGTTAGCCGTGTTAGCCTGTGGTAGCGAATTCAAAAAGGGTCCCGTAGCACCTTTACAACTATCCAATTTTATTGTGGCACAGGCTTCTGAGAATCAAGTTCTCTTCGGCAGATGGGTGGTACAGACACTGGTCAAATACAGAGGGGGGGGAGGAGGAGGGAGGGAGGGGCGGGGAGGCAAGACGGGGTGTGTCGGATACATTTGTGGCAATGTGCAGGTGGGGAGATGTGACGGGAGTGTTGGGGGAGGGGCGGAGGACGAAGTCAGACTCGCAGACACAGAAGACAGTTGTTGTACATCTCGTTTTATTGCACTGGAAAGAGCGGGCTTGCGTTTAGGCTGGCGAGGGAGCCGGAGCATTCCACACAGCCCTCCTTCCCGCTCGGAGGGGCGGGGCTGGGATGCAGGCCGCGGCGCAACGGTGCTTCCTGGGCTGCAGCCAACCGTCCGTCAGAGATGTTTGGGGAGGGCGGGGCGCGGGGGAGCAGCCATGCCCTGGACGTGCCTGTGGGGGGAAAAGACACGTGTGGGCTTTGCCTTGTTCCACTGGCAAGGCAAGCCCCACACTCCGCCATCCGGGGGGGGGGTTGCACATGGTCGAGGGCAGCAGCTGATGCCTGACGGTCTGGCGAGGATGCACTCAGCCTTGGGAAGCCTTTACCTTTATGGGAGGGAATGAGCTGGTCACAACAAACACCTGGCCACATGTGGTTTTCGAGGCGCCTGCCTCTGAGGCAGCCAGGGGCGGCCATGGTTGCCCCCCACCCCTGCTGGGCCTCACCCAAAGCGGCAAGTGAGCGGGTGGGTTCAGGTGAATGGGCGGTTTGCACTAATCTGCGGAATGCCCCCCCTCCTCCTCACCTGTCAGCGCTCCGTCGGTCATCACCAGGTGGGAGCGCCAGAGTCAGGGCACCTGCAAGGAAACGGGAGAGCATGCGGTTAATTTGCAAAGTGTCATTCCCTTCTGCCACGGAAGGGTTAGTTTGTTTGTGCTTAGTTAGAAGCAACTAGCATGCATGAGTCCAGTTAGCTGTTGAGTCATTCTTTCTATCACGTAGAAAGAGAGTTAGGCAGACATTTGCACCTCTTCCCCTTTATGTGAAGTTCCCCCAGTTTTTCGCAAAGTCCCCCGAGTGCATTCTGCGCCTGCCAACGTGAATGCCCTCAGCCCGTTTCGGTTTTCAAAGGGGCAATGCCACTCAGCAGACGGGCAGAGCCTCCGGCCGAGTGCTCACTTACCTGGGGGTTTGGGCGGCGCTGGCCGGATGTTTTGTAGGGCGCGGTCGCAGGTGATTGGGTGCAGAGAGGGGGGCTCATCCATGCCGGGCACGCACGCTGATTGGTCCCCGGGATAGTTCTCATCCTATGCTCCTTCGGGCCATAGGGGCGGGGCGGGGCGCTCAGAGAGGGGGCTGATTTTTTGCCGTTCCATGGACGCCTATGGGCTACGCCTTCTTTTTCCGTGGCGTAGCTTTTTTGCGCCGCTGTGGGCGTTCCCGCTTCTGGAGGAGCTTAGGGAGCGGACTAACTCCGACCCCGCCTTGCTCCCCGCCCCCCCCCTGCGTCGGCGTAGGGCTCTACGCCACTCCTGCGCCGCCGCCCGGGCGCCTGTGGCTTGCACCGGTGCTGGCCCGCCGGCGGGCCAGCGCCGCGTCCCAGCACGGGCGGAGGGCCACTTACGCGGGCGTATGGGCTAGATGCGCGGTCGCAAGCCTTAGTTCGGTTCCTGTTCACTTCCTCTGCCCTTCTTAGGATTGGGCTGCCCGATAGAGTTCAATTAACTCAAGTTATTTTAAAAATAAGGACAGTGAATAATCTGTATATAGAGAAATATATTGTCCAAATGTAAATGAAATATGGAAATTCACCAGTAGATTGTTTGCATCTAAGAAATATTTTGATAAACACCCACCTGAAAAGTGGAGTAGTCAGATTACCCTGAACAAATTGATAAATCTCATTTTCCACATTTTACAATTCAGTATGCTGTGTATTCCTCAAACATGATGAGGTCCATTGCCCTGTAGCATTTCATTTTCCTCCCCCAATAAGTCAATTACGCCTTGACAGCACAATGGTACCTATGTATGAAATGGGCAAAATATAAAGGAAAACTGACTAAATATTTCCTTATACTTTTTTCTAATTTTTACTGCTATTCTATGCCACTAATGCCAAAGCAACATTGTTAAGGTACCAGGGAGTGCAAGAGGCCCACACCAACGCAAGATATAAGATCAAGACATCAGAAGAGAGCAGAGATATAGGGTGGAAATTTTTCCAATGCTTTATATTTCCATGGCAACATTCTTTGTTTCATAAAAATAGTAATAGCAATGAATTGATGCCATTGCCATTTCAAAGTTGTAATTCATATTTTTCAAGGTATCCGTGGGAATTATATGAGAGTATGTATTGAATATACATATTGGAGTTATATGAGAATGCATACATATTTTACAAATAATGATTTGTAAAATAGAGGGGAAAGGGATAAAACCTCAAAAATATGTTTCAAATAAAAAAGTCAAGTTGTAAGTTCACCTAATTGTGTGTGCAGGTCATACCAGAACCAAAGCTAAAATTCTTATTTATATCCTCTCAAATAATGGAAGGGATATTGTAATCACCAGCCTGATCTTGAACTAACAAAGGATGCTTTGGAGAGTAACTGAAGCTGAGGTGCCCCAATATCTTCCATGGAAGAGAGTTAAATTCTGTTGAAATAGATGAGTGAACAACAACAGCATATCTTGTGAGGTTCTTTGTGTGTGCTAAAATTAAAATGTCAGCATATTTTTTAAAAATGCTTTGGAGTTACTTCTTAAATTTAAACCATTTAAGAGAAGTACATGATATATTGTCTTTCAGTTTTTCTAAGCATTATTCTGATAAAAATAATTTCCACCTAAAGCTTTGAATGAATTTGAGTTTAATGTCTTAATCTTAACTACACCTTTTCACTTTTTCTAAGCAAATACTTCAGCAGTTCCAAGTATTTGTGGCTGTACGAATGTCAAATCAACATGTGGTATTATGTATTTTTATCTCTATGACTGAATTTGTTCAATTCCCTCACTAGATCTGTAAAGTACACTTTTTGTTCAAGCAAGGACTCATATACTGAGTGCAGTGTTCTATTAATTTTGTAGACTTATTTGGGAATGTGAAGATAGAGAATTTGGTTAGTTTTGTAATTATAACTAGAATTAATAGAAATGAATGCAAATGCCAGTGCAGTAGCTACGTTAGTGTGTTTCAGCAAAAACAAAAACAAAATCCATTTTGTGGCATTCTGAAAACTGATAGATTTATTATAGCATAAATATTTATAGATACAAGCTGTCTTCCTCAGATAAATGAACCTTATCAGTCTAATGACATGGGCTTGTGCCTGTGAAAGCTTCTGCTCAAATAAATCAGTCATGAAGGGGGCTACAAGTCACTTTGGTTTGGGAATGAATGAAGAGCTATTCTACTTGCAGGGACAAAATTCAGTATCCTAACAAATTCAACATGCTTAGTTTTGTTTATCTGTCTAAGCAGTAAAGAAACTGAATCAGAAAGATGACTGCCAGGTTAGAAAGAGAAGCAAGTTAGGTATCATAAAAAAAATGTGAGCCCCATTTTAAATTTCAAAATGTCAGAACATGGAAAGTGCAATGCTTTAAAAATATTTTTTGAAAACAGAACTGAATTTTAGTGCAGTAGGGAGAGTATCAATTTTCCCCTGAAAAATAGTCCAGTAGCACCTTTAAGACTAACCAATTTTATTTTAGCATAAGCTTTCGAGAATCAAGTTCTCTTCATCAGATGCCTGATACAGAGACTGGTCAAACACAGAAGAGCAAGAGAGGGAAGAGGCAATTAGGGGGGGAGGGGGAGGGAGCAATCAAAACGTTCCTTTGCTAGTATATGTAAACATCTCCTTTTGGTGTGTGTATCAGTTGGCTTCAAAGGAGTTTGCCCTGTTAGTTTGTAGAAGCCAAACAGCTAGACCATCCAATTCCAATGCAGTATGGGCCTTCGATAACCACAGCTCTCCCTGCCAGATGCATCTGACAAAGAGATCTGTGGTTCCCGAAAGCCCACGCCAGGTACCACTGAGCTCCCCCAGACCCCAGCTCTGTAAAGGAAATCTGTTACCTGTGGTAATGTGATAACCATTCATAGTCTCTATTCAGTCCCAGCTTGACAGAGTCAAATTTGCATATGAATTCCAGTTCAGCAGCCTCCCGTTGGATTTTGTTTTTGAAAGGTTTCTGTTGAACTACAGCGACCTTTAAGTCTTTGATGGAATGTCCTGGTAGATTGAAGTGTTCTCCCACTGGTTTCTGGATGTTTCCATTTCTAATGTCAGATTTGTGTCCATTTATTCTTTTGTGTAGAGGTTGGCTGGTTTGTCCAATGTACAGAGCAGAAGGACATTGTTGGCACATGAGGGCATATATCAGATTGGAGGATGAGCAGCTGTAAGAGACTGTTTGACCAGTCTCTGTATCAGGCACCTGATGAAGAGAACTTGATTCTCGAAAGCTTATGCTAAAATAAAATTGGTTAGTCTTAAAGGTGCTACTGGACTCTTTTTGATTTTGCTACCACAGACTAACACGGCTAACTTCTCTGCACCCCTGAAAAATGGCTTCCTTCTCAGCTACTTGCTATTGTGAAGGGACTAGATCTTTCAGCATATTATTTTGTTGCTAGCTTCTTGAATACTTGCAGCATAGTTATCTCAGGATGCAGGAGTAGAAAATAACTATTGTGAATACAAGGTATAATTCACATCCCACTGAAGTCAGTGGCAAAGTCTGGTTGATTATAATGGTTATGGATTGCAACTATAAAACTTAATATGACAACTAGTGGCAACCATTCTTTTGGCCATCATGTTCTCTCGATATTGACAGAATTTGATTATATACACCTTTTGTTTGTCAAGAAAATGTTCTCCTGTGGGAACTTTTACCACTAATAATAGCCACTGTGGTTTTTGATCATATAAATATTCCTGACCTTTTTAACAGTAGTTAATATTGATGGGGTGGAGAAATAGTGCACATTTGTGACCCAAGCAAGTAATTTTGTTCCTCCCAGTTGAACAACTAGCAGACTAATTGTATGAGGGCAAGTGGTTAAATTTGATCATATAAATGTCTGTCATTTAAAACAAATGCATTGCTAGTATCTGTTATAATTTGGTTTTCAAATTCTTTCCCATGTGTTGTATTTGACATAATGTCAGGGATCATTATAAGTGGTCAACGCATTACTCTGAAGCTGTGGCTGTTGCAATTCCAAGAATTTTTTTAAAAAGAATCTCACAGATAATCACCATGTTTTGGGGACAGCAAACCTGGGTAACGGAAGACTACTATCTCTAACAATACAAATTTGAAATACCCATGCTGAAGAAATTTATAGCATATCATACTCTACCGTGGTATAGATTGCACTTCTAGTTTCCAAACATCTTGAATCTTTGGGCAGCATCATGTTTTAAGAGTTTTCCTCTTGGAAAAAGTGCCAGGCATAGTAGTCTTTTCAAAGAGAAAAATGTTTGAAAAGCAGAAGAGCAATAGTTTGGGAGGCCAGAGCACAGAACAAGTTTACTCAGAAATATTTTGAACAAGTAATATTAGAAATGAAATAAGCTGAGGGCCAAAGAGTCCACTTTCTTGTACAGATTATTATAGTAGTTCAGTTCAGACTTCCCACCAAACTATACTTTGCGTTACAAATAGAGCTGGATCTGGTGCTTTGTCAGCAGAACATCTTTTTCATTGCTTTCCCTTCTTCCCAGCAATCAGTTCCGATCTTTGGGTCACAAGAGCTACATGAATCAGTAGCCATGTGGGTTAATTGGCTGCAGTTATAAGGAGAAGGGGGGGGGTCAAAATACTGTCTCCTCACTGCAGTCTGCCAGCCTGTCCATCTTTAACTCCATGTGGGTCCCATGACACTGGGAATCAACTTCGTTAGGGTCAAATGGGACTTCTGTGAGGAGGGGAAGATGAGGAATATCTGTGGTCTTATCATGGGCAGATCTCGATCCATCTTAATGTTTAGAATCCAAAGTATTGCTTGATCTACTAAGCATTTAGATCTGCTTGTCTACTTATGTGTCCTATCTTTTTATGGTACGAGGATCTGTGGAGGAAGAGCAACACCATAACAATAGGTTGTCAGTTCAGACGTTTTACCAAACTGATTTGCAAACCTACATCAAGCCATGGTTTCTGATTCTGGCTTGCTTGATGACTGCAAACTGTGGTTTTATATTTTAGACAATTATATCAAACCACATTTAAGCTTTCTTAACCATGGTTGATGTGATGAGCTGAAAACCAGAACAAGCGGAAGGGCATCATATAGAGGGCAAGAGGGAAGTTTATTAGAATACACTCAGCATCAAACTAGATATAATCAAGCTCTCCATTCAGATTTAAAGGTAAATTGTCTGTTTGCAGCTCTGATTCAGATCAAAGTTGCATAGAGGAAGGGCTTAAACATGATTTCAGTGTTTAAAATTGGCCAACTGTGCAGAGTTAGGAGGTTTAAACTATCTCCCCCTCCTGTGCTTGGCAGAATTTGGAGCCAGACGGGGCTATCATTTCTCTTCAAAAATAAACAGAGATCTATTACCTCAGGTGGCTGTAAAGGGAGAGTGATGTCAAATTATTTTGTTGAATAACCATAGGGATTTGATGGATATGAAATCACTTTCTACATCTTGGGTATGTTCATCGTATAAACTCTAAACATGAAAAATAGTTGTATTGGAATACATAATTTAATAAATGATGGCCTCTCCTTCTTTTGTTGGCAGAATTCACCAGATGTCCACTCTTCTGTCTTGTCTGGGCATCAGCTAAGCTCCTGGACAGAGCAGCGTGGGGGAAAGTGAGGCCTCCCTGGAGGTCATTTAGCCATGAGCAATCTCCTACTGGAGTGGCTATAATAGCCTGTAGCCTATGTTCAAAATAATATACTTTTTGATATTAACAATAATGTATTACAGTGAGTGTGTATTGTGTAATACAGCCCAGAAAACCCACAACAACCATGTGTAAGTACAGTTCATCTGTTTCAGACTTCAAAATGTTTTAAACTCTGTACTGAAGTAAACAAAATGAAATTTTCCTTTTCTTTCTCTCTTCCTCTCACGCACACTCCCCTCTTTTCTCTTGCTTTCTTCACATTTTAAAATGATTCCAGTTCAAACAAGTCTGCTTAGGTCTTCAGTAGAGATGGGCATGAACTGGGAAAATGGCGGTCCATGACGGTTCGTGGTTCATTGCATTTCATGAACCACGAACTTCCACAAACTTGCCCAGTTCACAAACCAGATCATTTGGTTCATGCAGTTTGTCACCTCCAGAGGCCATAAAATGGCCTCCTTGACAGTCAGAGATTCCAGACTCACAGGGAGTCTTCGGCAGGCTCTCCTCCAGCCACTCTTCAAGTTTGGTGAAGATTGGTTTTCTAATGAGTTATAGACCCACAAAGCAGATGCCCCCAGGAAAGTCGCATTAGATATAATGGGACGAATGCCAATTGACTTGCATTGGCTCCACTGAAATACATTGCAGCACCAAAAAGTTGCAACGTGAGATGGAATTAGAACCTCTTCCTCTGAGAATGTAATGACAGCCCCCAGAGTGGAATGACAGTTCCTGGGAGCAGAAAAACTGCTCTGAGGCTGGAATGGGGACAGAAGTATTGCCGCCTATGGTTGAAGCCGGGGGGGGGGAGTGCGCGGCGAGAGACAGAACAGACAAACACCGGGCTGGAGAAAACAAGGCCACAATTTTATTAAAACATCATAACAAAACAGCATATGAGGAGTATTGGCGCAGCATGAGGATCAGATCCGCTGCATCAGGTGACCCGCCTGTCAACCGATGAACCACATCCCCCTCAGGCCCAGGCTGAGGGAGGGAACCAGGAATGGCATGAAGGGGGAGATCACCCGGTGTACACCCTTTGGTGATTCCCATGCCACCTGGGGGTGGCGCGCCCTGGCAGCCCCCGAGCTGGGCGTGCCCCTCGCCGCTCACCCCCAAGACTCCATAAGGGAGTCCCCTTAATGGGGAGCCTGTGCGCGCAGGCCCAGTCTCCCCAACAAATGGGATCTGATCCGATGCTCCACCGCCACAAGAGCCCACCGGGCTCCCGCCAACACTCCTATTGCTGTACCCATTCCAGGAGGCCGTCCCGCACGTCCTGCAGCCATATGTCCATCCCCCAGGTTGACAAGTGCACGCCATCCGGCCGGAAAAGGGGGGCCACCTTATGCGAAATGTCCCAGTGAGAGATCAGATAACCCCTGGCCGCCTCGATGAAATTGCCCATGGCGCGGGCCAGCCTCTGCCGCACCCCATCCATCTTCATGGGGCACTGGGCCCCCCACCAAACCAGCAGGTCTGAAGCAGGTCTGACCACAGGAAGACGGTGTCCGGAAAGACCCCCCGAAGGTAGTCCAAATCAGCGCACATGGCCCGCCGCAATTCTGGGCCTTCCCGCTCGCCCAGATCATTCTCGCCAAGCTGTATAAGGATAGCGTCCGGAGGACCCCACTGGCGCGCTTGACGTAGAAGAGTTGGAACCAACGATGCCCACCGCATGCCACGGACTCCCAGCCAGCGCAGTTGAAGCCGATCCTCCAGGCCCAGGTGGGCGCCCCAGCCAGATGATTCAGCGTACTTCCCTGCCCAGTGGACGATACTGTGGCCACATAGCCACACCGACTTCCTGGCACCTGGAACTGGAACACACAGAACAACCCTTTTAGTGAGATAGCCCCGCAGCAGGGTGAATGTAGGTCCTGAACGCCCCAGACCGCCAGCAACCGATGGCCTGGATGGCTGCTGCGGGGAGGCCGAGATCGGCAGCCTCAGTGGCAGCCCCGATGCGGAAGGTCCCGAAATCCCGGGCCTCCAACCCGCACGCTTGAAGGCCGGCCCGCAGGATGGCCGAAAACTGGAACCGGGTGAGGGGGGAACCATCCCTGTGAATCAGGAGTGGGCCAGAGAGGGAGGGCCGGAGCGAGAGGAACCTTTCAACCGCCCGCACAGGGCACAGGGAACGCCGACGTGCCACCTGAAGGCGGATGACGTGACCCTTGCCCCGTTGCGCCGACTTTGAGCGGCGGAGCCTGATGGACACCCGCCGGGGGGACCAGGACACATCTTTGAAGGCCACCGCGCGGCCGGATCGGTTGCCCTTAGAACCGGCCACCAGCTCGCTGACCCTGAACGCCCCGTAAAAGGCCAGGATGTCGGCTGTATGGAAGAGCTGGGCCTCGTAAGAGGACCTGCAGAGGGGGGGGCGCCCGGAGTACCTGCCCCAAAATGGCCAGTGTAATGGGCCGCCTGCGATCTCGCCGCGGTGGGGCCATGCGGTCCCAGCCCTCCACTGCCCACCGGGTGAGGAAGCAAGCGCATGGGTCAGGGAACCCGGCCGCTTTGCTAAAGAAGGAGATGGCTGTGAGATCCCTGCGCATGGTTCGTGGGGCGCACCCCAAGCTGCGCAGGTGGGCCAAATAGCGGAGGACTGCGGCCTGGGACGGGGGCCAGGACCCCCCAGCCCCACCCCCCTTGGAGAAGGCCAGGAACCTGGTGGCCGCGGCAGAATAAGCCCGGAGCGTGGACGGGGCCACAGAACTCAATACTCCCTGCATTATGGTGCTGTGCCAATCGTCCAGAGCTCCTCCGGGAATGGGTCGGGGGTGCGCCTCGCCTCCAGGGCCAACCTGAAGAATCTCTCCATCTGGAAGCGAGACAAGGCGTCTGCCAGGCCCTTATCGACACCTGCTATGTGACGTGCTGAAAACGTGATGTTAGTGTTAAGGCAACACAAGACAAACCGGCAGATGAGCCGCATGACCCGCTCAGAGCGAGAAGATTGGCTGTTGATGACCCTGACGGAGGCCTGGTTATCACACCAGAAAGTGACCCGGCAGTCCCGCAGGAAGCCACCCCAGATGGAGACCGCCACCAGGATGGGGTAAAGCTCCAAAAAGGTCAGGTCTCTGAGGATTCCTGCCCCTGCCCAGCCAGAGGGCCACTGCTGGGCGCACCAGCGACCCCTGAAGTAAACCCCAAAGCCAAGGCTCCCTGATGCATCAGAGTGCACCTGCAAGTCGGAACCCAAGTCTAGGGGAGCCTGCCATATGGAGACCCCGTTGAAGCCCCACAGAAAACTGAGCCACACACAGAGGTTAGCTTTCATGCCCTTGGTGAGCCTGATGAAACGATGAGGGGCCCTGACCCCCCTGCATGCCCTGGCAAGGCGGGCGCAAAAGGCCCTGCCGGGTGAGACGACCCTGCAGGCGAAGTTCAAGTGCCCAAGTACCGACTGGACCTCCCTGAGCGTGCACTTCTTTTGGTGCAGCAAGCCCGTAATAAGCTCTGTAAGGCGAGCCAGCTTATCCCCCGGGAGACTAGACACCCCGGCCACCGAGTCCAGCTCGATGCCCAAATATGTAAGGTGCGTCGTGGGGCCCTCGGTCTTGTCCTGCGCAAGGGGGACCCCCAGCTCCTCTGCCAAGTCCTGGAAGACCCTGAGGTGGCTAGCACAGGCCGGGGACCCAGGGGGAGCCATTATCAAAAAGTCATCGAGGTAATGACAGACAAGGGGGGAACCCATGCGACCCTTGGCAGCCCACTCCAGGAATGTACTAAAGATCTCGAATGCGGCACAAGTGATAGAGCACCCCATGGGCATGGCTTTGTCGTAATACCACATCCCCTGGAACTTGAACCTCAGTAGCGAGTGATCGAGGGGGTGCACTGGCAGCAGGCAGAAGGCTGACTGCATGTCGCACTTGGCCATAAGGGCCCCCGCCCCGCAGCCCTGCACTAAGCGGACCGCATGATCGAATGAGGAGTACTTTACCGAGCACAGCTCAGGCGGGATGAGGTCATTGTTGCATATATTGAAGGAACCTCAAAATTTCAAAATTTGACTTGCAACGGCAGGCAGCAGACGGTGCCAATTGAAGCTGGTTGGTGGCATCCAAAGTCAGTGAAGTCAAGGGTGGCAACGAGCTATAGCGGTCCAGTTCCTTTCGGCTCGTTTCAGACACGGTCCTTCATCAGGCCACCAGTATCCTACAATTTATTACAATCCATCAAAAACAGCCCAGTAGTGACCGTCCCTGTATTCCCGTTTGTCAGTCCGTACTTACAGTTAATCAGGCTATTTCATATCCAAATTCAAATACCGGTCAGGTTAACATCCAAAATTCCAGCTCCCAAGTTAGGTACGAAGGGCATGTATGTCCACAATTAAATACAAATCTAAAGGCCAAATTGCCAATTAACACCCAGTTAGTTCATTTAAAGACATATGACTACCAAATACATTGTGCTCGTACCCCATTGCACTCCGATGTATATTATAAATTACTGACTCCGAAGTAACTTATATCAATAAGGACTCTAAAGCAATTAGCACGGAGGTCTGGAGGGGGAAAAGGGAGAAAAAGGGGGGGTGAAAAAGAAGGGGAAAGGGGGGGGAAACCAGCTTCAATTGGCACCGTCTGCTGCCTGCCGTTGCAAGTCAAATTTTGAAATTTTGAGGTTCCTTCAATATATGGGACTTTATTCTCTCGTTTTGCATGGACCTTGGATATATTGCAGTCATATTGAATTGAAATCATTGTGGATATATTGATTGTTATTATTGTGATATAGTATATATAGTGGTACTGCAATATAGAATATTTTTGGCACACTTCCTTTTTCTTGTTGTATACTAGTTTGTTGTGGAAGTGAATTCTCCCTTCTCTTTCTTTAAGTTGGGATGAGGTCATTGACCAACGACCCCTTGGAGTACGACAGGTGGTGGATCAGGCGGAACTCCCCTGGCGCCTTCTTGGGCACCACCCCCAGTGGGGAAACCCTCAAGTTAGGGAAAGGTGGGCGAGGGAATGGGCCTGCGACGCGGCCAGTGGCCACCTCCTTAGCAATTTTTGCCGCCACCACGCCCAGCATCTCAGAGGCGGGCTTGAGGTTGCCTGACGTGGTGGCCACGCGTGGCCCCGTGAAGGGGATGCGGAAACCGGAGGAAAATCCCTCCCAAAGGTACCCGGCCGTGGAGCGGTCAGGATAGTGCTCCACGAGGGGAGCGAGGGCCTGCAGCCACACCGGGGTGGGGACCAGGCCGTGATGCCCAGGGGGAGTCTCAGTTGCCCGCCCCTGCGCCCTGGGAGGTGCTAGGGGCCGATCCTCCATCCTTGCGGGAGGTGCTGGTGGAGGATCGGCCCCCCCGAAAGGGCTGGGACCCCGCTTGGCCACGGGGGCAGGATGGGCGCGAGTGGGGGCCCCCACATGCATCGTAGTTGTGCTCAAAGCGGCACTTCGAGCGGTGACACCTGCCCTGGTTGTATTCCCAGCACAGGCCGCGGGATCGGTCCCGGCGTGCAGCCCACCGCCCGGGATGGGGGGGTTCCCCCTTTCCCTTGATGTGGGGGCCTACTAGCCATAGCCACAGCTTTTGGCTGATCAAGTCCCATCTGGCCCTGGGGTTGTGGGAGGCCCTCTTGCGGAAGGCCTCGTCATAGTCCAAGGCCACACCCTCCCCAGCTAGGGCCCGGTCTCGGAGCACATTTCCCAAATGATTCGATAAATGCCAACCCCTGTCTGGATAAGCTGCCTGGACAACCCCCATATACACCGTGAAGCCCTCAAGCCAGTTAGAGAACGAGCGCTCAGCCAACTCCCTGCGCGCCCGCCGCTTGCCACGCTTGGCAGCGGGGCTCGACCTCCCATCCTCCGCCTCCGGCCTTAGCAGGGAGAACACGTCCACATAGTACCCGTTTAAAATGCGTTCGCATGCCTTGCGGGCAAGGTGGATACCTGGGGGGTCCTCGTCATCCAGGAAAGAAGGGCCCGGGGAGTCCCCCTCGGATCCCCAAACCTCGATGGGAGAACCCTCGCCCTTCTTGCCCCAGGCCCTCCGCCGGCGAGCCCAGTCGGGGAGACCAGGGACCTTGGCCGCCACCTCCCAGTAATCATCCCCAAGGGAATCATCCTCTGACAAGGAAGACTCACCTGAACTCCAGTCGCTGTCTGATTCCTCAACCCTCGCGCGGCAGCTGCGTTTCTTGCGGGATGACTTCCTCTTCTTGGCCGGATGGCGCCGCTCGCTGCTGCTGGCCCCCTCAGAAGTGGGTGAAGATGCTCCCCTGCGCTGCTGAGGCACAGCCTTTTTCTTTCCTGCCCGGCCCCCCCTGGGCTGGGAGCTTTTGTGCGGAGCAGGGGCACGTTGAGCAGGGGCAGCCCCTTGGCCAGGGGCCCCCAGGCTGTCTACCCATGCTGTGAGGAGCTCCAGCGCCCGGGCAATGCTCTGCATGGAGCTAATGGACTCAGAACCTGGTGCCCCCTCACTCCCCCCTGCTCTGGGTTTTGACACCCCCCCTCTTGGTGGGGGCCCTCCCCCCAGTGGGTGCTGGCTTGGGACCGGCCCTGCCGCCAGAGGATTGCTTGAACCCCTTAGCCGGGCCTGCTCCCGAGGTGGTCGTGCGGGCCTTGAGAGGCCTGCTGGCCTTTTTCTGGGCCTGCTTAGGCCCGCCCGGGCCCCTGGAGGCCTCCCCGCGGGGGAGGCTGCCCGACGAGGGGTGGCTGGACTGTGGTCGTGCTCGGCCCATGGCCCTCCCCCCCGGGATGTGTTGGGCCCTGCCCCGCTCCCCTTCTTTGGGGCCATTCCATCCTGGTGGGCAAGCCTCGGCGGCCCGCCCACTGCGCACTGGCCTCCCTTGCCCCCTTTTCCCGGCCGGGGGCCCTCCCTGGATGGAACGGAGCTGAAGGCCCCCCCCCATGAAGCAGCTCTCTCCTTCTTGCTGGCCGGCCGCGGCCCGTCTTCCATCCGCTCTTCACCGGAGCTCAAGGGTCGGCCCGCTCCAGCTGCGCAGGGACGAAGCTCAGTCCCAGCTTCCCCTGCAGCAACCGCGTGCCACCTCGCTCCGGGCTTCGTAGCCTTCGCCGGAGCCGAAGGGATCTGGCCCGATCAGGCCCGCAGGGGAGAAGCCAAGCTTCGAGTCCCCTGCTGCAGCCGCGTGCCTCCCTGCTCCGGTCTTCGCGTCGCTCGCCGCTCCGGGGAAGCTCCGACGTCCTGTGGGGCCGGCGCAGAAATGAGGGCCAGGCCGGGCGGCAGCTGGATAAATACCCGGCTGCCGGACCAGAGGGAAAACCGGCCAGCCGCGCTTGCCCCGCCCCCTTTGGACGGACCCAGGCGCCGTGATTGGGCGCCCGGGTTTAAACTGATTGGTCGCGGGCCTGCCTTGAGCCTGGCGCAGCCCGCGACCACGGGAGCTCGCCGCGAGTCGCCCCCCGGCCCCGTTGGTGGCAAAACGGGCCCCCCCGGTAAGTCGGGGGAGGGGGCCTCACCTTCTTTGAGGGGAAAGTCAAGGAGATGTTCTTGGGAAGACAGGAATATTCTTTTAAAGGACAGGAGGACAGAGACAGTCTATAAGAAGAGGTTAATCTTGGGGCAAAGGAGTAGATTTCTTTGGGGAGACAGGAATATTCTTGTTCAGGAAATGACAGCAGCGATCCATGAGGAGAGGTTAATCCTGGGGGGAAGGAGATCTTGGGGGAACAGACATCTTCCCAAAGGGGTGAGTGAGGGATAGGGAACCTGGAAGCCAGAAAGGAAAGACCCTTTAATGTGGAAACAGATCCTGGGTTGGGAGTAGCCGGTGGCCGAGAGTTAAGCCTTCTACCAGCAGAATCCATCTCTGCAACAGAGTGGGCACTTCTTGAGTGGACTCATAATGAGGAGGTTAAATAGAGGACAGGGTGTGGGGGGTAATGTGGCGGCTGCATCAGCAAGCACTTGCAATGTTGAGGCCCTGGATGGTCTAGTGGCAAGGAATTCCCAAAGGGGGGGGGGTCAGATCCTCCTGGAATGAACTCATCTGTGGACAACCAAGTCCCTCTGCTAAGATGCAGCCAGGGGGTGGCAGGCTCTGATGGACTAGGGGACGAGAGGACCCATGAGAAGGAGGTTAAAATTCCCCTTGTGTGCGTGTGGCAAGGACCTTGTGTCCTTGTGTGTGTGTGGCATTCGCACCTGGCAAGAACAGGGGATGGTCCAGAGCCCTGATGGGATAGAGCACCTATCCCATCTGGGATAGGTGCTCTAAATAATAACGATACTGACAATAAGTATAATATATTAATGTATTCTGTGAGGCCTCACAGGAACCCACTAGGCTTGGCCTCTGAGGCTGGCAGTGGCACAGAGACTGGGTGGGGTCAGAGCCTGACTCTGGACAACTGAATCTCTCTGTTGGTGAAGGAGGCAGAAAGGGACAAAGGGGAAGCCCATCCCCTCGAGGTGTGAATGGCAACCACCAGAATCCATTTCCACAATGTGGTGAGTGGGAGGAGGCCCGGGGGAGGGGTTTGAGGGCTTTGGAGATGGTGTTGAAGGGTGTGGGGGGCTGACAAGTCTCCAAGAACAAGTGTATCTCTCCCCAGTATGGCCACAGTAAGTCCAGAGTAGTTTTTTTCTGGGAGGGTCTTAAGGGATTCCCCTTGTGGAGAAGAGCATCTGCATCTGGCATGAAAGTCTGTTGCCCCGAGACCCTCTGGCCATCTGTTGGTGGGAGGGATAAGGATTCCCCTCGTGGGGGAGAGCTTCTGTGCCTGGTGTGGACAGGAGGTGGACCACAGCCCTGAGACCCCAGAAATACCCCAAATAGTAAATAGTAATAAATAAAATGTGGGTCCTCAGATGAGGAACCCACTTGGTTTTTCCCATGTGCCCTGCTGTGGCACATAGACTGGGCATGGCTCAGAGCACTGATACCCCCAGATCAGGCAGATGACTTGACCCAGGCTGGCTGTGTAAGAGCAGAGGAAGTCAGTGGTGTCCTGAAATGTCTTTAGGACATGGACCATTTAGAAGAGGGCTAATGCTGATCTCCTTCCCCCCTTGCAAAATAGACATAGAGGAAATGATATCCTGCACCATGTTTTTTTGCTCTACCAGATGAGCAATCATCACTTAGGTTGAGTTCCAAAGGGTGGGTATGTCCTGGAAGAGCTGGTGCTCGGGCTCCCCTCTTCTCCCACCTCTTGGGCTCCCCCCACCTCTCGTGCAGCTGGCAGGCAGACTCAATGCTGCAGGAAAAATGGGCAGCCAGATGCTGGCAGCTATCCAAGAAGGTGCGCGTGTCCACCGTTCCCTGGTCCCAGGTAGGCTTGATGCATCCCTCATGACCAGGTGCATCCCTCATGACCAGGTGCATCTTGTGCACCAGGCAGACAATGCCCTCAGGGGATGCAGTATTCAGGGCTGCCACCATGTTTCTGTTGGCAACTGTGACCATGTAGCCATGAACAATATCATCCACAGGTGCCCACTCCATCAGTCCAGGCTTGATCACGATTGCAGCTTTCTTCCATTTATGGTCCGCATTTATCCCCTGCGCTGGAGCAGAACCACTGAATAGCCCGGTGGCAGGGCTGTTCCCTCCTCCCGGGTCCCTGATTTTTCCCTGGTGGTCCAGAGGTTCTGCAATTTCCATCAGTGGGCAATGAGGGCGAGATATCCATGCTCATGGCTGCTCCACAGTTCCACTGTGAAGTGCACAGTCTGCCCTTGTGCTCTGGATATATGGTTCCTAACAAGCTCTGTCACAGAATGGTAGATGGAGGACAAGACTCACTGGTCAACAGTTCGCCACGAGGGGATGGTATACCAGGGGGGGAAATGACACAGCAGCCGGTGAAGGCCCACGTCCTCCACAGTGGATAAAGGTAGTCCATCCAGGGCAATCATATCAGCCAGTACACTGTTGCCCGCCTCCTGATCCCTCCCCCTATTGGCAGTCCCACCGATCCAGAGGGAACAACCTCCTGAAGGGCAGCCTGCCTGGAAGTTCCACTCTCACCCACTGCACCCTTGGTGCAAGTCTTCTTCTTTGGGGTAGGCTCCCATTCCCCTCCCTCTTCTTCCTGGTCAGAAGCCCTCTTCGTCCCCCCGCTGGATGGTTCTTGTTGCTCCGGAGGCAACGTACTCAGGTTGAGCCTCTGCAGATGCCTGCAGAGGGCAGTGGATGACAGGTGCTTGGGGGTACAAGCCCCTATGCACCAGGCCATTGCAGACCTGGTGACGCACTACACAGGGTATGTTGGGGAGGGTTAGGAAGTGCTCCCAAATTGTGAGTCTGAAACAGGGACCAGGAATTTGTGGATCAGGAAGGAGGTTTAACTGCCGTTGTGTGTAGCTGGGCTGGGAGGACTGAGTGAGGGGTGCACTGCAGGCAGGGGCAGCCCCAAGTGGTTGGGATGTGGAGGAGCTGGATGTTTCTCCATGACCCCCTGAATCATCAGCACCCTGACAACCCTCCTCCTCAAAACATTTTTGTAGCTGCTCTTCCTCTGTCAATGCTAAGAACTCTTCTGCCTCCTCCCTGATCCCCACAAGCGAATATAGAAAAAGAGGCTCTGCCTCTAAGACCTCCCCACTAGTGCTGGGCACTGGTGGGACAGCAGGATGGGTTTGGGACTTCTTCTCCCCACAACCACCCTTGCCCCCCACTCTAATGTTTATGGCACTAATGAGTGT
The DNA here is from genome assembly GCF_028583425.1 of Eublepharis macularius. Lineage (NCBI taxonomy): Eukaryota > Metazoa > Chordata > Lepidosauria > Squamata > Eublepharidae > Eublepharis > Eublepharis macularius. Next base: position 89,034,973 of record NC_072794.1, on the reverse strand, counting down.
TGTGGTTGGTAAGTCAGCACCGTGTTGGCCCTCAGGTGAGGAACCCACTAGGCTTGGCCTCTGAGGCTGGCAGTGGCACAGAGACTGGGGTGGGGTCAGAGCCCTGACCCCCTACCCAGGCACCTTCCCAGCCGGGACAGGTGCTCTAAATAAGAGTCTTCACAGGACTTCCGGCTTAGGGGATCATGGAGGTCTGAAGCAGCTCAGGGAGCTGAGCTGTCCAAGTTGCTGTTTGTCCGGGCTGGTGGGGTGCAAGATCGCCCACGGCCCCCTGCTTTCAGGCAGAGAGCAGGCTAGAACACTTGAGACCCCGAGAGTGAGTAGATCTCGGCTGAGGGGGGGTTCTGAATAAAGGAATCCCACCCAGCCTTGAGGTCCCGCTCTAAGAAGGGTGGCTGAAACCTCTGCAGCAGCTTTGGAGTCATTAAATTGGCATAGGACCTCTGTACCCAAGCTTCAGTAACATAAATGGACTAATTTGAACAGCAGAAACAGCGATTACAACCCAGAAAAAAGCGGAAAAGGTAAAGATCGATAACTCTTCTATGATGCTAGATTTGGACTGTAAAAATAAAGTAAAAGCGGAAATTGGACTTTGAAATTGAGTAAAGAACTAATTAAGCGCACTCCTGAAAGGAATTTATGCGAAAATAATTTTTTTTAAAGCTGTTAGAGAAGAAAAGAGACTATTGTTTATATACTTGTGGTTTGGAGAGATAACGAACTGTGGGAAAGGAGGAAGCATCGCGAGAAGGTAGCTGTGGGACGGGAGAAGGAACAGGAAGTGCATCAGAAACCATCGAGTAGAGGCAACAGCGGGACCGCTGAGGGAAGAAGGAAGTAGAAGGGCACCATTTTGGAAGAGGGAAAGAGCATGACTTCAGTGTAAAAGGAAGTGCTCCATTTTGAAGAAGGGAAAGGGCAAGACTTCAACTTTAAAACCATAGAGAAAAGATGCCCGACATTTTGGATGACATAAAGTGCCAATTACAGAAAAAACAACTTGACTTTAACAGATTAAGATAGTGGAGATAAAACGTTTAAATCATGGATTTGAGGAAGAGAGCAGACTCGTGGGAGCAGACTAAATCAAGCCCCACGATGTCGAAAAAGGACTGGCAATCGGCATTTGATAATCTGGACAAAAAGATGGTGGAAGGTAATAAAGAGTTAAAAGACACCATGCAAGAGATGCTGAAAGATCTTAAGGAAACAAATCTGAAGTGGCTGAACTGGCGAAGAATATGGAGGATGTTAAGAAGGAACTGCAAACGATGCAGCAAAAAGTTGAAGAAGTTGAAGAAAAGACAGGAAAATTAGCTACCTCTCTCAAAGTGGAAACCTCAGTGTTAAGCGACAGAATGGCTGTGAGGGAGTGCAAATACATGGATAGGCAACTTAGATTTAGGGGCGTCACGGAGGAGGAAGGAAAAACTGCCCAAAAACAGATTTTGGAGATTTTAACAGGATTTCTGAATAAAACATTGGAGGAGATTACAAGTAACTTGGATGTGGCGTATAGAATTAATTCAAGATACGCAGCTCAAAAAAATTTGCCTAGAGATATGATAGTACAGTTTATTACAAAAAGAATGAAAGAAGAAATTGTTAGCAGACATTTCCAAAATCCACTGGTAATCGAGGGGGAAAAGGTGAGAATAATGAAAGAGCTACCCAAGAGAATTTTGATGGAAAGGAAAAAATATAGAGAACTTACCCAGATCCTGAAGGAGCTAAATATAAGATACAGATGGGAGATACCAGAGGGTTTGAGTTTTGAATTCAAATCAACTAGAAGAACCATCAGATCACGACATGAGATGGAGATGTTCTTTCTTGACAATGGAAAAGACTTACCTAAGAGACCCAGAATATAATTATGGAGTGTAAAGTAATATCTTGGAATGTAAATGGACTAAATTCACCTTCCAAATGCAAGGCTGTTTTTCATTGGCTATTTAAACAACAATGCAGTGCAATTTGTTTACAAGAGACCTATGTTAAAAAACAAGATCTAAAATATTTAAAATATAGCAAATTGGGTAGAGAATTTGTGACTGCAACTAAACAAAAGAAAAGAGGAGTTCTTTTGTATATTAAAGAAGAGCTACAACCTAAAATGATATTTAACGATTTGGAAGGCAGATATGTGGCGGTGGAATTTATTTGGAATTTGCAAAAGATTTTGATAGTGGGAATTTATGCACCAAATGGAGCGAAGGATAATTTTTTTAAAGAATTGATGAATCAACTAGATCAAGTGACATATGCTCAAATAATTTTGGCGGGCGATATTAATGGAGTGGCAAATTTGCAAGCAGACAAAAAAACGAAGGGAATACAAAAGAAAAGGGGACTATTACCAAAATTGTTTTTTGAAATACAAAATCAGGAGAATTTAGAAGATGTTTGGAGAAGAAGTAATCCTAAGACTAAGCAATATACTTTTTGTTCTGCTAGACACTCATCTTTATTGAGAATCGATATGATCTGGGCTTCAAAGGACTTAACAATATGGACTAAGGATGTTGAAATAATGCCTAAAGTGAGCTCAGATCACAACCCAATCATGTGGAAATTTGGAAAATGTGTGAAAAAGTATAGATGGAGAATTAATGAAGACTTATTACAACACCAAAGCAACCTAGATATGTTATAGAAGGAAACCAGATTTTTTATACAATACAACTTAGACAAATCGGTGCCAACGCATAAGGTATGGGACACTTATAAAGCTGTTATGAGAGGCATCTTAATGGACTTAAATGCAAGAGACAAGAAAAGAGGAAAAACGGAAAGAAATTCAGGAAAAAATTAAAGCTAAAGAGATGCAATTAAAGAAAAGACCAGGGAAAAAGAAATTACATCAAGAGATACGGATGTTACAAGAACAAATAAGAGTTATGGAGAATAAAGAATTGGAGTGGGAATTGAAAAAGTTAAAACAAAAGACATTTGAAGGGGCCAACAAACCGGGGAAATATTTAGCTTGGTAATTAAAAAAAAGAAAAGAGAATGATAAGTAAGATTGTGGAGAATGACAAAATGTTAACGGATCAATCAGCTATGAGTAGAGCGTTTTACAAGTTTTTTGCTAAATTATATCAAAGTAAAAGGGTGGATGTGAACGCTATTGACCGATATTTGGACAAAATTAACTTACTGGTAATACCAGAAAAGCTGAGAGAAAAACTAAATGCAGAAATAACTGAGAATGAGATTTCAGAGGCAATACAATCGACAAAGCTGGGGAAGGCACCAGGACCTGATGGGATAACGGCTAAATTTTATAAAGTAATGGCTAAAGAAGTGAGGCCTTTCCTGAAAAAAGTGATGGATGGAATATTAAAGGGACAGGACATACCAGAAACGTGGAACGAGGCAAATATAACACTGATTCCGAAAGAGGAGCAGGATTTGGCTAACGTGAGGAACTATCGACCTATGTCTTTACTCAACAATGACTACAAAATTTTTGCTAAAATATTGGCGGAAAGACTGAAAGAGTGGTTGATCGAATTTATAGCATAAGAGCAAGCAGGATTTTTGCCAAACAGACAGATTAAAGACAACTTAAGGACAGTGTTAAATGCAATAGAATATTATGACAGACATTGTGAAAAAGAAGTTGGTTTCTTTTTTGTGGATGCTGACAAGGCGTTTGGCAATTTAAATTGGGATTTTATGCTCGCCACAATGGAGAAATTACAGATGGGGAAAGGATTTATTCAAGCAGTAAGAACAATATACAAAGACAAATGTGCAGCAATTGTGATAAATGATGAATTAACTAAGAGATTAGAAATACAGAAAGGTACAAGACAAGTGCCCATTGTCTCCATTGTTGTTTATTATGGTTTTGGAAATTTTGTTAATGCAGATAAGAGAATATGACGAAATAAAAGGCTTGAAGATCAAGGGATTTACATACAAACTAAGAGCTTTTGCAGACGATGTAATGGTTATAGTAGAAGATCCGATTCAAAATATGCCTAAATTGTTGTCTAAGATAAAAGAGTTTGGAGATTTAGCAGGATTTTATGTCAATAAAAGAAAATCAAAGATTTTGTGTAAGAACATGACCAAGCAAAAACAACAAGAATTAATGGACATTACCAGCTGTGAGGTAACACATAAAGTGAAATATCTGGGGATAGAATTAACTGCAAAGAATATTGATTTATTCAAGAACAATGACAAGAAGCTGTGGTAGTAAATAGATAGAGATATGATTAAATGGAATAAGTTAAGTCTGTCATGGTTAGGAAGAATAGCAGTAATTAAAATGAATGTGTTACCAAGAATTATGTTTTTATTGCAAACGATACCAATAATAAGAGACAACAAACAGTTTGATAAATGGCAAAGAAAAATATCGGACTTTGTATGGGCTGGGAAGAAACCCCGAGTGAAAATGAAAGTGTTATGCAACGCTAAAGAAAGAGGGGGACTACAACTACCAAATATACGATTATATCATGAAGCAATATGTCTTGTCTGGATTAGAGAATGGATGTTATTAAAAAACCTTAAGCTCTTAACAGTTGAAGGTTATAAAAAGCTCTTTGGTTGGCATGCCTATTTGTGGTATGATAAAATTAAAGCTGACTCTATGTTTTTGCATCATTATGTAAGGAGAAGCGTCTTCACTGTTTGGTTAAAATATAAAAAATATTTGGATGAAGGTATTCCGATGTGGGTGGTGCCACTGGAAGCTATTGACCCGAGAATAATTTATAAAAGAGAGGAATGCTTGACCTACAAGGAAGTGCTAAAAGTGGAACAAAATATGATCAAGATTAAAACAAATGAGTTATCCTCCCACTACGGATGGTTTAAGTTTAGACAGATTAAAGACTTGTATGACTCAGATTGTCGGAAATCTGGATTTAAAATGAAACACTCTGAATTGGAGGAATGTATATTGGAAGATGGCAAAAAATTGATATCAAAAGTTTATAAGATTTTGTTAAAATGGCACACAGAGGATGAGACTGTTAAAGTACAGATGGTGAAGTGGGCTATAAACTGTAACAGAGATATAACAATGGAGGCATGGGAATACTTGTGGAAAAATACTTTGAAGATATCTACGTGTACCAATCTTAAAGAAAATATCTATAAGATGATGTACAGATGGTATTTAATGCCAAAGAAGATAGCAAATGGGAATAATCAAATGTCAGATAAATGCTGGAAATGTAAGAAACATGAAGGATCGTTTTATCACATGTGGTGGACTTGCGAAATGGCAAAGCAGTTCTGGGGGAATATTATAGAAGCTATGTCAGAAATTTTACAAAGGCAAATAAGTAAAAACCCAGAATTGCTATTGCTAAATTTGGATTTAGAAAGGGTTCCCGTACAAGACAGAACACTAGTATTTTATATGACAACAGCGGCAAGGATTTTATATGCTCAGCTCTGGAAGACGCAAGAAACACCATCCATACAAAAATTGCTGTACATGTCAGAAATGGACAAACTAACGAGGAAGCTAAGAGAACAGAATTCAGAAGAATTTTTTAATGACTGGGGAAAATTGAAACAGTATTTAGAGAAGAAATGGGACGTGAAGGGGGAGTTATGGGGGCTAGATAATTATTAACTGAAAAACTAGAGAGATGTTGATCTTTCCAAGAAATAGAGATAAGTTAGAAATGTAATTTATGGTTTAGAAATGTATTTTAATATGGAAAGCATTTAAAGAAGGTAATTAAGGCTATAAGAATTAATTATAGAAGTTAAATAGAGATATTAGATGTAGAGGTGGACAGTGGGTTGGAAAACTGTTGGAAGTCTAAGATAAGGGGAGGAGAAAGGGGGGGAATAAGAAAACAAGGGGATTAATGGAAAATCTGTATTTTTTTCCCTGTCTTTTATTACTCACCCAATAATTAAAAAAAATAAATAGCACAGAGTAGCACAGAGACTGGGGTGTTCAAAATAATAATAAAAGACTCCTCAGATGAGTAACCGACTAGGCTTAACCCCTGAGCCTAGCTGTTGAACAGAAGTAGATGCTTCAGAGTCCCGAAGCACCAGAATCTCAAGCACAAGCTTCAAATACCTTCTTCTGTGTCTGAAAATCCAACAACAGTTCCTCACTGTCTTAACTGCCTGCTGGAAACTGAAACCACTAGCCTGAGAGCTGGGGGCTATATACTCCTGCTCTCATACAGCAGAATGGGAGCTGTCTAGTTGGCAGCCAGAGCTGCTCATCAAGCTTTGGAGGGCTGACATTGGTGTTCTCAGGGCTGCAGAAGGTCTGATCCCCCTGTTGTCTAGGGAATAGACTGATCGGCACCAGGCTGTCTGCAGTGATGAACTGAAAAACGAACCAAACAAACTGCCCTAAAATCATAGTTCATCAAGGTTGGTCAGAAATGTGCACCGACAAAGTGCTGGTTCACAAATCATGAACCAGCCCAGTTCATGATTAACTTTGTTTCGTATTTCAGTTCATGCCTATCCCTAGTGTTCAGCTCAATGTTTCTCACAGCTCACAGTAATATAACAATACACTGATGATGGGTATTCTTAGTATCATGGTGGTTAATCTGAGAGCCAAACTACAAGTGATGCCTGTCACTAGTTGGACACTTGTCAGCTTCTCTGAAGTTTTGATGGGAAATGTAGGCAGCTTGGCAGAATGTTGGACAAGTGACAGTTGAAAAGTCCATTGGACAGCAGTCAGAGAGCCAAGCTGCAGGACCAGGATGCCTACATTTCCCATCAAAACTTGAGGGAAGCTGACAAGCGTCCAACTAGTGTCAGGCGTCACTCGTAGTTTGGCTGAGTAACTCAACCTGAACTGGAATAAGATAAATTAATTTGAAAATACCAGTATGAATTGGATCATTGTAGATAGATTTTGATCATTTGCTCATTCCTGCTTTAGTAATTCCAACAGAGGGGTCATAGTTACACTAATGAAGCTATCAGCAAAAATAACCAAACCGTGAGAACAATTATGTTCTTAAAGTGCACCGTGCAATAATATGCAAATATCACTTCTCTTAATCTAATTGGAATCACAGTGATTAGTCATAAATATATGGAGTACTTGGATTTGGAGATAACTGCTAAAAGAACCCTCTTGATAAAGGGAACACAAAACAGGAGAGGTCCTGGCATCCTGTTGAGTGGTTCTGGACAGCTGTGAATTCTCCTTCCCCGAGATTGGGCATCCCGGTGGCTCTCCCGCCCGGGAGACGACATCCACGAGAGCCACTTCCGATTGCTGGGATTCTCCTGGAAAATATTTGGAGCATCCAATTATAAAAGTTGAACACTCCCATTCACGTATTACAAATTACAAAAAAAGCGGAATTGGTGTGATGAATTCCTTGCTATTTCATTGATATTGACCTTACCAATATTGGACTTTCAGTGCAAGAACACATGTGAATTGTATGTATTGTATATTGAGATTATTGTGAATTTGTAATTATCAGTTGGTATGTAAGTTGCACTGTGCACCTTAGACGGTATTTATGATAAACCTTGGGCTTTTGAATTAAAAGAGTTACTTTTGCATATTATTATTTATTATTATTATTATTATTATTATCGTTAATTACATTTCTAACTCGCCCTTCCCACAAGCAGGCTCAGGGTGAGGTACAGCAGTTATAAAAATATAATACAAATATTAAAACAATTCATAAAACAACAGTTCATCATAAAATCAACAACAGATACTAACTGTCCCAAGATGGGGTCAATTCCAGATTCCTGCCCATCAACATACAGAGGGAGGGAAGCGGACAGATAATGTACTGCAACCCATACGTGGGTCAGCAAATTAATGGGCACTACATAGCCCCGTGCTGTACCCATATGTTGGGCATCCGGCCGGTGGACACTATATAACCCCACACTTAGTGGGAGGCTGGTGAGAGGCTCAGTGAGGATCTCATGCTGGCCTCAACCATACGCCTGGTGGAACATCTCCATTTTACAGGCCCGCCGAAATGATAGAAGATCCTGACAGGCCCGGGTGTCCTCAGACAGAGAGTTCCACCAGGTTGGGGCCAGGACAGAAAATGCCCTGGCCCTGGTCGAGGCCAGCTGAGCCTTCCTGCGGCCAGGGACCACCAGTAGGTGTTTACTTGCAGATCTAAGAGCTCTCTGAGGTACATATGGGGAGAGGCGGTCCCTCAGGTATCTGACATAGACTATGATGAGGGCATCCAGTACCCGAAGTCCTGCAACACATCACCCTCAGATTCACCTGAGGGAGTGATAGGTCCGTCGGAAGAGGCCTCACCCACAGATGATTTCTGTGCATATAATGAACTCTTTCAAAGGATGGCTAAGGCTCTGGAGATTGACGTGGCTTCCGCCGAACCCCACTCTAAGGACAAGATCCTTCAACGTATTTATTCTGGATCGATTTATGCTGTTGCCTTCCCTGTTGAAGGTTTTGTGGAGCTTCATGGATTAAATTTGAAACCAGCTTCCACTCCTGCTACGAATAAGAAGGTAGAGAATCTCTACAGAACCAAGGATGACCTTGTCCGTTCCTGTCTATGCATCCTCCCCCATCTTCTCTGGTCACCAAAGACATGCAAGCTAAGCCTAAGCAGGGGTCCTTGTTGGTTCCGTCGGACAAGGAGAGCAGAAAGATTGATTCCTTGGGAAGGAAAGTCTATACCTCGACAGCCTTTGGCATTAAAATCGCCAACTATGCGATGATGATGGCCGCTTGTCAGTTGCTTCTATGGAACAAGGTTGCCACCTTCATCCTGCAGTTACCTGAGGACGAGAGGGTCTTCCTCCGAGTTATCTAGGAGGAGGCGGTCCACTTGTCCCGCCACCAGTTTAATGTTGGCTGAAATATGGCAAATACCTTTGCCAGGTCCCTACTCTCGGCCGTCATCCTTCGCAGGTTCGCATGGCTGAGAACCACAGCATTACCATCGGAGACCAGAAACAAGGTTGAGGATCTCCCTTTTGAGGGACAAACATTGTTTTTTGAAAAAACGAATGAATACTTATCAAAAAAGCGTAAAGACAGACTTATGACATACTCGTATGGCGTTTTTCCTCAGCAGCAGTCTTCCAGTAGATTTCAATATAGATCCTTTGTGAGGGGCCGACAGCATCGCTTTCACCCTTACCAGGGGTATGGTTATCAACCTCAGAGGTCTTACCAAAGCCCGCAATTATCCTTCTCTAGAAGGAAACAAGGCCATAAAAGTAAACAGGGAGCTCACCAACAGCAGGCCAAGGAGCATTCACACTCCCACAAGCAATTTTGACAATTACAGGGGCCTGACCTGTTGTTTGGGAACAGGCTGAATTTATTCTTTTCTGAGTGGTGTAATATCACCTCTGATGTTTGGGTTTTGCAAATAGTTAAAGTTGGTTACAAAGTTGAATTTTTACAATTGCCTTGTCTTCGTCTCCCTACTTTCTCTGCCCAGAGCTCTCAACCAGGGGTGCTGGCCAAACTCAGCCCTCCTAGAAAAAGGGGCTATTGAGGAGGTCACAGATAGGTCGTCTCTCTTGGGGTTTTACTCCAATTTGTTTTTGGTGGAGAAAAAGGAAGGCCCGATCCTGGGCCTTCATGAGTTGAATAAATTTGTCAGAGTTCGAAAATTTAAGATGACCACCTTACAAGCGGTCCTAGGTCTTATACCCCCACAGTCCTGGTTCACAGTTATAGATTTGAAGGACGCTTATTTTCATGTTTCAGTTTTTCAGGAACACAAGAAGTTCCTTAGTTTTACTTATGGTACTTGTATCTTCCAGTATCGAGTCCTCCCTTTCGGGTTGTCTACTGCCCCAAGAGTTTTTACAAAATGCTTAGCAGTTGTTACTGCCTTTTTAAGGGTGCAGGGATGTTGCATTTTCCCTTATATAGACGACTGGCTGATCATGGGGCATTCAGCTACTGATGTGGACAGGCAGATTTTGATTATGTTATCCACCTGCTAGTTAGGCTTCTTTGTCAACCAAAAGAATTCACAACTTTGCCCTTCCAGAGTTACTCAATTTATAGGGGCCATCACTGATGGCGTACAGGACGCAGGGTTTTTGCCCACAGAGAGAGCCCAGAAGATAAAAGCGCTGGTTAAGAAATTCAAGAGGTGCAGGTTCCAACCTGCCAGGCTCATCCAGGTTTTGCTAGGCTATATGGCTTCTACCACTGCTGTAGTGCCCTTGGCAAGACTGCATATGCATCCCTTACAGCTCTGGTTTTCCTCCGTATTCTTTGCAGAAAGGAATTCTCAAGAGTAGGAAGTTTAGCATTCCACGGAAAGTCCTTCTGTCCTTAGACTGGTGGTTGGATGATTCTAACTTATATAAACGTATCAGTTTTGAGTATAGACAACCTAATGTCTCAGTTACGACAGATGTGTCCAATCTAGGTTTGGGCGCTCATTGCAAAGGGTCTTATGCACATGGAGTGTGGGACGATTCGGAGCGTCAGGCTATTAACTTACTAGAATTGAGAGCAGTGTTGTGTGCATTGGTTTCCTTTTCAGATACCGTAAGGAACAAGACTGTCCAGATTTTGACAGACAATGTGACAACAATGTTCTATATAAACAAACGGGGGCACAGCGTCTGACACTCTGTGCAAAGAGGTGATGAAAATCTGGAGTTGGGCCATAGATCAATTTGTGTGGCGGCAAGCTGTTCACATCCCTGGAGTAGACAACACAGTGGCGGATCACCTCAGCAGGTTACAAGGGGACAACCACGAGTGGTCCCTTCAAGAGGCATTTTTTCATCCTGTCATCACTGAGTGGGGTTTTCCCGATGTAGACCTTCTTGCTTCAGAGGAAAACCACAAGACTCCTTGCTATTGTTCAAGAGGAGGAGTAGGCCACGAGTCTCTTGGGGACACATTTCAACTCACGTGGTCAGATCACCTCTTCTACACGTTCCCTCCGTTTCCTCTTCTAGCCAGGGTCCTCAGCAAAGTTCAGGTGGACAAGATGTCAGCCATCCTGGTAGCATTTTGGCCAGGACAGCCTTGGTTCCCCACCCTCCTGAGGTTGCGGACTCGGGTGTACCATTTTTCGATAAGACCGGATCTGCTGTCGTGGAGGCAGGTTTTCCACCACACGATAGACAAACTCAAACTGATGACCGGGCTGTTCCTTCAGGACAGGCCTTCTCTGAAGGAGTGACTCATGTCCTGGAGAATGCGAGGCATCTATCTACATGCCAGTCTTATTCCTTAAAGTGGTATAGGTTTACTGTGTGGTGTCAGGGAAGGAATTTAGATCCCCTAGTTTCTTCCATAGCTGAGATTCTGGATTTCCTTTGGGAACTCAAACAAGGGGAATTATCCAATTTGTCTATTAAAGTATACTTGGTGGCTATTTCCACTTTTCATCCCCCTATAGACTGAATTTTTTTTCCGCATTATACATCTAAATTATTTTTGAAGGGATTGAATAATTTATTTCCCCCTGTCAGGTCCTTGGTCCCTCAATGGTCGTTGCCCTTTGTCTTGACTAGACTCATGTTGAAAACTTTTGAAACTTTAGCCCCTTGCCCTCTACATTTCCTTTCTCTGAAAGTGGCATTCCTAGTGGCTGTTACATCAGCCAGGCGGGTGGGGGAGTTAGCTGCTCTATGTTGTGAACCCCCTTACCTGAAAGTCCACATGGAGAAGGTAGTCCTATGGACTAAAGTGGAATTTTTGCCTAAAGTGGTCTCTAAATTTCACCTTGCCCAGGAAATACCCTTGCTGGTCTTTTTTCGCAACCAAGCCACAGAGGCTGAAAGGGCCCTTCATACATTGGATGAACGTAGGGTGATCTTTTTTTACTTGGATCGGGTGAAACCCTTTAGAGTAGACACCCACCTTTTTGTGTGCTTCTGGGGTCAAAAGAAGGGTAAAAGGGCTAGCCCACAGACCTTGGCCCGTTGGGTGGTACAGACAATTTTATTGTGTTATCAGACTTACCTTGTCCATTGGCGGTGCATGCACATTCCACTAGGTCCCAGGCATCTTCAGCAGCCCTCCTGAGAGGCTTTCCGCTCCAAGACATCTGCAAAGCGGCGACATGGGCCTCGGTGGACACATTTGTCAAGCACTACACCTTGGACATCCTGGGCAGGAAAGAAATGGCAGTGGTCACAGCGGTCCTGCAATCGATCTTCCTGTGATAACACCTCGCTGCCTCCACCCAGGTATTTAAGCTTTGTAATCTGTGGGACTGCACAGGAAGACCGTAGATGAAAAAAAGTGTTGCACTTATCTGTAACTGTTGTTTATCTAGGTCTTCCGTGCAGGCACACATACGCTCCCTCCTTCCCCGCTAATACTCTTGGTACTTACCTTGGGGTATGGTGGCAAAAGAGAACTGAGGATTCTGTGGGGGCACCCCGCCTCTTAGAGGCCGTTTTCGGCGGGAAAAGCAGCTGCGCAAGCGCTCTGGGAGGAGAAGGCACCCCTTAGTGGTATTGAACTATAGAAGTCTCTGAAGTCGGCAGGCCTGCGCGTACGCAATCCCCATGTGTGCCTGCACTGAAGACCTAGATGAACAACAGTTACAGGTAAGAGCAACACTGTTTTTCTTCTCTCACTGAAATTGCTAGGGATTCTAAGAGAGCAAAAAGGAGCTCAGAGAGCGGATATCCTTTTATGTAAACCTAGTAATATCTATTTGTGAAGATAGACATCCATTTATTCTTTTGGCAAAACACCATGAATAAAACAGATTTGCCCACTTTAAAAAAAATGCAAAGCCAAATGCTACAAGAGATTCTATCAGAAAGCTATGTTCTACTCCATCAAATGCTTTTTCAGCATCTAGAAACAAGAAAGCTTACTTAATTTTATCTTTCTTAACAACATCAAATAGATTTACAATTTTATGTATATTGGTGGTGATATGGCGGCCAGTTATGAAGCCACTTTGATCTGGTGATATATAACCACCAATTATACCTTTCAACCAGTTTGCTTGAATAGATGTCAAAATTTTATAGTCTAGGTTTAAGAAGCTAAGAAGTCGATAGGAACTAAAGACAGTGGAATCTTTTGAGAGTTTAGGGATCACAATAGTTTTACTTTTCAGCCCATGTTTTAGGAGAGCAATCAGACTCAAATATGTTATTAATGGCTTGTAACAGAGGTAACTTTACTATTTGAAGAAAGTTTTTTAAAACTCTGGAGTTAGACCATCCAGGTGCTTAATTTAAGTTTTTAATTTCTGTAACTACTTCTTGCAAATTTATTTTTTCATCCATTAACTTTTTGTCTTGTTAATGTGGGTATCTTAAAGTTACTTATAAAATTTCTAATTCTATCTATGTTTGGGGTACTAGCTTTATATAGTTTTTTAATAATACTTGGTAAAGGCCTTAATTATAATAATTAAGCTATTATTTGATGCAATTGATCCAGTTTTCCTTTTTATCTCAACAGCTGTTTCTTTAGCTTGTTCTGATAATTTACCAGCTTTATCACAATTTTCAAAGAATCTTTACTTTGTATAAAGCATCTTTTGATGAATGGAGGATGCATCAATTTGATCAAGTTTGTGCTTCTCCAATTTAATCTCCTTCAAGAGGTTTTCTTGTATTTTTAATACTGACTTTATAGAAAGGATATTTTTGAGGTCAATCATTCCGCTTTCTCTCTACTTTTATTGTTACGTAACAGAGCTTATAGCAATCCCTCTAAAATATGCTTTTGCTACTTCCCAAATAAAAATTGGGGAACTCTCAGGTTGGATATTTATTTTTTTTAATAACTCTGAATCTTTACAAAGTGTCTCTTTAATTTTACAAAATAGTAAAGAGTCCAGTAGCACCTTTAACACTAACCAACTTTATTGTAACATACGCTTTTGAGAACCACCGCTCTCTGGATTCGTTACTGTTTTGCAACTACGGACTAACATGGCTACTCCTATTAATTTTACAGTTATTTATGAATTCTTTATTTAAATGCCATAGTGTTTTTTAAAAAAAAAAGGTTTGATAACTTGTACTAAATAAATTGGGGCACGATTTGCATAAATAAAGCTTCCTACTGTTGTATCTTCTGTCTTATTTACTTAATGTTTTGGAGATCCAAAATAAATCAGTCCTAGTGTAGGTATTATGAACCTGTGAGAAATATGTAAAATCTTTGGATGGTTTAGCCTCCATTTATCTATTACCTGGAAATAAGATACAGTCTTTCGTAAGAGGGAACTGTGTGATTTACTGATTGATTTACTCTTGTTCTGTTTTTAGTGGTTCTATCCAAACCTGTCTCCATTAAAGTTCATAGCCAGCATTTTTTTAAAATTAGAATGTCCTACAAAAAAAGATAGATTTACTTTCCAGAATGAACAAAGTGTAGTGGGTCAGTATAGTGAAGGAATACGCCTCCACTAAAGCCAACCACATTTTGTATACTGACCAAATTACTAAGAGGGATTTATTGACTGACCATATCTGACAAGAGAGCATATATAGAAAGATGCAGTCCTTCAGGTATGAGGTCCAAGACTGTAAAAGGTTTTATATGTAAGAAACAACATTTTGAAGTGAGTGTGGAGGTGCACAGGTAACCAGTGAAGCTGTTTTAATATTGCATATGAATGTGCTTGCTTTGTGACATACTTGTCTAAGGGCAGGATGCTTTATTTTGCATCAGCTGAAGATTTTGGGATGTCTTCAAAAGCAGCCACGTATAGAGTGTGATACAATAATCCAACTGAAAAGTCATGCATGCATGGATAACCATGGCAAGGTCAGCAGAGACGAAGAAAGGAATAAATTTATATCTCTTTGAAGAGAGTAGGAGATGCTTCTTGCCACCATACCAACCTGCTTCTTCTGTAGCAAAACTGGATTAAGGAGTGTCCCTAAACTCTGTGCACAGTCTATCACAAGGGTAATTTGATCCCCCTTAATAACTCCATCTTCCATATCAGCATCACCTCCATCTCATCTGGATTTAGTTTCAGCATGTTCACTCTCTCTAAGACTGATATTGTAAATAGGAGCTTTAAGAAGCTCTAAAGAGTCTGAATGTCTTGGAAATTTTACTGACTTTGTGGTTTTGCTGCTTAGGAGGGAAGTTCTTTAACCTTTAGATGTCAGGATTCTCATTAGCAAATTCTCTGTGTCACCCTTGTACTAAAGTTTCAGTTTGGCTTTGGTACATTCAGAGAGCACTAGAGAGTCTTTGTTTCTCAGTTTTGTACATCAGCTATAACAGATTTCTGCCTCAGTTGTTGCCAAGGAATATTATTCATTCCACACAGTTTGAGCAATTACTACTTTTAGCATTGCTCTTGATGTTTCCCAGAGCGCTGGCTGGTCATTATCTCTGGGTATCTGCCTTGAAGTGCCGGGATAGACCTTATTTTTTATTTAAATAATCATTGTTAATTCTTCAATGCTACACTGAAAGAAGATTTGCTTAGCAACTCCAACAATAACCTTTTGCATTTTGATGAGTTAATGTTTCCAAGAAGGTGCTGTGCAAGAAGGAATATTGGAAATATCATATATTCTGTCGAAGGCTTTCACAGCCGGAGAACAATGGCTGTTGTGGGTTTTCCGGGCTGTATTGCCGTGGCCTTGGCATTGTAGTTCCTGATGTTTCGCCAGCAGCTGTGCCTGGCATCATCCGAGGTGTAGCACCAAAAGACAGAGATCTCTCAGTGTCACAGTGTGGAAAAGATGTAGGTCATTTGTATCTACTCAGGAGGGGTGGGGTTGAGCTGAGTCATCCTGTAAGAGTTTCCCAGGGTGTGGAATGCTAATGGCGGGAGGCTTCACTGTATCCTGAGGAGGTTCTTTTGCATATGGATTGGTACTGATGTGCTAATCTTCTCTGCAGGGCTATTGTCGGGGATAGAATGTTTTGTTAGCCTGGTGTTTTTCAGAACTGGAAACCATGCTCTGTTCATTCTTAAGGTTTCTTCTTTCCTGTTGAAGTTTTGCTTATGCTTGTGAATTTCAATGGCTTCCCTGTGCAGTCTGACAAAGTAGTTGGAAGTGTTGTCCAGTATTTTGGTGTCCTGGAATAAGATACTGTGCCCTGTTTGCGTTAGGCTATGTTCAGCCACTGCTGATTTTTCAGGTTGTCCAAGTCTGCAGTGTCTTTCATGTTCTTTTATTCTTGTCTGGATGCTGTCAGACTGTGGCTAGATAAGGCTCTTACTACAGGTTTCCCTTTAGAAGCAAACACGAGTCCATTGTTTGAATAAGGAAACTTTACTGCAGAAAAGGTCCATTATAGTCCACTGTCCTGAATAGGAGACTCAGGATGGTACACGATCATTGTTACCAATGAAGGGCAAAGCATGAGGTACAGAGTAACAATTCCCATCTGAATCAGCCTCCCCCCACAGTTCTCAAAACAACATCTTTCAGTCCTGGGAAGCTGCTCTCCTTCAAGGCCAATGCTTGGTGGAACGGTGTTAGACAAAACAGTCTCCTCTGGTGGGAATGCTGCCTGGGAACTGGTGCACCTGGGAAGAAAGCACTTAAACACTAGAAGCATTAGAAAATGGAGTCAGTACAGTTTAGATATACACTGGACCTGACATTCTGCCCCCCTTAAAACAGATCCCCCCCTGGTTTATATGGGTAACGAGTATGAAAAGCTTTGGTTAATCTAGGAGCATGAACATGTACAGAGTTCACCCACTCATCGTAACCAGAATCAAAGTCCTTCCACCTAATGAGGTAAAAAAGCTGATTTCGTTTGAGTTTAGAGTCCAAAATTTGTTGCACTTCATAGTGTATTTGGTCGTCAATTAAAGTTGGAATGGGGGGAGCTTTGATGTGCCACTTGTCGTCGGTGGGAGCCCTTTTCAGGAGACTGACATGGAATGTATCATGAACATGGCGCAAATTCTTGGGTAAATTTACATCAACAGTCACTTTATTTATTACTTTGCGCACAGGGAAAGGTCCAAGGAACTTTAACGCTAGTTTGCGGCTTGTCTGAGCTAGTTTCAGGTTTTTGGTGGAAATATACACATGATCTCCAGGTTGTAAATCCCATTCGGCCGCACGATGGCGATCTGCGTACTTTTTGTAATCCAGTTTGGCTTTTTCGAGGTGTTTCTTAATAAGAATCCACTGTTGCGCAGCCTCCCCCCACCGCGAAGATACATCCGGCGAACTAGAGGAATGGAGAGGGGGAGTGTCCAACGGGAAGGGATTGAAGTGAGCTCCATATACAATTTTGAAAGGGGCCTCCCCAGTGGAAGCATGCACACTGTTGTTGTATGAGAATTCAGCCAGAGGGAGAAGGTCCACCCAATTATCTTGTTGGAAATTAATGTAGCAACGGAGGAACTGTTCTAAGATCTGATTAGTTTTTTCGGATTGTCCGTCGGTTTGTGGGTGGTGGCTTGAGCTGATGCCTTGCTCAATATTCAACATTCTCAAAAGCTCCCGCCAGAAGTTGGCAACGAACTGTCCGCCGCGATCCGAAATCACCTTGGACGGAAAAGAATGTAATTTTACGATGTGTTTTAAGAATAAATCCGCCAGTTTTCGAGCGGTGGGTATAGCAGTACATGGAATAAAATGAGCTTGTTTGGAGAACAGATCTACTACGACTAAAATGCAATTATGTCCTTTCGAAAGGGGTAAATCAGTGATAAAGTCCATAGATATTATTTCCCAAGGTCTGTTAGGTGTTTCCAATGGTTGTAGGAGACCCGGAGGTTTTCCTTTCCGGGTTTTGGCGCTGAGGCAAATGGGGCAGGAGCTAACGTATTGGGAAATGTCTTTGCGCATGCCCGGCCACCAGAATTGCCGTTGTATTAGATGCAACGTTTTCAGATACCCATAATGACCAGCAGTGGGGGCATCATGACAGCGCTGTAATACCTCCCGTCGGAGGCTGTCCGGGACATAAAATTTGCTTCCAGCTAGCCAATCCCCCTGTGGGGATTGGGTCAGTTTGTTTCTTGGTGCTTTATCCCCCTCCTTTTCCACCTCAGTTTTAAGTTTCGATTTCCACTCCTGGTTGGCCGGGAGAGGCTGGCTTGCTCGGCTGCGGGTAGTCACCACGCCTCCCAATTGCGTAGGTGAGAAGACCGTGTCTACAGTCTCCTCCCGTTTGCTTTTGTGTTGGGGCATGTGCGATAGGGCGTCTGCCAGAAAGTTAGTTTTGCCCGGGAGGTAATTTAGAGTGAAGTTGAATTTGGAAAAGAATTCCGCCCATCGCAATTGTTTGGCATTCAGTCTGCGTGGGCTTCGGAGGGCCTCCAGATTTTTATGATCTGTCCAGACCTCGAAGGGGTGTCGAGCCCCCTCCAGCCAATGTCTCCAGTTAGTGAGGGCTGCCTTTACTGCAAAAGCTTCCTTCTCCCACACATTCCAATTTCTTTCTGCCTCCGAAAACTTCCTAGACAGGAATGCACAAGGCCGCAATTTCCCATCCTCCCCCTTCTGCAATAATACCCCTCCTATCGCCGTATCGCTGGCATCGACTTGCACTATGAAAGGGGACTTTTCGTTGGGGTGGCAGAGGATGGGTTCTGTTACAAATTGCCTTTTCAGGCATTCGAAAGCAGTTTGGCAATCGGAGGTCCATTGTAATTTGGAGGAGGGTTTTTTAGCCTGGTCCCCTTTATTTTTTGTTTTTAACAGTTCTGTTAAGGGGAGCGTGATTTGGGCGAAGTTTGCTATAAAGTCTCTATAGAAGTTGGCAAACCCCAGGAAGGATTGCAGTTCTTTGCGGGTGGTGGGAGTTTGCCATTCTTGGATCGCTTGTACTTTGGCTGGATCCATTTTTAATCCCTCTTGGGAGATACAGTACCCAAGGTAAGTGAGTTCAGTTTTATGGAATTCACATTTGGACAACTTGATGGGCAGTTTATTATTCATCAAGGTGGCCAGGACTTTTTGTACCATTTGAATGTGTTCCTCCTCTGTGTCCGAATAAATTAACACATCATCAAGGTACACCACCACCCCTTTATAAAGGAATTCGTGTAGAACTTCATTTATCATGGACATGAATACAGACGGGGCTCCCGTCAATCCAAAAGGCATAACTAGGTATTCATATTGTCCGAGGGGTGTATTAAATGCGGTTTTCCACTCATCCCCTGCCTTGATACGGACGTGGAAGTAAGCATCTTTTAAATCTAATTTTGTAAAGATCTTACCTTGGGCCACGACGTTGAGAAGGTCTCGGATGAGCGGTATAGGATAGGCGTTGTTGGTGGACACCGCATTAAGTCCTCTAAAGTCTGTGCACAGTCGGAGTCCCCCATCTTTTTTCTTCACGAAGAGAACCGGAGCGGCGTGGGGGCTATTGGCTGGGCGGATGAACCCTCTTTGAAGGTTGGTGTCGATGAATTTCCGGAGCTCTTCTCGTTCATGGAGACTCATGGGATAGAGTCGTCCTTTGGGCAGTGAGGCTCCGGGTGAAATTTCTACCGCACAGTCAGTTCGTCGGTGCGGGGGTAAAGTATCAGCTTCTTCTTCGGAGAAAGCATTCAGAAAAGGCCAATATGGTTCGGGTATTTGGTTTATTTCTTCTTGGGTGAGAAGAGCCTTCTCAGTGTGAGTTGGATCACTACCCCAGTTTTGGTTCCAACGATGGTTTTTACAGTTGGCGTGACTGAAAGTGATGCATCCTTCTGCCCAGTTTATGTAGGGATTGTGATCACATAGCCACTTGCTGCCTAGAATTAACGGGTATTTGGCAGTGGAGCTGATGACAAAAGACCTCTTTTCCCAGTGTTGGCCCATGCCTGTGATCACTGGGATGGTTTCGGTGGTAACAGGGTTCATATTGGTGCCATCCATTTGTTCAAATATTACTGGATTTTGCAATTCACGAGTTGGTAGAACTAGTCCGTTGACTAGGGCTGGGGCGATGATGTCTCTTGAACAGCCCGAGTCGATAAGGGCTTGCACTCGGATGTGCATTTTCCTCTCCGGGTTAAGTAAAGTCACTGGCATGAATAAGATGGACCCAGGCGGCCGGTTCCGTGCAGGGACGGGCTTGGGGTGGATCTGTCGGTTGGGCCCTTTTACGACAGATCCATTTCGTTTCCCGACTGGGGGCTTTCTGGATTTCCCTCTGCATTTGGGGAAGCGGGGTCGTATTCCATGATCTCTTCCGCTTCCAGCCCCCTTTCTGCGGCGGGTCGTTGGGAAGCTCCGCGACCTCTGTTCGCTCGTGGAGCGGGAATCGGGCGTTGGAGCGTAGGAAATGGAGCAAGGGTTGGACGCCGTAGTTGAAGCGGGGGTCTTTGCACAGGCCGGTAGGGGCATTGTGCTGCAAAGTGACCGGCTTGTCCGCATTGCAAACACAGCCCTTGTTGCCATATAGCATCTCTCGCTCCACGAGTGGCGTATCCAGCTCCCCGTCCTCCCCTCTGCAAAGTTAAGGGTTTTCTTTGTCCCGTTTGTTGTTGTTGTTCAACCAAACGGACTTCCAAAATGCGATTTTCAACTTCACATGCAAGTTGGATCCAACCTAATAACGTAGGAGGATTGTCCTGCATAAGGGCTCTGTCCAGAAGTCTCGGGTTTAGCCCTTGCTTGAACAGGATAATTTTGGTGGACTCCTCACACCTAGGGCATTTGGCAGCTAGTTGTCGGAATTTTGTAATATAGTCCCTTGCCGACATGCTGCCTTGTTTAATGGCTTGCAATTCTGTTCGGGCCCGGGTCTCCTCTAAGGGGTCTTCGTATTGTGCTCGAATAGCATCTACCAACCCCTGGAGAGTATTGAGTTCGGGGGCCCCGATATTGTATAGACCTACATACCAATCCGCTGCTTTGCCTTGTAAGCGGGAGCCGAGATGCTCAATTTGACTGGCCTCGCTGCCGAAGAGGTGTCCCCATCGGTTGAAGAATTGCACCACTTGCACTAGGAAAAATCCTAGTTTGGAGGGATCCCCATCAAAAGTAGCTTCCAGTTTCACCCAGCCCATCGGGAGATCTTGTCTCGGAGCCGGTGCTGGGTAGAAGTCCGTCGGAAGCATCAAGGGCACTTGAGGTGCGAGGGGAGGTAGTTGGAGACTACCACCTCCAGCTCAGCCGAGGCTGCCACCGCCAGCGCAGCCGGTGTTGCCACCGCCAGTGCAACCAGCGCCGTTGCCGTGGAGGTTGTAGCCCCCTCCAGATCTCCCTCAAAAAGGAGAGGGAGACCCCGAGTCTCAAAAGGCTCACAGACAATGAAAAAGCATTTGCCAAGGGAGCTTGTTCCTCACCTGAGATTCACCAGAGCCAGATGAGGGAACAGAATTGAGAGGGGAGGATCATTTGGATTACCTCTGAACCGCTCCAGGTGATGAGATATGACCTACTGGCATTAACAGGGCTTACAAGGGGTTGGATGAGAGGCACTGTGGATGCCCAACATACCCTAAACCCAGTGGATTTACAAATAAAGGGGGGGCCTGGATTACCCCCTGGCAACTGGTGGAGTTCCCCAGACTACATAGGTAACAACGGTACCTACACCATTGACTTGAGTTCGGCTGGGCCATCAGACCCATTTGGGGGCCAGAAGCTGCAACCAAGAGAGGTGGAAGAAAGGTACAAGACCATCAAGGCCCACGTGGCAACTATAAGAGAGGAGTTGGGGCAAACTGCCCAGCTAGTAAACGAAATGATGAGCCTGTCAGTGGGACCAGATGTGAAACTGCACGAGGAGCACCAAGAGTCAAAGCAAAAGACCTCTCTGCAGCAGCTGCTGCTAAAGGAGTGAGAGCTCTAAAGATTCACTAAGGACCAATAAATGCGGTGGGACCAACCGCAAGGATGGTTCAAATTAGAAGCCAGATTTGATGGAAAACCCAAGGACTTGGAATTTTTTATAGTACAAGCCATGGAATTCTTTCAAGATTGGGGACATTTGTTTCCAACTGAGCACAGTCAGGTGAGCCATTTAGGAACTCGATTATGGGGACCAGCAGCCATGTGGTATGTAACCTTGTATAAAATGGGAGCACCCAAGCTATATGATTTAAATGCTTTTGTGTATGCTCTAAGAGCCCAATTCAAAGACCCACTGGAAAAAGCAAGGTCCAGAACAAAGCTCAGAAACATAAGGCAGGGATCCAGATCCGGACGAGACTATGCTGCAGAATTCAGGCAATTTGCCACCAAAGTTCATTGACTATCATAAAGGAGTTAAAATCAGACTTTTCCAAAACAGACTAAATGCTGACCTGCTAGATAGAGCGCTAATGCAGGACAACCCACAGACTCTGTTAGGTTGGATCCAATTAGCATGCGAGGTTGAAAATAGAAACCCGGTCATAAACCTCAATGAATCTATAGTATTTGAGCAAATGGACGGGTCTAGTACTACCCCAGCTCCCTATAGAACTGAACCCTCCTTGACGCCATGGGGAATCATTTGGAAAATAGAACGTACATAGTCAGTGATGTGGCCAAATACCCCTTGGTGCTGGGAAGTTGTTGGCTTTGAGACCATGACCCATACATCAAATGGTCCACTGGAGTAGTGATTTTCAAAGGGAATTGTTGTGCAAAACATGCATGGACTAGTGTGGGGACGAGACGCACCCTCCCCGTTAGAGACTGTGTTGTTAACTGCTGAGAAGGAAAAAGCCGTTCCCCCCAAATATTATGATTTAAAACAAGTGTTCGATGAAAAAGAAGTTGATGAACTTCCCCCTCATAGAGACAATGACTGTGCTATTGAATTAATTCCAGGGGGAAAGTTGCCTAAAGGAAAGTTGTACTCTATGAGCCCAGCAGAGAGAAAGGAACGAAGAGAGTTCATTGATAAAAACCTGGAGCGAGGATTCATCCGCCCTGCCAGCTTCCCTAATGCTGCGCCTATGTTAATCCGCAAAAAGAAGGATGGGGGGCTGAGACTGTGTACTGATTATCGTGGAATAAATGCTGTGTCCATGTCAAATGCTTACCCCCTCCCTTTGATCAGAGACTTGTTCAGTGTGGTGGTGCAAGGGGGAAAAAATTTCAAAGCTCGATTTAAAAGACACTTCCAGATCAGAATAAGGGAGGTGGATGAATAGAAAACTGCCTTCAATACCCCACTGGGGCAGTTTGGATATCTTGTGATGCTTTTCAGCCTGCAGGGGGCACCGGGTTTGTTTATGAATTTAATTAATGAAGTGCTGCATGAGTACCTGTACAAAGGTGTGGTTGTTTACCTAGATGACGTGTTGATTTATTCTCCTGATAAAGAATCCCATGTGGAATTGGTCAGAAAGGTGCTGACCACTTTAAAGAAGCACAAGCTGCCAGTGAAATTATCTAAATGTGAGTTCCATAAAGAGGAACTGGATTTTTTGGGGTACCGGATCTCACATAAAGGACTTAAAATGGACCCGGCAAAAGTCAAAGCCGTAGTGAGGTGGGAACCCCCCAAAACAAGAAGGCAATTGCAGTCGTTTCTGGGGTTCGCTAACTTTTACTGACTTTTCATAAAGAACTTTGTTCAAATCGCTCTCCCCCTAACAGACTTGCTAAAAACCAAGGGGAGTGGAACGCAAGGGGAAAAGCCTAATGCTAAATTGAATTGGACTGTGGAATGCCAGGAAGCTTTTGAAAAGCTGAAAAAGTTATTTATTTCAGAATCGGTTCTACAGCACCCCAAGAAGACCCAGAAATTTGTGGTCCTGACCGATGCAAGTGACACCGCCGTAGGAGGGTCCTCCTACAACTGAATAAAGAACGAAAATTGTATCCCTGCACATACATTTCTAAAAAATTCTCTGAGACTGAACACAATTGAGCATATGGGAGAAAGAAGCTTTTGCAGTGAAATTTGCACTTACCACCTGGTAAAATTAGTTACAGGGGGCTAAAATTGCTTTTGAATTATGGACTGATCATAAAAACTTAGAAGCGTTACGTACCCCCCGTAAGCTGAATGCCAAACAGTTAAGGTGGGCGGAATTCTTTTCCAAGTTCAACGTCACGTTGAAGTACCTCCCTGGCCAATCAAATTTCCTATCGGACGCACTTTCGCACATGCCCCAACACGACAGTCAGAAGGAGAAGATAATTGATCCAATTTTCTCACCAGCTCATCTGGGAGGAGCAGTGACAACATGCAGCCAAGCTGCGAAAACACAAAGCAGCACAAAACCTGATCTCTCAGAATGGGAAGAGAGGATAAAAGCTGAAACAAAAAAGGAGGGGGAAAATGTGTCCAAAGCCAAGCTGAAACAGGAGGGAGATGGCCACTGGTACAGAATGGGCAAACTGTACATTTCAGCCAGTTTAAGAAAGGAAATTTTACAACAATGCCACAACTCCAAAACTGCTGGACATTTTGGGTATCTTAAAACCCTACACTTAGTACAAAGACAGTTTTGGTGGCCAGCTATGAGAAAAGATGTTTCTCAATATGTAGCATCATGCCCAGTGTGTATAATGGGAAAATCTAGGAGAGGAAAAACTCCTGGACTGTTGCAACCCTTAGAAACCCCTCCTAGACAGTGGGCTGTGATTTCAATGGACTTTATCACAGATCTTCCCCCCTCAAAAGGATATACAGTCATTTTAGTAGTGGTTGATTTGTTTTCAAAACCGGCTCATTTTATTCCATGTACTACAATCCCTACAGCTAAGAAACTAGCCAGCCTGTTCATAAAACATGTGGTCAAACTGCACTCCTTTCCTAATAAGGTAATATCTGACAGAGGTCCACAATTCGTTGCCAACTTCTGGCAGGAGCTTCTTAAAATTGCTAGTATTGAACAAGGACTTAGCTCTGCTTATCATCCCAAGAGCAACAGGCAATCAGAATGCACAAATCAAGTGTTGGAACAGTTTTTAAGATACCTTAACTATCAGGTTTTGGGGGGTCCCACCCCACCACCGTTTAAACTCTCGCAGGGTTCATTTTTAACTCATGCTTTGATATTCTGTATCCCAAGAAATCCAACTCTTCTTTGTGGAATTCACATTTAGACAATTTCACTGGCAGGTGATTGTCCCAGAGAGTTTTTCATACCTGACGTACTAGTTTTACATGGGACTCATAATCTTCCAAATAAATCAACACGTCATCTAGATAAACAACCACACCCTAATACAAATGTTGGTGTAGGGCTTCATTAATTAGATTCATAAACACCCCCGGAGTGCCTTGTAATCCATAAGGCATTACTTTGTATTCAGATTGCCCCAAAGGTCTTTCATTCATCCCCCTCCTTTATTCTCACTCGGAAATATGTGTCTTGGAAATCCTGTTTTGAAAAGATTTTCCCTTGAGACACCACTCCCAGCAAGTCTCTAATCAGGCGGATGGGGTAAGCATTAGACATCGACACCACATTGATCCCCCTATAATCAGTACACAGTCTCAACCCCCGTCCTTCTCTTTGCGGAACAGCACTGGTGCCGCATGAGGGGAGCTAGTTGGGAGGATAAATCCTCTGGCTAGATTTTTGTCAATGAATTTACCAATTCCTCCCACTCCCCTTGGCACATTGAGTAAAGTTTTCCCTTTGGCAGTTTTTGCCATGGGATTAGCTTTATGGCACAGTCAGTAGCCCTATGGGGGGGGAGTTCATCAACTTCCTCCTTGTCAAAACATGGCTCAAATCCTGGTATTCCAGGGGGATTTGCTCAACCTCCTCCTGGGTTAGTAGAGCAGTCCGGGGGGGGGAGCGTTTGGACCCCACGCTGGGTTCCATACATGACTCTGACACCCTACCCCGCAAATCATAGTTCTCCAGTTTTCCACTTTACTACGGGTCATGGTCCCATAGCCACCTTATTCCCAAGATCAATGGGAATATAATGGCGTCAGTTACTACAAACGTTCTGGCTTCCCGATGGCTCCCCATACCCACTGGGACCATCTCAGTTTCTACTTTGGCCAGCGTTCCTTTCATTCGAGACCCATCCATCTTTTCAAATACAGTGGGGTGGTTCAATTTACACACGTTCAGCCCCAATCCTGTGACTGGGGCAATCAAATCCCAAGTGCATCCCGAGTCAATTAAGGCCTGCACTCGAATGTGGGTTCCCCCCTGGGGGTTAATTATAGTCACTGGCATGTAAAGTAAGGCCCCTTTCAGTCTCACCTCAGGCAGTGGTGGCTCCTGTGGGACCTGTCGCTGGGGCCTCCTCACAACAAGTTGCTGGCGTTTCCCTCCAGCTGGCCAGCGTTTCTTCTTCTTCCGAGGGTTCCTCACTCAACCCCCTCTGTAGCGTTGAGGCCGGTTGCCACTTTGCTTCTCTTTTTAGGAGCCCTTTTCGGTGGCTTGGTAGGTTGTGGGGTTGCCAACTTTTCAGAGCGGCTTCTGTCCATTCGCCCCTTTCAGCTCCCCAGGCATTCGGCTGCAAAATGGCCAACTCCTCCACATTGTAGACATAATCCCCTGCTTCTGCAGATAGCTCGCTCTGTGTCCAGGGAACGTGGGTTGAAAGTCTCCTCTTTTTTCCCTTGTCTCATGGGAGGCTTTCTATTCATTGACTGGTGCTGCATCTTTATGACCTTCACCACTTGGTCTTGGTTTTCGACCTCTCAGGCAAGTTGGATCCTTCCCAACAGAGTGGCGGGATTGTCTTGCATCACGGCTTTGGCCACTAAGTCTGGGTTCAGGCCATCCTGGAAAAATTCAATTTTGTCTTCTTCCAACCAGTCATGCACCTTCGCTGCATACTGTCTAAATTCTGAAGCGTATTCCCGGACTGGACGGTTTCCTTGCCACATTTGCTTTAGTTGTATTCAGGCCTGCTCTCCCTCCAGTGGGTCCTCTGCTCATTCAAGCACCTCTAGGTTCTGAAGTTCTGGGGCCCAAGTCTTATAGAGGGTGACATACCACTTCGTGGCCTGACTCCGCCAACTGGGACCCTAGATGGCTTACCCAGTTAGGGTCAGTCGGGAAGAGGTGGCCCCATTCCTGAAAAAATTCCATGGTTTGCACTTTGAATTAACCCAAACCTTCGGGGTCCCCTTTGAAGCATGCCTCTAGCTTCCACGGTCCCTGCTGGGGCATTAACACGTGAGGGACTCCTCCTGGTGCTACCGGCATCCCTGGTCATGGCCAGGTCAGGAGGGGGGCAGCCGGTGGCATGGGTGGTAGTGGCACTCCCCTAGGTACACTTCCAAGAGGTAGGATAACCAGCTCTCCTGGTGCAACCGGTATCCCTGGTGGTGGCCAAGTGGGGAAGGGTTGAACCAGCAGCCAGGGTTGCAATGGGGCTCTTAATGGTGCACTCCTGAATGGTGGAGTGACTGGGGCCCCAGCTGGCAGCTGAGGAAGTCCTGCGGGTCGTGCTAGTGCTCCTGGCTGCCGCAAGATTGCTGGGCTCTGTCATGGTGGGGGAGCAATCGGCTGGCCAGCCATAGGTCTAATCAAGCCCCTCCGCGGAGGGATGGGGGGAAAGGCGTCCTGTAATATTACAATTCATCAGTAAATATTTATTTATTTATTTATTCAATTTATATACCGCCCATCCCAGGGGCTCTGGGCGGTGAACAGTTAAAATTGATAAAAACAAAACTAAAATCAATATACAAATAATAAAACAAATTAACAAGGTGCAGTGGTGGGGAGAACCTTCCCCACCCCAAAGGTGGGAGGCCGACATGGCACCGCCCCCTTCAATCACCAAACACCTGGCGGAACAGCTCTGTCTTACAGGCCCGGCGGAACGATAATATGTCCCGCTGGGCCCGGGTTTCCATTGACAGAGCGTTCCACCAGGCTGGGGCCAGGACTGAAAAAGCCCTGGCCCTGGTTGAAGCGAGGCGGGCTTCCTTAGGGCCGGGGACCACAAGTAAATATTTATTCGCTGATCGGAGCGATCTCCGGGGAACGTACAGGGAGAGGCGGTCCCGAAGATATGCCGGTCCCAACCCACTCAGGGCTTTAAAGGTAAGAACCAACACTTTGAACCTGATTCGGAATTCAACTGGAAGCCAGTGCAGCTGGCGCAGGACAGGTGTGATGTGTGACTGGTAAGGTATACCAGTCAGGACCCGTGCCGCCGCATTCTGGACCAGTTGTAGTTTCCGGATCAGGCCCAGGGGTAGCCCAGCGTAGAGTGAGTTACAGTAATCTAGCCTGGAGGTGACCGTTGCATGGATCACTGTAGCCAGGTCCTGGGGCGTCAGGTAGGGGGCAAGTTGCCTGATCTTACGAAGATGGAAAAATGCAGACTTGGCAACCGCCGTGACCTGGGCCTCCATCGATAGGGAGGCATCCAGGAGCACACCCAGACTCTTTACCACTGGCAAAGTTGCCAGTGGTGTCCCATCGAGGGCAGGGAGCTGGATCCCAACATCTGGCAGCCCCCGTCCCAGCTGCAGGACCTCCGTCTTCACTGGGTTCAATTTCAGCCTGCTCTGTTTCAACCATGCCGTCACAGCCTCCAAAGCTCTGGCCAGATTGTCTGGGGCCGTGTCTGGCCGGCCGTCCATCAACAGAAAAAGTTGGGTGTCATCCGCGTATTGATGACAACCCAGCCCAAACCTCCGCACCAACTGGGCGAGGGGGCGCATATAGATGTTAAATAACATTGGGGAGAGTATCGCCCCTTGGGGAACCCCGCACACCAAAGGGTGACGGGCCGATAGATCTCCCCCGAGCGCCACCCTCTGTCCCCGACCCTGGAGAAAGGAGACCAGCCACTGTAAGACTGTCCCCCGAATCCCCACGTCGGCAAGGCGGCTGGCCAACAAATCATAGTCAACCGTGTCAAACGCTGCTGTGAGATCAAGTAACACAAGCAGCGCTGACCCGCCTCGGTCCAGATGCCTGCGAAGGTCGTCTGTGAGGGCAACCAAGGCTGTCTCCGTCCCATGGCCAGGACGGAAGCCAGACTGGAATGGGTCCAGGACTAGAGCATCATTCAGGAATTCCTGCAGTTGTACCGCCACCGCCATATATAGCAATCATTGCCTGGACACCAATTAAATTATCTTCAATGCTTACCAGCAAATGCTTACCAGCAAATGAATCACAATGCAACTGCAATAAATTATACATTGGGAACACGATTAGGCCTGTTCGGACACGAGTGCTTGAACACCTATCCAGGATTAAAAACAAAGTCATGGAGGCACTGTTGGTAGAGCATTTTAGTCAATTTCATGTGAATGAAACAGAGCTTAAGTTCACTATTCTGTATGTGTCTCCAGGTGGTTCTCAGCATTTAGTACAGAGAATCCTTCTACAACGAGAGGCAGAGTGGATTCACAAGCTGCAAACTTTGACACCGAAAGGTTTGAACCTGGAGCAGAATTTATCATGCTTTCTATAAGAGGTTTCAATACACTTTCGGGTTGTTAAGACATTTTGGTACTGTAATCTCTGTAATTACTGTGCTGTGTCTTTAAAATGTAAGAGCCATCCTAGTATATAATGAAGGGAGGTGCGACAGGTGGTCCTAGTTAACTTGACCAGATTTGAGTGCGTTGAATTGTGCACCAGAATTATTGTGATTCATTATGCTGGTAAGCATTGAAGATAATTTAATTGGTGTCCAGGCAATGATTGCTATATATTTACTGATGAATTGTAATATTGTTTTAGGTTTATGCTATGGAGAATGACATGTTTGCCCCTGAAGAAACGAAAAAGTGTGAAACAAGCTGAGCATTTTTATGCCGGCCGCTTGTAGGGCTGTGAGGAGGAAGACCCCCTCGGGTCCTACTCCAACGTGTTTCTCTCTCCTTTATTAAAGGTAATTGGGGACATAAACCATAAAATTGCAATCTGTTACTTTGGAGTCTGCTTAGGAATGCTTTGGATATGTGGAAAGACAAGACCACAAGTGGATTTCACAGGACTTTATTGATACACGTGCTTGGATTCTGACAGCACTTATGGACTATAAATGATCATGGTCTATTAACCATTGGTGAATGGTTATATTGGGAGTCAATGTATACTGTTAATAGCAATTTATTGCTTATGTATGTATTTTGAAATTATATTACCTTGGTGAATGTTTATATATTGACTGGATATTGTGTTTTGTACTGGGGAACTTGTTGTCACGCTATAAAATGTCAGTCCCTGGCAGTTAGGTCCCCAAGTTCCCACAGTTAACAAACAGGTGTTCCAGTTGAAGTAACTTTATTAGAGATCCATTCAGTACAAGGTGCATCGACAATGGGAATTGGCAGAAGTGATGTATGTGGGGCTAGCAATGTTAGTTATAGGTAATCTCCCTGCCTTAGAAAAGAGGACCGTAGAAGAGGAAGTTGTAGTGATACATTGTTTTAGAGCAGACAGTAAGAAAGATGAACTTATCTTTGGTTCTCAGGAGTAGCACACTACGTGCCAGCTTTGGCTGGCTGTCAAGGACACTGGCTCAGTGGAGCGAGAAAGAGAAAGTAAAAATTTTTAAGATAACCCACTGGCATGGAGCAATAAAGAACTCCCCACACTCTCAGAAGCCAGAGGCAGAGGTCATATACCTTCGTGGCAGATATGCAGGGGCATATGTGACAGAAACTCTGTTTGGATCCTAGACAAAGAAAGCAGTGAAATTTTCACAAATGGAATATATATTATTTTTAATGTTAGGTTCATTGTTGTACAACAGCAGTTAAGTATGTTTTGTATATAGCATAAGTACAAAATCTGTTGACAATTAAAATCTCAGTGAGAAAGGTGAACTATAAATGGATATTTTAATCGAAACTTCTTTATTGTGTATTATTCAGATTTGTGCTGGTCTTTGACTGAAAAAAATTGAATTGAATTGAAACTATAAATGACAATAATATCTTTTTTATTATTAAAAAAGTTAACACTTCCAGCAATATTTAAAAATATTTGGTCAATTAACCAAATCTCTCTTAACATTGTGGCATGGACTTGTAACCATCAATTTTCTTCTGAAAGTCTCAGTTGATGATTCCTCCATGCATGTATTGTCTGACCAAATCACCATATTTGAAATTGGAAGGGAACTTTCCCCCATGTATCATTGTCCAGAGGCTTCATTTTTGGATCTTCTCTTGCAGGCTGAGGCTTTGATGTTTTACGTAAGAATTTTGGAATACTTTAATGTGCAAGGTACCTTGTGTACTTCTGTTTAGGAGGCTTGTTTCAGAATTGTTCATAAGGAATTGTCTTGCTTTTGAGCAGAGTTCTATTAGGTAACATTTCAGCAGTTCTGTTCTGTGATTCTGTGACAGATGAAAGTGCATTCACTA
The DNA here is from genome assembly GCF_028583425.1 of Eublepharis macularius. Classification (NCBI taxonomy): domain Eukaryota; kingdom Metazoa; phylum Chordata; class Lepidosauria; order Squamata; family Eublepharidae; genus Eublepharis; species Eublepharis macularius. The sequence continues at coordinate 89,003,883 of NC_072794.1, read as the reverse complement.
TCTGAATATTCCAGTTTACTACATTTGGAATACAATAAAACAAATGTCAAAAAACTGAATGAACAGAATTAATAAGAATCATCTGTAATGGCCACTGAAAATGTAAACAAGATCAAAATGTTATTTATTATTAATGGCATTTTAAAGTTAATATAAAGACTGCAGTACAGAAAAGGGGGGCAGTTCGTTTACACAAAGAATGATAGAAAGATTCAATTGAGTTTTTTTAAAAATGCCTAAAGTAAAGGCTGTGGGAACTTGTGATACTGTCATTCAGCTGTCATTTTACTTCTGATGCTGTCATTCAATTCACTGCGCTGTCATTTTACTGTAGTTATTGCCATTCCATGTTTTGCTCTGAGGGATCTCATTGAACTGGTACTTTTACTTCAGGTTTGTCATTTTCATTCCAAGCCTTCCCACTTTTTTCTGTCATATGCACATGCACATAAAGTTGAGTCAAGAGAGATCTCCATCATTGCAAGATCATATATCTCTATCCTTTTCCATGCTGTATCTGCACACATACAATTTTCTCTCACCAGGGAAATGTTCAGGAAATGGAGAGAAGGACAGACCTCTAAAGAGGAGTATATGAGGGTTACTAGGTACTGCAGATCAGCCATCAGAGAGGCCAAAGCTCAGTACAAGCTGGGTCTGGCCAGGAGGGCTCGCTACAACAAGAAAAACTTCTACAGATATGTGAGAAGCAAACGCAAGGTAAAAGAGGCAATTGGACCACTGTTGGGAGTAGATGGAGAAACTCTGATGCAGGACAGAGAAAAAGCAGACAGGGTTAATGACTTTTTTGCCTCTGTTTTCTCCCTGAAGAACTCAGGCACATCTAGAGATAGTAGAAAATGTGGCAGGACACCTGAGTGGCTAATTGACATTGACAGAGAGGTAGTGGAGAGGCATCTGACTGCACTGGGTGAATACAAATCCCCTGGGCCGGATGGGGTGCACCCAAGAGTGCTGAAAGAACTTTCTAGAGAACTTGCAGAACCCCTGTCCATCATCTTCAAGGCCTCCTGGAGGACTGGGGATGTGCCACAAGATTGGAGAAGAGCGAATGTTATCCCAATCTTTAAGAAAGGGAGGAAGGATCACCCGGGAAACTACAGGCCGGTCAGTCTGACTTCTGTTTCTGGGAAGATATTAGAACAGATTTTAAAAGGATCAATCTGTAAGCATCTGAAGGACCGCTCAGTGATCCGGGGAAGTCAGCATGGTTTTGTTCCTAACAGATCCTGCCAGACCAACCTGATTTCCTTCTTTGATCGAGTGACCAGCTTGCTGGATCGGGGGAACTCTGTTGACGTGATTTATCTGGATTTCAGTAAAGCTTTTGATAAGGTCCCCCATGACATTCTGATGGGCAAACTGGAAGACTGTGGAGTGGACTATAGGACAGTTCGGTGGATAGGGAACTGGTTGGAGGACCGCACTCAAAGAGTGGTGGTCAACGGCGTTTCATCAGGTTGGAGGGAGGTGTCCAGTGGGGTGTCGCAGGGCTCGGTTTTGGGCCCGGTACTTTTCAATATTTTTATCAATGATCTGGATGAAGGAGTGGAAGGGCTGCTCATTAAATTTGCTGATGATACTAAATTGGGAGCGGTAGCAAACACCCAAGAAGATAGAATTAAAATTCAACAAGACCTGAATACTCTGGAGAAGTGGGCAGCTGTGAGTAGGATGCAATTCAACAAAGACAAGTGCACAGTATTACATCTGGGCCACAAAAATGAGAAGCACAAATACTGGATGGGGGATACACTTCTGGGCAGTAGTATATGTGAAAGGGATCTTGGGGTAAGAGTGGACTGTAAACTGAATATGAGCAGTCAGTGTGATGCGGTGGCAAAAAAGGCTAATTCAATCCTGGGTTGTATCAAAGGGGCCATAGCATCGAAATCGCAGGAGGTCATAGCCCCTCTCGATACTGCCTTGGTCAGGCCACACCTGGAGTACTGTGTGCAGTTCTGGAGGCCTCACTTCAAAAAGGATGTGGACAAAATCGAGAGGGTGCGGAGGAGAGCGACGAGGATGATCAGGGGTCTGGAGACTGAGCCCTATGAGGAAAGGCTGAGGGCCTTGGGAATGTTTAGTTTGGAGAAGAGGAGGTTGAGGGGGGACATGATTGCTCTCTTTAAATATTTGAAAGGCTGTCATTTGGAGAAGAGCAGGGAGCTGTTCCAGTTGGCAGCAGAGGGTAGGACGCGAAGCAATGGGCTAAAACTACATGCACAAAGGTACCGACTGGATATTAGGAAAAACTTTTTCACCGTCAGAGTAGTTCAAAAGTGGAATCAGCTGCCTAGGGAGGTGGTGAGCTCCCCCTCACTGGCAGTTTTCAAGAAGAGGCTGGATGAATACTTGTCAGAGATGCTTTAGGCTGATCCTGCACTGGGCAGGGGGTTGAACTAGATGGTCTGTATGGCCCCTTCCAACTCTATGATTCTAGGATTCTATGATTTCAACCACTGATCTGTAGATGAAAATTTTTTAAAAAGAATCCATTCATCCATCTCAGTTTTACTGCTAAAAGAAGTATAAAAAACTCTGACTGACCCATTTTCTTATTGGGTGTTCAGAATCATCCAACAAAATGTCATACAATAGTAGGTTTCCTGTTTTACAATTATAATTTAACAATCCAAATGACTATAAGATTCTTAATGGGAGTGACTGTGAAGAATGTGAAAAATGTTGTGTTGTATGGCTGTTCAGGAACAATGTAGATAGTTTTGTTATACCTAGATGAGGACATGAAATCTGTAATATTGCATGATGTAGGGAGATGTAAATTTATATAAGGTAGCTAAATCATAGCAAAATGTATAGAGTGAAGCTTTAGTGGCACAGCATCAGAATAAGTTTACTCAAACAAGAAGGATAATGAAGGAAACTGAAGCTTATCTTTAGATTTGAGAACTAAAAATTTGTGGGGTATGTGCATGATTGGGATCAGCACTGTAATGTGGGGGTGGGGGTAGTAGAGCCTCTATTATCTGACTTTAAATTAAAATCACAGGGTCCAGCTAAACTGGATGGCATGGCAAGAGGTCTGTGACTGAATTTCTCACTTTCCCTCAATGTTAAAAGTAACTGAGGGATGGAGGGGGTTAACCCTTTCTCCCCATGCTCTTTTTTCACAGTTATAAATCACACACCTATGACGCTGCTGTTTGATCCATGGGAAAAAATGTGCAAGTATGTTATTTTCCTCTATAGAGCCAGTTATAACCCTATTTCTTTTTCAGTTAAATTTTGCCTTTAACCCTCTTTTTATACACTCTGAGTATATTGCTGCCACTAGGAATTATATTCCAAAATAGTTAATTTAAATTTCCCTTTTAATAACGTGCCTAAGTGTCAGGCTCCTTCGTAGGATCATGTAGCCCTAAGGATAGGAATGGGATATATAGGAATGACAGATACTCTGGGATGAAAAAAAAACAAATTAATCTTTTATTTTTACAAGAAGTGTATCAAGTGTATCGGTTTCACATTAGTACTTAAGCTTGATGGTTTCGAAGATAGTTATCAGTTCTTAAAGTTTCTTTTCATGGGCTCAGTAACACAGATATGCATAAATTTGCTCAGGGACACACACAGTTTACCTGCTTCAGATATTTGTTTGTTTGTTTATGTTATTTATAGTCTACCTTTCTCACTGAGACTCAAGGCGGACTACACAGTATGAGATTAGTACAATCATCATCAAATACATTTCCATACAGTATCAAGGACATTTCCATAAACAATGCCATTGGGTAAATAGATACAAGTTTTAAAAGACATAGCATTAGCAAGAATCCAATACAGAGTAGAAGAAATACTGGGTGATCAGTGGGCAAAGGTGCAAGTTCTTGGGAGTTTGCCCACCACCGGCAGGCACCTGGGAATCCTAGTCAGGGAGTCCTTAAGAGAAATACATTGATATTCCTTCAATGCATACAGTATTTATGGTTATCTCTCAGTGGAGAAGAACATCCTGCATCAGGATACATTTCTCATGTACTTCTGGAGGCAGGGCCAGCTTTATTTCAGGCTCTTCGAATGTGTGAGGAGTTCCCAATTCTAGACCTGCCACACTTCAACTCCACGACTACTGGCCTTTACTCCACTGCCCTTTTTCAGCTTTTACTTTCAGTTAGCAGGTCAAGCTAAAGAATGTAAGTAGGAAAAGCCCAAATCATACTTTTCTATTGGACTGACAGTCTAGAAGACTTCTTATTATGTCAGCTCCCCAGAGAGGTGCTACCAAAACAGGCCATCTCTCCCCCAGGAGGCTATTTCCCACCATGTCTGTCTCTGTAACCAAACAAGGCTAACCTCACAAGGAGCGACTCTCCTTTTCTGAGAATGCTGACAAGCATCATGACTCACACTGAACTCTTTTCAGACACAAGAGGAAAGCCAAGACCTACATAGCCTTCTTCAGTGGCTTGTAGGGGAACTCACCAAAGTTGTTGCAGAAGAGCATGGTAGAGGTGGCAGGACAACAAGTAACCATTCCAGACATGGTTCCTCCCCTTGGAATAGCTCAAATCCCAAACACTCACACTAAGAGAGAACAGAGTACAGTCATCATCACCAAGGCAATCTTAGCTGTACATCTCGCAAAAGGTTTCTTATCACAGGCAGTTACAAGTTTTTTTATGGCTACCATTAGGACCTTCCTTCTCTCAGGACAAGAAGCCCATATGATCCTTCCCAATTCAACAGGTTCCATTACAATGGGGACAGTCTCAGAAGTCTTCTTAGTCCCTCCTGACAGTGAGAAGAGTGTTGCAAACCTTGACTCCCCATAGGGAGACACTTCCACACAGAATTCCAGCTCTACTTAGTTAGGGCACTCAAGTCCTATAATTCTGTTTCCAGCAGTCAGAAATCCTATTATAAGTATTTCCTTTAAGTAATTATGGCTACTAAGGTAGAGTGTGGAATGCTGAAACTTGACTCCTTGATCAAGAAGGAATACTCTGCTTTTGTACAAACTTTAATTTCTCTAAGTAGTAATATCTTCCTCAAGGACACTGTGGAGATGCCATATACTCAGTGGATACATCCATAACTGCCCTAGTCTTAGGTGCAGTATTTCCCAAGGAGGGGAAGGGCAGTCTTAAAGACCCAGAGAATAAGAAAAATGACACAGACCTACACAAAATCTATGAATCTTCTGTCTTGGCCATTAGGGCTGTACCACCCACCTTCACTTTCACCCAGTGTGCAGTACTGTTAGCCAGAAACATCTTGGTGGAAGTCTCAAGGACAGCCTGACAAAGTTGGCATTCATATCAGCCTTTATGGCCAATGCCATCAGAAACTCAGTTCAGTTCTCAGCCAGAGCCAGCAGCCAGCCTGACAGAGCAAGTTCCAGGGGACCTCTCAGTGACAAACCACACAGAGATAACAGAAGATCCTCCCTTTGCAGTCAAACATGGACTTGTTCCACCTCTGATTCTGGGAGCCATAAAACAGCAACACTTTTCAGACCTTTCCAGAAACCTCTGTACAGATTCCTGATCTCACCCAGATCCAAACAACTGGCAAAGCTCATATATACTTAGAAAACTATAGATCACCTGATCAGAGAAGTAGAACCAGTTTATCACGTAGAGATACCCTGCGACATATCCAGAAGGCTTTTTTCCCAGTTCCAAAGAAAAATGGAGAATGATGGGCCATTCTCAACCTCAAGTCTACCAACATATTTCTGCACTGAGATGCATCATGATTGAGATTCTGCATGCTATCAGGGAGTCTCACCCAGAATGACAGCTTCCTTTCTTGCATACATCTCCAGGAAGCCTACCTAAACATTTCCATGTGCTCAAATCATCACATGTTCCTGAGGTTTGCACAGAAGTACTTGAAATACTTGTATTTCAAGGCCCAGCTCTAGACTGTTTCCCACCCCAAGGGTTTTTATTGAAGTTACTGCTTCACTGGTTGCACAATTAAGAACTCTTCATGTGTATATATACCAGATGTCTTATTCAAGTACAGTTCACTGCTCCTGGGCCAAGTTGCTCTGTATACAACCATTTCCTACCCAAAAGTCCATGAGCCCAACCATCTTTCAGGAAGGAGCCTCTCATCGCAGACAAAATTGTTCAAGTCACAATATATACAAGTTGCCATTTGCCCAGGACTAGACATGGGCACAAACAGCATTATGAACGGGAAAAACCCACGAACAGCCCGTTCGTCTGTTCATGAATAAGCCGTTCGTGAGGCTCCATTCTAAACGAACAAGTGGTCATCGCAAGCCTCGTTCGTTGCCTTCATCAGCCGTTCGTCAAGCCAAACAGTCTGAGGCCTTTCAATCAATTCCCCTGGCAACGGCAGGGACTGAACTCTGTCTGAACTTCTTCTGGCTTTCCTTCTAGCTTTAACCCTTCAAAGTACTTCCAGCAGAGAGTCCCGTTTTTGCCACTGTGAACAGAAAATGACAACAAAAGGAAGGACCCATGGATCATGCCTTTCCTGGGGTGCAATCTCTCTGAAACTTGGGGGGGGGCCCTTTGGAGGACAGTGAGGACTATGTCCCCTGCAAATTTGGTGGGTATTGGACATTGGGAAGGTCAGTTTGTGGAATTCCCCCTGCCAGCTGATAGTTTAAAGGGATCTTTAAGGGGCCACGAACAACGAACATGTTTGTGAACAGGGTCATGTTCATTACTGTTTGTTGTTCGTTGTTCGTAGATGGCAACGAACAACTAACAGCTTGTTTGTTTGTTTTTTCCGTTCGTGCCCATGTCTACCCAAGACCTATGGCCCCAGGGGACATGGAGAAGAATTTCAACCTCTTCACATTCAAAGTAGTCTGGCTGGCATTAATAGCTTTTCTCTTGAGGCTAGAGGGAAGGTGATGCTAGTCAGAACAGACAGTGTCACTGCCAAGGCACCTAGTTAAGAGGGAGTGATGTCCACCTCTGTTCAGAAAAGCCTGGGCAGAATCAAATCTGGCCTCCATCACAGCAGAACATCTACAGGGCAGCCTGAACTTACCACCACTAAGTAGATTGGGGGGAATGGAGCCTTTGAAAGTCCTTAACCAAAGGTATTCAATCAGAATCTCTGATCGTTGGCCTTTTGATGACGCCAGAAAAATATAAAGAAACATGTGGAAATATCTTGTTTCCAGGGTTGAAAAGCACCTAACTTTGACACTTTTACTACCCTGTGCTGGAGGATCTTCTTTATGCATTTTCACCAACAATTCTAATGCACAATGTAATAAGGATAAGAACAGAAAGAGCAGAACAGATCATCATAATTCCTCACTGACCCAGGAAGACATGATTCTGGATCTGCTAGAAATGTCTTGGGATTCTTCCCATGAGTCATGTCCTGCTCTCACAAACTCCACTGCACCTTGCAACCTGGATATTGAATAGAACTCTCAGAGCATATTCTTTGCATGTTACTGACGCTCTGCTAGCCTCAAAAAGAAACTCTGCTAACTACATCAAAGTCATTTTCTCAATGGTGTAGATACAGAAGTGACATCACTTCTGAGCTTCTTGGTGTTAAGGAGGTTCTTGGTTTTCTTCCAAAGTTCTTGCGTAAGATCTAAGACCTGACACCTTGCAGTGTGTCATTTCTTCGGTTCTGAAGCCTAAAGACATTATACATCTATTTCGATGAAGTTGCTGACCCTTAAAACCAATTTCTTAGTTCCAGTTATTTCTTCCAGAAGAGAGCCTAAACTGGATGTTGTCTCAATTAGAGATAAGTTTATGTATCTTTATTCCCTGATAGTTGTATTAAGACTGGGTCTGGCCATCCTACTAAAGATTAACTTCATCTTTTGCGTAGTCCCACATTGGGACTGCACATACTCAGAGGACTTCTAAACCCTGGGGGTGTTCTCTCCAACGACACTGTCCCAACTTTCAAACAGAGAGCTGACAGTGGGGTGGGAGAGAGGAGGATGTGTGCATGCACAGAAGAACTCGATTAACAACAGTTAAAGGTAAGCACAACCTTGTTTTCATCTTTGTTCTTCTGTGCAGTCCAACACTGGGACTGCACATGCGCAGGCCTGCCATTCAGCATTTTCTGGATGTTGGTGGAGGCTCTCGTGAAATGCATTAACAGAATCAAGACAAGAATCATTTCACAAGAAATCATCTAGGGGCAGGAAGGTTTCCAAGTGTATCTTCCTTAGCTAGACGAATTAGGGAATGCTTGGAGATTAACCTATAAGAGTTTGGGTTTCCCTCATAAGATAGCAGCTCACACAGGGAAACCTCTGCTTGTTTTGCATTATTTATCTGTGCCCCTTTGTACCTTACTCTTTATATGTTGCAAGACAGAAAAATTTGGTAAAGCTAATGCAAGCTTTAGATAGGAGGGTCCTAAGGAACGTAGTCTAGATTCCTTTGTTCTATCCATTCAATTGATCCCACTTAGGATTGGGACACTGCTGCTGGAAAAACAAAATCAGGATGTTCTTCAAGGAGAGAAAAGGTAACACTATTACATTCATTCAGTGGGCAAAGGATCCTGGGGATGATCTGGCTGAACAGATATAACTGCCTCCTGCAAAACACAGACAGTATCAGCTACAGCAGATTGAGGATTTATTTAACCTAGTCAGTCAACCATAGTTGGTTTAACTTTTTTGACCATTGAGAGCTTAGTGAGATATTTCTACACTGTTGCAAAACTGGGTACTGCTCAGAGTAGGAATTACACAGTAGAAATAATAATCACCTTGACATGAATTTGGTTCATCAGGAGTCATTTACAGATACTGAGAGCCAGAACAGAATTGTAAGGGAGACTGCCACAGCATCATCATAACTTGTGTAGGCAGAAGAGAAACTATTTTTTAGGGTATAGTTATACTTATAACTGTCTACCAGTTATCTGCATATTCCTTTGTTTTTCAAACTTTTTTTTTGAAATCAACACTCTTTTACCAAATGTATGATATCATACTGGGTCCCCAAACCAGCATCAGTCATTTGTTTCATCAGTGCAGAACTCGTTATATATTCCCTGTGTGAAAGGATTTGTGGACTGGAGCAGTAATCCCACACAGGTATTAAAACAGAGCAGGATATCTTAGACTTCTTCCTAAAGATACTCCAATGACAGTAAGAAAAATTCTTTCAGAACTTTCCAAGTTGAGTTGTGATGAGGGGCACTAAGGATGTAGTCACATTCATAAATCCAGTGTGGATTGTTAACATTCTTCAGCCAGGAGACATTCAACTGACCAAAGTCTTGCCTGACAGGGACAAGAGGCTCACCTTGCCTTCTTGCCTCAGGGTCCTATTCATCCCTGGACCTTCACCTCCTCTTCAGGTGTCATACCACTCCAACAACTAGCCCTTCCAACAGTTTGATAATTGGTGTCATATACTCCTTCATGTTTCCTTTGTTATCATGAATTTCATCTTGTTAATTTATTATGTGATATCATAGTAAGTTGCATGTAACCCTCTGTATTATACTCAAATTTTCTTGCAATGTAAAAAGTCTTTAATGTATTTAACTTTTTTTTCCAAATAAAGGCTGCAGAGGCAAATACTATGTCCTACATAATTTTCAATATCTTTTTTAGGAGTGGAGAAAATATATAGCTCTATCAATTCTGTTTTTAAAGGAATGATTTTGCTTGTCATTTCTGTGATTGAATCCCCTCCACACATACTGTTGCATACATGTGATATAGCAAGTTATGGATAAGCTGACTTGAAACAGTTTTAATAGTATAATAATAATAACATTCAATTTATATAACGCCCTTCAGGACAACTTAATGCCTACTCAGAGCAGTTTACAAAGTATGCTATTATTATTCCCACAACAAAACACCCTGTGAGGTGGGTGGGGCTGAGAGAGCTCCAGAGAACTGTGACTAGCCCAAGGTTACCCAGCTGGCTTCAGTTTTTATTAGATGAAATTGGAAAGGTACTTGGTTTAGATATCTCAGTATTATATTATGACCACACTCAATGAACATTTCATATTCTATGTGTAATTGCCAGCAGCATTTTAAGGATTTAAATGCAAAAAACAATTTGACAAATTTATTTTGTGTGTGGATTTCCCTTTTTAAAAGGCATTTTAAGTCAATTTTGCTATATTCCACTATAAATTATTAGAGCTGCTACGTATAATTGCATGTTAGCTGGACTTTTTACAATATTTTCAAATCTAAATTGTGTCAGGGACAGTTTAAAGTGAGTTGCAGATAGTGTGATGGTGATTTCATCATCACACGTTACCAAATGCAATAATGGCAGATCTTACTAGCTTCATATGAACATATGCACACAAACCCCTTTTTGTAAATAGTCTGATCAGTTTCCATTCATTAAAAAAAAGTTCTGAAGCTGCATACGCTAGGATTGTGCTGATTATACTTCTACAGCCCATAAAGGTAATTTTAAAAAGCTGTGGGAATCTGGATAGTAATTGGCCTGTCTGCCTTATCCCTGCCACTTAGAGGCCCTTATCCCTACCACTCTTTTAAAATTCTTTCCAGTTTTCCTTTTTTTCCCCCTTAATATTTTCTACTTCTTAGTTCCTGTAGAAAGAACTGGGCCATTTCCAGATGGCTTACCTGCACCCGGTACGTCGTACCACGTTGCGGGGAAAACGCGAAATATCAGGTACCAGGTACCAGGTAAGCCATCTGGAAATGGCCCTGGTGAAATCAAAGTAAAAGGTAATTTTAAATATATATGACCTTGTACATGCTTGTGAGGAAAAAATGAAAATGGCCAGTTAACTAAGTATGTGCTATAAAGCCTTTATTTAAAACAGTGTGTAATTTAACCGTATGTTGTTTTCTCTTAGGTTTCTTATGCCCGTCCAAGTTCAGCATCGATCAGAGATGCAAACCTTTATGTCAGCGGCCTTCCAAAAACGATGACCCAGAAAGAGCTAGAGCAGCTTTTCTCGCAATATGGGCGCATCATCACCTCACGAATTCTGGTTGATCAAGTCACAGGTTGGAAAAGATGTTCTTAGTTCACACATTTTCTAAATATATGAAACTTGTGGTTAAGTGGTTTGGCTACGAATCCACATTCTACTGGTTCGAATCCCACTACTGCCATGAGCTCAGTAGGTAGCCTTGGGTAAACCACTGCTCTCAGCCCCAGCACCCCAGCTGTATTGTGGGGATAATAATAGCACTTTGTTCACTGCTTTGGGTGAGGCACTATTCTGTCTAGAAGAGTGGTATATAAGCACAATTATTATTATTTCTTACATTCTTTTATTTCTTTTTCAAAATCAAGCAATCCCAGGCTCAGTGATGCTGAGGCTATATAATCTAATAGTTTCTGAAAGTATATTCAGATTTACTGATAGATCATACTGATAGAAGGAAATCATCTGTCATCAGTGATTTCCAACAGTATGCTGGAGACTAACTCATGGAACTTATGAAGCTTTGTGAATATGTAATAAAGATGTCACAAGTTAAGGGCTTGTTTTCAGGTTGAAAATAATATGTAAGTTAGCTTATGAGAATATTTTATTTTGTGAATGTATGTGAATAAAAGCATCTACATGTGTTCACATTCTTTCAACTTACAAATTTTAAATGCTGTTTCATAGATAGAGTTAGTGGGATTATAATAGATGTCATTCATGATCACTATATTCAGCAAAACATAATACATACATCCTGAGAAGCTTTTTCTTCTTTCCCCCTTTGCTTAATTAATGGAATATTCTTTTCATAGGTGTTTCTCGAGGTGTGGGATTTATCCGTTTTGATAAGAGAATAGAAGCAGAAGAAGCCATAAAGGGACTTAATGGCCAGAAGCCTAGTGGTGCTACAGAACCAATTACTGTGAAATTTGCTAACAACCCCAGTCAGAAAACAAGCCAAGCGCTCCTTTCCCAACTGTACCAATCGCCCAACAGACGCTACCCTGGACCTCTCCACCACCAGGCTCAGAGATTCAGGTAACTATCTAAAGAATTTGCATTCTGATTGTCATTGTTTGTCTCAAAGGTTTTGTAGGGGAAAAAATCCTGAGTATTCTTTCATTGTGTGTGGGATGGTCCACTTCTCAACTGTAGCAAGTTAATTAAGTGACAGATCAGCAGCTTAACTTAATGTGGTTCAGCAGTGGAATGATAGGATAATTATTTGCATGTTGAAGAATATTAAATTGCAATAATGCCATATTAATCCACATAAAAGTTAAAAACAATTTTGCTGTATTGTTAAGTTTTTGTGTAGAGTAATAGGACTTTAAAACATACAAAAGCTGGGAGTGTCTGAATACTATGATATGGCTACTATAGATCCAGGCCTCTATCTGGGGTTCAGTAGAAAGCTGTGAGTTTGCATAGCTACTCAACTCAGGATTTTCACACCTGGAAACAAGCTTGTTAGATAGATGGAAGGTGAAGCAAATGTTGGACTCAGTTATTTCACTGTCCAGCCATTTAACTGGTATTGTCAGAGCAGATGGTACTGACCTCTTTCTTCTGAAGGCTGATTCACACATGGAGATAAATGAGGTTGTAATGAGGTGGCAAAGCTGTGAGTTGGTATAACTGACTGCACCACAAAACTGCATGTGATAAATTCCATCTTTAAATGACCTTTTATATTAAAAAAAAATCCGTGCAAATGAAAAAGGCCTAGCATAGCAGGGAGCAATGTTCTGCCTACTCTCTTTGCTTGCTGTGCTTGTTATCTTTTTGTAGGGAATGTTCATCATAGAGGAACATTTCAAAATGGAATCCTCCATCTTTCTCATCTTGCAGTTTGAAATGATACAGTCCACTTTACAACCTCTGTTCTTTACCACTTTATTCCCCTGCATATGTTGAACCAGGTCTTAGATAATGCAAAGACAATACTTATGAACTCTGGTTGCAGAGATTTTTCACATCTGTGGCAGCCTTTTTGCATTTCCTTGTGGAAATTTGTTTCTACTCTTGGATTAGATTTGAGAGACTGGGAGCATGGGGGCATTTGCTTATATCAATTTACATTTTTATTATTAGCTTCTGGAATAAATGTTTATACATTGTGCATTTTATGAATGTTGGTGCAACTCACTTTTTAGCAACATTTAGGTGCTTCTGTATTTTTAATGTAATATTTATATTATGTAAAATTCAGAATAAATAATTCAGAAAATAGCATAGAATTTAAAATGAAAGCTTGCAGACTCACTGTGGGCTGTGCTGGCACGGAGGAGCCAGGCTGCGGTGGAGGCATGACTCAGTAACGGAAGAGGAGGAGCGACAGGAGGTTCTCTTCCAAGGCGACAACGTGGTTGGCGCCATTCCAGCATCAGTTCTTGGTTTGCTTGATATAGCTATGAAAAACATATTTTTAATGTTTCTCTTTCCTCTAAATAAGACTTTCTAATTAATTGTGATCAGGGCTTTTTTTCTGGGAAAAGAAATGGTGGAACTCTCAAGAGGGAAATGAGGGAGAAACACATCCCATGCAGCGAGTGAAGCCAGCATGAGGGGGACATTTGAAAGCCCCCCTTCTCTTGCCACTCATGAGTGGTAGAAGAAGGGGCGCTTTTGGTTTCAAACGCCCTGCTACCGGCTACACCTGATGCATCTTGCAGAGATCAGTTCTGCTGGAGGAAATGGCCATTATGGAAGGGGGATTTGGAAGGGGATGTGCAAGTTTAAAAGTTAAAGCACCCCTTTCTGTGTGGCTTGCAAGCTGCAGGGAAAGAGGCACTTTAACTTTTAAACACCCACACTTGCTTCAGCTGATCGGTGGGGAGTCTCCTGTCAGCTGAAGGAAGCCATGAGGGTTTAATGTGCTCCTTTCTGTGCGGCTTCCAAGCCACGCAGAAAGGGGCGCTTTAACTTTTAAACTTGCACCCCCCCTTCCAAATCCCTCTTCCAAAATGGCCATTTCCTCCAGGGGAACTGATCTCTGTCTAGAGATAGGGGGGCAGAGCCACCGAACACGTGACTGTTTTCAAGAGGTGCCGGAACTCCATTCACCATGTTCTTGCTGAAAAAAAGGCCTGATTGTGATATTTATTGCCTAAGAGATCGTCCTTGTCCTCCAAAAATCTTTGAAAATGAGTCTTTTGTATTAATTCATTAATACAGAAGTATGTGCATATTGTAACATTTGGGGAGGTCTTTAATTGTTGTTAATGTTTTCTGATTTCTTATCAAGCTAAACTTTCTCATTTTTTTAAACAATTTGATCTCCAAAGACATTTAATAATATTCTATGACAGGCTTTTTGGAATCAAAAGTAACTTCTTACCAACAAAGGAAAAATGTCTGTGTGGTATGAAGAAACTTGAATTCTTAAATGGCTGCAGCTAGAATGCGTTAAAGTGCATTTTTGACTGTTTAATTCTGTTAACAGGTTTAATAGCAATGAAAAGGTACATGTTAAAATACTTACAATTTCTCTTGAATATACTGTGCAAAAGAAAATCAAAAGGGAAAATCTTCTGTGCTGAATCAGTCTTTGAGCTGATGGAATGTTATCTTTATTAACAGCATATGTAAAAATGGCATTCAATTGTTGTGGAAGTATAAAGAGCTTTATAGCACTGATTGATTAGACCTGCTAGATGTACAGGAGAAGATATTGAGAATTTTTTTTTTTTGAAAACGGGGCATTATTAATAAAAGTTCCATTGAGCAATCTTGCCATCTGTGAAACATTAACCCAGAGACCCTCCTTTTCTTTTCAGGCTGGACAATTTGCTTAATATGGCCTATGGCGTAAAGAGGTAATTAGAATTCCACAGATTGCCAGATGTCCATGTTGGCACAGATTGGTGCTATATATATATATATATATATATATATATATATATATATATATATATATATATATAAATTCACTAACTTTATTTTGTTTTTAATTCCTTCTTTTTTCCACCAGCATGCCAAATATTTTCTGTCTTTTCGTTTGGACTTCAGTTGGTTTTCTTTAATACCATACATAAACATGCATACACACAAAAATAGTGTGTGGAATTTTATTTCACTTTTTCTTTTGTTACAGGTGGCCTTCTAAGTTGGTTTAGGTGCAACAGCTACAAGTCTTTCAATTCCCAAAATATTCTGTGAAATGGTCTTAAGTTTCACTGAATCGGTGTTCATTGTCAAAGGGATTTAATAATCTCTGAAAATGTGACTGAAAACTGTTACTGGCTAAAATTTTTAGGAAGCTGTTTAACCTCTCTGCTCAACTCCTTTAAATCTCTGTAACTGTGTGCACCTTAATCAGGCCTCAGTTTCCTTTTGTTACAGGTTAACAAGTGTTCCCAGTAATTTGCAACGTATGGTTTATAGGATTTAATTTTACAAAATCTGTTTATTCTAATTTTGATTTCATTTTTTAAGTTATTGAAAAGTGCTGTCAATGCTATGAAAACATTACAGTAGTATGTCTTCTCTGCTAATAATCTATAGCAGCACAGGAGTTTGTAAAAGTGTAGAAACTAAGGACTATTTTGTTGCTGTAGATGTTCCGGGCCATTTAACTCATTTACAGTTTGGAAATAACAGAGAAATGTATGATGTCACTCATAAACCATGTGTGCACATGTTCCATATTACATGTTAGATTGTGTGCATGGAGTGGATATATAGATTCATTACTCCATAACCTATACAGGTCCAGAAGACTAGTACTCTTTTTCTAGTACCCAAACCTGTTCTCTTGAAATACCAGTAGTCGTCTTGAGTTTTTAACTGACCCTTAAGGTCTCTGAAGGCAGTTTCTAACCATGCCAAACTATGGATCTCTTCACTGTTCAACGCTAACTCCCTCTTTGTCTGGGTAGGGAAATTCTCCTCTCACTAGAAGATCTATTCCCATTCTTTGGCCCGAATGGGAGTGTGTGCCCACTTCCCAAACTTCCTTGCCAACTTTCCCCCAGTTCTCCTCTCTGTGTTAAACTGCTGTCATTCAGGGCTGAATCTTGAAACTGTCAGTATTCAACTCCTTTCAGCTAGAGCTGAAACAACCAAACTTCCCTCTCCTCAGCATCCAGTTCAGAAGTCTTTGTTTAGTTCATGCTACCCAATCAGATTCCTTGAAGTAGCCTGTGACTCAAGGCTCTGTTTCTGTGAAGAATTAACCCTTAACACTCCTTCAGCTGTTTGTACAGCACTTCTAAGCTTCTTAAAAGAGCAGTCCATCACATCTCCCACCCTTTGAGTTAATTGCTTCAGGGGAGGTTCTCACCAGCCCCTCCTGTGCAATGGGTGAAGCATGTGGATGCATATTACCTTTTTGTGTACATTAATGCCAATAGTTAAACATCTTATATGAACATATATGCAACATTCAAAATGTATCAACAACCTGTTTCAACAACCTTCACCCTTTGGTAGTTCTGGAGAGTGTACCCGCAATTACACCTCCTTCCCTTTTTTTGCACTATATCAAAATGGTAATCCTGTAACTGTAGACTCCTTCTTACCAGCTTACTGTTTGTACTCTTCGCCTGGTTTGACCAGCACGATGGTAAATGGTAAGTGCACAAAGTGAATTTCCTTCCTCATACGTATGGTTTTAATTTATCTATGGCCCACACTATTGCCAAACATTCCCTCTCAATCACAGAGAGGTGTTGCTCTCTATCCCCCACCTTTCCATCCTCCCCAGTCTGATTTAACATGACCCCTATCCCAATATTAGATGTATCAGTGTAGAGGGTAAAGGGTTTCATGAAGTCAGGAGCCCTTAACACTGACTCGGTGGTCAAATGCAGTTTGGCATTCTTGTGTCCGAGTCATCTTATCCGGAAAGGATTTCCTGGTGTATTCACACAAAGGAGCATCAATGGAACTAGATTCAGGAATGAACCTCCTATAATAACCCACGACCTCTATAAATGTTCTAATCTGCCGTTTGGTTGTGGGTCTAGGTCACTTCAGAACCCTTTGAACCTTGCTTCAGTCAGGTTTTATCATTCCACCTCCAAGCACATGCCCTAGGTATTTCACTTGGCTCATTGCTATTTGACACTTTGAGGCTTTTACGGTCAAACCAGCCTCCTTTATTATCTGAAACACAATTGTCAGATGTTGGAGGTGTTTGTTCCAGGTTTGGCTGGATTCCTATGTTATCTATAACATAGATTCCTATGTTATCTATATAGGCAAGAGTAAAGTCTTTTAGCCCTGTTAACAACTTATCAGTCAGACCCTGAAATGTAGCTGGAACATACCCAAGAACAAACACCAAGACCATGAACTCAAAGAGTTCTTCTCTGGTCACAAAAGAGGTTTTGGGTTGGTCCTTAGGATCCATTGCCACCTGCCAATAACCTTTTGATAAATCAGCGGTGGAAATGAAATATGCAGCCCCAGTAGTTTCTACCAGTTCATCCACCCTTGGCATCCAGTATACATCTTAAGACTGTAACCTTATTTAACCTTCTATAGTCAACACAAAATCTTATTGTCTGATCCGGTTTTGGGACTTAGATAACTGGTGAGGCCCAAAGACTTTTGGAATGAACAATAAGTCCAAGATTCAACATTTCTTTAACCTCCCTCTCAATACTGATGGCATTTGGGCCAGTTACTCCATAAGGTGGGAGAGCAATAGGTCTGATATCTCCAGTATCGATATTTTGCTGAGCTATCTGCACTTTCCCTGGGAAATTGGAAAAGATGGTCTGAACTCCATTAAGACAGCCTTAATGTGCCATTGCTGGTCATTAATTAGGGTAAGTGCCAAATTTACCTCACTAACCTTGCTACCTTGGGTTCTCTTGCTCCAACTTGTCAATGCAATTTCCTCTTTTTGCCCTCCTCTGGCCATAAGGACCAGGTTACCTCTATCATGTTAAATGAAACATTTTACCCTGCCCCCTTCAGAATTTACAATTACAAAATAATTTGCATTTGAAACCTTATTTACAACTCTCAAAGGTCCTTCCCAAGCTACTTCCAGCTTATGCTTTCTCAAAGGCTTATACACGAGGACTTGGTCTCATGGCTTGAAGACTCTATCCCTGGCTTTGACGTTGTATCAGGTCTTCTGTTTCTGCTGGGTCTTTTGCATGTTGTCTGCTGCAGCCGCTTTCAGTTCTTGCAGGTTCTCTCGTAGCTCCTAAGATAGATACATCTCTACTTTCAATGTTCTCTTGTCCTGTCCATACTTCTTTAAGGATGTCCGTAGGCCCTCTTGCCTGACATTTGAACAGCAATTCAAAGGGTCTAAAACTGGAACTTTCTTCTGGCGCTTGAGATAACCAAACAACAGATGTTGAAGTCACTGATCCCAGTCATTAGGATGTTTCACAGCATAGGTCTTCAGCATGTGGTTGAAGGTGCCATTTAACCTTTCATTTAGTCGTTTTACTTCTGGGTGACAAGCTGTGGTGGTAAGGTGTTTGATTCCACAAGCCTTCAACAGTTCCTTCATCACTTGGGACATGAACTGGTTCCCAAATTCATGATCATCTCCTGTGAAAAACCTAGCCTAGTGAACAGAACTGCTTGCTTCTGGGAACTCTGTAGTGTAGTCCACTATGGTCAGAATAAATATTCCCCTGCTGGGTTGCTCTGACAATTGGCCCGACAGTGTCCTCTCCGATCTTAGAGAACGCTTCAGAGACAAAGAGTATAGGTTGAAAGAGTCCCTTTGTTTTGTCTTGTGTCTTGCCAACTAGCTGACATGTTTGACAAGACTTGCAAAATGCCTTGATGTCTTTTTCCATACTGAGCCAATAGAGCCAGGCTTGCAACCGGTCTCTGGTCTTGTTGATCCCTAGATGTCCTGCCATAGGAGTCTCATGAGCCAGCTGTAAAAGTTTCATCCTGTATTTTCTGGGAATCACTAGCTGTTTGTGCTTCTCCCAGCTAGAAGCACATTTACACCTCATAGACATTCTATACAGTCTCTGTTCTAGTATCTTGAATAGACTTCCTGAGAAGTTTCCACTCTTTGCCACAAATCTTGCAAAGTGTCATCTTGCCTTTGCTGCTTAAGCACTTCAGCAGCATACATTTCCTGAAACATGCTGCCTGTATCTATCACTCTGGGCTCAGTTTGTAAATTTTCTGCTAAGTGGCTACAATTGGTATCCATAGCAACCATTTGAATCTCAGGCCTAGTCTGCCCTGAAGCCTGACTCTGCGGTCTACTCCTGGTCACTACTTTAACTTCCTTAGCTTGTGAGGCCAGGTCATTCCCCAATAAAATTGGAATGTCCAATTCTCCCTGCACTCCCATGATCCATTTTCCCTGGAACCCTTTATATTTAATTGGGAGTTGTCCCTCTGAGACAGAGGACATCTTGGGTGATTCCCTTTGCCCAATCAGGGAGGCAGGAAGTCAAACTTTCTTCCTCTTTCCTGTTGGAGCAGTAACACCCCCTTCTCTCAGTTCTTCCTGCCTCCAGGGAGAGCAGTAGCTTGGGCAGATAGCTCTGCCTCACTAACCTTATTTCTTTCAGCAAGACTTGTTCTGTCCTATTTTTTTTTCTTCTTTCTTCCCTAACTTCTACCTAGCCCTTTCTTGTTCTCTTGCTTCTTTGTCTTTCCTCTTTCATCTTTCTTATCCCCAATCTGGACGGACTATGGAGTCTAGGAACGATGGCAGTTTCATAGAAGAGGAGCAAGAGAACCTCAGTGCTGCCAGCTCTGTGGCTGCAGATAACACCGATCCTCCCGGTACCATCCTGCCTTCCAGGCAGGAACGGAATCCTGGCACCTTTCTGGCCCCAGGGCGGCGTTCTAATTCCAAGAAACGCCATGGGAAGCTGCAAGAGCCAGGGTTGGCAGTGTGACTCCCTCTAGAGGCTGAAATGCATGCCAATACAGAGGCTGCAAAAAAAAGGCGGGAAAAGGCAGCAGAGCCCGCACTAAGACCCGTGCAGCTGGCAACAACATGCTTGCCAATCTCCCAGTGGGAGATGATGCAGCTGATGCTTCAACCTTGGAAAGTCTCTTTCAGACATCCAATGGTGACTTCTCTATGATTGGTAACATACCCAGCAGCACTGAGCTCCCTTTTCAGGGTAACTTCCTTTCCCTACTCAGACAGACTATGAGGGAAGAGTTTGCCAAACTGTGCCAACTACAGCCTGGGGTTGTAAGCGACTCATCCTCTGCCCCCCCTCCCCCCAGAAAGCAACGCAGAGCAGAGGGGCAGTGGCCCACTAAGGCTGCCAGAAAGACCATCCCAGATAAAACCAAGGGTAGAAGACGGGTCTGGGAAAGGGATACGTCCTCAGACAGCGAGGACAGAGATGAGGGCGAGTTCCTTTCTGAGGAGGAGGAAGAGGTCACCATTCCTGACCATTCCCCAATAAAATTGGAATGTCCAATTCTCCCTGCACTCCCATGATCCATTTTCCCTGGAACTCTTGGTATTTAATTGGGAGTTCAACCAAGTTCACTTCAAAATCTGGGCCACTTATTCCCTTAATCCTGTGTGTTCTTCCTGGTAAGGATTGTTCTTTCTTTACTAAGTTAGGCTTTATTAAGGTGACTTCTGCTCCTCTATCTCTCCACCTTATTACTTCTTTGTTGTTTATGTCTACAGACTCCAAATAGTAGTAGTAGTAGTAGTAGTAGTAGTAGTAGTAGTAGTAATATCCTGATATTTGTATATTTTTAACTGAAGTTTCTTTTAACCTGTATATTGTATACCAGATAATGATTTGTTTTATAAGCTTGAATCTGGTTGTTGACCATAATATAACTTACTACTACTACAACTCCAAATATTCTCTGTTTAAATCCTCCTGCCCTTTCCAGACTTGTAAGACTCTTGCTGGTCTCTCTGGACTTCTCCTAGTACAAGATCTGGTGGGAGTTCTGTAACCGCTTCTGTCCTTTTAACTAATTTGACAGTCTTGGATGAAATTTTCTTTTTCTTTGTCTAAGTTTGGACAACAGGCTTTCATGTATCCTTTTTCCTGGCAATTAAAACACACTATCCCTCCCTTTCTGAATTCATAAAGTATAATTTTTTTGAGTATTCTCTTAATTTTTTTTGTCTCCAGAAGGCTAGTACTTTTCTTCCAGTACCCAAGCCCGTTCTCTTGAAACACCAGTACTCATCTTGCGTTTTAAACTGACCTTAAGGTCTCCAAAGGCATTTTCAAACCACACTAGATCAGGAATCTCTCTACTGTTCAACGCTAACTCCCTCTTTGTCTGGGTAGGGAAATTCTCCTCTCACTAGAAGATTCCCTTTCTTTGGCCCGAATGGGAGTCTGTGCCCACTTCCCAAACTTCCTTGCCAACTTTCCCCCAGTTCTCCTCTCTGTGTTAAACTGCTCTCAATCAGGGCTGAATCTCAAAACTGTCAGTACTCAACTCCTCTCAGCTAGAGCTGAAATCAGACTTCCGTCTCCCCAGCATCCAACTAGGAAGTTGTTCTCTGTTCAATTCATGCTACCCAATCATATTCTTTGAAGTAGCCTGTCACTCAAGGCTCTCTGTTTCTGTGAAGACTTAACCCTTAACACTCCTTCAGCTGTTTATACAGCACTTCTAAGCTTCCTAAAAGTGCAGTCCATCACAGTCGCTCATCAAGTACCAACTCTGCTTAGCTTCTGAGATCTGACAAGATCAGGCTATTCCATGACACCTTCCCTCTTGTTTAATTATATTACTTTGTGTTAAATACCCAATTAAGTTTACTTTTAGTCTAAATTATGCCCCTCCCATGTGGCTAGTTCAAAGTGAACCAGCTGCAAATGAAGCAAGGGGAGCAGATAGGAAAACCTGGAGGGTAAATTCCAGGAAGGAGAGCAGAAAGTAGGGATCATACTTCAACCATCTTGACAAGGAAGGTCCAGTGATTTCATGTTTGTGGTGCTGGAAGAAGCTTCTAGGCTGGAATCTGCTACCAATATGGAACACTTGTACCTGAATTTACTTGAGTGCCAGTGGAAGAAATCTGCTGTTGGCCCAATTTGGTGCACAAGTAGGAGCTGCAGTGGTATTGGACTAAAACTTCAGAACCTACTTGCCCACTGGTGATCTCAAGGTTGAGTTCTGATTGGTGTACTTTGCAGCTGGGACTCCATTCATGCAATTTTAGGATCCAGACTCTGATAATGTAGAAAAAGAAACTATACCCAGAATATGGGACACTGTTGACACAGATTTGCTGATGTTAGCCAGGAGATGGGCAAATGACCCTTCCTGAGTTTGTGGTTGTATCATGTATTTTTTTCTAGATTCTTGAAAGTTTCAAATAAATTGGTGGTGTGTGCACCTTGATAATAATACACACACATTCCTTTTGTGCCATTTTTCTCACAAGGAAACGTGTGGTAGTGAATAATGAATAATTTTTGTGACATTTGGTAATGAAAAGTAATAAATATACGATAATCTGATAATTTTTTCTAAATTAATTAGGGAGTTGTATTAGTTGGATGTTGTCATGTAGAAAAGTGTGTAGCTATAGCCTAATCAGATAAAAAACATTACTAGATTTCAGCACAAAGGACAGTGCAGTCTTATACAGAGTTACTCCAGTCTAAGGCTATTGAAATTCATTGGCTTAGACTTTGCAAGGGATTGCACTGCAAGAGTTCCTTTGACTACAAAGTGCACCAGAGTTTGAGCAGACTCTCCAAGTCCAAGGCTGAAATATTCAGTTCCACTGTTGTCTTAAGAATAGCAGTTGTGGCTCCTAAGGCATTTAGTAGTACCCATATAATTGGAAGTTGTGATTGGATGAGTATTATTCATCACAGAAGAGTATGTATACGCTGGATTGAGTTTTGTTACTTTATGTAAATTACACATGAAAATTGGTGTCTTTTTCCCCCTCCCTCCCTTTGTTAACCTGATAGGTTTTCCCCAATCACGATTGATGGGATGACCAGCCTTGTGGGAATGAATATTCCTGGCCATACTGGGACTGGATGGTGCATCTTTGTCTACAACTTATCACCTGACTCAGATGAAAGTGTTCTGTGGCAGCTGTTTGGCCCCTTTGGAGCAGTGAATAATGTCAAGGTGATCCGTGATTTCAACACCAACAAGTGCAAGGGATTTGGCTTTGTCACCATGACCAACTACGATGAAGCTGCCATGGCAATCGCCAGCCTTAATGGATACCGCTTAGGAGACAGAGTATTGCAGGTTTCCTTTAAAACCAACAAAACCCATAAATCCTGAATTTCATATCCTTAATAATAATTATTATAAATATATATATATATATATAAAAATATATATACGAACAAAAAAAACTCTTGAAGGCTTATACTCAACCATGGACTTTTATAAGCCAGTGTTGCCTAAGTATTAAAACATTGGATATCCTGTGAACAGGAAAGGATTTTATAATGCTTAGAGAAAAAAAAAACCTTTGATGCATTGAATGTTCTTTCATAGCTGTCGTTGTTGAATATAATATACATAGATAACAATGTGCAGGGATTTTTACCCAGCCAACTAGTTTTACTACCTTCCTTGGAGGTGGGTCTTTTTAAGATAACCATTCACTCATTTGAAAAAAAAAATTGAAAACCTAAAACCATTTTTACAAACTAATGGGATTAGCAGATTTTGCTCTTTTTTTTCCAGAATGGTTGATCCAATCAGATTGGTTAACCCCCAGCATAAATTAAAAAGGAACAATAAAAATTGCAAAACAAAAGGCATAATTTTGCAATTTTTAAAATTTTTCCTTTTTTTTTTTGTATATCATGTGAACGAAACAGTCTTCTGTTAGGGATAGGGTAAAAGGGGGGATACCTGATGACATAACAGTTTAAATAACATTAACAATGTTGCCAAAGAGGTGGTCTCTTTGCTGAAAATGGGTTTCAAGAAAAATCTATTTTTATAAAATATAAAGAATTTTTACAAGAGAATCTGGATTTGAGAAAAAATATTTTGACTGGCTAATTTAGGGGAAATTGACAACTTTGTCATGTTCATACTGCACTGGTAACTTTTTAGAGATCAAGACGTGTGTTTTAAACTGGAATTAAGTAGATTGTTTTTTGAAGGATGGGTTACAAACAGATGATCTTCGTATCTTTTCATAGCATGTAATAAAAATATTAAATACAGAACAGGATAGTGTTCTTCCCAGGCACACAGTTACCCACAGTCAAAACCCAAAAGCAAGGAGATGAGTTGCAGGATGGTTTTTCTTTAAGTCATCAGTATGGGATATCAGCAGAACAAAAGTTTTGGAAAAAAATTAATTTTAATCAACAACTTCCTTTGTTCAAGCAGTAGGTGCTACAAAATTATTTACATATCTTAGTATCATAGTTAAATGTAAAGTGTTTAGATGGAAAAGTACATTTGCTTTAAATTTGTTAGGAATTTTCAGATTCACTTTCTAGCCCATCCTGATATAAACTGGGCTGTGTTGGCACATTTGAAACATTCTTTATGTTGCTTGAAACACTTATTTATTTAATTGCTGATGTGACGCATATGCCAAAATCAAATATTGCTAGTTTGGCTAGTCTACTTATTTGTTTACTTAAACTATGGGAAGAAGCATTTTATTGTGTCATTTTGTTGTGTGTGTATGTGTATATATAATATAAATATATATATATATATATATATATAAAGTTATTTTTTTGTTTAACTTATTCTAAGTTGTAACATTTTGCTAGTTTTGTTTGTATATGTCTTAAAATGTTTTCTTATGATACTTGAGTGGCAAAAGGTATCACGGTAACTTGTGTAGAAATATTGTTTGATATATTGTCATGTTTGTTGTGAATATTATTTTTCTTACTGCACAATAGAAAAAAACAACTGGGTCTTTTATTTTAATGTAATTCTGATTGGGGGGAAACAGAGCAAAGGGAACAAAATGACTGAGGGAGTGCTCTCCCATGTCCGGTGCACTGATCCTTTTCGTATGTTTGTGCTTTGTATGGTAATATATTTAAAACAAAAAGGTCATGCTCTTCCCTGAGTACTAGAAACAGTTACTCGCTATGCATAATCTAGTTGATAGTTAAATTTGCTATTGCTTTTCTTGTCTTGTTATATAAAATCTTTTCAATACCAGTTTAGTCTTAATGGTAATAAAATGTTATGGTTCTTTATAACTTGTGCTTACTTTGTGCATTTTTTTCCATGCAATACCCACTAACTGCATGTAAACCAAATAATGTTTTTTTCACACTGAAGAGACAAACATTTGGTAGTAAATCAATCATTTAAAAACAAAACTGCATCCAACTTTCTTCTGTTCATTTACATTTTATATTCGTTTAAAAAAAAAAAAGAAAGTACTTTCATACAGTGTTTGGGAAAAACCTATCTACATCACCTGTGAAGGAGCACAGTTGGTTGGGAAAGTTTTGATGCAATTTGTAAGCATTAATGGGAAGACATGTCAGAATCTTTTCTCTACAATACATTGACTATTTGAAATTTAAAAACTTAATATTTCTTAGGACCAGGCAGTTGTATACTTTAGTTACAGTGTATGACTTCATGTTTAACTTGCTAGTTTAGATCATTTCTGAGGGAAAGTATTGTAAATGTTTTTTTCATAATTTTGTTGTGTTTGAATTATTTGTATTTAAATTGTCCAGACAATAAATGAAAGTGTGTAGAATGGCTACAGACTTACCATATTTTTAAATGTGTTCAGATTTCTTCCTAAAAGTGGCTACATCGTGCAGCTAAATACTTTCTAATTCTATAATCTCCTTGCTTTTAATTCAGTTACTGTTTGTCCCCTCAAGTTTCTCCATGTATGTAGCTAGCAATACACATCCTTATTTTCCACACCATAACCTTGGCTAAATACTGAATGGCTAATCCTAAATAGACAAGAAGAACTCTGAGATTCTACTTGCTATCACACTTTTTCTCTGATTCTCAAAAACAGTTCCGATATAGCTTTGAAAGCTGAGTTCTCAAGTCTTCTTCTGTGTTAATCTTTGTTGTTGAAACCATCCCCCCAGTATCAAGAGTCTTGCTCTGTGTCTTGTTTCTTGACAGAGAAGATCTCTCTTGGTATTTCAGAATAGAAAGGCCATGACATCCTATCCAGCACCTACAGGATAACCTGGATTCAGTGCCTTGAATTATCAGGAATAATTTAACAGATTATACTGTTGCAGGATCTGAGGGTTAGAAACAAATGCCTGGAGTAGCTGCTGCAGGGGCTACTTTTGCAACTTTTGTTATTTTAGGAGATTGGAAAACAATACCTCACAGGAGAGCACAGCAGCACTGTTGTTACTCATGACTGAGAAAGCCTAACCTCAAAGTATGTGTTTGCTGTTGGAGAGTAATATATTACTACTCTTGTCTATTGTGGTTAAGAAACTTTGCTCATCTGGCTGATTTTCTTGTAGTTCCCTCTTCGAGCCACTTCTAACATTTTGAATGAAACTGAAGAACGTTTTTACATAGTCAGTGATCCTGGAGCAGCAGTATCTGAAATGGACTTTGCTTTAACTCAGCTGGCTTCATGCTCTCAGTAGCAGGCCAAGTTCCAAACTATATGTTATGGCATCCTCATTGCTGCCTTTCTAAGTGCCATAACAGCTATGTGGAGAGAGGGTGCAGCTATTTCAGCACTTCATAAGGTATGTAGGGAGGAACAAGAGTACTTCAGCCCACCATAGTGATTAAGCCCATGCAGCATGTTTTAAACCACTTTAAAACAGTACTGGTGCCCCCCTGGCAGCCACAAGGATTATGTCATGTCTAATCTGGCCTTTACTCTCTTTTTTATGTGGAGGTAGAGTATAGGGGATTCTAGAAAAGCACAGTAACCTGTAAATTCCCAAGAGAAACGGCCAAGTGACTTGTGAAATACTCTAGTATTTGCCTTTGTATAAATAGTGATTTTCTTCGTATAACAACCTAAAAACTACAAAGAAGCAATGAAATACAGACATTAACAGAATGGAAAAATATTAAATATTTTATGCTTTACTAGTCTGGCTGAAGATGTGTATTTGAAAGACTGTGATAATATATTTTGCAAAATGGCCTCAGCAAGAAAAATACCGGTTGGAGCATCCAGTAAGCATCTCAGATACTGCTACTAATTCAGTAGAATGAGATTACTCCTAATGGCTGGAAAACAAGACATTGCTGTTGCTTGACATCAGTTCATTTCATTGGACCTTCCAAACTCTGCTGAAACAGCTGTAATATCTGCTGAATTATTAAATTCCTTAAAATTTTAAGTTGCTCTAGGTATCACCACATTTGCTATGTACACGTCTAAAGAGTAGCACTGTGTTTTGAGCATGTTGAGCTTTAACAGTTTTTTTCTCTGTTTACACCTAGGGCAATCCCTCCCCCATAAGATTTATCATGGATCTCATTAAATACAAATATTCACTCTGTGTTTGTTTTCTTAAGGTTCTCTTGCTAATTGAAAATATGTACCTCATAAAACTGCTGCACTGCACTTTGTGGCCAAGCTCTGAAAAATGTATCAGCAAGTTCCACGATGGCATGCAGTATCCAGGACTTCTGCTAACAATAAACTGTTTATTTTTGCAAGAGACTAAATTATCATAGTGGTGAGAATAATTAGTTCCATGCTGTGGAATAAATTTTCCCCCTAGCCTTTAAAATAAATCTGAGTATTGGGTATTATATTGTGATATAGAGGAGGAGAGAACTTGTCTTCCATCATCAATTTACTGTGAATATATATCTAAAAATAACTATCATTATAACAGATGAGGTATATATTGAGGGAGGGCCTTCTGTCACAAGGTGTACTTGTTAGTTGAAGCAAGTTTATTTAGAAATGGAGGAGCGTTGTGTCCTTGACAGTTGCTCTTTATTTTTCACCACATTAGAGAATTGTAGCCATTCATTTATGTGGAAACAATAAAGGGAACACCAAAGGGAAATGGGCTAAAACTGCCACTCAGCTGTGTCCTAGATCGTAACATGTTTATCATGTCCCATAAAACTCTGCAGGGAGTAATGGAAAGCTGAGCTGTCCTCTTCCTGCATATCCCCTCTACCATGTTCAATTATGAAAGTAGAATGCGACAACCGTGAGAACCAGTTTTTCTACACAGACAGACATGCTCTTCTGTAATATAGGTAACATGTAACATCTAACAAAAATGGAACGTTTTGTAGTGCTCTAACTTAACATTAAAGTTATGCTTTCTAAGAAAACGGGAAGCTTTTATACTACTTAGTTGGATCCAACAGGTTTTTTGCTAGTGCAGTTTTTGGGTTTTTTTGCCTCCTCCATCCTGTTGCAGCCCAAAATTCAACATCCCCAAATGCTCTTCCTGGTGCTCCATTGTCCCCCAAGAGCAGAATTTGGGAAGAGCATTTTAAGCTGCAGAACAGCAAGGATGTCATGCTCTACAGATGGTAATACTGCCTAAAGATGTGCTGGATGGATCCTAGCTCTAATGTATAACTTTATGAATTTCAATGAAAAAATGCATTGATGACTTACTAAGTCTCCACGTTTCCAAAAATCCTGCTTCACTCAATGCAGATCCCTAGAGAGGCTGCACTCCCCCCACCCCCATTTCCTTCTATTTGAAAGTACCCATTTTTCTTACTACTTGTCAATGCAAAAAAAGTTTTGCCACCTTTTTTGTTTTGGTGAGGAACATATGTCAATATTCTTTTAAAAGGCCAAGAATATATTAGTCCCAATGTGTTAACCATTTCAAATATGTTTGGAAGACAAGTGAAGTGATTGCAAAACTATGCTAACTCTTCCTCGGCCTGGCTTATCCAAGATGTTAAGCAATTCTTCCCTTTTGTAGTGCTTTCCCCAAAAAATTACCTAGGATAGACGTTAGACTGACATATATATAATGTTGAATTGTGCAAGATTTTTTAAAAAAAAATATGTTACACAGATCATAACATCTCTGAACCCTAGGGTCTTGGTTCATAACAGCTTGGGCAGAGGTACAGATTTTAGAAAATGACATTCTGAGATGTCATGATTAACTATCTTTGAGAGTTATAACTGATCCTTGCTAATCCTGGATTAGTAGGAACTAATTTATAGATTTAAATCATTGCAGGTCTGCTTTGGAAGGTTCCCAGTCACCAAATATGCATTATGTCTAGCCTGATCTCCCAGCCATTGTGCTTAGTCTATTTCCCTAGTCCTGCTTAATGTTCTCGACCTCAATTTTCCAATCCAACTAGTCACATCTATCCTCAGACTGATTTTTGACAAAACATTGCTTAAACTGTTAGCCCATGTGGACTCAGTACAGCAAACTTTGGGATTTCACCTCTTCTGGATGTTCATCATAATCTGATACAGTCTATAGCTAAATTCACTTTCCTCAGGTAAGAATTTTTAGTGGTGGTGTTACGATGTTAGCTCAGTAATTTGAGTTGTTTTGAGTAAACTCTTGAGTGAATGCTAAGTAGCTTTGAAGAGCTGGTGTTTTTAGCTTGTCAATTACTTCATCCTCTGTTGTCTGTATTTAATATAGTTCTTCAAATATACTATCAGAAAAAAGGATTTGAGTGTGGGCAACTTCAGAGCATCTTTTCCAATGAAGACAGATCTAAAGAACTCAGTTCTGCAAGTTCTCTGTGCTCATTTACTGCTCTTTGCCATCTAATATCCCCATTGCCTGTTTAATTGGTTTTCTATTTCTAATATACTTAGAAACAATTATCATCATCATCATTATTATTAGACAGAACTATGTACAGAAAGTTAACATAAACATCAACTTTAGAAGCACATTCTTAAGTCCCCTGGTTTTTTTTTTTGGTGCAGGGGATCCTATGGTTGGTGGCTTATTAATACAGTATTGGAGTTGAAATGGAACTTAATGTATCTAGATCAAGCTATTGTTCAGGGTAGGAATGTGCAACAACAGCATGGCTGACTACAATCCAGCCTCTGCTTTAAAAAAGCAGAGAGCCCACTGTCTCCCAAAACTACTTGTTTCACAGTTGAACAGTTCTAACCATTAGAAAGGTTTTTCTGATTTAGCCAAAATATGTTTCCTTGTCATTTCTGCTCATTATTCCCTCCCTCTGCTGCAAAAGAAAACAAGTCTGCTGCATCTTCAACATGACAGCCCTTCAGATATTTGAATACAGCCTTATCCAAGCTAAACAAGCCCAGTTTTTTGAACCTTTTCTTATAGGGCTTGGTGTCCAGTTCAGACCTTTCACCATCCCAGTTGCTTTCCTCTGGGCACTCCATTTTGTCAGTGTCCTTAAAATGTGGTGTACAGAACTTGACAAAGTGATCCAAATAAAAACAGAGTGTTTACTTCCTGCCATCCGAACGTTAGCAGTCCGATCCCATTGGTGTTTCGTGTTCAGATTGCAACTAGGTAGTTACCATATGTACTGATTCCAAGCCAAGACTTCCCAATCCTGTGTGCCTTTGATTTTTTTTAACTTAAACGTAACACTTTACATCTATCTTTAGTGAAATTCATCATCTCAGTCCTGTGTTTCAGTTTGTCAAGATCATTTTGAATCCTCATTCTATTGTCTTTGGCGTTTTATTATCTAGCCCTTCCAGCTTTGTGCCATCTACAAATAAGCATCCCATCTATGTCCATATCTGCATCATTAATAAAAATGTTGAACAACACAGCATGTAGGAGAGAGCCTTGCAACACTTCACTCAATACCTTCCTTCTGGTTGCTGTTCAGCCAGCTGTGAATCCACCTAATAATAGTATTGCCCAACCACATTTAACTATCTTGTCCACAAGGATATTATGGGAGACTTTTCAGATACTTTGCTGAGATCAAGATATGCTACTTTATGGCATTCCTATGGTCTACCAAAGTATCTGAAAGAGGAGGACAGGGACACATAAATTAGTTTGGCATGATAAAACTCATGCTGCCTTCTGGTAATCAATTGATTCTTTGTTGTTGGTCTTCTGTGCAGTCCCACAGGGAACTGCACATGCACAGGCCTGCCGCTCAATAGGTTCTGTAGCTTTAAAAACAAAAAAGAGGGGTGCCCTCCTTTCCCAGAGCTCACGTGCAGCTGCTTCCCACTGAAAATAGCCTGTGCTCTGGGAGAGGCAGTGCCCCAACCCTCACTTCCTCTTTTGCCTCCAATTGGAGAGGTTCCTCTGCAGCACACTCCTCCATTCTTGATGTGTTGAGTCCCTTTCCCATGCCACTGATCGCTCTGAATGGAGAGAAGGAAGATGAGGACTTCATTAAAACTGTGAGCATGGCAAAAAAGCCCTGTTTAAGAGATGCATACAGTACAATACCAAGATGACAGATGGTCAGTCACTATTCCTCGTCTGTCCAGGCGAAGGCCATAATGTCAACACTTGTAAGACCTACTAGGATCAAGGCTGAGTTACGGGAATGGGCCCTATCAGCCACCATAAGCCCATCCACTAAATCCTCAGCTCTGGTGGAACCAGCTGAGTGGTCAGATCTGAACATGCCACTGGGTCTGACATCAAATGCTCAGAGCACTTTGGCTCCGATGGTAACACCCCAGAACCAACAGCGCTCCTGATCAAAGAAATCCTCAGAACCAATGACCAGAGCACTGTGCTTGACACCCATCCTGATGAGTACTCATTTGGATCCAACCCTAGACAGGCAAAGATGCATGGAATCAGGTGAGACCGTAACCAGTGTCTCAGAGCCACCTAGAAAAAAGGTGAGGATCAAATCAAAGCATTCTTCTAAAAATAACATGAATAACATTTGATTTATACACTGTCCTTCAGGACAACTTAACACCCACTCAGATAATAACAAAGTAATAATAACAAAGTATGTTGTTATTAACCCCACAGCAATCACTCTGTGAGGTGGGTGGGGCTGAGAGCTCCTAGAAGCTGTGACTGACCTAAGGTCACCCAGCTGGCTTCAAGTGGAGGAGTGGGGAATTAAACCCAGTTCTTCAGACTAGAGTTCCATCGCTCTTAACCACTACACCAAACTGGCTCACAAGAAAGAGCGAGGGCTCCCATAAAAGGCCGGTTATTGACCTGGAAGTGAATGAGGTTGAGGTTATCAAAACACCATGGACCCCCTCCACCCAGTTGAAGTTGTCATCAGTATATTCCTCGGAAGAAGGAGAGTTGCCTTGGATTTATTCGGAACCGACAAAGCTGTTATGCACACAGGTGCCATGACATGCCCCCTCCATCTGAGATAGACTGTTGGATTGCTTTCCCCAACTGAAAATGTATTGACAACAGCAGTTGGCCCCAAAGTTGGCTATGACTTTCCAACTATCAGAGTCAGACCCAGAACTATACCCTATGGAACAGAGTCTGAGTGTCCTGTCTGACCTTCCTCCAGATGAAGCAATGCGGGCACAGAATCAGTTTCCCCAACTGATTACTTCTGTCTCTACACAGAACAGATGCTCAGAATGGCTAAGTCTTTGGACATTGATGTCATCTACTGAGCCCAAACCAAAAAGACAAAATACTTCAGTAGCTATATTCAGGAAATCCTACTAATATTGCGTTCCCGATGATTGAGAGATTCCTGGAGTTGATGACTAACCTATGTAAGAGACCAGCCTAAATCCCTCAATCCCGATGATTGAGAGATTCCTGGAGTTGATGACTAACCTATGTAAGAGACCAGCCTCAATCCCTCGAACTTCTAGGAACGCTGAAGGTCTAAGACTAAGGAGGACAAGTGCCCATTTCTGTTTACCCACCTGCCTCCATCCTTATTAGTCACTGAGGAAATGCAGTCAAGGCACGGACAAGACCCCCACTTGATGCCTACAGATAAGGAGGGAAAGAAGCTTGATGCGCTAGGGAGAAAGATTTACACATCTGCAGCACTCAGTATAAAGATTGCTGCCATCATGGGAGCTTAACAGATATTCCTATGGAATAAGATGGCAGCATACAACATTCACCTTTCAGAGAAGCAGAGAGCCTTGGCCAGAGTGATACATGAAGAAGCGATTAGGCTCTCCAAACAGCAGATCAATGCTGGGAGAAATGTAGCCAACTCATCCACCAGGGCACTAGCACTGGCTAAAGTAATTAGAAAACATACATAGCTCTGGTCCAGTGCTTTATCTGTGGAAACGAGGAATAGGGTGGAAGATGTACCATTTGAAGGCCAGACACTATTCTCTGCTAAAACTGACTCCATTTCACAAAAGAGAAAAGACTGCCAGACTGCAAGATCCTATAGCATATTACCATCTTCCCAACAGTCGGGGCAAAGATCTTTTCCTAAACAGCAGCAGTACAGGAGTTGCCAACACAGATACCAGCCCTATCAGTACCAGCATCCTCACAGCTGCTGAATCTTCAGTACCACTGAATCAAGGGTGGTTCTGGAGGTGTAAATCCTCTCATAAGCATGTCCAGATGTCTGGGAAGCAATTCTGGCTAAGAAAGGATGACCCGGTTGTGTTTGATGAAAGATTCCCCCATTATTGTTCAGCTTGGGCGTCAATCATCACAGATATTTGAGTGTTGGAAATTATTGAGAACTAGCAACAAAGCCCATTGTGGGGAAAAAATACAACGGGCTCTAGAAAGGGGAGGGTGGGCAGGCTGGCATTCACTTCTCCTCCGTCACTGATTCCAGCTGATGAAGGAGGAGGGTGGGCATTGTCATCTGCTCCATGCCTGATCTGCCTGATCTCGGCTATGTGAAAGGGTGGTGGGCATTGCTGCCTTCTCCAAGCCTGATCCCAACTGGATGAAGGGGGTGGGAATTACCACCTGCTCCCCGCTGGGTGAAGGGGGACCAGGCATTGCCTCCTGCTCCATGCCTGATTCTGACAGGTGAAGGTGGGCTGCAGGCTTTACTACCTGCTCTGCTCCTGATCCCAGCTGGGTGAAGGGGGTACGGGCATTGCCACCTGCTCTGTTCCTGATTCTGGCAGGTTGAAGGGGGGGCAGGCATTGCATTGCTGCATGTTTGGCTCCTGACTCCGGCAGGATCTAGAAAGGGTGGGCATTGCCACCTGCTCAGTGGCTTATTCCAGTAGGTTGAAGAGGGCGGGCATACCAACTTGCTCTGCTCCTTATTCCAGCTGGGTGAAGGGAAGAAGGATATTGCCTCCTGCTCTGTGCCTGATCCCAGCCAAGTGAAGGCACGAGGTGAACATTGCCACCTGCTCCCCTCCTCATCCCAAATGGGTGATGGTGGGGGGTGGGCATTGCCACCTGCTTCACCACTAATACCAGCTGCGTTAAGGCAGGGGGTGGGCATTGCCACTGCTCCACTCCTAATACCAGCTGGATTAAGGGGAGGCATTGTCACCTGCTCAGTGGCTTATTCCAGTAGGTTGAAGAGGGCGGGCATACCAACTTGCTCTGCTCCTTATTCCAGCTGGGTGAAGGGAAGAAGGACATTGCCTCCTGCTCTGTGCCTGATCCCAGCCAAGTGAAGGCACGAGGTGAACATTGCCACCTGCTCCCCTCCTCATCCCAAATGGGTGATGGTGGGGGGTGGGCATTGCCACCTGCTTCACCACTAATACCAGCTGCGTTAAGGCAGGGGGTGGGCATTGCCACTGCTCCACTCCTAATACCAGCTGGATTAAGGGGAGGCATTGTCACCTGCTCCACTTCTGATCCCAGTCGGGTGAGGGAGGGCGCATTGCTCCTGATCCCAGCTGAGTGAAGGGAGGTGGGCATTGCCACCTGCTCTGCTCCTAATACCAGCTGGGTGAAGGCAGAGGGTGGGCATTACCAAGTGCTCCACTCCTAATTCCAGCTGGGTTAAGGTCGGGTTGGCATTGCTACATGCTCTGCTCCTAATAACAGCTGTGTTAAGGTGGGAGGGGAAATTCCACCTGCTCCGCTCCTAATACCAGCTGGGTTAAGGCAGGGCGGGCATTGCCAACTGCTCTGCTCCTGATCCCAACTGGTTCAAAGGGGGGCAGGCATTGCCACCTGCTCTGTGCCTAATACCAGTGACGTTAAGGCGGGCGGTGAGCATTGCCACCTGCTCCGCTCCTGATCCCAGCTGGCTTAATGGGGGTGGGCATTGCCACCTGCTCTGATCCTAATACCAGCTGGGTTAAGGCAGGGAGAGGGCATTGCCACCTGCTCCGCTCCTAATATGAGTGGGTTTAAGGCAGGCAGTGGACATTGCCACCTGCTCAGCTCCTAATACCAACTGGGTGAAGGCAGGCGGTGGGCATTGCCATCTCCTCCACTACTTATATCAGCTGGGTGAGGTTGAGTGGTGGGCATTGCCACCTTCCTCACTCCTATTACCAGCTGGGTGAGGTTGAGTGGTGGGCATTGCCACCTTCCTCACTCCTAATACTAGCTGGGTGAAGGTGGGGGTGAGCATTGCCGCCTGCTCCCATCCTGCTCCCGGCCTGGGATTCCCATCATGGCACGTTTTCTGGAGGGACATGGTGCCTTGCCTAGGCTTCCCTCTGTGTCAGCGCCCTCTGGTGGTGCACCAGGGTATAAAGTGAGTTGTCTGAAATACGCTTAATTATATAGTAAGATGGATATAAAATTGAGTTTTGCGTGTTCTCTATGTTTAAAACCTATGTGTAGGTCATAAACCTATGCAGAATACATTACCTGAACTGTGAAGTTATCCCTTCAATGACCATTGAAGGGATAACTTCACAGAAATCTAGAAAGATCCCATATGAGGATAGACGCTGCCATTGCTCCATTGGTGAAGTGGAATCACTTATTCATATGTTCTTTCGTTGTCCTTTCCATCAAGTCTATAGGGACAAGTTTATTTCCCCACTCTTAGACCAATTGCAGAGGGAAATAAGGCCTGCCTGGAGAAACTCCTAATTGATGAAAATACAGCTTTCTCGAGGCAAATAGCCAAATTCTGTCTCTATTTGGTTAAATTCCATAATAAAAAGAATAGCCATACATAGTCTCCTGCTGTTTTTACGATTTTAACTATTTTAATGTTAATGTTTTAAATATTAGAATTCCTGCAGTTCCCAGAGAACTATATACATTTTCAGATAAGATTTTAAATGCTAAATGTATTTTTTATGTCCTTTAAATTTTTACACTGGATTTAATCTTTTTATTGATTGATAAGGATGTATTGGCATTGTTATGGTCTCTGACCGCAAATAAATTTATTCATTCATTCATTCATTCATTACCTGAACTAGGTGATGAGTTGTCCAGACTCATAGAAAAAGGGACGATGTAACCAGTTCCCACTTCTGAGTCCAGACTGGATTTCTTCCTAATTTTTTCCAGATCCTTCTTAGTTTAGAAAAAAGATGGCAGGTTCAGGCCCATTTTAGACCTTGGGGATTTAATAAATAAATCTGTCTGGGTCTGCAAGTTCAAGATAGTAACCTTTACTATGGTCTTACGGTTGCTACCCTGAGAATCTTGGTTCACAGTTCTAGACCTGAAAGATACCTACTTTCACATTTCCATCCATCATCCATAGGAAGTTCTTGAGGTTTCAGTTTGGTTCTTCTATCTCCTAGCAAATAAAGTTCACTGCAAGGCAAGAATTTATCAGATGCCCATTCCTAGCCAAATTAGATTCTCAGCAGATGATAGTTGAAGGTTCTGTATTACCATATCTTGACTCTGTGAAAGTTATGTAATTGTATGAAAACATCATCAAGATCTTCTGGTTGGTTCAGCTGTCTCAAATATACTGCCACAAAAATTCACGATAGTAGATGTGGAATGGGTCTTTTTTTTGTAAAGGTCTCTGTTAAGTTTTATTGCATCTTGTTTAGAAAATTGATGCACTCTCTCTCCAAAAACTCATTTGAGTTGGCTCAGAAAGTTAAACTTGAAAAAGCATCATAAAAGCAGCATAAAAATTTAACAAATCATTAAAAATCCAGCCATTGCATAAAATATTTAGCAGCCTAAAATGATCCTCATAAAACTGTCCTCGGGCTAGAAACAGACTGAAAATTTTAAAAGATCAAACCCTTTAATAAAAAGCCAGAGCAAAAAATGTTTTGGCCGTATTGCTAAAAGAGAAAAATGTAGCTGTCATGTTAGTCTTAAGATAGAACGCATTCCACAGATGAGGTGCCACAACTGGAAAAGTCTTGTTCCTAGTTCCCACCTGCCTTATCTTTACAGGCACAAGCTCTGAGAGTTGGCCTTGTGAAGAGGATCTTTATTGACAGGCTGGACATGAGGATATTATTTACCAGACTGGAGAATAGATACTAAAAATGGAACTTGATCAAAATTTGGTATTTATAAAATAATGAGGTTATAGAAAATACCCTTTGACCATAAGCATATCTTGGATGCGAGGATACATTTGTAAGATCTAACT
The DNA here is from genome assembly GCF_028583425.1 of Eublepharis macularius. NCBI lineage: Eukaryota > Metazoa > Chordata > Lepidosauria > Squamata > Eublepharidae > Eublepharis > Eublepharis macularius. The sequence goes on along the minus strand of NC_072794.1, from coordinate 88,966,728 downwards.
GCAAAATAAGATGAATTTTGACAACATCTAAAGTGTAATTTTCTTGTTTTCTGGGTATGCTTTGCCATGTTGGTCAAAGTTAGAGGTGCAGGCCCTTGGGTTAAATAGGCTGCCCACAATCTGGTAGTATGGCAGTGTTTTTAACCTGGTGTCTAGTACTGACAATCTCCAAATGTTTGAAAGCACATTTAAGTTCTATACAAAAAGCATATGATTGTCCTCTTTTTAAATTTTGGATTCTTTTTCTCAGAGATCTCTGTAGGATATGGAAGCTTGCATAAGCACTTCGAGGTTTCCATTGTACTGTGTATAATTGAACACTGATGAATTTCCTTAGCAACCTTCATAGTAACATCTGGAGAAACTAATACTCAGGCCGAAAATATGACACTTATTTACAAGTGAATTTCAAATTTACAACAGCAATAGGTTTTCGGCTTGGAAATCTAAACTACATTTATTCACTTATTAAAGGAAACATTCAAAGAAATTTTGTGCAGTATATTTTCCTTTATAAGGCATAAGCAAGTATTAGTGAAAACAAATAATACAATGCAGATTTTAAATCTCTGTATGAAGCACTTAATTAATTTTGTAGGCTAAGGAATCTGTTGCAAATATACAGCATGACACCCACTCATCACCATCTGCTATAGAGAATTAAATGTACAACTCACAAATGAAATCCTACAGTGCTGGTGCAAAAAGGTCTTTGCTTGAATTTAAACAAGGCTGTGTAAACCAGCAAACACATTGCAAAAGATCATGAAAACAACAAATTTGCCCATATGTGCATCATTCTAATAGTCACTTTTCATATACTGGTTTTATTGCAAAAACACTTTCACCTGATGCTGATTTCCATACACAAATTGGCTATTTCAGCATTGGAGTAAAGTCATATTTTGAATAAGGCTTTGGGGCAACATTTTCAAAAATTAAGCCTAGATATATAAACAAGATTTAAAGGGGATCATCTAGAGTCATCATTTTGCCATTAAAAATTCTAATTAACTATTCGATCTTACTGAAAATCGTGATGGATTTCTAAATACCGCTGTTAGACCAGTCCAGGGCTGCAACAAAAACAGAAGAATATTAGTTAAGAATTACATCAAATATTGATGGTTGTTGCGGGTTTTCCGGGCTGTATTGCCGTGGTCTTGGCATTGTAGTTCCTGACGTTTCGCCAGCAGCTGTGGCTGGCATCTTCAGAGGTGTAGCACCAAAAGACAGAGATCTCTCAGTGTCACAGTGTGGAAAAGATGTTGGCAGGTCATTTGTATCTACTCAGGAGGGGTGGGGTTGAGCTGAGTCATCCTGTAAGAGTTTTCCAGGGTGTGGAATGCTAATGGTGGGAGGCTTCACTGTATCCTGAGGAGGTTCTTTTGCATATGGATTGGGGCTTGATGTGCTAATCTTCTCTGCAGGGCTATTGTTGAGTATAGAGTGTTTTGTTAGCCTGGTGTTTTTCAGAAATGGAAACCATGCTCTGTTCATTCTTAAGGTTTCTTCTTTCCTGTTGAAGTTTTGCTTATGCTTGTGAATTTCAATGGCTTCCCTGTGCAGTCTGACAAAGTAGTTGGAAGTGTTGTCCAGTATTTTGGTGTCCTGGAATAAGATATTTGCCCTGTTTGAGTTAGGCTATGTTCAGCCACTGCTGATTTTTCAGGTTGTCCAAGTCTGCAGTGTCTTTCATGAGAGATCTCTGTCTTTTGGTGCTACACCTCTGAAGATGCCAGCCACAGCTGCTGGCGAAACGTCAGGAACTACAATGCCAAGACCACGGCAATACAGCCCGGAAAACCCACAACAACCATCATTCTCCGGCCGTGAAAGCCTTCGACAATACATTACATCAAATAGTTGTTAAGTTTAGATTTCTCTGGGGTTTTTTGAAAATTTGGGAGATCCAAAAGTTATTTTTAAACAGTCAGCAATACTGAAAATATGTGAGGCAAGGAGTTCTAAAAATAGTCCAATTAAGGCTAACAAATATTCTTATTTATGAGTGGATTGAGTGGAAATTGGTCACTGTCATTAGGGTAGTTAAATGAAAAGATTATATATTTTTGAAAAGCAATTTTTTTCTGTGACCACAACTTGCTCATCAAAAGATCATCTGTGATCCATAATATAAAGATCTACTCAGTTGCTAGTGGGTCTACGATATGTGCATGATCAAGTCTTTTTATATGGTTCCATGTTTTAATTTACGGCCTAAATACACCTAAATATCTAATGGTCTTTAAATGTATAGTAATAATATAAGCACATAAAATCATCTTCCAAGATAACATTGGCAATGCTGTTAAAGGTAGTGCAAGTCTGGTTAGGAACATGCCAGCATCATTTTGTGGATCCTGATATTTAAAAAATATATTAGGTGTAGTAGCATGCGTTAATCAAAAACATACAGTAAGGGTTATCAGTTTCTTCCTTTCATTAAGCCCTATGACTAACTTCTGCTAAATTTTCCTTCCAGGGCAAAACACATCCTTCAGTAGATTTTTCTGAAGGAGGAAGACTTGGTGAAAGGGAATCATAGGATCCATTCCAAACTGTCATCTTTATAACAAAGGAATGGTCACTGCAAATGTACAATAGCAAAGCTGTCCTCTCAGGTGCTATCTGGCTCTACTTGGGTACACTTTCCCATTTATGTAAATTACAAAAACTTTACCTCTTCTGGCACTGCTGTGCCTTTGCACTGAACTACTCTGGTCTTTCATATTCTGCGTTCTCGTGTTGTCATCAGATTTGGCGATGTGGCAATGTCTGAGGGGAAAAAAACACCTTCACAAGAGATGAAAGAGCACGTGGCCATTACTAAAGCAACTAGGTGAACATTTCCTGACTCTGCTCTGGCAGTTTCATTGCACAGAAAACAAAGTTTGTCAGCCCTTTAGCTACATTGATTCGGACACATCTTTTTTTCCTTCCTCCACACAATGGCTGCAAACACACTCCCCTTCACAACATACTAGAAAAAGCTGCAAAAAATTTAATGAATAGGTTTGTCGCTTTCTCAGCTCTCAGCATTGATGTCTCCTTCTCCATGGTTCCCACAACCTTCCATGAAATATCAACACAGCCTCTGACTGGAACATTTTCAACAGGCCTTTCCAGAGTTTACAGGGTGAGTGACGTGACCAAGGAATCTAGCAGTGCATTGATCCATTAGAAAAAATATTAATCTTGTAATTGTTTCAAATAATTTAACTGTGGACTGGCAGTGTACAACTGGATAATTAATTATTGGTGTAAATTCCTGCTAAAAAAACTAAAGAATTACGCTGAATTATTTATGTGAATGAATTAAAGGTTATTAACAGGCACATTAATGCTTTAACACAATAATCAATACATCCCCTTTTGAAATATTTAAATTAGATCAGTGGTTCTTAACCTTGAATTCACTGCTCCTCCCCCCCAAGTATACATTATCCCCGTTTCCTACTGTCCATGGTGGCTCAAGGCATCTTTAAAAAAAAAACCTGACTGACAACAGGTTACAGACAATTTATGACACCTTTAAGAAATTAACTGCAAAATGACCATCTAAATGCCCACATTTTTAAAGAAAGCAGACAGCATAGGGGCCCTCTGCCTATCCTTGGGGAGGATGTTACATAATGCTAGAGCCACCACTGAAATAGTGTGGGTGTTATGGCTAGACAGACAACCGGAAGGATGATATTCACCCAGAGAAGGCCTTAGGAGGATCTGCCGAGTGGAGAACAGGCTGATAACAAGAAAAAATAGGACACAAATAGCACTCCAGACAAAGCAACTTTATTTATATAGATATGTTTATGATGCACATATACAATATGTAGGTCTTAGGCATCCATTACATGAGACCCTTGTGATGGCCATCAGACAACTCATTACTCAGTTGGTTTGATTTGCTGTGTCCCATTTTTTTAAAGGCTTGTGGACAAAATCTAAGAGCAAAGATTTTATCCTCAACGTGGGGTGTGCAGTATAAACCAACTTGCCTTTGCTTGCTGTCCAAAACCATTGCAAGTGGGTTGAAGGGGCTGCCTAAAATCTCAAATGTCCCTAAAGCTTCTGAATGCCCCCCCCTCAAGATTAGTAGATCACCTTTATTAAGAATTGGTGGGTTAGATGTTGTTACAAAAATTGGAAGGGATGTCTCTTTTTTGCTAAATTCCAGCTGAGTTTGCAATTGTACTGTTGGAGCTGGCATTTGTCTTTCGTTCCTCCATTTCTGATAGTGTGTAGTTGAAATTTACCATGGGCTACAGTTCATGACACCTCTTCCTGTAACGAAATTGAACTGATCAATTTCAGATTAGAAGGTACTCTAGATCAGTGATGAGCAGAATGGAAGTACTGAAATGTGTGAGGAACTCAGACTGAATTAGCGCACATGGCAAGGAAAGAAAATCAACAAAGACTTCTGCTTTCTGAAGCTACTGCTGACCTTCTTACCTGCCTGTCAGGATGAGCCATTGAAGCTAGGTAACCTGGCTTCATCACTGAGGTTCAGGATTGTAAGTTACTATAGGCCCAGTTCAGCCTGTCTTGGAAAAAGAATGTGTGTGCCTGCTAATTATTTGTACCTGGAGCCTGCTTGTTCCCAAAAGAAATATCCATGGGCAGCTGGAGGAGTCAGCCTCCATCTAACCCCCCCCCCTAATTTCTCATGCTAGCTAGCACTGCCAATTAGCCAAGTGTGCCCGGATTGGTTAATGGGCTTTGAAAAGATGGCTGCTCACAACATTGGGGATCCTCTCTATTCAGTATTATTCTGCCAGCATATGAGAGATGTTCTTTCCTCCATGCTATATCCCAAGATGACAAGATCTGCCTGGCTTGGAGTGGAGTTCCTTTTTTTTAATTAATTTTTATTGGTTTTTGCATACATATCACAAATATTAAAAAGAAATATAGTCCGTTATAAGGGGCGGAGGGTAGATTGAGAGAATGGGGATAGGGTAGAAGGGAAAGAGAGGGGAAATGTCTTCATAGTGATCTGCTCACAATAGCATCTAATATATCCTTCAGTATTCTTATTAAGTACATTATAGTGTTTACAATAATGCATACAGTTCTTTTTATATTTTATCAGCTAAAGAGATTCATCATTATAATTCATATTTGTTATCATTTCAGAAATAGAGTAGTCTCTATCATCTAGCAATCTCCTCCATCTCTCATAATCTTTATTCTCTTCATCTGGGAGAATCTTCAGTAACCAACATATCCATCTTGAAACATATGGGTGTCTAAACAATAATATGACCTAATATATATCTGGTCTTAATATTATCTAACCACTAAACAAAACCTTAGAAAATTGTCTGGAACCTTAAACACTTACCTTCTATTACCAATTTATTACATACTTGGCATTTTCCCCCTAATCTTTACTTAAAATAGTCTTACACATTTTACATCAATTTATTTAGACATATAGTAACCTCCCTAAACGCTTTTAAAGAAAAAAGCATTTATATTTAACAGGTTAGATTATTCTTGTCTTGGTTTTCCCTCTTTTTTTCTATTGTTCTGCATCTTTCTCCCGGTTTATTTTATTTTTTTTATAATATTTTTATCAGTATTAAGCAAATTAACATTTAACAATAGCATTATAGCCATAACAACGAGAGAAAATGTTTCACATTACATCTGAAGATAGATTTAACAAATAGATAAATGGAATATTTATGGAAAAGAAAATATTCCTTATTATACAGATCATTGTATATTTTTCCAAAAGCAAATTTCTATGATTTCTTTTGACTGTTAACATGCTATAAACATACATAATGCCAACAATGATTTATATTTAGCCAGTCTTTTAACCTTTTTTACTCTGTTAAATCTACGTAACCATTTAACTTGTAAATATTTTATTCAGATGTTTATTGATTGAGATATAATACTAATTATATACTTCCTAAACCACTTACCCACCTCCTCCCTAACCCTCCCCTCCCCTCCCTAACCCATCCAACCCCTTTGCATAAAAATAAACTTTGCATCTTGGTTGATAATTGAATTATATGATCCTAATATATATTGATATCTATTAGCTTTAAGTATAGCTCTACTGAATTAGTGTGACATTACACACACCAATTCTGGGTACCCTACTTAAACCCCCCCCCCCAAACAGGTAGAGCTATAAAACAAGGAGAGCTATGCTGAGAGGACTGTAACCTCCCTTCCCCCAAACCTTCATTTGTTTTAAGGCAGTCAATGGGTAATACAACGAACTGCATATATATATAAAAGTATGCTTAAGTTCCTTCCTAAAGTTCTTGCAAACATAGAGAGAAACATCAGATAAGTCTGATAGGAATCTTGCTTCCTTTCTGTGGTGAAAGCAGGTCTACTGGTTTCCTTTTCTGATTGGATTTATTCATTTCTCTTTCCATAGGAATTTCCAGCTTAATAGAATTCAAAAGGTTCATTCCAGTGTCTATGTCTGTAGCAACATAATGTTTTCCATGATATATCACCAGAAGCTTAGTGTAATTTAGCCATCGGTAGCGAATACTGGACTTTCGTAGCGCTTCAGTTATAGGCTTTAGTTCTTTTCTTTTAATAAGAGCTTCTTTTGGGAGATCCACGTATACATAGATTGGCACGCCTTCATATGGAATTGATCCTTTTAATCTTGCTTCTTCCAATATCTTCCTTCTTATGCTTTGATTTGGAATTTCAATAATGACGTCTTTTGGAGTAATTTTATTTTTAGTTTGTGATACTCTGCCGACTTGGTAAGCATTAGTTATGAACGGGGCTGTTTCATTTTCCAACTTAAAATATTTTACAAGCCACTTTGAAAGAAGCATTATGAGATCCTCATTATGGGTACTTGATATATTAAGTCCCTTTAGCTTGAGGCAGTTTTTCTTGGCTGCAACCTCGAGCCAAAGAATCCTGTCCTTTTGAATTTCAATTACTTTTTGCATAACAGTTACCTCCTTCTGAGACTGCAAACTAGAGTCTAAAGCTTTCTCTACTTTTTGGTTGACAGTTTGCAAGTCAAGCTTTATTTCGGCAAGCTGTTTTGACAGCGGGTTGATTAAATTAGTCATATGCAAAATAATGTCCTGACTCAATTTTGCTAGCTGCGGGTTTAAAGCTATTCTGTCTTGATTTACCTTTTCTGTGGCGTCGTTAAAAAGATCGTCTGCCATTTTGGGTGTTTCTCCCCCGTTGCCGTCTGCTAGCACCGGCTCTTTAACTGTCGAAAAGAACGTCTGTAGGTTCCTTGCCACTTTGAAGTTACTTTTCCTCTTCTTTTGTGATGGCTTATGCATAGTTTTTGTAGATTTTGTTTTGCTGTATGCGGTTAATGAAGGTTTAGGAGTCGGGAGGAACAGAGCTCTCCCAGCACGCGTCTGGCCCCGAAGGTGCCCTCGCCACGCCCCCCCCTCCCGGTTTATTTTTTAAGAGTACTTAGTCTCGTATTCTTTTACCTTTCCCATTCTTTATCTTAGTATAAATATATTTTTCTTTTTATCATTTTATCCAAATCTTATCACACAGATTATTATTATTCTTACATTGTTGCACTCTATATCAATTTTACCACTTTTCCTTATCAAAAGGATAGAGTTCCTTCAAATAGTTTTTCAGCATCTTTCTAAATCCCATCTTTATCACATTCCATAAGTATATATCCAGCCGTTTCCAAGATCTCGAGTTCAGGTTTCGGTTGTCATCATTCCAGCAAGTATAATGTTCACAGAGCTGATGTCTTCACTACACTCTTTTCTTTTCTTTTTCTTTTTTCCCATGTACTTTCCATTTGATTCTTGGTTTTTTCCTTTGATAAGTGGATTTTAGGTTTGATTTCTTCAAATTCTTAAGCAGGTATTGGTTGATGTAGCTTGAACTGGCTTGAAATTGAAATATGTAACATAGCAGGGTGTCTTCTAGTTTATCTTTCTTTACATCTTCCAAATGCTCCTCTGTCCTCTTCTTCATATCTTGTAGTCTTTGCTTATTTGTTGTTCTTTCTACTTTCCATTCTTTTCCATATTTCCATTTAAATTTTTGTTGACGTGCAATTACTTTATATCTTTGTGTATCAGTCCCCTGTTTCAAATCTGTTACCTCTCGGATTTCAGCAGGCTGGGATTGCTTGCTCTTCATTATAACCTTCAGCTCTGTAATTCCCATTTTCAATTTTTCAACTTGGTTCATAACTTGATCCAATGTGTTATTTACTTGATTCATAACTAATTGTATGGTTTGCTGTAAAGAATGCTATAACTTAGTTCCATTTATTTGTGACATCTTCATTGTCACTTTTTGTCCAGTAGATGTCAGTAGACGAGCATAAATCCAATCTGGTAGCTTTCTTGTGGTGAAGGTCAACTCTGTATATGCAGTTCTTATTTGAATACTTGTTGTCTGGTCCCAAGATATGGGGAAAGCGGGGGCTGGGACTCTCTCCAGAGGGAGAAAAACTGAAAGTATTTTCCTTTTTTCCCCACTATGTTTTCCTCTAAAGCAACCTTTAAACCTTTATTTTCCTTGCTTTCATATCTCCAATACAGCTAAGTTGCACATTCGATACATGGAACAAATAACAGCAGAGGCAGGAACAGATAAGATCATAAGACCATAAATCATAAGAGTCACCAGCAATTTTCAATTAGTTGTTGTATTAATAATCCCCTCTTTTCAAGTTATTTTCCGTGTTTAACTCTTATCTTCAACCCTTCTAGGTAAAAATATTTTCTAGTTAATGATATTGAGATCCCAGCATTTTCTTCTCCCAATCAGTAATTTGAGTTGTCTACCAATTAAGTCATAAAGTCAATTTCCCAAACAATTCACGACTAATTAACAAAACTCACACATTCCGCAGAGAAGATTGTCGATAGCAATTGAAGCAGAAAGTCCTTGCAGAAAAAGATAGTGTGGCTTGCCGGAGGCTAAACAGCTAATTGCCATGATGGCTCTACTTCCATCTTGAGCTGAAGGATTTGTTTCAGAGAGACTATCCTTGTCTGCATCCAAGGATCCCTCTCCAAAAAGCACCCAAGCTTCAGGGGTCTTCTCCAAAGTCCCCCTAGGAGTCCAAAAGCCTCTGGACCCCTCTAGATGGGGCAGATATCAGCTATGTCTTGCGGATCTCTCCCCAGACACAACTGACTCTCGCTGCTGCCATTCTGGGAGTTGAGTTCCTGTTCTAAGTCTGTGCATAAGAACAAGATGCCTGAGATCCACATCAGAGATGCAAGTCAGCAAGCTTTTAATGCCTGTTAGTCCTGCCAGCATAGACAAGTGTTTATTATTTTTCTTTGCCTATTACTTGTGCTTAAATAGAGTGGTTCCTGCTCAGCATACACTCCTTCCAATCCGAATTATTTAATAAAGTTAAATATATATTTTACCTTCTGGTGTCCGGAGTTACTGACTGAATATATGCCTATATCCTCAGAGATGAACCCAGAGGCTGAAGAGTCTTAATCTAAGGACCAGATCCCTGTAAGGCACCTGGGAATGGTAGCAGGAGCTCTCTAGGTCTAGACACTCCATCTGGTCATTTGCCTATCCATTTCCTCTGCATCCATCCACTCGTGGCCATTCTTGCTGCTGTTCCTTGCTACCGCTATCCTATTGGCCTCCTTACACACATGCTCCACCCTGCAAGTCATTCTGGGCTCACAGATGTAGACAATACATCAGTCACCTACCAAGTGGTACCTCTACTCTCTGATTTGACAATCTTAGTGCTTATATATTTGGATCCATTAGCACCTTAAAGATCAACTAGATTTTTAGGGTATGAACTTTCAACAGTCACAGCTCCCTTCATTAGATACAAGGAGTGAAAAAGGAAGGAGTCCTTATGATCCAGGCAGAGCATGGGAGAGGTATCGTAAATCAGAGTGTCAGAAAGCTAGCTATAATACATGTTGTAATGATCTTGATAGAGCATGGGTATGAAGTGCAGAAAATTAGCATCTGTAGTGCAAGAAAAATCATATAGTCCCAATTCAACCCTGCGGGATCCATTGTTCCAAACCTGCTCAATTTCAGCATTTGTAATGTAATTTTCCTTTGAAGTTTATCTGCTTGAGAACTGACACTCTTAGATCAGCGATAGAATGACCTGGCAGATTAAAATATTCTCCCACTGATTTTTGAAGGTTGTGATTTTTGATACCAAATTTATATCCATTTATTCTTTTGCAAAGTGACTGGGTTTTCTTGCCCACAGACAGCCCCCCAACCTTAAACAAATCCTCACTCACAATAATGCATTTCCCAATATGCAATAGACTTCAATGTTTGATTTTAAACTAGTCTGAGTGACTCTTTTGTGTCTCTAGACAGACTTTATTTTAGTTTGTCTCCAGAGCTGGTCAGTGGGAATTCTAATAAATTTATATATGCAAAATTTACTGCCTCCTCCTTTCTCTACTTTCTTCTGGGAAAGCTGAAAACTTTAGATTATCCAGATGTTTGGATACCCCCACTCCTGGCCACTCAGCTGAATGAAAATGCACCAAATATGCTTTTAAAATGGAAAAAACTATTCCCAATTAGTATTAAAAATAAGTGCTAAAGCTATATATTAAATTATGTTTATACACACATGAAAATTGGTTCACTCTGAGTCAATCTGACTATATAGTTTACTAATTATTGGTTGATTTAATAATGAGGTTTTGTTTGTGTTGTATATCTGGAAACTATTTTAAATGTTATCTGGTCATTGTATTTTGACAGTCCTTGTAACACATAATCTTCAGTTTTCGCTTTTTAATTTTTGTTCCCCTTTCCTCTTTCTGTACCCCTTTATTTGTTTTAAAAATAAAAAAAATACAAAAATATTGGTTCAATGTAATTATAGAGGTTTGAGAGTTAAGTCTTCCAGAATGGAAACGCTGACAGATTCTTAACTGGAGCATGAGGATTTATGTTGCTGTTATGACCAGATAAAGCAAGGTAATTCAATGTAATGTACCAGCAACACACACTAGTTCCCGGCACTTAGGAGAAATTAAATATAAAACAATGTGAAACTACATTAGGTTCAAGCTGCATGATCACACAAAACTGAAGTAAAATTGTGTGTGTGTTTATTTCCTCAAGGGCTATAGTTTTTCAAAGCATGAGGCGAGCTATTCAAATACAGGCTCCTCTGTACTGCATCCCTGAAGGTATTTTGATTGGACCAGGAAATAGAGAGCTATCAACTGCACTCTCTATAAATGGGAGCAAGATAAATCACTGTGCCCAGCCTTTGTTTGTTAATATAGGTGATTTACAAGTCAAATCGGACGGTTGTTTGAACTAGCAGGCCAACTCATTTTGATCTCCTTATCTTTTGGCTATGTGAAAAAGTAAATACTTCCACAATCTACCTATGTTTCATTTTGTTCTTTTAAATTATTTATTAAAATATGTATACAGTACCTTGTTTTATTTTCAGTATAGCTTGCAAAATTTCTTAGCTATCATAAAATTCCTAATATACAAAAACTATTTATGCTATCAAGAAATAAACAAGGTCATTCCAGCACTAGCAGCTGCTGTAATATAGTGACGGGATATGAACAAGGAAGTCCCCAGTTCAAACGTCACCTCTGCTGTAATCTTGCCGGTTAGTCTCAGACAAAACACAAGTATTGCTGAGACAATGTAAGTGAAGCACTATATAAATACAAAGTCTTGTTAATATTAATAATACACACACACACCAAGCCAGGTTAAGAAAAATGGCTTCTTCCACATAGGAATTTTTTCCTCACATGAAAAGCAGGCAGCCCACACATTAAAGGGGATGTCCTCATGACATTGTGCTCATTCCAAGTACAATTAATGCAATTCCTGGGGCATTCTACTTTAATCCAGAGACAAAATTAAACTTTTTTTTCTGGCTCAAAGGGGAATGCGCAAAGTGGTTGCTGGGAATTGTCCATGTGTATACTCTGTGGTGCAGAATGATAAGCTGCAGTACTGCAGCCCAAGCTCTGCTCATGACCTGAGTTCAATCCTGGTGGAAGCCAGGTTCAGGTAGCCAGCTCAAGGTTGACTCAGCATTCCATCCTTCCGAGGTTGATAAAATGAGTACCCAGTTTCCTGGGGGTAAAGTGTAGATGACTGGGAAGGCAACGGCAAACAACCCCATAACAAAAGTTTGCCAAGAAAACATCATGATGTGACACCCCCCATCACCCCATGATGTGACATCCCCCCATGGGTCAATAATTACTCAATGCTTGCACCTTTACCTTACCTACACTCTGTGTGTTCCCACTATGGGTAGGTTGGTGAAGTTGTTCTGCTCTCAGAATGGCATTTGGAAGCTTGTGTCCCATTTTCTCTCTCCTTTTAGCCCTTTAAATGCTTTTCCTGTTTTCTTACCATGCCACGCTGTAGTGCTACAGGACAGCTCTGTGGTGAAAGGAGATCCTAACACAATTGCCATTGTAGCTATACTTTTGTGCTGGTGTGATAGAGAAAGGAGAAGGAGGAGCAGTACCATTTGATCCGTCACTGGTCGCACTGGATAGCTGGCCCCATTTAGCTCTGTACATTGCACATCATGTGATCAGGTGGGGAAACTTGGCACACGCCAATGGCAGGGCCGCGTTCCTGGCAAAGTGTGACGTTCAGTCTGCCTTCCCTGAAGATCTGTGTCTTCGGGGGGTTAATTCCAAGGGAAATGGTATGCCGACAAGGCTGCGCCCACCCCAGCCTTCGAGAAATTCTGCGTTTTTCCCCAGAATGGGTGGTGAGAGATTGGGTGGGCTTTCCTCACATTGCGGACAACCTGATGACCATCTGCTGGAGGGGCAGGTGGGCAGCATGGGTGGCTGGAGCCACCTGCACCTGGGCCAGGGGGTGGCAGAAGAACTGGGCTAGCCCAAGAGAAGACTGAGGCCCCCTCCACCTGCATGGCATGGCGAGACATCCAGATAGACACCATGCAGGGCCCCTACAGCCTCCCCTGGACAAACCGGAGGCATGGTGCAACAAAGTGGATGAAGAACTAGCAGCAAAGAAGATTACGCTGCGGAGATCTGATTGCTCCCAGGGAGTTGGCACTTCGCCCATAGGTCAGTGGCAGCCGGGAGACCATTCTACGCTGACTAGCCGGGGCAACCGTGGGGGCGGCACCACCCCCTCACCACATTCGCTCACTGAACAGTGGCAGGCAGGCAGATCCTAGAGCCTTGGAGTTTTTTCGCCTTCCTCTGGGCATCGAAGTCGGGAGCCAAAGGGGTGTGTGGCTCCAACATTGTTACAGCAGTTGGAGTGTTGGCGGAGAGGCAGGCCTTTGGGCCAGCCTCCTGTGGTGGTTTTGAGGCATGGGGCTGCATCCTCAAAGGGTGAGTGGGTCATTTGGGCAGCTCACCCCGATGGATCAGAAAGCAATGGCCGACCAGCATGGCTGGTGGCAGAAGAATGCTCACTGTGGTGCCCAGCACAGCTGTAATCAATAAAGTTGTGGCGATTCCAACCAAATGATGGTGTGTGTGTGTGTCATTGCCAGAACTCAGACCAATGTAGCACATAGGTGACAAAAGAGGCTCGCTCACTCACCAGCTGGTGGAGTTGTCACCAGAGGATGAAGTGAAGGCGTGGTCAAGCTCAAAGAGGAGGAGCGTCCATCCCACCACTAGTCTGGTGATGTGGTCAGCACCATTACTGGCTATCCACGGCAGGAGCAGCACGTTCCCCATTCACCTGCTGCTCTCGGGGCAACAGGGGGGTTCTCACAACTTTATGGGTTGGGTGGTTTTGAGGTATTGGGCCAGATCCTCAAAGGGTGTGTTAGCCAAACTGCCCTAAAGATGGGGAATTAATAGACAGTAAGCTTCTATTAAGGGATCATGACCAATGTATACCAGGGTCGGAAATCCTGGATACCACCCAACAAGAGAGGAGACTAATATTTTAATGAATCAAAGCTTTTTCTTAATAATCTTGAGTATACAGAGTGCAAGAAACACACATTCGCTACAAGGCTAGGAAATACAGATAAGAAAAATATAGAGACAGGTGCATTAGCAGGAGTATCACTGATGGGCAATACACACCTGTCCAGTGAGAAGCAGAGATCTTTGGCAGCAAGGGTGCTTAGTATAATGGCCAGCACTACACTAGGTAGAGCAGAGCAGGAGTGAGATGGAGAGAGAGAGATGGGGAGGGGAAAGAGGCCGAGGGGTGAGCATCTCCCTTATATAGCCAATTCCTATCATGGGGCAAGACCAGTGAAATGATCTATACCCCGTTGATGGTTCTCAGGAAATTTAACAAAAGCAATTAATGTGTCACTTAAACAGGACACAAGATATCCGGGATAGATAATTTGGAATCTAATGTTTTTCTTGGTGACACCTTGAGAGGAAAGGATGGAGGGGGAAAGAGCAGGAAGGAAGTGATTGAGTTTATGATGGTACTTGGCAACACTTCCACGAAGAAGCAAAGATGCAAATGAGGCTCCCCAGTTATTTTGATAGTTGGAGGCGATCGTCTTGACATGGGAATCTCAGAGTCTGAGGCGCCTTGTTTCCCAGTGTCCGCTTCGGGTATCTACACATCAAAGGTGCAATGTGTAAACAGTTAGTGACAGCAGCACTGGCTGGCTATGAGGTCTACAGGAAGAATTTGTCCTTTTAAAACTGCTTTCTGGAACATGGCTTCTCTTCTTCATCTCTCACTGCTGGTCCTGGTTCCTGTAGGGATCTCAACAGGGGCAGGCATCTTGGCAAGTAGGCCCATTTATCCCTGGATGCAGTGGGGCCACTCCAGAGTGTTTGCAGAGTGTGTGGCTTGTGGATGCTGATCAGGGGGTTGCCCTGCCAGTTCCATGATGTTCCCTTCTTCATGCATCATAGGCCCTTTTCGCACTTACGGTTTAAACCGCCATTTATGAGCATTCGCCCCGATCGCAGTGGCTTCGGCATTGCACCTGTTCATTTCACACTGTCCACTGCAATTTCGATTTGGTGTCTGTGCTTCATTTCAAAACCTCGGTGCAATTTTGGGCTTTTGGGGCCTTGCAATTCACGTCACACTTTTTTAAAAAAAATTGAGTATGCGTAGTAACGTTGCAATGTTGGAACCCTTCCCCCCTTTTTGCTGATTGGGCTGTCCCCTGCCCACCGGAGAAGCAATTGGTGGCAGAGTTCTGGGGGAAAACATATACCACTCTCATTTTTTTAAATCAAGCCAGGAAAGGGTTAAAATGCTGCCGATTAATCTCCTCCCAGGAAGCAGAGGCTTGTTTCCAAAGGGCTGTGCAAAATGCTTGGGTTTTTCCCCCCTCTTTGGCAAAGTCTGAAACATGCCTGGGAGGGAGGGAAAAGCAGCCGTTTAATCCTTTCCTGGCTTTTAAAGCCAGGAAGAAAGTGCAGGAACATTACAACGTTGCAACCCATTCTTGTCTTAAAAAAAAAAAAGAATGTGTGTGCATACCCTAAGGGAGGAAAGAGAAAGCAGCTATTTAACACTTTCCTTGATTTTAAAGCTAGCAGGGAATTAGCAGCAAGCTCAGGAATCATTCCTGGCTTTTGAAAAAAAATAAAACAGCATGCATACCGGGAGGAAGGAAACCAACGAAGAAGCAGCCTTATGACCCTCAGCTCGCTTTACTAAAAAAAATGGTGGACAAGGAGTTCAGAGAGCTGAGGAGGGTGGGAGTGGTTAATTCTGCACAAACCAATCAGCTCCCAGGGAAAAGGAGAGGGGGGAGAAGAGAAGCAAAAAGGAGGCAAAAGTGTTCACATTAGCAAAATGCGGGCCAGCTGCCAGTCGGCAGCGAACTTAAAAAAACATCGGGATATGTCCGCAGGGGGAAAAATCGGGGATACAGCAGACAAAAAGCGAGACTGCATCCCATGACTGCTTTTAAGTGTGAAAACCTTGCAAACATGGGATGTGGAACAGGTACAAACGCGCTCTAAAAACCAAGTGCGAAATGTACCATATTGGCCTCAGTGCCAAGTTAAGCCCTGTTCGTACATAAAGTCCATTTCCAGACTCTGGAGAGTGGGCTTTAGGCAGTAGGTGAGTGGGGCATTTGGGCAACTCACCCTGACGCATCAGAAGGCAATGGCCAACCGGCATGGCTGGCAGCAGAAGAATGCTCGTCGTGGGGCTGGAGTGATATACATCGGTCAGCAAGCGGGCCTGCAGATGCCAGCAAGGATCCATTGCCCATATGCCTGGCCAATGCTCCATCTAGCTGTAATCAATAAGGTTGTGGCCATTCCAACCAAACAATAGTGTGTGTGTGTGTGTCATTGCAGGAACTCAGACCATCATAGCACATAGGTGACAATATATTTCTATACTGCCCTTCTGGAGAGATTAGTGCCACATTCAGAGTGGTGTTCACAGTATTATTATTATCCCCGCAACAACCAGGGAGCTGGGGCTGAGAAGAATAACTTACCCAAGGTCACCTGCTGAGCTCACAGCAGTAGTAGGAGTCGAACTAGTAGACGGCTGATTCACAACCCAGCCACTTAACCACTACGCTACAGCAGCAGCTATGGTACAGTATGGATGCTATCCACATGCTGCTTGCTGCTGCTGTAGCAGGTACAAAACAGCCAATGGCTTATTCATTTTCTAGAAGTTATTAATCAGGCATTAACACTCTGCACTGGATAGCACAGTCCATGTCTGTGCAGAAAAACATTCTGGTCTCTCTCCTCCAAACACATATATACACATTTCTAACTTTCTTTACAGAACAGATCTGAGCAGTCCTGCAGCTAATGATGATGTTTTATGAATTTGTTTTTTGATTTACTTCATTTGTATTTATTTTTCCGCAGTGGGGACCAAAAGCTACTCACATCATTCTCCATTCTTCCATTTTATCTTTATATTTTAACCTTACCTAGCAATTCTTGTGGAAACAGAAGTAAGAATACTTCAGAGTTTTGTCTTTTGTAACAACTAGCACACTGAACTAATTTAGGTTCATCATCATTGGGGACTGCACATGTGCAGGCCTGCCAGTGGAGAAACTTCCTAGCTTCCTTACTGCTCCATTAGGGACCGCTTCTCCTAGGTCATGTAGAGAAACTGTTTTTCTACCTAAACAGTCACGTGACCACCAGAAGAGTGACTCCCTCTCCCTCAGTTCTATCTTAGCCTCTGCGAAGAGAGGAACTGTGCTTCTGAGCTCATACATGTTAGTGCTTTCTGATCATTTTTTTGACAGATTTCTTTGGAATTTTTGACTTCAGACTGTTCCTTGACTATGTATTTGCTTGCTCTCTTCAACTTGGTGTTTTTCAGCCTTTCTATATGAGCTGTGCCAATCGAGTGCAACTGTTATGTGAGGGACCTTCAATATGTCTCAAAAGGCACTCTTTAAGAAATGTTCCCAGCGTGGGACAAAAATCGCACACTCTGATCAACATGATCTCTGTCGTGTTTGGGCAAGGGGCATAAGGTTGGTACATGTTCCATATGCCAACAATTCACCCCAAAGGCGAGGAACAAGAGCCCAAATATTAACAGCTGCATTGTGGAAGAGATTATTCTTCAGCACAAACTCTTTGGCAGTGAAAGATCCTGCCTCTAAAGAGTATCAGCCACCATCAGATCTGAAAACCGCTAAGTCTGCAGCTACTCTGAACCAGAGATCAAGGGCCAGATCCGTGACATCAGTGCAATCAGTTCTGAGGTCTGATCTGATGGTTGTGAAGACTCAAGCTCCTCGTACTTCTTCAAAGCCAAGATCTGCCTCTGAGCCTCCAGCAAAAAGGTCTAAGAAGCCTAAACACTCCTCCTGCTCCAGTTCCAAGGCTGATCGGAACCAAGCCAGGCTGGACCAACCACAGAAAGAAATTTTTGGTTCCAAGAACTCCATCTCTGCATCTCAACTCCCCTGAATGGCCATTCTATGAAAGGGAATTGCAGAGCAAAACCCCGTCGGCATGGAGTTGGGAGCATGGACTGTTGAACATGGGTTTGAACGGATCCCATGCAAACAACCAACACCAACAGAGGAGTCTGCACCTCAGATCGGAAAGTCGACATCTCTGGCCTGCTCCCTGTCTCTGAGTGGACAGAGTGAGCAGGGATCTGAGCCTCTATATCTACCATATCTGAAGGGATCTTCAGGTCATCAGCATCATATGGCTTGTTACATTCCACCTCTATATCACTGCTACTGGCATGGGGCTCCTCATGGGTTCAAGACCCTGGAACTGAGACCATTGACATCATCAGGGGGAGCTTGGCTACCTCCACCGTCACCAGTTCAGCTCCAACACCAGTACAACTCCAAGGAGGAAGACCAGGAGCCTCCAATGACACCTCAGGAAGTTGGTTCAGAGACATTGGAACCATGCCGTGATGAAAATGTTCGTCCATCCTCTGACTCAACTTATGAAGACTTGCATCTTTACACAGAGCAGATGTCCAGGATGGCACAGGCATTGGAATTAAATGTTTCTTCCTCCGGTCCCAAAGTAGCTGGCAAATTATTGAGTAGACTCTATAGTGATGCTTTGGCAATGATAGGGTTTCCTATTGTGGAGGGCCTTGATGAGGTGATTTTAAAGGCCTGGGAGAAGCCAGCGGAGATTCCACCAACTTCTAAGAGGGTGGAGGTGATATATAAGATCAAACAAGACACTTGGCCTTCTCTTTTCAAGCACCCGGTTCCATCATCACTGGTTACGGAAGAATTCCAAAACCCATGTCCCAGTTCACATTCCGCCCCACCCGACAGGGAGGACGGGAAACTGTATGGTTACAGAAGGCGCCAATACTCCATCTCAGCACTCAACTTAAGGATTGGCAACCACCAGGTCATCATGGGTAGATATCAATTGTATTGGTGGGAAAAGCTTTCAGACTATGTTACAGGGCTTCCTGAAGAGAAGAAAGCAATGTTCTCATTTCCACAGAATGAGGCCATCCATGTGGTGAAACAATAATTGAACGCAGTTCGACACACCGTGGAGACTTCTGCAAAAGAATGGCAAGTTCCATTTTGATAAGACGCCATGCCTAGCTCCAGTCAACTGCCCTACCACCAGAAACAAGAACAAAAGTTGAGGAAATGCCCTTCAAGGGCTCTACTTTGTTTGCTGCTGCAACTGATGAAACCCTCTCTGAAAAGAGAAAGAACCGCCAGACAGCTAAATCTCTGGGAATAGTTCCTGCAGATCAGCGTTCCTTCAAGCCCAAGTACTTCCCTAGACATCAATATGGGTACCAGCGCTATGAGAGGCCTTACTGTCACTACCAGCAACAGCAAGGCTCCTACCAGCAGCCTTACCATCCCTTCCAGTCTCAGCAGTCTAGAAGGCCTTACAAACAGAAGGCCACAAAGCCCAATGCAAGGACAACCAAGGCGCTGCTAAACAATTCGGATGTGTTGCAGCCACATCTGACCTGAACCCTTGCTACATTAAGAGATTGTCCACCTATTACTCTCAGTGTGAGTCAATAACATCTGACTCTTGGGTCTTAGCCATTGTTCACCATGACTATGGGTTGGAGTTTGTGGCCAAACCTGATTGCATCCTATCTTCGTTGACTACTGTCAATTTCATACCTGGACTTGAAGGGGAAATTCAAGGGGCTATCTGAGAAGTACTGAACACTGATAAGTTTTATGGCTTCTTTTCAAGGTTCTTCCTGGTCCCTAAAAAAGAAGGGGGTCTGAGACCTATTTTAGATTTCAGGGGCCTGAATTATTATCTCAAAGTATCTAAGTTCAAGATGGTGACCCTGTTTGAGGTCCTTTCGTTCCTGTCCAGGGATGATTGGTTTGCGATCTTAGACTTAAAAGACGCATATTTTCATGTGGCTATTAGAAGGGACCACAAGAAATACTTCTGCTTTAAATATGACAAAGTGTACCAATACTCAGTGTTACCATTTGGGTTATCAACTGCATCCAGGGGTTTTACCAAATGCATGGCACCAGTGGTTGCATTGGTACCAGAATTGGTCTCCTTGCAAGTAGGGGGGAATTAGTGGCAAGGAGGATGCTATACAAGAGCGGTAACAAGTGGGATACTCTACCAGTTTTTACGGGGTCCCCTCCCCAAAGAGACTAACGAGACGGGTGTACTTCAAAGTCAAAGAGTAATTTTTATTTAAAGAGTAAAATCCACATACACAAGAAGTAACTCACAAACATACAAGATTCCTAATAAAAGCAGTGGTGAAAGTCGAATAGATTTGAAGGATTTCAGGTGATAATTACCTATCCATAAAGAGGAGTAGTTCACGAAGGAAGAGGACTTCAAACAGCCAGCATTGTCAACCAGGAGAGCTTAGGGAAGGAGACAGAGCTTGAGTCCAGGAGAGTGTGCCCAATTTGAATGGGGCAAAGCCCTGGCTCTTATAGGGCAAATCATATTCTGAGACTGCGAAGCCCCCTCAGCCATTAGGGCAAAGACCTTAAAGGTCACTTCCTGGGAATGATAAAGGTTTGAGGCAAAAAATTAGATTGGGTTCTCCTAGTGTTTCACAAAGAAATGGTTGCTAATTAATGTTCCTGGAGTTTATCTAATGAATCTAGACCCTTGATTAAATGTTCTCAGGCAGGAGTTACAAACTTATCAGAGCTGATTGATGGCCCTTCATTTTTAGGATAGGATTCAATCACAGAAAAGAGGGGAGATTGGAATGTTGGGTGGTGATGCAGTGAGCACCTTTATTGTCACGATTGCACATTTCACAGCTTGGGGCAGGAGTCAATCACACCCAGTCCTTGGCATTTACATTTACATTCCAGGCATGACTCACGCTTTCAGGTGGGACTCAGCAATGCTTTGCTCTGCTGGCTAGTTCACTAATGCAAATTAAGACGCATTAATTCAAGGGGCTTGTGATTTTTATAACACAAGCAGCTCTTAAAATGGCAGAGGCTGGGGTCGACTGCTTACAGCATATCTTAGAACACAGGGTTGTTCGATCTTTCTATATTTGGAGGATTGATTAATAACTGCCCCATTGAAGGAAAAGTTAATATAAGATGTCTCCCTGTTGGTTAATGTATACTTGCACCTAGGTTTGGTAATAAATGTGGAAAAATCCAAACTTGAGCCCTCTAAGAGTTTAACTTACATTGGGGCAGTCTCAGACTCCACAGTGGGCAAGGCAACTTTGCCACCTGACGGGGCAGGATCCTTTCAGTCTCTAGTTTCTCTATTCTCCAGGAATCAATTCCAATCTACATGGAGAATACAGAAGCTATTGGATCACTTGGCTGTCACTACAGCAGTGGTACCCTTTGCACACCTACACATGAGGATGTTACAAAACTGGGTTGTGAGGAGATTTAACCCAATATAACATTCTCTCAACCAGAAATTCTCCATTTCCAGACCAGTAATCAGGTCTTTGCGCTGGTGGTCTATAGATTCCAACTTGTTAAAAGTGGTCCATTTCGGGATGCGACACTGAGACATAACTGTGACAACAAATGTTTCTATCCAGGGTTGGGGGTGCTCATTGTGGTTCTATGACCATACAGGATAGATGGTCAGAAACAGAACAAGAGTTACACATTAATGTATTGGAACTTAGAGCCATCTGCTTTGCTCTTGTCTCTTTTGCAGCTTTTCTTCAGAAAAAAGAGGTCCAGATCTAAATGGACAATACTACGGCAATGTATTATATAAACAAGCAGGGAAGAATAACCTCTAACCCTGTATACAGAGGCTACAGCCATTGGGCAATTTCCTATGGGGTTTCCTTGCATGCCATTCACATAGCCAGATCAGTCAACTCCAAGGCGGATATGCTCAGCAGGATGTTATCTGCCAATCACAAATAGTCCCTAAACATGGTTTATCTTGAGCATGTGTTTCCCCAATGGGGCTTCCCAGAGGTGGACTTGTTTGCCACAGCAGACAACACAAAGGCCCCAGTGTTTTGCTCACTAGCAAGAAAAAATCCCCACTCTATGGGGGATGCGTTTCAACATTCTTGGACAGACTGGCTGTTCTACATGCTCCTGCTGATCCCCATCTCAAAAGTTTTGTGCAAAATGGAGCAGAACAACACAAATTGTATACTGATAACCCCATTCTGGCCAAGACAGCTATGGTTACCAAAGTTACTACAGCAGTCCAAATGGACTTACATTACACTGCCATCAGCTCCAGATGTACTGGGGGCATCTGATCCATCATGACCCCAACAGGTTGCACTTGACTGCCTGGCACATTCACTCTCAGTAATAGGTTGCTCATAGGAGGTACAGAGAGTGCTTTTGAATGCCAGAAGACCATCTATAAGATGTTCTTATGCATCCAAATGGAAATGTTTTTGTTATTGGGCCCGTGAAAAGGGATTATCGTCCAATACTTGCCCCTTAAATGATATCTTAGACTATTTGTGTCATCTGAAGTCAGAAGGTTTGGCCATTTCATCTGTTAAGGTGCACTTAGCTTGGATCTAAAGAGGACACTGTCCTTTTACCTAGACATAATGAAGGCATTCGGAGATGACAAACATTGGTTCATAAGCTTTGGGGATCACAATAGAGGAAAGAGAGCATCTGCACAAACTATAGCTAGATGGATTGTGTCTGCAATTCAGACAGCATATAGCCAGGCCAAGGTACAGTGTCCCCTACAAGTTAAAACCAATTCAATCAGGTCTCAGGCTTCTTCTTTTGCCTTTTTGAAGGGAGTCCCAGTAGCACACATTTGCAGGGCTGCGACATTGTCCTCCTCTGACACTTTTATTAAACACTACGCAATTGATGTTAATACATCACAAGATGTGGCAGTAGCTAGAGCTGTACTGCACTTCTTGTTTGCGTAAGGTTGATTACAAGATTATTGAGTGTGGGACACTATGCAGGTTGCTTTAATCCCCTCCTCTAAGGAGATTGTTTGTATCTGTAATATCACTATGGATTATATGCAGTTGTAAATGATTCCATAATTCTGTTGAAGTGTACATCTTTCAGACTGATGTATGCATACATGACATTACCTTGCATACTGTATACAGTTGACAAAGGGGTATTTTGCTATTTCACTTGCTTGTTGCAATATTGTTGGCATTAATATATAATAAAAAACTCCTTATTGTGTGTAGCTTGGCAATCTCACAAGGTGGGACTGCACAGAAGAACGACGATGAAAACAGGGTTGTACATACCTATAACTAGCGTTCATCAAGTTCTTCTATGCAGGCACACATCCCTCCTTCCTGCCCTGCTGTGAACTCTCTGGTAGTAACTACTGGGGATTTGCAGTGGCTCAGGAGAACTGAGGGGGGGGTCACTTCTCTGGTGGTCACATTACCTTTTAGGCAAGAAAACAGTTTCTTTGCATGACCTAGGAGAAGCAGCCCCTAATGGAGCTCTAAAGAAGCTAGAAAATTTCTCCATCAGCAGACCTGCACATGCACAGTCCCCAATGTGTGCCTACACAGAAGAACTCGATGAACACTATTTACAGGTATGTACAACCCTGTTTTCTCTGCACTACTGTCTCCCCTTCTTCCAATTCTTCATCACTTACAGGAAGGTCCACAGCAGCCCATGACAATGTATCAGCAAACTACACATACTTCCCTTGGGTATACAGAACATTAAGTTGATATCGCTGAAGCTGTAAGAGCATACATTGCAAATGAGCAGGAATCCCCTCATTGGCTTTTTAAAAATTACTTCCAATGGTTTATGATCAATCAACTAAAACAACCCTACTAAACACATACCAATTGCATTTCCTCATCGCATACAATACAGACAGTAGTTCCTTCTTTATTTGAGCATAATTTTGTTCTGATGAATTAACTGACCTTGAAGCATAGGACACTGGCCTATTCTCCTGAAGCAAGCATGCTCCCAGGCCATCTTTTGATGCATCCATTTGCATAACTACGGACTTTGTAAAATCAAAATATTAAAGTACAGGTGCCTTCTGATGTTCTGGCATCCACTGAAATAATACACTCTTTTTCAACAAATTTCTTAATGGTACAATAAGTCCGGCCTCCCATGGAATATACTTTGACAGATATTGCACAGATCCCAAGAATTTGATAACACTTTGTCTCTCCTGAGGTGGTGGCATTTTCAAAGAGCCTTCACTTTATCATCTGGTCAAACACCTTGGACAGTCACTATATGACTCATATACACTACAGAGTCAACCTTAAATTCAATCTTTTCCTTATTAAATTTGATGTTCTTAGCCCTTGCTGTTTCCATATCTTCATGAAAATCTGATCATGCTCCTCTGAAGTTTTTGCTGCTATCATCAGCCATCATATACACGCCATTTATATGCCCCAATGCTTCTTCATTTTTCTGCTGAAATACTTCACTGGAAGATTTAAGTCCAAATGGTAACCAATAAAAACAATACCTTCCCCAAGGCATATTGCTTGCACACAATCACAATGAAGCTTCATCTAACTTCACTGGCCAATGCCTATCCTTCTCACCTACAATAGTACATTCCAGCAAATTGACTCAAAACTGTCTATTGTAAGAATAATATAATGCTGCCTATGGATTGCTTTACTCAAGTCATGCGGATCAAAACTCATGCATAATTTCCCATTCTTTTTTTTCTGTGATAACCAAACTGTTCACCCAATCTATAGGCCTCACAACTTTAGATATCTCCCCTGCACTTTCCATTTGACCTTTAGCCTATCCAGTACTGCAAAATCTTCCTACAACTGTGAATTACTGGGGGAACTGATGAATCAACATGTATATAATAAGAACGTTCAAATCCCCCCAAGATCTTTAAAAACTTCAGAATACTGTTCCCGTGACAAAAGTTCAACTGGAAGTATAACATAAACTCAACGGACCAAATCCAAGGTCTTATAAGCTACTCTACTCAACAATGGAGTGTTGATGTATCTGTTACATAAAACAAGTCTAGCTTATCCCTTTGAAGTATGATCTTCAAGGACAATAGTCCCCAAAGGCTTTGTCCATGTTCCACCATAAGCTCCAAGAGTTGTATCACTTTTAATTAATGCTTTCTGACATGGCAATTCATTAAATATTTTAAGTGGCAAAACATTTGCCTCAGCCCCTATATCTAATTTAAACTTTACGGAGAGTCCCCTTAAAGTTATATCAGCATGCCACCTAGGGGCTTGAGTTACAGCAGAACCAACAGTATTATGAAACAACACTCCTATGAACAAATTATGTAAGTCCAAATCATGAACTTGTTATCTTTGTTGACCTTTGTTGTGACTTATCAATGTTACATTACACAGTTTGGCATAGTGATGTTTTTTCTCACACATAACAAATCTTTCCAAATGCTGGACGTTTTTGAGGCTTATGCACAATACCACACTGAAAACATTCTTTGTCTCTAACATACTCCTGTCTACATTCAGAATGTGACTTCCTATGTCCAAGTACGTGGACTGAAATCCCCTTACAATCCTCACCTGTCACAGACACTTCACACAGCTGTTTGGAAAAAGTTGCCATGGTTTGCAGCTGAGTTGTTACTTTGGCTAACTGACATATCTCAACTGCTTTCTCAAGATTAAGATCAGGTTCCTTCAAAAGTCTTTCCTTTAACTTCTCTGTTGCATTAAAAACAGTTTTGTCTCTGACCAATTCATTAGTTGCAGAACCAAATTCACAGCCGCTGGCTTTAAGTTTAAGTTCAGTTACAAACTGTTTGATGGTATCGCCATGTTCTTTTTGGAATGTTATTCCAAAGAGAATAACACTCAAATATCACATTCTTCTGAACTGTGCAGTATTTCTTAAATTGTTCAAGAACTTCTTCAATATCTTTTGGTTCTCCATCAGGAAAAAAAGAAAGGTATTATAGACCGACATGGCTTCCTCTCCCACACAGTTCAACAAAATAGCTACTTGCTGTTTTTTAGATACGTTATCGGTTCCATATGGTGTAAAAAGCTTGGTCCCAATGCTTCCATTTCTCAGCCAAATTACCTTGCAACACAAGTGGAGGTGGAAATTGGAAAAAATCCAGATTCATAACTTCTGCCACCGTTATGGCAGAAGTGTTGTGTGATACAATAGCATTGTATCACACAAGGGCATGAAAGATATTCATAAAAATATTCAGGCGTCCCACACAATAAACAACTTAGTTCATTAGCATCTCTAGAACCCTCCTCAGCGAAAGCTGCACCAGACTCCAATGACAACTAACAGTTAGCTGCTAAGAAAAACGCTAAGATAATAAATACTTTACATCTGTACTGGAAGACTGTCCCTATTAAAGAAACATTACATCACAGAAAACACACACAGCATACATACAGAGCTAACCAAGAAAACAGTGAGGAAATGGGAAAGCAGTTTTGGGGTAAGGGTGATAATTACCATCCCTGAAGAGGAGGAGAAGGTCCATGGAGAAGCAGCAAAATGACCAGTGTTTCATGGAGAGAAGAAGGCTCAAGTAAATTTAAGGGTGTGTGGACAGGTACCATGGCAAGCACACACTAAGCACATGGCTGGCCAGCCCAGTTATAGGGCAAAATGTACCCTGGAGCAATACTGATGTCTTCCTCCCAAAACAGTGGCTTAAAGACTTGTTAGAAACAACTCCCTGTTAGAAACAACTGAAGAGGGACAGTACTACAAACGTTAAGCATTATAGGAAATGTTTTGCTATGTTCTATAACTTATGTAAGCAATATTTGCTGGGGTTTGGGGAAAGGAAGGATAGGGATCTCCTAAGTTTAGCTCACTGTTGTATGTGCTTGTTTTAAAATTTGCTTAACACACAGTAATTTGAAATCTTTAATTTTAATTTCAACTCCAACTGGTTTGCTTGGTTAAATACCAACAGTTGGTGTGTGACAATTAACACACCAACTTTACAGAGCTGAAATAGCATATATAAAATTCATACATTGTTTAGGTAGAAGGTAAAATATTTTATTTCAAAAGTTAGAAATTTATTGCTTATAAGGTTAAAGCTAAAGGTAGGTGATAAGTTTATTGTAGGGTGTGCTTATAGGGAAAAGGGGAGGGAGGTGGGCAGTGGGAGGGGAAGGAAGTTTTAATTAATCAGTAATAATTAATAAACAGAAAGTAATAAAGCTTATCTAAGTATAGTTAACTGTTTATAGTTGATTGTGAAATTTTATTGCGTAACAGTTTTTTTTAATACATCTATCTACATTATGATAGTTACAGTTCATTTCTTATTTTTAGATAGAAAGAAGGTTGGTTACTTTTAGATTTTATAGAATTTTAAAGTTACTGTTGTCAGATTGTTCTTAGGAATAAATGAAACTAAATATAATAATTTGACTAAGAGCAAACAGAGGTGTTTATTATAGTAAATAGTTGTTTGAATGTTAAATTGTTAGTACACATATTGTTCTAGAAATGGTGTTGTTGGTTAAGAATATTAATTGATAGTATATACAGGTTTAATCATAAGCATAGGCTTCTTGATTCAATTTTTTATATAGATTTTGTTGTAAAACATTGTTATTTACATTATTGATTGTTTACACTTTATATATTGAAACAAACTATGATTATGTATTACAACAAATTATAAAGAAATTTTTATTATAATTAGAAATTATAGTATTGTTATTTAGAGCACTATTGATATTTTCTAAACATCTTACGATTACTAAACAAGACTTGCTTGATCAAAATCAAAAGATAGAGTTATATTTGATTTTACTTATCTAAATACAACTAATGGAAGACTAGCTACCAATTCTTTGTTAGAAACCTTAACTACAAAAACAATAAATAAATAAATAAAAATAATAAAATAAAATAAACATAAAAAATAAAAAATGTATAAAATAAAACAAAATAAATTATAAATCAAAAGAATATATATATTCTATTAGTACAGGATACTAATCCGACTAAATAATATACATCAAGTCAATTTGGTATCTGCTTTACAAATAGAAATAATTAAATTTTAATTATATTGAAATATCCTTAACACAAACATGCAAACAAAAATAAACATATCATCTTACAACATGAGAGGTCTCAATAATGTAATAAAAAGAGAATGTTTTGGCCCAACAGAAAACTGGCATTGCTCTTCTTCAAGAAACACACCTCCACTCTTCCATAAATACAGTATTAAAAGCAAAATGGATCCAGCAACAATATAATGCAAAAGGCTAATCAAAATCTAGAGGGGTGTCAATATTAATATCTAAATCAACTAATTATCAACACAAATCCTCACTAATAGATCCTATAAGGTGATTCATATTTATAAAAGGCACCATTGATAACCAACTAATAACCCTAGGATCAATTTACACTCCAAACTCCAGCCAACTAGAATTCCTTGAAGACTGTTTGAGCAAACTGAACAATTTTCAGGAGGTGAAACTATTATTGGAGGGGATCTTAACTATATATGTAATTATAAGTTAGACAAATCATTTTACAATCTTCAAAAGCATGGAAATAAACAAGACACAGAGCTACCAACACTTCTAAAAAAAATCAACTAATTGATATGTGGCACATAATGCACCCAAATGAAAAAGACTACTTACTATCCAACTAGACATAAAACATACACTAGAATTGACTACATTTTAACAACCAACAATATAAGAAGTAAGGTTATTAACTCGCAAATAGGTAATATCACCAACTCAGATCACACATGGGTTTCTTGTTCACTTACGTTACAATAACCAGATAATACTGAAAGGCACTGGAGTTTCAATCAGTCTTTTCTTCAAAATGAAAATACTTCCAAACTCATTGAACAGGCTATATTAAATTATCTCAAGGACAATGATTCTCCAGAAACATCTCCCCACTATAGATGGGATGCCCTAAAAGCTGTGCTAAGAGGGCAATTAATTTCGATCTCAGCCCAGGTAAACAAAACTAAAAAATTATAAAAACAGTCAATATTGAAAAATATCTCCTTACTAGAGAAACAACATAAGAAATCAGGAAGCAATAAAATTTACCATAAACTGTTAAATGAACGCAAGTTGTTGGAATCTTTAGAAACCAATCATATTCAAATGGACTTATTATACTTAAAACAGAAGTATTGGTTTCATTCACCAAAACAGCTAAGATTATTAGCATGGAAAATAAAGGAAAAAAGAGCATCTAAGATCATAAATGCAATCCAAGATAAAAAAGGAAAAATATTATATAAATCAACAGATATTACTTATTGTTTTAAGGAGTTCTATAACATGTTGTATACTTCAACTAAACCATCTATAGACAAAATACATAAATTTCTATCCACTTCAAAACAAATTAAACAATTAAAAGAAGAACACAAAAAATGCTAAACAATCCAATCACAATTATGGAAACTCAGTGATAAAAAATTTGAAATGTAACAAATCAGCAGGACCTGACAGTTTTCTGCCATAGTTCTATAAAAAATTTAGTGCAATCATAACCCAACCACTGACAGAAATACAGGAAAATACAGGAAAACAACCCCCTACATGGAAAGAAGTGAATATAATAGCTATACCAAAACCTGGTAAAAACCATCTTAATCCAGCCTTATACCGTCCCATCTCACTCCTCAATCAGGACTATAAAATATATACTTCTATTATAACTCAAAGATTGAATTCCATAATTAAACATTATATTCATCAGGATCAGTCTGGCTTTATCCCTGGAAGGGATATATCGGATAACATACATAAAACTCTGCATATTATCTCTACGTGTAAAAATCAGCTCAAAATTATTGTTAGCATCATTAGATATTGAAAAAGCTTTTTACACCCTTGAAACATCATATCTTCACTCTTTATTGCAACATATGAACTTTGGACCCCAAATTTGCCAAGCCCTACAAGTTATTACTCACAAGCCAAAGCAAAAATTCAGATAAACAATATAACATCAGCAGAAATAAGTCTCACTAGGGGTACCAGACAATGGTACACTGTCACCACTCTTATTTGCATTAGCAATAGAACTGGCTAATGAAATTTGCAATAATACACAAATTCATGGGATAAAAATTGCCTCCAAAGTTTATAAGTTAAGTATGTTCGCAGACAATATGCTTATTTATATTACAAATCTAGAAACCTCACTAAAACAATTAGAGAAAACTCTTGACATATTTACTCAGATATCTGGTTTGAAAGTCAATATACAAAAATCTATATTAATGCCAATTTACCTATCACAAATCAGATAAAAATAAAATCTCCTCAAAATATAAATTTCAATGGACTAATAAATATCTTCCTTACCTAGGCATCAACATTCCACCCAATCTGACCCACCTAATAAAATATAATCATTTACAAACAATTCAAGAAATAAAGAAGGATATTCTAGCATGGAATAAACAGCAACACGGTTGGTACTCCAGATTCCACAATCAAGAATTTTTTGCTTCTCAAATTGATATTTTTGTTTTGCACTATTCCTGTATCAATACCGCATAAATTGATGAGACAGTGGCAAACTATCTTTAATAAATTTCTGTGGAGTTACAAACAATCTAGAATAGCATTTCATATATTACATCAAAGTCCTAATAACGGGGGCTTCAACTGCCCTGATGTCGAACACTACATACACTCAATTCACCTCGCAATAATAGTTCAAATATTGAGATCCACAGAAGAAACACTGTGGTCACAAATTCTAGAGCCATTATGCTCTTCAATGTCAATACATTAGATCTTATGGTATAAGCATCATCTTAGACCAACTCAAACTGAAAGCAACATATTCCGGTCAAACTTGCTTAAATTAAGGGACCATTACAAATCCAAATTAGTTCCATCATTAACACGATACTCAACTATACTCTTGCAAGATTGGTTCCCACCAGGCTGTAATGTAATTAATCGTAAACAGTAGAAATTTCTATTCAATTTAAAACTTAATGACATAACCAGTGCAATCCTAATGGGGGCGGGGAAAGTGAATAGGAACCAAACTAAGGCTTGTGATGGCAGAACTGGCTCCTACGTGCGCGTAAATGCCCTTCTGTCGGCAGTGGCACGAGGCGCAGCACTGCTGGCGGGCTGGCACCGCCGCAAGTGAGAGGCGGCCGGGCGGAGGCAGACGAGCAGCGTAGAGCCCTGCGTCGGTGCAGGAGGGGGTGGGGAGGAGGGTGGGGCTGGAGTTAGTTTGCTCCCTAAGCTCTTCCAGAAGCGGGAACGCCCACAGCGGCACAAAAGAGCTACGCCACAAAAGAACAAGGCATAGCCCATAGGCGCCCATTGAACGGTGAAAACTTGGCCCCCTCTCTGAGCGCCCCACCCCACCCCCATGGCCCGAAGGAGCATAAGATGGGAACTATCATGGGGACCAATCAAAGTGCACTCCCAGCGTGGACAAGCCCTCCTCCCCTTACCCAATCACCCACAAATGCGCCCTATAAAACATCCGGCCAGGGCTGCCCGCGCCCCAAGTAAGCACATGGCGGGAAACTCTGCCCATTTGCTGTGTGCCGTGGGCACTTTGAACACGAGGCGGGAGAGAGGGTGCCCATGGTGGCAGGCACTTGGTGCACTTTGGGGACTTTGCGAGGAAAGTGGGAGAACTATGCACTCGCTGAAGGGAAGAAGGGCAAAGTCCAGAATGTCTGGCTAACTAACAACAGCCACTCCTGTTTCCTTGCAGGTGTCCTGACTCTGGGACGTGGCTATCAAGGTCTGGCCCCCGCTCTTGCTTTGTAGAGATGCAGTGATGTGTTCCCGTTGCCTGAGTGCACTTTTCATTCCCCTCGTTTCCAAACGGCCTCACAGCCTCCCACATGGTTCCCAATGGGCATTCCTGTCACTCATTGCCAGCCCCGTCTCCCCCCCACCTGCTTCTTCAGAACCTGGGGACTAATTAGGGTTGCCGGTCTCCAGGTGGTAGCTGGAGATCTCCCAAAATTACAACTGCTCCCCAGGCAACAGAGATCAGCTCCCTACTGTCTGGCCCTATTTTTCGGGGGGGGGGAACCTTTTTCTTTGGGGGGTGGCAGTGGAAGTAGGTATGTGCAGGCGCACCGAGTGCCTCATCAGAAATGGGGGCTGGACAGGCGAGGGTGTGTGTGTTCGATCTGGACCTTCACTGTCACCTCTGCCCCCCTTCCTAGCAGGGATGCCTGCCCTCTGACAGGGGCCTATTGGAGGCGGCGGCAGTGGTGGTGGGGATCGCAGCCTCCCCATTGGCTGCACCACTGCTTTTCCCTCACCTGGATGTGAGGGGAGGGATGTGGCTATTGGCTGGTGTGAGCAGGGTTGTTGGGGAAACGGTGGGCAGGACCTCCCAGGGGCCGCTGCATTTCACCTTGCTACACTCAGGCGCCGGCAGAACTATCCAGCGCCGCCCCATTTTCACAAGCGCACGAGCGATGGCACTGCTTGGGAGGTTAAGATTGCACTGTTAATTCCAAATGGGACTTCTGACAAAAAATGATTTGGAAACGAAACTAAATACTACCATTCCATGGTTTACATATTTACAATTGGCAAATATGGCAAATAAAATACATTTAAAAGACATTATATCAAAACCAAAAACTCAATTTGAAGAACTTTTAGAAACAAATATTCATCATAGAAGAGGATTGATTTCTAAAATCTATAAAATTATTATGAACCTCCAAAATCTGAAACAATATGCCTATCAAAATAAATGGCAACAAGACTGCAACGTACAGATTTCTCATGACCAATGGAAAGAGATATGGTCTTCCTCCACACTAAACTCTAAAGCAATAAATATAAAACTACAATCATTTACAATCCTTACACGTTGGTATTTAACCCCAAAGAAACTATCGGTTATTACGTTATCAAAGTATTCAGCTATGTGCTGGAAAAACTGTGGAAACTTTGGCACATTTGCTCATCTTTGGTGGCAATGCCCCCAAATAAAAGCATTTTGGGAAGAAATTCTAAAACAAATAAAACTAATAACAAGTTATGATATACCTTTAGATCCCCAATTAATCTTCTTACATTTTTGGCAAAATCAAAATATACCATCTTCACAGAAGGATCTAATCAATAATTTATTAACTATAGCAAAATCTTCAATGGCCTATTTTTGGAAGAAACAAACACCACCATCAATTGTTCATTGGCTCTCTAGAGTGTGGAATCAATTTATCATAGACAAAATAACAGAAAAATTAGCCAATACCTCATCCTCATCTAACTTTTATGAAAAATTGTGGCATTTTTTAGATTTTATTGATAGGACAAAAGCACATCCTCCAAACCGTTTATATCAAAAAATTCTAGAAAGTCTCACAAGTAAATTTACTTTCAAAAGCATTTTATACACTGTTTCTTTTTGTAAATGTTTTAGATTACAGTATTTTATTGTTTAAGGCATATTTGTAAGCAACTTTCTTGTTTATCTATAATAATACCTTTTGTATTCATTGTTTAATGTTTATTGTTTATTGTTGTTCATTGTTATTCTTAATAAAATTAAATTTTAAAAAAATTAGTTCAGTTCCTTGCACAATGCCAAATCATTCTGGACTTTTATTTGCACTGACTACACGGGAAATAAATATAGCCAAACTACGTGATGGGGCACAGAAGGAGAGATTCCCAAAATTTATAGGAAGACAGATACACTGACAATAAATGCACTGTAGCATAATTTCACGAAGGCTGCAAACTGAGTCATTCAAAGTGCATTTTTTTCAAGACTGACTAATGCTTCTGAACCCTTCTGGACTTATTTATTTATTTATTTACATTATTTATAGCCTACCTTTCACTGGGACTCAAGGCTGATTACACAATGTGAGTCAGTACAGTAAATTTCAAAGATGTTTCAATAAATGATGCAATAGGATATATAAATGCAAATTTGCAAAGATTTTAAACCAGCAGATATCCAATTCAGAGCTGAAAAAATGCTGGAAAAGAGAAATGCTGACCCCCAGACTTATCGGGGTGGGGGGCTCAGTTTTGGGCCATGCAGGATAGGAGCTGGATGCAGGGTGGCCACCACATTGTAGGGTAGCAAGGGCTTCCTGTGGCCTTGAGCAGACTGGCCTGGGTGGCGAGGGGTAGGAGAAGGTTGAGGACCTCGGAGGTGTGTTTTCCTCTCAGATCCACTGCCCCCTCTTGAAAAGGAAGGTGGGTCCCATCCCTTGACACTTGGGAAGGTAGCACCTGTAGAAGGCTCCCCAGATGAGTGAAGCTGCCATGGTGGAACATGTGGGGAAAGGTGGTCCCATAGATATGATGGACCAAGGCCATGAAGAGTTTTGTATGTGATAGCTAATACCTTGAATTAAGCCCAGCATAGATAGCCAATGGAGTGACTGCAGAATGAGAGTAATCATGCTTTGCAAAGGCATCACAGCTAACTGGCTGTTCTTGAGAATGTAGAGGTTAGAAAATGTCAAGTTACCTTGAACAATTAGGATAGCTGTGAATTAGCTGATGCAATTATTACAGAGTAAGAATTTTTCTTTGCTGCTCTCATCACTGTTTCATGGGTCTTCTGACAGGCTTTGTAGCATGCTCTATCATGCTCTATTCTAAAATCCTCTAGGACACGTTGGAATCTCAGTGTTAGCTATAGTTTATACTAGATGTCTGCAGAAGTTGAAAGACTCACAAAGGATAATAGCAACTTCTTTTCCCCGGCCACCATTGCTCTGGAGTATTTTAGGATTCCAAACACATTCTCTGTCAAGGCTGCAGTGGAAGCTTTCAGTGGGTTTCAGATGACCCTTGCAAACTTGGATAAGATCTTAGGGGTTATACTGGCTCCAGCACTGCTGCTAGGGAAGCAAGTTAATGCATCTGCAAAAATTGCCTTCTTCCAACTCAGTCTAGCCTATGGTAACATTGAGACTAGAGATGGGACTTCCGGTTTGGGGTAATGGTGAGACCGACGTGATTCGGAGCTCCGGATCATCCGAGGTGCTGTTGTTTGGGCTGGTGGGGCTCTCAGATCGCCCACAGCCCCCGGATTTTAGCTAGAAATCCGGCAGGAATGCTTTTAGCCCTGAGAGTGAAGGGTCTCGGCAGGTGGGAGGCTCTGAATTAAGGGCTTTCCTCCCAAGCCTTGAGATCCTCCTCGGAGAAGGGCAGCCAAAATCTCTGCAGCAGCTTTGGGAGTCATTAAATTGACATAGGCTCATTGTTCCCCAAGCCTCGGGAACGGAATTGAACAGATTTGGACATTTGAAGCAGTGAGTACATCCCAAGAAGTTTGTGTTAAGTTAAGATTACTATCTCCCCCAACGGACCATTTTAAAGAATAAAGACCGGAATTTTAAAAGAACTAAAGACTGAGTTACCAAGCTGAAAAAGTATATTAAAAGACTGAGTAATTTAATTGGAGTTTGGAGAGTGAGAAAAAGTTAAAAAGAGCTAAGAAGAATATTGTTTTGCATACCTGCGGTTGGGGAGATAGCGATGCGG
The DNA here is from genome assembly GCF_028583425.1 of Eublepharis macularius. Lineage (NCBI taxonomy): Eukaryota > Metazoa > Chordata > Lepidosauria > Squamata > Eublepharidae > Eublepharis > Eublepharis macularius. The sequence continues at coordinate 88,931,391 of NC_072794.1, read as the reverse complement.
TGGGTGGATCGTGGGAATTGAAAGGCGTGCCGCGTGACAGGAAGTAGAGGACAATAGACGGAGAGGAGATAGAGAGAAAGAGTGGCGAGGGAGGTCAGGAAGATCAGGAGGACCCAGAAGAAAAACAAAGTTGGAAGAGGAAGTGAAGTACCCACCATTGAAAGTAAGGGAAAGGAAACGGAAGTAAAGGATTCACCATTGAAAGTAAGGGAAGATCATCGGTATGACAGCATTACCATAGAGAAAGATCGCCCGACATTTTAAATCATAGAGAAACATCACCCGACATTTTAAGGGTAAGGGAAGCCTCAATCGCCATTTTAATTGAGGGCAAATGCTTAAAAATTTTGATATATAAAAACAGAGATTTGAATTAAAAAGAAGACGGAGTTAAGAAAGAGAGCTGATTCGTGTGGACCCAAGGCAAGTCCGATGGCCTCCAAAAAAGAAAAGGACTGGCAGGTTGCCATTGAGAATTTGGATAAAAAAATAACAGAGGGAAATAAAGAAATTCGGGAGATGATACAACAATTACAGCAAAATTTAATGACGGAAATGAAAGAAGTGATTAAATCAGAAATTACGGAAGTTAAAAAAGAGATGGAGGCAATAAAAACAGATTTACAGAATAACCAACAAAAGGTGCAAGAAACGCAACAGATGGTGCAGGATGGGGAGAAAAAAACAGAGGCTATACAGAATGAGACTGTGGGTATGGGCGAAAGAATTGTGATGATGGAATGCAAAGCAATGGACAGACAGATTCGTATGAGGGCAGTTCTGGAAAAAATGGATGGATCTGCTCTTAAACAAGTAGCTGAAATACTGGCAAAATTTTGGGGGCAAACAGAGGAGGAAATGATGACTCATTTGGATATCGTGTATAGAGTCAATTAAAAATATGCAGAACAAAAGAATTTACCAAGAGCTATTATTATCCAGTTGACCACAAGGAGAATGAAGGAAGAAATTATTAGAAGACACTTTGAAACTCCACTGGAAAAAGCCGGGACACGGATTCGAATCATGAAAGAAGTACCACGTAAAGTACTCCAGGATCAGAAAAAGTATAGAGATTTAACACAAAAGCTGAGGGCAGCGGAAATTAGATATAGATGGGAGCTACCGGAAGGAGTGACTTTTGAATTTCAATCAGGGAGACAAGTGATTAAATCGAAATATGCAATGGATGTCTTTCTGATGGAGAATGGAAAAGACTTTCCTAGCTCATCCAGATTATAATTATGGAGTACAAATTAATTTCATGGAATGTTAATGGACTTAATTCACCCTCTAACCGTAAAGCTGTGTTACATTGGTTATCTAAACAAAGAAGTAATTTGATTTTGTCTACAAGATGTCAGACTGTGGCTAGATAAGGCACTCTCTGCAAGGTTCCCTCTAGAAGCAAGAATAAGTCCAGTGTCTGGCAAAAGAAGTTTTATTGCAGAAAAGGTCCATTATAGTCCACTGTCCTGAATAGGAGACTCAGGATGGTACATGATCATTGTTACCAATGAAGAGCAAGCATAGGATACAGAGTAACAATACCCATCTGGAACAGCCTCCCCCCACAGTTCTCAAAACAACATCTTTCAGTCCTGGGAAGCTGCTCTCCTTCAAGGCCAATGCTTGGTGGAACGGTGTCAGACACAACAATCTCCTCTGGTGGGAATGCTGCCTGGGAACTGGTGCACCTGGGGAGAAAGCACTTAAACACTAGAAGCATTAGAAAATGGAGTCAGTACAGTTTAGATATATACTGGACCTGACATTCTGCCCCCCTTAAAATAGATCCCCCCCAGGCTTATATGGATAGCGAGTATGAAAAGCTTTGGTTAATCTAGGAGCATGAACATGTGCAGAGTTCACCCATTCATCGTAACCAGAATCAAAGTCCTTCCAGCGAATGAGGTAAAAAAGCTGGTTTCGCTTGAGCTTAGAGTCCAGGATTTGTTGTACCTCATAGTGTATTTGGTCGTCAATCAAAGTGGGAATGGGTGGAGCTTTGATGTGCCATTTGTTGTCGGTGGGAGCTCTTTTTAGAAGGCTGACGTGGAACGTATCATGCACATGGCGCAGGTTTTTAGGCAAAGTTACAGCAACAGTTACCTTATTTATTATTTTGCGCACAGGAAAAGGTCCCAGGAATTTTAGAGCGAGTTTGCGGCTGGTTTGAGCTAGCTTTAGGTTCTTTGTGGAAATATACACATGATCCCCAGGTTGTAATTCCCATTCGGCCACACGATGGCGATCTGCGTATTTTTTGTAATCCAGTTTGGCTTTTTCAAGGTGCTTCTTAATAAGAGTCCACTGCTGCGCCGCCTCCCCCCACCATGAAGACACATCTGGCAGTTTAGAGGCATGGAGAGGGGGTGCGTCTAACGGGAAGGGATCGAAGTGAGTCCCGTACACGATTTTGAATGGAGCCACTCCCGTTGAAGCGTGTACACTGTTGTTATAGGAGAATTCGGCTAGGGGGAGAAGGTCCACCCAATTGTCTTGTTGAAAATTAATGTAGCAACGAAGAAATTGTTCTAAAATTTGGTTAGTTTTTTCGGATTGTCCGTCGGTTTGTGGGTGGTGGCTTGAACTGATGCCTTGTTCAATATCCAACATTTTCAAAAGCTCCCGCCAGAAGTTGGCAACGAACTGTCCGCCGCGATCCGAAATCACCTTGGACGGAAAAGAATGTAATTTCACGATGTGTTTTAAAAACAGATCCGCTAGCTTTCGCGCGGAGGGTATAGCAGTACAGGGGATAAAATGTGCTTGCTTGGAGAACAGATCTACCACCACTAAAATACAATTACGTCCTTTCGAGATAGGTAGATCAGTAATAAAATCCATGGATATTATTTCCCAGGGTCTGTTTGGTGTTTCCAATGGTTGCAGGAGACCCGGAGGCTTCCCTTTCCTGGTTTTGGCGCTGAGGCAAACAGGACAGGAACTAACGTATTGGGAAATGTCTTTGCGCATGCCCGGCCACCAGAATTGTCTTTGGACGAGATGCAAAGTTTTTAGATACCCATAATGTCCAGCAGTGGGAGCATCATGACAGCGCTGCAAAATTTCCAGTCGGAGGCTGTCTGGGACATACAACTTGCCCCCGGCCAACCAATCCCCTTGTGGGGATTGGGTCAGTTTGCTCCGCGGAGCTCTATCCCCCTCCTTCTCTATTTCAGCTTTAAGTTTCGATTTCCATTCCTGGTTGGCTGGGAGGGGCTGTTTGGCGCGGCTGCGAGTAGTCACCACGCCCCCAAGTTGCTTAGGCGAGAAGACCGTGTCGACCGTCTCCGCCCGTTTGCTCTTATGTTGGGGCATGCGCGATAGGGCGTCCGCCAGAAAGTTAGTTTTGCCCGGGAGATAATTTAGAGTGAAGTTGAATTTCGAAAAGAATTCCGCCCACCGCAATTGCTTGGCATTCAGTCTGCGTGGGCTCCGGAGGGCCTCCAAATTTTTATGGTCTGTCCAGACCTCAAAAGGGTATCGTGCCCCCTCCAGCCAATGTCTCCAGTTAGTAAGAGCTGCTTTTACTGCAAAGGCCTCCTTCTCCCACACATTCCAATTCCTTTCCGCTGCAGAAAATTTTCTAGACAAGAACGCACAAGGACGCAATTTCCCATCCTCCCCCTTCTGTAGCAAAACCCCCCCTATCGCCGTATCGCTGGCGTCGACCTGTACTATGAAGGGGGATTGTTCGTTGGGGTGGGAGAGGATGGGTTCTGTTACAAATTGTTCTTTTAGGCAGTCGAAAGCCGTTTGGCAATCGGGGGTCCATTGTAATTTGGAAGAGGGTTTCTTAGCTTGGTCCTCTTTATCTTTGGTTTTCAGCAGTTCTGTTAAGGGGAGCGTGATTTGGGCGAAATTTGCTATGAAGTCTCTATAAAAGTTGGCAAAACCCAGGAAGGATTGCAGTTCTTTGCGGGTGGTGGGCGTTTGCCAATCTTGTATCGCCTGTATTTTGGCTGGATCCATTTTCAGACCCTCTTGGGAGATACAATACCCAAGGTAAGTGAGTTCTGTTTTATGGAATTCACATTTGGACAATTTGATGGGCAGTTTATTCCTCATCAAGGTGGCTAGGACCTTTTGTACCATTTGAACATGTTCTTCCTCGGTGTCCGAATAAATTAAAACATCATCAAGGTACACCACCACCCCTTTGTACAGAAATTCGTGTAGAACTTCGTTTATCATGGACATGAATACAGACGGGGCTCCCGTCAATCCAAAGGGCATAACTAAGTATTCATATTGTCCGAGGGGCGTATTAAACGCGGTTTTCCACTCATCCCCTGCCTTGATACGAACGTGGAAGTAGGCATCTTTTAGATCTAATTTCGTAAATATCTTACCTTGGGCCACGACGTTGAGAAGGTCTCGGATGAGCGGTAGAGGATAGGCGTTGTTGGTGGACACTGCGTTCAGTCCTCGGAAATCCGTACAGAGTCTGAGTCCCCCATCCTTCTTTTTTACGAAGAGGACCGGAGCGGCGTGGGGGCTAGAGGCTGGGCGGATGAACCCACGTTGAAGGTTGGTGTCGATGAATTTCCGGAGCTCTTCGCGTTCATGGAGACTCATGGGGTAGAGTCTCCCTTTGGGTAGCGAGGCTCCTGGTAAAATTTCCACCGCACAGTCCGTTCGTCGATGCGGGGGTAGAGTGTCCGCTTCCTCCTCCGAGAAAGCGTTTAGAAAAGGCCAGTAAGGTTCGGGTATTTGGTTGACTTCTTCTTGGGTAAGGAGGGCCTTTTCTTTCTGAGTAGGGTCTTCGCCCCAGTTTTGATTCCAACGGTGATTTTCACAGTTGGCGTGACTGAAGGTAATGCATCCCTGTGCCCAGTCTATGTAGGGGTTGTGATCACATAGCCATTTGCTGCCTAGGATTAATGGGTACTTGGCAGTAGAGCTGATGACAAAGGACCTCTTCTCCCAATGTTGTCCCATGCCTGTGATCACCGGGATGGTTTCAGTTGTAACAGGATTCATGTTGGTACCATCCATTTGTTCAAAGATTACTGGGTTTTGTAAATCCCGAGTTGGTAGAACCAGTCCATTAACTAGAGCAGGGGCTATGATGTCTCTTGAGCAGCCCGAGTCGATTAGAGCTTGCACCCGAATGTGCATTTTTCTCTCTGGGTTGATCAAAGTCACGGGCATGAATAAAATGGACCCAGGTGGCCGGTTCGGTGCAGGAACGGGCTTGGGGCGGATCTGTCGTTTGGGCCCTTTTACGACAGATCCATCTCGTTTCCCGACTGGGGGCTCTCTGGATTGACTTCTGCGTTTGGGGAAGCGGGGTCGTATTCCATAACTTCTTCCGCTTCTAGTCCCCTCTCTGAGGCGGGCCTTTGGGAAGCGCCGCGGCCTCTATTCGCTCGAGGTGCGGGAATCGGGCGTTGGAGAGTAGGAAATGGAGCAAGGGTTGGGCGCCTTAGTTGAAGCGGAGGTCTTTGCACAGGCCGGTAGGGGCATTGTGCTGCAAAGTGACCGGCTTGTCCGCATTGCAAACACAGCCCTTGTTGCCATCTAGCATCTCTCGCTCCACGGGTGGCGTACCCAGCTCCCCGTCCTCCCTTCTGCAAAGTCAAGGGTCTTCTTTGTCCCGTTTGTTGTTGTTGTTCAACCAAACGGACTTCCAAAATGCGATTCTCGACTTCGCATGCAAGTTGGATCCAACCCAACAAGGTAGGGGGATTGTCCTGCATGAGAGCTCTGTCCAAAAGTCTCGGGTTTAGTCCTTGCTTGAACAGGATGATTTTGGTGGACTCCTCACACCTAGGGCATTTGGCAGCTAATTGTCGGAATTTCGTAATATAGTCTCTCGCTGACATGCTGCCCTGTTTAATGGCCTGCAATTCTGTTCGGGCCCTGGTTTCCTCTAAGGGGTCTTCATATTGTGCTCTGATAGCATCTACCAACCCCTGGAGAGTATCGAGTTCTGGGGCCCCGATATTATATAGTCCTACGTACCAATCCGCTGCTTTCCCTTGTAAGCGGGAGCCGAGATGTTCAATTTGGCTGGCCTCGCTGCCAAAGAGGTGTCCCCACCGGTTGAAGAATTGCACAACTTGCACTAGAAAAAAGCCCAGTTTGGAGGGATCCCCATCAAAAGTGGCTTCCAGTTTCACCCAACCCATTGGGAGGTCTTGCCTCGGAGCCGGTGCTGGGTAGAAGTCCGCCGGAAGCATCAATGGCACTTGAGGTATGGGGGGACCCGGTTGTGCTAGCGGTGCTGGTTGCGCTGGCGGCGGCATCACCGGTTGAGCCGGGGGTAGCGGCCTCGGCTGGGCTGGCGGTAGCGGCCTCGGCTGGGCTGGCGGTGGTGCTCTCGGCTGGGCTGGTGGTGGTGCTCTCGGCTGGGCTGGTGGCGGCAGTCTGGGTCGGGCAGGCGGCTGCAATCTCGGTCTGGCTGGTGGCAATGCAGGAGGTGCTGGCCGTAGTGGTTGAGGTGTTTGCAGTTGAGGCCGGTGCGGCGGAGTAATGATCGGCCGCTGAGGGGTGGGTTGGTGGGGTCGTAGTGGTGTAGGCCCCATCGGTTGGTTCGGAGGTGGTCTTACGGGCTGCTCCAGTGGCAAACGTATCGGCTGCAGCGGCGGGGTTAGTTGTGGTCGAAGCGGAAGGGGCCGCAGCGGCGAAGGCTTAATGGGTGGTGGGCCGCGCGGGCTTGCCCCTCTTGGCGTCGTGTCTCTGGGACGCACAGGCTGGTCTTGGGGCGCCGGTAGAACTTCCCCCGAGGTTTGCTGAATAGGAACCACTTCTAGCGGTCGTTGCGGTAATTCCTCCTCAGAAGGGGCCGGGAGTTCTTCCGTCTGACCCGGACGAACTGTTGTTGGAGAAGCGGGAGGGTGTATCACTGTCGTCTCGGTTGGACGGGTTGGTCCCTCTCCTTCTCTTGGCTCCTCCGCTGGAGTCTCCTCGGGAGACGGATCCCCGTCCAATTTAGGGGGTTCTGTTGGAGTCTCTCCGGGCACCTCAGCTGGAGTATCCCCGCTCGGCGGAGCTTCGTTTAGTCCAGGGTGTTCCGCGGGCGATTCTCCCGGTTCTTCAGGGTAGGTTTCCTCCTCTCCCGAAGGTAGCGGCTGCTGCGGGTCACCCTCCACTGGATAGGACATGACACTTTGAAGGGTGGCAATTTGTATCGCCATTTCTTCAGGCGAGATTCTCTCTCCTGCCCCCATTGACGAGATTAGGTGAATGGCATGAGCCAAACTTTCCTCCATATCGATCAGCCTAGCTTCCAACTGTTGCATTCGGCTAGAATCCGGTTGCTCCATCACGGAACCTCCCTCAGTTGTACTCACCGGGGAAAACGGTCCCCAGGGCGGAGGATCGCCTTGATCGACTCGCGATCTCGCTGCTAGAATTCCTTTGGCTAGGCCCGTCACGGCCGAGATACCGGAGTCTACAGCATGGGTACGGCTTTGTATTTGCACCCAACTTTGCTCAGGAACTTCCGTTGGCTCTTTCCACGGGGCAAGTTCCGAATAATCCCAACTCAGGGCGCCGCGGTGAGATGTATTCCCGTCCGTCCGTTCGGTCGTCCGGTTCCAAAACAGCCACGGTTGGCTGCTGTCCAGCTCAGGGACCGTCTCTAGGCTTCGGCGCCCGTCCATCGAAACTCTTGGATGTAGCCCTCCGGCCCGGCGCTCCCGTGTTTCTCGGGGTCGGGCTCCCCACTCCGACGGAGTGGGTAGCGAGAGCAAGGGAAGAGCTGTAGCCCTCGGCCTTGTCCCCTCACTGCTGAGGTCGATGAGAGGCGGTGTAGGCGTCGAAGCACCAGCCCCGGCTAGCACCTGCGATTCTTGGGGTTGCACTGTTTGACTGTCGGGGGACGCATACGGATCAAACAAAGGATCCCTGTCCGGGACTACCTTGGAATCCGCTGGGCCCGACTCAGGCATGATTGGTAACAAAATGTCAGACTGTGGCTAGATAAGGCACTCTCTGCAAGGTTCCCTCTAGAAGCAAGAATAAGTCCAGTGTCTGGCAAAAGAAGTTTTATTGCAGAAAAGGTCCATTATAGTCCACTGTCCTGAATAGGAGACTCAGGATGGTACATGATCATTGTTACCAATGAAGAGCAAGCATAGGATACAGAGTAACAATACCCATCTGGAACAGCCTCCCCCCACAGTTCTCAAAACAACATCTTTCAGTCCTGGGAAGCTGCTCTCCTTCAAGGCCAATGCTTGGTGGAACGGTGTCAGACACAACAATCTCCTCTGGTGGGAATGCTGCCTGGGAACTGGTGCACCTGGGGAGAAAGCACTTAAACACTAGAAGCATTAGAAAATGGAGTCAGTACAGTTTAGATATATACTGGACCTGACACAAGAGACTCACATTAGGGATCAAGATGTTAAATATTTAATTAACAAAAAGTTAGGAAAACAATTTTTTTCGGCAACAAAGCAAAAAAAGAGGGGAATTGGTATATATACAAAGGAAGAATTGCAACCTAAATTAATAGTGTCTGATAAAAATGGAAGATACCCAGCTGTGGAATGTTTATGTAATGCAAAAAAACCTTTGGTACTCGGACTATATGCGCCAAATGGCTCCAAGGATATATTTTTTAAAGATTTACGAGAACAAATGGCGCAATGGACTTATGATCAGGTAATTATAGCTGGAGATTTTAATGGAGTGGTAGATTTGCAATTGGATAAAAGTTCATCAACAAGTAAAGTAAGGTCAGGGAAATTACCAAAGTCTTTTTTTTGAAATTCAGGAACAAGAAAATTTAGAAGATGTTTGGAGAAAATATAACCCTAAAGTGAAGCAGTATACTTTTTTTTCATCTAGTCACCAATCTTTTTCGAGAATAGATATGATCTGGGCGTCTAAAGAACTGGTAGTGTTTACAAAAGAGACTGACATATTACCGAAAGTTAGCTCGGATCATAATCCTGTGATGTGGAGATATGGAATGAAACACAAGAAATGGAGATGGAGAATTAATGAGGATCTTTTGAGTGACCCAGAATGTGTTGAGGTGCTGAGAAAAGAAACGAAGTTTTTTATTCAGTGTAATGTGGATAAAGAGGTACCAATGCATATGGTCTGGGACACATATAAGGCTGTAATTAGAGGTGTGTTGATGGACTTAAATGGCAGAGAGAAGAGGAAAAAAGAAGCGAAATTAAAAGAGATTCAGGGGAAAATTATTCAAGTAGAACAACAACTGAAAAAGAGGCCAGGTAAAAAGAAATTGTTGTATGAAATAAAGTTATTGCAAGAATAAATTAGGGCTATGGAAAATAAAGAAGTGGAGTGGGAGTTGAAGAAAATGAAGCAAAAATCATTTGAAGGAGCTAATAAACCAGGGAGATATTTGGCATGGCAATTAAAGAAAAAGAGAGAGAAAAGAACAATAAGTAGAATTATAGAAGAGGGGAAGGAATTATATGATCAAGGGTCGATAGAGAGAGCATTCTATAAATACTATGCCAAGTTATATCAGAAAAAAATAGTGGACTATGAAAAGATATGAGTTTACTTTGACAGGATTGATTTACCAAAGGTGCCGGAGAAGCTGAGAGAGAAGCTTAATGCTGAGATAACAATAATGGAAGTTTTACAAACAATACAAGCTACTACAGTTGGTAAAGCTCCGGGACCAGATGGAATTACAGCAACATTTTATAAAGTGATGGCGGAGGATTTGAAACAACTGATGCAAAAAGTGATGAATGAGATATTGGAAGGGGCTGAGATGCCAGATACATGGAATGAGGCTAATATTACACTGATACTGAAGGAGACATTAGACTTAAGTAATGTTAAGAATTACAGACCAATATCTCTAACTAATAATGACTATAAAATATTTGCAAAGATATTAGCGGAAAGACTTAAGGTGTGGCTAGTGGAATTCATAGATGAAGACCAAGCTGGCTTTTTACCAGAAAGGCAAATAAAAGATAACCTACGAGTGTTGCTGAATGCCATTGAGTATTATGACAAAAATCCAGGAAAGCAGGTTGGTTTTTCCTTTGTGGATGCGGAGAAAGCATTTGACAATTTGAACTGGGATTTTATGTTTGCAACAATGGAGAAGATGCAGTTGGGAGAGAAATTTATACAAGCAATAAAGGCAATATATAAAAACAAATCTGCAAATATAATTGTTAACTCGGATGTAACAAAAAAGCTGGAAATAAGAAAAGAAACAGCTTTCCCCACTTCTGTTTGTAATGGTACTGGAGATTTTACTTAGGCAAATAAGAGAAGATAATTCAATAAGAGGACTGAGGACAAAAGGATTTGAATATAAAGTGAGAGCTTTTGCTGATGACATAATGGTGATAGTGGAAGATCCAATAGAGTGCATGCCAAAATTGATGAAGAAAATGAAAGACTTTGGAGATTTAGCGGGATTTGTAATAAATAAGGTGAAGTCTAAAATACTGTGTAAAAATATGACCAAACAACAACAAAAGGAGCTGATGGATAAGGTGGAATGTGAAGTAGTGAACAAAGTTAAATATTTGGGAGTGGAAGTGACAGTGAAAAATATTGATTTATATAAGAATAACTATGACAAGTTATGGCAACAAATAGATAAAGATATGATTAAATGGAATAAAATGAACTTGTCATGGTTAGGTCGTATTGCAGTAATCAAGATGAATGTTCTTCCAAGAATGATGTTTCTACTACAGACAATACCTATTGTTAAAGATAGTAAACAATTTGAAAAGTGGCAGAGAACGATGTTAAACTTTGTTTGGGCTGGAAAGAAACCCAGAGTTAAAATGAAAGTACTGTATGATGCAAAAGAAAGAGGAGCTTTGCAATTACCAAATTTTAAATTATACCATGATGCGGTATGTTTGGACTGGTTAAGGGAATGGTTGTCATTGAAGCATTTGAAGCTATTAGCACTGGAAGGATACAATAAATTATTTGGATGGCATGCATATCTATGGTATGACAAAGTGAAAGCAGACTCTATGTTTTTACACCATTATGTAAGAAGAAGTTTGTTTGTTGTATGGAACAAATACAAGAAATACATGGAAGAGTCTATACCAATGTGGATTATCCCTGCGGAAGTAGTAAACCCAAGAACAGAATATGCAGGGGAAGACTGGTTGACATATAAAGAGATTCTTGAGATAAAGCAGAACAATTATTTGCTTAAAGGTAATGAAGAATTGCCATTCCAATATGGATGGTTTCAATATATGCAGATAAAAGACTTATATGAGAAAGACAAAAGGAAAAATGGTTTTAGATTACAAAATTCTGAGTTTGAGAATTGTTTGCTTCAGGGGGGGAAGAAAATAATTTCTAAAATATGTAAGATATTACTGAAATGGTTTACAGAGGAGGAAGTTGTTAAAGTTCAGATGGTCAAATGGGCAATAAACTGTAATAAGGAAATTTCAGTGGAAGCTTGGGAAAAGGTATGGAAAAATGTAGTTAAGATTTCAGCATGTACCACTGTGCGTGAAAATGTATACAAAATGTCGTATAGATGGTATTTAACACCGAAGAAGTTGGCCAATGGTAATGCGGCTCTCCCAGCGTGGCAGAATGCCGCTGAAGCTGGGAGCCATCCTTTGAAGCCCCGCCCAGTGGAATGGAGACAGTCTCCCTTCCCGGGCATCCTGGGCTTTGCTGGGGGGGGCGGAGCCAGGAGCCGTTTGCTGGCTGCTCCGCCCTTCCCTAGCTTCAGTCTCTTCGATCGCTCGGAGAGGCTGGAGTGTTTTTTCTCGCCTTCTCCGAACGTCGAAGAAAAAACGCCATCGGCCCGGGTCTCTGCCGCGGCTCGTTTGGGAGCGACAGAGGGGCCCTGGGACGTTGGCGGAGTATTGCCGCGGCTACGGCGCGTCGTGGGGGCGAGCGGCTGCTTGAGGGCCGCATTTGCGGAGGTGCGCCGCCGCGCCTTTTCACTGCGGCAAGTTACACATGCACTGGCCCCGTCCATGCCTCGGTAGCCCGCGGGTAGTAGGGGTGGAGACCATCACACACATCCCTCGTGTCACCCCCCGCATTGTTCATATAAGTCCTGCGTTTCCCCCCACCCCTCCCTTCAGGAGCATATTCAGTGGCAGGGAGGGGGATTATTGCCCCCCTGGGTCTTATCAAAAAGGTGGGCACTCCCTGGCGCTGATTTGTCCCCAGCTTTGAGTGAAAGTTTCTGGGAATCACATTGTGCTGACTGGCAGCAGCGGCCATTTTACTGGTCCCTTGGGCTGCCTGGGGTGGTAGCCATTTTAAGTGTTTTGCTCAGGGGCGTTCTTAGCGCCTCCTAGTGGCAGATCACGGCTGCTGTGCATTTATAATTGGGCTTAATAATTTGGGCTCTTGTCGCCACCCAGTGGTTGAATTGGTCCACCTGATCTGGTGGGGTTGTGAACAGTCGGATACATTATTACAGTCTTCACTGAAGGGTTAAATTTGATAGCAATCATGCCGCCCAAGAAGGGTGTGGGTACGTCTAAAGGAAAGCAGCCTGTTAAAAGGCCGGCGCCGAGGAACCCACCTCCAACCTTGTCTTGCTCGGATGATGATGAGGGACCGAGCAGGTGGGAACTGATGGAGTGCCTTATGGCTCTCGAGAGGGCAAAAGGGGGCATGGCGGTTGCCGTGGCGCCCGCTCAGCCACGTAGAGTCGCCAAATGGGTGGCCAAGGTGGCCTTTAAGAAACTTTTTGCTTCTCGTCTTTCTGCCCTTGAGCAAATGTCAGGTGCGACAGCGAGCGATGGGGGTGAAGTCCTGGAGCATCCGTCCGGGCTGGAAGGTGGGGCCGACGTCTGCCAGGAGGAGCAGGATGACAGTTGGCAAGTTGCCATCGTGGTGGAACCATACGTGCCTGAGGGTAAGGATCCTCTGCCCCAACAGGGCACTGCTTGGCCCTGGGGGCCCTGGGGGCAGGCAGCCGCTTCGGGAGTTTCCACCCCCTCCGTGGTGAATGCTTACCCCTCTCAGGGATGGCCTGCGGCGGGCCCACCACTGTGGCCGACCTATACCAGTGGAGCAGTGTACCAGCAGCAGCAGACTTCAGTCCTGCCTTCTCCGGGCAGTGCAGTGGGGTGGGATGGGCATTCCCTTCCACCTTCAACAGCAGGATGGCCCTATGGTTACGTTAATCCCATAGGTTTAACCCCTTATGCTGCTCAAGGCTACGGCATGGTCCCTTATAAGGCATTGCCCCCAGGTGATACTGCCTTGCCGCTAGGAGATCACTTGACGCAGGCCACTAGAGAAAGAATCATAAGGGGCGAGTATGTGGACGTCTTTACCCTTCTCTTCAGGGATCTGGAGAAGAGGGACAAGAACGATCTTGAAGACAGGGACAAGGAGAAGATCCGCTGGTGGCGGATTGACAGGACCTGGGCTCATTGGTTGCCTGGGCTCCTGGTTTATGCCGGGGTTTTGGCCAGGGCGCAGCCACATAGGGCCCTCCCCGTTTCAATACATGAATATAATATATAGGGGGTACACTGATTTTGAGGGGGGGGCCTGGCTTCGTTACGACGAAGAATTCCGCATGTGTGCGGCTTTGACCCCTAGCTTGCCCTGGGATCAAATACAGGTCCAGCTCTGGGTGCAGATTATGGCCCCTTCTAAGTCCACCACTGGAGATAGGACTGACAGCAGGCATATGATTATTAGGCCCGCTCAGGGCTCCGGTTCCCACGCCCTCGCGGGGCAGCAGGTTCAATCACGGCTGCTCTGCTGGGACTTTATATCCAAGGGGGTGTGCCAGAGAAGGGCGTGCAAATTTAGGCACGAGTGCCCTAACTGCAGGGGTCCTCATGCACATTCCGCCTGCCCCAGGGGACGCCAGGGAGGTCAAGGTGGAAGACGTTTTGGGGGCGGTGGTGGCCAGCAAGGGCCTGGAAAAGGGGCCCAGTCCAGTAAGGCTGAGGGTTCTTGAACAGCTGCTTCAAGCATACCCAAGGCGCGTGGATGCAGAGTATTTACGTTTAGGTTTTGAGTTTGGTTTTAGGATCCCTTTCCAGGGTCCCAGAACACCTTTAATGGCAGCCAACCTTAGGTCAGTGGCCGGCATGGAAGATGTGGTCCGTCACAAGATTTTAAAGGAGTGTGCTGAGGACAGGGTTTTAGGCCCCTTTGATGCCCCTCCTGTCCCGTCCGTGAGGGTCTCTCCTTTGGGGGTGGTGCCAAAGAAGGCGCCGGGAGAGTTCCGCCTTATTCACCACCTGTCTTTCCCCAAAGGGGGATCTGTGAATGATGGCATCCCTGATGAACTCTGCACAGTGCACTACACTTCCTTTGACCAAGCGGTCAAGGTTGTGCGCTGGTGTGGGGTGGGAGCTGAAATGGCAAAGTGCGATATTAAGTCTGCCTTTCGACTGCTCCCTGTTCACCCAGAAGACTTTGATCTTCTGGGTTTTGCATTTGAGGGCAAGTTTTATATGGACCGGGCCCTGCCTAGGGGGTGTTCCATATCTTGCTCCGCTTTTGAGCGCTTCAGTTCCTTTCTGGAATGGGAGTTGCGTCGCCGCTGTGCCTGCCCAGACACCGTTCATTATTTAGATGACTTTATGGTGTCTGGGCCTGCTGGCACGGGGCAGTGTGCCAGGCTACTGGCAGGGTTCATGGAGCTAGCTGAGGAACTGGGGGTTCCCTTGGCTCATGAGAAAACGGAGGGACCAGTGGTTGTCCTGACATTTTTAGACATTGAACTTGACACGGTTCACCAGACTTTGAGATTGCCATTGGAGAAGGTGGTAGACCTTAGAGACAGGTTGGAAAACTGCTTGAGTAGAGACAAGGTGTCTCTCCTCGAGTTGCAGCAATTAGTTGGCCATTTAAACTTTGCGTGTAAGGCAGTGGCGCCTGGGAGGGCTTTCCTTAGGCAGCTGTGTGATGCTATGGGGAACTTGCGGTTACCCCATCATAGCTTGCGAATTAACAAAGGGATGTGGGAGGATTTATTAGTGTGGAAGGAATTCCTTACCACCTTTAATGGGGTGACCTTTTGGAGGGAGGAGCTGCTGTTGGAAGCAGAACTCCAGGTCACCTCTGATGCCTCTGGGTCCACAGGCTTTGGAGTCTTTTTCGGGGGGCATTGGTGTGCTGACCAATGGCCCACAGATTGGGTAGCCCAGGGATCGTCCAAAGACCTTACGTTTTTGGAGTTCTTTCCCTTGGTAGTGGCTGTGTGGCTTTGGGGATCACAACTGGTGAACCAAGCTGTCCACTTTTGGTGTGACAACTTAGCTGTAGTGCATAATAATAATAATAATAACATTCGATTTATATACCGCCCTTCAGGACAACTTAATGCCCACTCAGAGCGGTTTACAAAGTGTTATTATTACCCCACAACAATCACCCTGTGAGGTGGGTGGGGCTAAGAGAGCTCAAGAGAACTGTGACTCGCCCAAGGTCACCCAGCTGGCTTTGTGGAGGAGTGGGGAATCAAACCCGGCTCTCCAGATTAGAGTCCCGTGCTCTTAACCACTACACCAAACTGGCATGTGGTCAACACCATGGCATCTAGATCCCCCAGGGTGATGAGGCTGGTAAGGGTCTTTACACTGAAATGTTTACAGATGAACATTTTGTTTAGGGCCAGACACGTTCCGGGTGTTAACAATGGTGTGGCAGACGCTTTGTCTCACCAACAGATGGAACGAATCTGGCAGCTTGCCCCCTGGGCCGACAGGCAGCCGGCAAGGATGCCCCAGGAGCTGTGGGAGCTTGGACGGTGGAAGTAAATAGAGCAATCCAGCTGTCCATTGCCCCAGTACACACCGGGCCTACGACCGTGCAGTAGGGCAGCTTTACCAGTTCAGGGCGTCGGTGGGGCTCCAGCAGTCATGGCCCATCCTGCCTGAGCACCTGATGCACTTTTGTGTAGTGCGGGGACTTGTGGGGGCGGGGACTTGCTGTCAAGTCTATCAGGGGACAGCTGGCCGCTTTGGCCTTTGCCAGCAAAGCACGTGGCTTACCTGAATTCATGGGTGTTTTCAGGATTCGTAAGATGCTGGAAGGCTGGGCCAGGGACATAAAAATGCCACGTGACCCGAGGCAGCCTATCTCCCCATCAGTGCTGAGGGGGCTGGGGTCAGCGTGGGCGGAAGTCTGCACATCCATTTTTGAACGGAAGCTTTTCCACGCTGCTGCCTTAACGGCATTTTTGGGGCCCTACGAGTAAGTGAGCTGGTGGCCTCATCGCGTACAGACGCGTACAGAAGTTGTTAAAGTTCAGATGGTCAAATGGGCAATAAACTGTAATAAGGAAATTTCAATGGAAGCTTGGGAAAAGGTATGGAAAAATGTAGTTAAGATTTCAGCATGTACCACTGTGCGTGAAAATGTATACAAAATGTTGTATAGATGGTATTTAACACCGAAGAAGTTGGCCAATGGTAATAGCCAGATGTCTGATAAATGTTGGAAATGTAAACAGCATGAAGGTTCATTCTATCATATGTGGTGGACTTGTGATAAGGCTAAGCAGTTCTGGGGGGATATAGTTAAAGTTATGTCATATATTTTACAAAGGAATATAAATAAAACCCCGGAATTGCTGTTACTATGTATGAACCTAGAAGATTTTGATAAAATGGACAGAGTTATGGTGTTTTATATGATTACGGCGGCCAGAATGTGTTATGCACAGATGTGGAAGACTTAGGAGATACCATCTTTGGAAGATTGGATTTTGAAAGTTTTGAATATGGCAGAAATTGACAAATTAACAAGGAAATTGAAAGAACAAGAAGAATTGGACTATACATTAAGCTGGGAAAAATTCAAGAAATATGTGGAGAAAAAGTGGGACATGAAGGGGAAACTGTGGTCTTTGGAGAATTAGGGGAGATGGAAACTTACTTAAAAGGGGGTATATTTTACTGTATTTTAATGGATTAGTATAGTATATTTACAGGGGACTATAAGTATGAGTAACAAGGTTATAGGGAGTATATGTGAAATATAGACAATATAGTTAATTGGTATGTAAGGAATAGTATGTTACATATATATATGTAGTTTTTTTTTAGTCAGTATATGTACCTATTATTACTTATATAATTTTTATATTTTTAACTAAGATAAGCAATATAGTTAGTGTAGATAGTTAAGATAAGTAAAGAGATTTGATTAGTATGTATAATATAGATATATATAATATAGTTTAAGAATTTATATGATATACTTTTTAGATTAAGTTGGGTATGGAAAACTGCGGGGAGTCACCAGAAAAAAAAAGGGGGGGGAAGGATGGGAAAATGCAATGGGGTGGATAATGATAATGATTTTTATGTTTATGTTTGTAAACCCATCCAATAAAAAATTCTTTAAAAAAAAAAGAGACTAGAGATAGGCACGAACAGCAATATGAACAAAAAAAAAGCCACGAACAGCCCAATCTGCTGTTTGTGTTTGTTGCTGTTCATTGCTGTTCGTCAAGCCAGACAGTCTGGCACCTGCAATCAATTCCCTTGGCAATTTAGGTAGGGATTGTCTGAACTCTGTCTGAACTCCTGCTGTTGCCCTGGAAACACCAATCTAAGCCCAATTTAGCTTGATAGGCAGGTCTTCCTTTCAAGTGTGGAGCACTAAATTTATTACAAGGGAGCAAAGAGCAAGGGGGAGGGAGGCTCCCAGCTCCGGCTTAGTTTGCAGACAGTGGAAAGGGAGAGAGTTGCTGTTGGCATTTTGATAGAGAGAGTGCATTGGAGCTTGAATTTTCTTTGTGTGTGTTGGGATAGGGATCTACCCTTTCAAGTTCCAGGGCTACTGCCAGACTCTGGGCCAAGCTATTATTTATTGTTGGTACCTTTCCTGATGCCTGCTCAGGTCAGATTTCTGGGAGTGGTGCAGTAGGGATCTTGACTTGGATGATGGCTGGAGGAGAGCCTGCTGGCCCCTATGAACAGCCAACCACGAACATGTTCATGAACAGGGCCATGTTCGTGGTTGTTCGTGAGTCCCTGTTCGTGGATGGCAACAAACAACAACCATCATGTTCGGGTTTTTTTCTGTTCGTGCCCATCTCTTATTGAGACTAGACAAGGTCAATATTGTCTGCTAAAACTGGCAGCAGCTCTCCAGGGTCTCAGACAAAGGTCTTTTACATCAACTATTATCTGATCCTTTTAGCTGGATATATTGGGGATTTTTTCTGGGACCTGCTACATACAAAACAGATGCTCTACGCAGCACCATCCAATCCAAATAAATCTATAGCACATCTTGTATTCCATTTTAAAACTGAAATTGCAGACTTGAGTCTTTGCCATCATGTCCTGGGTCAACCTATTTTCTCTTTCCCTTTTCCTTTCCCTTTCTGATGAAGAGTGAACTAGAAACATTGCATGGTATTTTGTGAAATCCTGGTTGATCCCTGTAGAAGATGTTATATAACCCCCTCCTTTTCTTTTTTAGAACATGCATTCCTGTCTAAGCTAATTTCAGGTGGGTAGTCATGTTGATCTGTAGTAGAAGAGCAAGATTCAGGTCTACTAGCACCTCAAAACTCAATTTCCAGGAGATGAGATTTCAAGAGAGAGAGCTTTTACTCTCAAAAGCTCATATCCTGGAAATCTAGTTGATCTTTGAGATGCTATTGGACCCGAATCTTGCTCTTCCAAGCTAAGTGAGCAAGCTGGTCTCTATGCAAGGTCATTGTACTAGTTTTGCCACCACTGAGGAATGGCATGGGGATGCCATTGGATATTGGATCCTGAAGCACTAGTTAGAATATAATGCTTTTACTAAGCAGGTAGATCTAAGCTGCTCATTGTAATAGAGGTATCCACAAATCAATTACTCTAGCATAATCTAAAAGCCACCACTCCTTAAAGATTGTGGTTTGCTGAGCAAATCTATAGTGTACCCTGCAATACATGGAATGATGTTAAGTTGTTCATTCACTTTGTTTGGTGAAGAAGCTTTTTGCTGATAGGCTTGACCCCATTATAAGTTTACTGACAGTGACTAGAGCCTACTCTTAGCATCAAAACTTCATGACATACTTCCTTTGACTTAATGGGAATGGTTTGACAAAAGCATTGCCATTAAAGTATCAAGTGTGTCAGAGAGAATGTCATCTGTTCATAGGTTAGAGTCTGTCAACAGATATTCACGAGACATGAAAAAACATCCTAATGGCTGGTACTGAAGTTTTGGTCACAAGTGCCAGAATGTGTGACTGTAATCCAAGTTGCTGAGCTTTAAATGTCCAAATGAGAAGTAGTGATTGGTGACTATCTAATACTGTCAGCTATCAGAAACATTAATCAGATCAAGAAAGTCACCCCAAGTGACTTTCAGACAACTACCTAATGTTCATTGCTCTGAGAAAGCATACAACCAGTCCCTGCCTGCTCACCAATATTACTGTCACTTTTTCATCTGGGAAACAAACCTCACTATGCCTGAATGCCAGAAATGGATACAAATATCAGGCACCCAGCTGTGGGGCAATTTGTTTTCCTTCTGGAAGTAAAGGTGGCAGCAGCCAGAGTGTAAGTGGAGATGGACAAAGATAGTGTTCCATTTGTTGGTGTGTTAGAAACCAGTTTTAATATAAAAAGAGACAACACACTCACAACAGTGTGTGTGTCTTTTTACAGGTCCATTTTCAGCCATATTATTGGGAGATTCATGTTGAAATCTTAGTGTCAAATGAAGAACAGTGCCTTTAAAGAATCCTGTTTCATGCCTAAATTTAACTGAGGGTGAATATTGTGGAAATATTTGGGAGGCAGGGTCTGAAAGCAAATATGGTATTGTTTTAGCTCAAGTATTCTGGGATTATTTGGCTAAATTTACCTTTTGTCCTTTAATATGATACATCTTGTTTACCTCATGGCCCACAATATAATGGTGATTAGGGTGCAGTGGGGGAGTCCTGCCCCAGACCTTATTATTCTATATACTAACAATCATATATAAGATGCTCCACAATCATATGTAAGAGGCTCATATATAAGAGGCTCAACACTGGTCACTACCTGCAATGGTCCCTGACTTTTGGCTGAATTTCTGATGTTCTAGAACAGTCACTCACATTCTAAGTGCTGAAATAAACTATCAAAGAACACTGTTGCAGCTGCTATAAAGAAAGCTAGACTAGCAAATCCTCACGCTGAGTGCTGGAGGAAGTAAGGCTATGCTGTGTTACCAGGACTGAAAGGTCAGAGGCAGGGTACAGGACAGACGTGACAGCTGTGGCAAGGGTGGAAAGCTGTGGGAAGATGATCCAGAGGAGGATACATAAATGACAGAGGCCTAGAAAACAGTGTAGCTGAAGAGTCTGAACTGGAATCACAGGAGAAATGGGGGAAATAAGAGAGGAAGCAAAGAGGTAAAATGTATACCTGGAGAGCTCTTTACCATTTTAAAGGTAATATGTCAAATGCTTTGCTGCGATAGCTCTGAATATAGATTTTGGCCTAAAATCTGAAATCCATTTGTAATCTAGAAAGTATGTTACTACAGGTCTATATACTGCTGAAGACTTGAAAGGCAGCAACGTTACCAGAGCATGTTTATAAACTTGGTTGCAAACTTATTTTATAATTTGGAAGTTCAAAGGAATCACTGGCCATGAAAATCACTTGAACTGAGTGGTATTTTAAAGTATCTAAATAGTTGCTGAGTTATTAATAGTGGGACTTTCACATTCATTACTGCCATTCCTCACTTTGTGGAGTGTCTAATTAAAGGAGTGATGGAAGAATTGCTGTTTGCTGTTAAACACTGTGCTGGTTAAGAGGTGTGAAAGGAAAGGCTCTTTTCAGACATTTGAAACCTTAATGGATTATGTCTATCAGAAATCTTCAATGCAAATGGAATTACCAACACCAGTCTTCAGCCATGACAAAGTATAATGAATGAAAATTAAGCACTGTAAAATTTACATAGGAATTTTCTCCAACAGCCATGGTATACATCCATCTAAAAAAGCTAAAGCAGCATTTTGCTGGAAAACAGATGCTTTTCTTCTACTTCAGCTAATTTTAAAATGTGCAGAAGGTTGTGTTTAATTTCAAAGTGATTCAGGCCTCCCTTCTTCAGAGTATGCTTGGCAAAAAATCTGGATTTTATTTCTACTGGGATTTTATACAACTGTGCATTGCAGAAAGGATGCAGGTCATTGCTCCCTGCTGATTTTATCGTCCCCACAAATGAACATGCAGCATCAGCAAGCTCTTGGCTCACTTGTACATGTTTATGCATTGGTCAGGACCAGGTGTCATAGCTGAACGTATACATACTGAAAGCCTGAAGATACTTCCCCCTCCCCCTTAATATGGCTGAGTGCAGGGAGAAAGCCTGCTGATTCTGTATGTTCACTGCTGTGGAGAGAGAGAAAAAATCAATATTAGAGCAGAGAACGGCTGCAATGGTATACGGCAAAGTGTAACATTAAGCTGTTTCTGGATGGAAACAGAGCTGATTTATTCTTAATGACTTCACTTTGCTGACCATCAGGTTTTTGTTTCATTATTCAAAAGCAAACACTGAGCTAGCATTTTCTGAAAGTGCCAAGTACTCTGGAGTGGGAGCAAGAAAGCACACTGTGTGTCCTTCAGATGTTTGGTTTATTTATTACCCACCATTTCAGGGAACTCTGCTCTTGAAATGCATCTGTGGAGTTTCTTTTTGCCGTACTTTGAGATGCTGCTCTTTTTCTTGCAGATATGAGTCCACTCAAAAGTTACCCAAATCTGAACCTCCATTTATGTTCTATAAAGCTTTTGCTTGTACCGCATGGCTTCAGCAGTGCTGACTGACCTGATCAAAGTCTTCTTGGTTCCTCTACTTCCCACTTCTTCCCTGCTGTCCCAGGTTAATGTATTCATACAGACCAGGGAATTTAAGGATGCCAAGCAGTCCAAATTTCTTTGAAGGTGTCTCCAAGTCTTGTGCTTTGAGAGAAGGGAGTAGGCAGATAACACACTCAATGAGAAAGGCAATGCCAGTTCAAGTTGTATGGGGTTTTTTCCCCCATTGCAGCTCTTACATGCAGGTAGGAAGAATAATGCCTAGGCAATATTCAGATGTAACATCAAATCAGACTGGGGAGCACATACTTTTAAAGAAACTTCACCTCCACCTCCATCCCACCCTCATAGTTGACAGTATGGGATTGGCTGAGTTCCTTGGGGATGAGCAGGAATTTGGGAGGTTCCATCAAATTAGCTTGGATGGGCTTTCTTTTTCATCTGCTTCATACTGTCTTTCTCAGGTGGCTGTTTATCTTAAATAGACAGTCATGGGACTATGGTTTCAGGAATGTGTGGGTAAATGTAAGCTAGGTACAGAAATATGGTGTCCACCCTAAAAATGAAGGGCATTCATCCAAGCCAGCTACGTACTGAGTGTATGGCCACACCCAGTGGGGAGGGAGCTCTCTTGGGTACTGGGCAGCATCACCAGAACTCTAGCTGTTATACCACATGAGAGGAATTAAGTGATGTCCAGAACATTTCAGCACAAATTCTGTGTAGGCAATAAAAAGCTGAGCTAAGTTTGAGCCAAGACGTGTTTGATGTTAGTAAAGCAACATTTGGTGTACTGTTAGAGCTGATTCACATAAACTGGGGGAGACAGAAATTAAATGTAGTTAATTGGTTGATGCAGATCAGTTTAATAAAGTAAGAACATGAGCAAAGCCAAACTAAAATCACATCAGTGGTCCTTCTAGTCTAACATCCTGTTGCACACAGTGGCCTACTGTGTCTGAAGAAATTTCACAATGTAATCAAGTAGTTCCTTTTGTTTGTCCTGAACTTATTGTCCATAAATTTCATTGGATATCCCTCAATTTCAAGTAGTTTGGAAGAGGGTGCAAAAGTCATCTGTGCACTCTTTCCATTTCATACAAATTTTAAAAGTCTCTAGCATCTCTCCCTCACCCAGCCATCTTTTCTCTAAACTGAAAAGTCCCAGAATTCATTTAAGACCATAAGAACATAAGAGGAGCCCTGCTGGATCAGACCAGTGGTCCATCTAGTCCATCATCCTGTCTCACACAGCAGCCAACCAGTCATTATGGAGGGCCAACAACAGGGCTGAGGCCTTCCCCTAAAGTTGCCTCCTAGAACTGGTCTTCAGAGGTTCACTGCCTTTATACATGGAAGTTCCCTTTAGTCACCATGGCTAATAGCCACTGATATACCTATCCATAACTCTGTTATCTCCTTTTTAAGCTGTCTATGCCTGTGGCCATCACAACATCCTTTTGTAGCAAATTCCACATTTCAATCGCTGTGTAAAGAAGTATTTCCTTTTGTCTGTCTTGAATCTACTGTCCATCAACTTCATTGTATGCCCTTAAATTCTACTATTATGAGGGAGAAAAATTCTTTCTGCCCACCCTCTCTACCTCATGCATAATTTCATAAACCTCTGATGTTACTCTTATTCGCTCTTTCCTAAACTGAAAAGTTTCAGACTCTTCTGCCTTTCCCCATAGGAAAGGTGTTCTAACTCCATAATCATCTTGGTTGCCCTCTTCTGTACTTTTTCCAGTTCTGCAATGTCCTTTTGGAGATACGGTGACCAAAACTGCACACAGTATTCCCAGTGAGGCCACATCATAGATCTGTACAGGGGCATTATAATAACTGGCCATTTTATTTTCAGTCCCTTTCCTAATAATCCCCAGCATAGAGTTTGCCTTTTTCACTGCTGCAACAAAAATAGAAACCCAAGGTCCCGGGGAAGATATATAGAAACTATTACATATAAATATTTTTTATATAAGTGTAAAGTGTTCAAGTGCAAAGTACAATAATAAATAGCAATAGTAAATAGTAATTTCCAACAATAAATAGGTAATATCCCAATACAAAAATATATTTTTATCTAAGAATCTTCTTTAGTGCAAGCAGCAGCTGGGAAGTCCAAACACAATAAGTCCATCCACACCCTAAATAAATACTTATTTCTGTTCTCTTGCAGGTGTGTGGACACAAGGTGTTCCCAGAGGAATATATGAATCCAACAGGTAAGTATAGGACCACTTTAAGCCGTCATTCAATAATGCATGTTCTTTTGTTTTCTTTCATGTAGATGGATCCAAAAATATCAGGAATAAGTCCTGTTAAGAACCTGACAAGAGACCAGCTGATTAGGCTTGTTTCATCAATAATAATTTCATTAGGGGTCCTCCGTCAGTTCCACCAGAGATCACCAGACACACTTGCAAGCTCTTGTGTGTCTGTCCTGGTGCACCAAAAGACCAAGCCGTGAGCCTTTCACTGCTGCAGCACACTGAGTTGACACTTCCATTGAGCTATCCACTACAATACGATGGATTCTTTTCCTGTCAGCCTCAGCAAGTTCACACTCCATTAGGGTATAGTTAAAGTTGGGATTTTTTGTTTCAGTGTGCATCACCTTACACTTACCTACACTGAACTTCATTTGCCACATTGTTGCCCTCTCAACCAAACTGTGGAGCTCCTTCTGGGGCTTTTCAGTCCCCTTTGTTTATCCAGTTTTTAATCCATAAAAAGACCCGTCTTCTTATCCCATGACTTAGGAATGTTTGATGAGGAACTTGTCTGAACCTTTTGAAAGTCCAAGTAAATAATATCCTCTAGGTCATCCTTATCTACATGCTTGTTCACTTTCCCAAAGAACTAAAGCTTAGTGAGGCAGGATGTACCTTTGCAGAAACCGTGCTGATCATGCATGATCACTTCTCTCCACATCATATGCTAGATCACATCATTAACTAGAGAGAGATTCTTGTACATTTTAGGAATAAAACTCTCAGTCTTTCCTATTAGATTCCCATTCAGAAAACCCCCAAACTGTCCTAAGTACAAACAAACAAAAAATGTAGAAACTAGATATTATCTTAATGTAAGGAAAGAGTCAGGATGGAATATACAGCATACACAAACTAGAAGCATGTTGCCTTTAATAGCTCTTGCAGTTAAGCAGAAGGGGAGATTGTGTACAGTGGCTGAACTTCTCAAATAGCCTTTTTTTCTGTTCATCACTGTTTTTAAACCTATTTCAGTATCTGCTCCCATGCAGATTATACATAACAAGGCAGCACATAGCATCAAAAGACTATATAAAAATTAAACTAGGTTTATAAAATGGCTAAGGGGTGAGAATGTCATAATATTCTCTAATTATGGCCATTTCTACACGCTGTTAAAGAGATGGCCCACTCACTGAACTCTGGAGGGTTTTTTTCACTCACTCCTTACGTCTCCAATTTCAAAGTGGAAGCAGGCAGTTTGGCTTCCATTTTTTCAGTGTCTTTTAGCCAGCACAGGAAGGTGTAGGAGATTTTGTTCTCAGAAATAACAGAAGAAATGGAAGCCAAACTTCCTGCTTCTGCTTTGAAATCAGAGATGTATGGAGTGAGTGAAAAAAAGTCAGAGTTCAGTGAGTGAGCTGTCTCTTTAACAGCGTGTGGAAACGACCTATGTCATAATATTCAGTATTTGCGGAAGAACATTGCTTGCTAATGGGCATTTCCATGTATGGAAAGTATATGAATGCTCTAGGAACATCTGGAATTTCTTTTTCCCTCTTATGAAGACATCCTAATTCAAGTCTGAATAACGGGGGTCCCATGAAGCTGAATATAGCACGCTGGGCAAGCATTATAGTCTATGAGATGTTTGACTAACAGTGCAATCCTAAACAGAGTTACTCGAGTATAAAACCATTGATTAGAATTACACTAGGATTAGGATTACACTGTGGCCGAATCCACATTACATGTTTTTTCCCGCATTTTCCCCACCTTTCGTTTTTCTGAGCACCGTTCACACCACCGTCATAAATTTCCGGTTATTTATCGCATTCCACCCGTTTTCCCCACAACAGATTATTTGCGGGTTTCTCATGGGGGACGTGAACGCCTCGAAGCGGATGTTTTGCATATTTAATTTAAAATTTCCTTACTTCCGTATCTCCGAACGATTCCTGCATTCCTATTGGCCAAGTCCGCTTACAAGCATTCCATAAATGCCGATCCACCATGTACTGTCCAACTGCTCTGCAATGTAAAATTTGGCGTTCCCGGAACTGTGATTATTTCATGTCCTAACTCTTTATTAGAATTATTCCTTTTTTTTTCTTTCTCCATAATTTTAAAATTTTTTTTGATAAAAATAAATGCCATATCGAAATTTCACCATTATGTTCTATCAGAGCAAAGATTTTAAGGACGGCCATTGTGCCGTTTCGTGTTTCCGGGGGGGGGGGTGGAGGAAGAGGTGTTTTCAACTTCCTTCTTTTACTCAATAATTTGGTATATCGATAGCACGATAAATATAAAAATATATAAAAAAGGGGGCACCTCAGATTGCGGCGTTTCCCGCACTTTGACAAATCCTGTCTAGAAGAAAAATTTCATGTTCCCATCTCATGGATGAGACGCATTTCATTTTTTGGGGAACATGCTTTGCCCCAAAACCCATCCCGCACATGACTGCCCTGGCTTGCTACCGTGAGTTAGCCGAATCCTTGCTTTACCGATCACTGGTTCGATGTCACGCAGCACTGGAGCAACATCCTCATGATTCAAAAGTGCATCTGATGTTTGCAGACCTGTCCTCATGGGGGCAAAATCAGGAATTCTGCTCTGAAATGGTATGAGCTTTATTTAACAGAAGACCACAAATTATTTTTGGACATAATCCTGCTATCCTGCACATGGACAGCGATGTGCAGAGATACTCATTTTGGGCTCACCGGGGAGCTCAGGACCAGTGTACCTGACGTGCTCTTCCCATTCTGATTGTGCCATGGCTTGTCCACACCCATCATCTTAAAATTGTTTTTCTGTTTCAGAATGAGAACTCCACATCAAGATAAGATGTTTACTTTTGTGTGTGTGTAAAAGTTGAAGCTTTCCAACCAAACGCAAAGCACAGTGCATGGATTGTGTTGCCATGTATTAAACTTTCCAAGCATGTTGATGTGATGCTGGTGACCATGCTCTGATGTGTGAAAACACACTACTTGTAACTTAAACTTTCTGATCTCGGTTCTGCTTTTCAGCAGTGCTTGGACATTCGTGAAAAGGAGATGTGAACTCATGTTTGACAGTACACAACCCTAAGGCTAATACACGTTTTACAAGCTTTGCTCCTGTGCTTTTAACCAAATTTCAAACAAGGGGATTCTCCCCCACCCATACCACAGTACGGCTATGAGCACCCCAGTGATACCCCAACGACCAATAAACTTCAGGATTGTTTGATGATTCCATGCTCGCCGTTTAACCCCAGAACTGTGTAGATTCACCAACATGTTTATATATTGAAAAACCTAAATGTACACACCAATCATGACATCAGATCCCCTCAGAGCATGTTTTGTGGTTATTATGATCTCTCCTCTGTAGCCCTTCAAAAGAAGCACATGTGAAGTCTGACAGGCTAATCCGGCTCAGCCATTGTGGATCACTTGAGGGAAGACCTCCAGCAAGGCTCGCGATTGTCGAGGTGGGACGTGGCAAACCACACGTTTTAACCTACTCTCAAGGAAAATTTACCTGTGGACACCGTAAGCGGTCTATGATTTTGGTCACCTCTCAATTGGCACAAGCCATGCTACGGATGGCTGTGCTGCGGATGCAGAAACGGCAGAAAACAACTGTTTTCAAATTTGACAATGCTATCTTTTCTTAAAATTGGCCGTCATTGTACATCACCTATTTTTGCTACTTCGAGGACAAAAATGTAAGCAAGTCACAAACAAACGACTACCATTAAGCTGCACAGTTATATGTTTTTTGTTAACCATGCACTGTGGAAATTGTGGAGGGTCACGCTTAGGATGGGTTGCAGAGCCAAGATTTAACTTCAATGAGACTTGTCCAAGGGGGCCCACTACCTCCAGCGAGAAGTCTGAACTGGTGCTAAATGTTTTCACATATTGATTAAATTCATTTATATTTTGAAAATGATCTGCACAAATTAGATCAACCTTATCATGATGAATTTTCCTCTTAAAAGCTGGACTTTAAACACTATGTGACATGCTTATGTGATTCTTTTCATGACTGGTTTTATTCAAGGTGGCACATCTAGTTTTAATGGATGTTTGAGCCGCGTGTGCTGGGGGAATTGTACTGTATGTAGAGTTATGTTAACACCAGGGACGGGATCCAGAATCGGCTTCCAAATTATTAACACGACTGCCTGAATTAATAATCTTAGAATTAGACTTTTGGTTGTTACACAAAGGGGTGATGGACTAGTGGATTTATACAACCAAGAATTGAGTTTTTATTACTTTTAAAGAATATTTAACATTACATTGTTTGTTAATAACGGGCAATGGGCAGTGAAGAAACAACTTTTTCAAACATATTTACATTGCAAAAGATCAAACGTTGAAATTTTTTTTACAATTGACTCTTGGAAGAGTGGCCAGAGGAGGATGCAAGAGAACGCTGCCGCTCCCGACGTTCCATAGCAGTCATTCGTCTCCCAAGCCTGCTCTCAGTGCTAGAGACCCTCTCTTGTAGACTGTTTACTGTGTGTGAAAGGGGGAAAAATTTTTTTAAGAGACTTGGGATTCCATACCAAGGGGTGGATCCACATGTAATTCACTCACTTGAGGATCCCAGTCTCTCTTCCATCCCCTCCATTGCCACCAAAATATCATCCAATGATCTCCTTGGGGCTCGGGTAGGAGGGGGTTCATGCCTGCTGGTGGACGGAGCATCACCGGCGGGTTCTGTTTGGCTTGCTGTTTCACCTGCTGAAAATAAAAGGGGAAGACAGTTTTATTCAACAGGAGAGAATTGGACTTTTTGCCACAGAGATGGGTGCCTTTCCGTATCGTGTCCTATCAAGATTCTCTAATGTGAAGTTTAATTGTGAAAAGATACACATAACATTGCAAGAAGACTTAGGGTTACTAGTTTTTGGTGTCCTACTTTACAATGGTGCCAAGGTATATCTCCATCACACACCGGTAGCGATAGGCTGACCTCTTCCTAGAATGCCTCCCAGAACAATCATCGGATACTTGCCTATGTAGTTGCTCAATCTACTTTTGTTCCCTCCTTCGCTTAATAGTTTTTGTGGAGAATTCAGTGGGGCTTGCATGCCGCTCCTCAGAAGTAGACCACTGCAATTGAAAAGAACACCTGCTCTCGCCTATTAAATATAGGGTCTTGACAGGAGAGGGACAAAACAAGGGAAAAGAGTAACCCAATACTCACCGGAGGGATAGTCTCCTGAGTCTTGGACGGTTCCCTCTGCCGCCGTTTGCTCCTCTGATCCTGCGGCCTGCTCATGAGAGGGCCCCTGCTCTCCCTCCACTTCACGGGCAACGGTCTCTCGGCCACGTATGAGCGCTGTTTGAAGTAGGAAAAAAACATTTCAAGCGCTTCCATGCCCCTCTGAATATGATCTTTACATTTCACACAAAAAATCTCTATCCAAAGCAATTGGGTGCTATTTCAAGAGGTTAGGGATTTCCTGCCCATTCCACTATGGATGTTGGTTTTTTAAGCATGTTAAGAAAACCCATTTTCAGGTGGGCATGCCACCGACGGATAGACTTTCGGTACTTGATAACGTTATTCCGAGTCAGCATTACTTTGCGTCACCGACGATGACTGGCAACCCAAAGGTGTTTTACGTACATTCATTCAAATGACATAAAAAAATGGTTGCCATTGCCTTTACGCTTTCGGGTTTTTTTATTTTTCCACTGTACAGAAATAATTTTAAACAAATTATGAAGAACATACCTGCGTGTCGCCTTGCCTGCCAGCTGGGTTTCCCGGCGAGATCCCAGAGGCGCATCATCGAGGCAAAATAAGGGGGCTTCCCACTTTGGCGAGGGATGCCCTGCCATGCCTCCAGCGCACCGTAAAATGCCGCCTTTACCCGCTTGAATTTAGAGCGGCACTGCTCTGGACTCCTGCTGAACCCGCGATCACACATCTGCCTCGACAGCCGATGGAAAACCAGCTTGGTGGGCAGATGTGTGCTCTTCATAACACGCTCCGATTTACCGGAGCATGCCACCAGGTCCAGCAGGGTCTCCACCTCTTCATCTCGCCAGAAAACACCCTTGGCTTTGGAGGCCATCTTATCATTTGAACGGGATACCAAAAATGTGATCTGCAAGGGATGAGCACGCTCTGGTAACGGCCCAGAAAATTCAGAAGAGAAGTCGTCTGTGATTGGTTACGTTCAAATTTTCTGTCCAAAGGCTGTAGGCTTTGTCTCAATGGCGGGAAAATGATTTTAAACTCCTTTTTTTATCTGTTCTTTGCAAACAGTGCACCTCAAACTTCGTTAAACTTGCTGCTCAACCTTTGCATCGCTCAACTCCATTTTCATGACTAAATTGTGTCATATGGTAACGGAGAAAAGGGGATGCGTGAAAGCCTATTTCCATTGGATGTTGGTTGACCTTGGATTGGGCATTAACACTCTGATTCTCCTCTGGGACGCATAACTTCACTTTCTTTCACAACAGATAACTTAATCCGTCACAGTCCCTCGAGCAGCGCACGGTGTCATTCGATCAGATGAACGGAGGAACGTTTTTTTTTCTTTTTTGGTATAACGAAATTTTGATGTTTGAAAAAATTAAAAAATAGAGAAAACCGGTTGGCAAGTTCTGCGCATGCCACCCAACACACCATTCTTCCGGCGGAAATTATTTGCGCGGGAACATTTGAATGTGGTCCAGGAGAAGAACGCAGAGGATAGTAAGCGCTTGCTTCCTGTTCTGCTGACACAGGTTTCGTGAACAAAGGCAGAGCCAGCACTCATCAAAGGTTGGTGGAGGAGATCATCGAATCTTCAAACTCTTGAGAGATGGCAGGCGTCGGTCACAGCGTTCCTCGCTCTGCAACATGGAGGGAACGCGAGGTGCTTGACTTGCTTTCTTTCTGGGGGGAGGAGAAGATCCAAGAAGCCCTTAGAAGTTCACACAGAAACTTGGATAATTTTGAAAAAATAGCAAGACAGATGGCCTCCCGTGGGCATCGTAGAACTGCAGTAGAGTGCCGTAATAAGACAAAAACCATGCGATTGGAGTATAAACGAGTAATTGCACATAATGCAACCTCCGGAAACGCTCCCATGACATGTCCCTATTTTCGAGAGCTGGACAGTATTCTCAGAGAAGACGCAAGCGTGAAACCAAAACGTATTGCCAGAAGTATAAATTTTGAGTTCTGCTGCCCGCATAACGATGTTCCAGCAATGGTGATGGAAGGCTCTGAGGAACTCTTTACTCACGAGTACGTCACCATCAATCTCGATCCAGTTAGGAGCTCCTCACCTGCGTCCATTAGTGAACGTGAGTAAAAATCACAAATCTCAAGTTTCCAAACTTCATAAAGAGCACTTTTTCTGTTTCAAAAAGAATTCCTTTCAGACACCCCCCTTTTTTATTTAATCTTTACAGAGAACAACTCCTCATCATCGGCAGACAGTGCTGCGGAAGACCTAGACTGAACAGTTGATGGCCTGGTGGACAAAGGTGAGCATATATTGTCATGAAAACCAATCCTACTTGATGCATGGGTGTTATAATCTGCAACATCCAAATGTTGGTTGTCCATGAAATAAAAAAAAATTATTCTGTATTTTTAACTGATTCTTGGTTTGCGGCCATTCTCACATGCCGCACTCAATGCACGCTTATACAAATGCTACCTAATGTTGTGCAAGCAGAATTTTTTCTGCAAAACAACTAACATGAACCTTTTCCACCCACCAGAAAATGAAGATGCACGTGCAAACATGGATGAGGACGCAAACAGCGACTCCGATCTCCCGTTGCACCTTCGCACACGAGCAGTTGCAGGTTTGTTAAATCGATTGCTATGATGGTTGGAACACCTCGATGCAGAAACGGGAAATAGAATTGCCTAAATCTCCTCTCATTCATCTGGATGAAGTGTTTGTGAAATACCTGCACCTTTCCCAAATTTGGAGCCTATTTTTTGGAGCAAAACGGAAACATCATATTATGGACAGAAGGAATGGATGTCTGTTACTGGTTATGGCGTGTGTTGTGATACCATCACTTCCAAAGCCCCTTTGTGTCCTCTCTGGGAAAATATTCCATTTTGTGGTTGTTTATAAATTTCACACTGTGTTAATGAAAATAATGTCTCTGAAGCCGCAAGATTAATGTCCATGTTGCGGGACTCCACCAGTGTTTTAATATGTTTGACTATACTAACCCTCACACACATTTCCTTTTTTTTTTTTTTGAAAAATTTTTATTGGGTTAGAATCCATTATTTCCACATTTACATTCAATTTTCCCCAATTTTTTCATCTCTAACCCCCTCCCTCCCCCCCTTTTTGTTGACTTCCAGCAGCTTTCCAACCCTTTGTCCCCTTTCCCTTACTTTTATTAGCTTCCTCTATCTAAAACAAATATATATTCTCCATTATTCTAAGCAGTACATCCTTAACTATTTTTAACATTATATGCCCAAACTGTAAGCCTTTGTTTCCATCTTAGATAAACAATTTATCCCAATTTTTCAATTTCAGGTATTTCTATATATCATAAACCATATAGATCATACATTCGTTTATATCAAACAATTTGACTTATTCTCTATATATATTACTCATTCTATCTTTTTATAATAGTTCTATATATCTCTCCTCACGTAGTCAATCAATTTGACCCATCTATATCTTCAGACATTCAGTTTGGTACAAAACTTATCAGAAAAAAAAGAAAATATTGTTAGTTAATCGCTCCTTATATTTAGTCCTTATAATTAATTATTTTCTCTATGTTCTGTTTGTTAACCTATATATATCTATATATATGTCAATCTATTAATCTGACTGCTTATTAATTCACATTTATCTCTTCTCCCCCCGGTAAAGTCTCCCCCCTCTACTTCAATACTTCAGTAGTTCTCAAACTGCCACAGTTTTCCTCCCACCTCCCATTTCTTCTCCAGGTATTGTTTCAGCTTCTCCCAGTCTGTGTTGAACTGCCCTGAGTCCAGATCTCTCAATTTTCTTGTCATCTTGTCCATTTCAGCCATATACAGCAATTTGTAAGTCCAATCTTCAATAGTTGGCACTTCTTGTACTTTCCATTTTTGCGCATACAAAAGTCTAGCTGCTGCTGTCATATAAAATATCAACGTCCTGTGTTGGGCTGGAATTCCCTCCATTCCCAAGTTCAGTAGCAGGAGTTCTGGGTTCCTATTAATTTGAAATTGTAAAATTTCACTCATTTCTCTTATTATTTCCCCCCAGTACTGCCTGGCTACCTCACACGACCACCACATATGATAGAGGGAGCCCTCATGCTTCTTACATTTCCAGCATTTATTAGAAGTATTCAAATTCCCTAGCGCAATCTTCTTTGGTGTCATGTACCAACGATAGATCATTTTATAAATGTTCTCTTTGATATTAATACATGTCGTTGTCTTCATTGTAGTTTTCCACAAGTATTCCCATGCCTCCATTGTTATTTCTTTATTAAAGTTTATAGCCCATTTCACCATTTGTGTTTTAACTATCTCATCCTCGGTATACCACTTCAACAGTACTTGGTATACCTTGGATATTCTTTTCTTATCTTCTTTAAGAAGGGTCTGCTCTAGTTCCGAATTCTCTATTCGTATACCTCCCTTTACAGAGTCCGAATTATATAAGTCTCTGATCTGTCTATACTGGAACCAATCGTAGTTAGGTGATAGTTCCTCTTGTGTCTTTATTCTAAGTTTGGATACTTCAGTTTTAGTTATTTCTTTATACGTTAAACATTGTTGTTCATTATCAACAGCTCTCGGGTCTATCACCTCATATGGAACCACCCACAAAGGGGTTCCTT
Organism: Eublepharis macularius; assembly: GCF_028583425.1. Classification (NCBI taxonomy): domain Eukaryota; kingdom Metazoa; phylum Chordata; class Lepidosauria; order Squamata; family Eublepharidae; genus Eublepharis; species Eublepharis macularius. The sequence continues at coordinate 88,897,608 of NC_072794.1, read as the reverse complement.
CTTGTAGATAAATTCTGTACTTCTTCCAGATTATGTATAGACTTCTCCGAACAAAGTGATGCAGGAACATCGAGTTGACCTTTACTTTGTCATGCCATAAATATGCGTGCCATCCAAATATTTTTTTATATCCCTCTAGGGCTAATAGTTTCTTGTTCTTTAATGTCATCCATTCTTTCAACCAAACTAGGCAGATTGCATCATGATAAAGTCTCAGATTGGGCAGTTGCATTCCGCCTCTTTCCTTTGCATCTTGTAAAACTTTCACTTTCACTCGAGGCTTCTTGCCTGCCCAAACAAAATCTGATATTTTCCTCTGCCATTTTTCAAATTGTTTGGAGTCTCTGATGATTGGTATTGTCTGTAGCAAAAACATTACTCTTGGTAACACATTCATCTTAACTGCTGCAATCCTGCCCAACCATGACAAATTCAATCTATTCCATTTAATCAAGTCTCTCTCTATCTGAGTCCATAGTTTTTCATAATTGTTTTTGAATAGATCTATGTTCTTTGCAGTTAATTCGACTCCCAAATATTTCACTTTACTTGTTACTTCACAATCCGTTGTTTCCATTAACAATTGTTGTTTCTGCTTAGTCATATTTTTGCATAATATCTTTGACTTCTTTTTGTTAATGAAGAAACCTGCCAAGTCTCCAAACTCCTTGATCTTATCTATCACTCTTGGCATGTTCTCCAATGGGTCCTCTACAATTAACATTATGTCATCCGCAAATGCTCTGACCTTGTATGAATAGTCCTTTATTTTTATTCCACGAATTTCATCATCTTGACGTATTTGTATCATCAGAATCTCCAATACTAAAATGAACAACAATGGAGATAACGGGCAACCTTGTCTTGTTCCTTTACTTATCGTCAATTTCTTGGTCAATTCATCATTCACCACAATTGCTGCAGTCTGGTCTCTATAAATTTCCTTAATTGCTCTGATGAATCTTTCTCCCAATTGTAGCTTTTCCATAGTGGCAAACATAAAGTCCCAGTTTAAATTGTCAAACGCTTTTTCAGCGTCAACAAAGAAGAAACCAACCTCTTTGTCACAACGCTTGTCATAATATTCAATAGCATTGATCACTGTCCTTAAGTTGTCTCTTATTTGTCTGTCTGGCAAAAAGCCTGCTTGTTCCTCCTCTATGACTTCCGAGAGCCACCCCTTCAATCTCTCTGCCAATATCTTCGCAAAAATTTTATAGTCATTGTTGAGTAGCGATATAGGTCTATAATTTTTCACATTAGTCAGGTCTTGGCCCTCTTTTGGGATCAATGATATATTCGCTTCACTCCAAGTTTCTGGAATCCTTTGATCCCTTAAAACCCCATTCATCACCTCTTTTAGGAATGGTGCCAGTTCATTAGCCATTGTCTTATAGAATTTAGCCGTAAGTCCATCTGGCCCTGGCGCCTTTCCTAGATTTGCAGATTGTATTGCCTTACTTATTTCCTCGTCAGTTACTTCACTATTCAACTTATTTCTCCAAGCTTCCGAGATTTCTGGAAGTTTGGTTTTCTCCAAATATGACGCTATTGATTCTTTGTTTACTTCTTTTTTATTATACAGCTTAGCGTAAAATTTATAAAAGGCTCTACTAATGGTAGCCTGCTCCAAATACGTTTTGTTATCTTCGCAAATTTTATTTATTATCTTCTTTTCCCTTTTCTTCTTCAATTGCCATGCCAGGTACTTCCCAGGTTTATTAGCACCCTCAAACGCTTTTTGATTCAGTCTTTTGAGATTCCACTCCAATTCTTTATTGCTCATTGCTGTTAGCTGTTCTTGAAGTATTTTAATTTCCTGGTATACCTTCTTTTTCCCTGGTCTCTTTTTTAGCTGTATTTCTTTGGCTTTTATTTTCTCCTCAATCTCTTGTCTTTTCTCCTCTTTCTTCTTTCTTGCTCTACCATTTAAGTCCATTAGTATGCCCCTTACAACCGCCTTGTAAGCGTCCCAAACTTTATTGGTTGGTACTTCTTTATTCACGTTGTATTGTATAAAAAACTTTGTCTCTCTTCTCAGTATTTCCATATTCTCTCTTTCCTGTAACAAGTCCTCATTTATTCTCCATGCTTTCCTTTTTCTCTTTTTTCCAAATTTCCACATAATTGGGTTGTGATCTGAGCCTACCATAGGCATTATTTCTACCTCCTTGGTCCATAATGCTAAGTCTTTTGAGGCCCAGATCATATCAATTCTTGATAATGTAGAATGCCTTGCAGAATAAAAAGTAAACTGTCTGCTTTTAGGATATTCTCTCCTCCATACATCTTCAAGAGTCTCTTGTTGAATCAACTCAAAAAAAAGCTTTGGTAATAGTCCTCTTTTCTTTTGTGCCGTTGTAGTCTTTTTGTCTAGTTCCAAGTCTGTCACTCCATTGAAGTCTCCAGCAAGAATTATCTGGTCGTATGCAAGATCGTCTAAATGCTTCCTTAAATCCTCAAAGAAGCTTTCTTTTGCACCGTTAGGTGCATAAAGTCCGACTACCAACACTCTCTTTAAATTCCAAATACATTCCACTGCTACAAATCTAGCTTCCACATCTCTCATAACAAATTTTGGCTGTAGCTCCTCTTTTATGTACAACACCACTCCTCTTTTTTTCTTGTTGGAGGCCGCTACATATTCTTTGCCCAATTTTCCAGATTTTAAATATTTTACATCCTGCTTTCTGATATGGGTCTCTTGCAAACAAACAATGTCACATTTTTGTTTTAGTAGCCAGTGAAAAGTATTTTTCCTCTTATTCGGTGAGTTTAGTCCATTTACATTCCAAGATAATACTTTACACTCCATACTCATGATCTTGTTGGTAAGTCTTTTTCATTGTCCTTAATAAATCGCTCCATCTCTCGCTCAGATCTGATGCGTTTTTTGGCCCCTCCAAACTCAAAGGACACTCCTTCCGGTAACTCCCATCTGTACCTGATTTTCATGTCCTTCAAAATCTGAATTAGCACTTTATATTTTTTCCGGTCCAGTAACACTGATCTGGGCAGTTCCTTCATTATAATAATCGTCTTGCCATCAATCTCCAATGGATCTTGAAACTGTTTTGTCACAATCCTCTCTTTCATATTTCGTGTTGTAAACTGCACAATCACATCTCTTGGTAGTTTCCTCTGGGTTGCTATTCTCGAATTCACACGGTATGCCACATCTAGGATAGCCACAACTTCCTCCTCCTCCTTCCCCAGGTACTCAGCCAACACCTCAGTCATCTGTTCTTGCGCTGACTTTCCTTCCACTTCTGGCAAGCCACGAAAACGTAGCTGCTTCTCCATATGTTTAGTTTCTGCAACTGACATTCTCCCCTTCACCAATCTCATCTCTGTTTGTTGCGTGTCTGCTAAATTCTCCATCGCGTCTTCTACTGTTTTAACTCTCTGCTGCGTTCCTTGTAATTCACTTCGTATTGTTTCCATACCTTTTTTCACTTCTGACAGCTCCGATTTTACTGTCTGTGTAACCTCTTTAACCTCTTTTATCAGCTCCAATTTCGTGTCCTTAAGTTCTTTAATCATATCTAAAAGTTTTTTGTCCAGGTTTTTATCCAGGTTTTCTATTGCCAATTGCCACTCTTTTTTTGACATCGTGGGGCTTGCTTTAGCTCGCTCCCACGAATCCGCTCTCTTCCTTAACTCCGTGGCGTAAAATTTAACGTTTTTCTATTTTAAATGTCCCGGTCTTCTTATAGAAATTAAATTTTAAAGAGTCCAAAATGTCGGGCGTCTTTTCTCTATGGTTTCTCTATGATTTTGTAATCCAAGATGGCCTACTTCCTCTTCCGCTGAAGCCGCGACCCTTCCCCTTTCAAAAATGGCGATTCCCTACTTCCTGCCCTCCAGCAAGGGCCGCTTCTCTCCAGCCACTCTATTGTTATTACGCACTTCCTGTCTCCCGTCTTCCCACAGCAGATCTCGCGATGGTGTCTTTTTCTCACAGCTCCAAAGCCACAGGTATTCAAAACAATAGTCCCATTTCTTTAATAACTTCTTTAAACTTAGTCTCTTTTTAAATTCGATTCCTGCCGAGTCTTCCCCTCCTTTTCACTAGTCTGTTGCAGTTTAAAAATCTACTTTTTTTCCTCTCTGTTTTTATCAATCTGTCCCGTCTCAGAAGATAATGATCTTTACCTTCTCTTCACTTTTCTCGGGTTGTAATCGCTGTTTCGATTTTAAGTCCTCCTCTCAGCTTCTTCCCCCAATCGATGCTTGGGTATGTAGGTCTTATGCCAGCCGAATTGGCCCCAAAACTGCCGCAGAGATTATAGCCAACCCGTCGCAAGGTGGGACCTCAAGGATCGGGGGGAGACTCGTTGTATAGAGCCCCCCTCGTCCGAGATCTAGCTCACCCTAGGGTCTTGAGCGTTCTTTGCCTGCTCCCCGCCTGAGAGCAGTCGGCCGCGGGCTATTTTCACCCCGCCGGCCGGTTAAAACGGCAGTCCGGTCAGCTCCGCAAGTGGAGCTGCGTTAGACCTCCATGGATCCCAAACAGGAAGTCCCTCACACACATTTCCTACACCCTTAAGAGTCGTGTGAAATCTGAATTCGTGACCGCAACCACACCATTCTTGTGCCACACGACCACCATTGCAGCATGAATTCTGTTGATAACCAGAGGTGTGGAACAAAATAGCAAGCAACATGTGGTGGAAAATTGGAATGTTGAACCTCTTTTAACAACAAACATGTATGTTTGGCATTGAACCAACTGTCTGTAGATAAATTCGATTAACTTATTTTTCCTTTTGACATCCAGGAAGAAGCAACACTTGCCTAGCAGAACTGTCGCCCGGCACAAGGTTAAGCAACATAAAGAACAGGAAGTGCAGGAACGCAGCTCTTTATGGTGTGGCGGATCAGATGCTGAGCCACTCCAGGGAGGAACATGATTCTCAACTGGCTGAGTGGCGTATTGATCGTGAATTAATGTGTGGTTGGAAGGCAGAGGAAAAGAATATTCAGAAGGAGTTTTTGGAGGAGACAAGGAAGGAGAGGGAAAATTTCTCGCAGGCTTGGAAACAAAATATAGAGGTAATGGGTGATGCTGTCAAAACACTAAGAGCACTAGGAGAAATGCTTGCCCAGCAGAGACAACAGAATGCTGTTAACAGAAATGATGTGCAGAAAACTGCAGCCAGCACCAATGCTGTGTCAAAGTCTGCTGCAGCCAGGCACTCATGTGTGGGAAAAGTAAGGGATAGGCTAACACTCTGAGAACAGAGCTATAACTTTGCTTTGTTGAGATGCTTGATCCAATTGTGCATAGAACAGGCCACACATTAAAACCTTTTTGTGCCCTGTCTGTTCCTTGATCACAATATAATTATCTGTCTGTTAGCTTTATTTACAATTGACAGTTTCAATAAACGCATCACAATTGTGTTAAGAGACAACCATGTGCGATTCCTGTTTTCGATCTCTCATATGTGAGCAACATTTTTTTGTATTCAGTGTTTAGTATGCAATCACAACAACCTGATTGATATATGATTTTCCTGAGTACGTGTGAACAATCTTTCTGTAAATAAACCTCCTCTCTTCAATGATGACTTCCTTTGATTCTCACGTGCTGGTTTTATGTTCCAATCTCATTACCTATGTCCATAGTGTAAACTGTTTTATAAGCTAGTTGGATTTTCAACACATGCCTGGACACAATATTTTTATTTTTCACCATCACCTATGTATGATTTCTTAGATATATTTGCAATAAAATTACTGTTGATTCCAGGAAACCATTGATCGAAATTCGAGAAGTTAGGGAATCCAAGGAGAGATCCTAATAAAACCGCGAGTGGATAAAAATGCACACAGGGAATAATTTCTGCTCTCCATAATTCCAGATCTCTAATTAGACAATGTTGACAATCACATGTCCTCACCATGAGGTACAAACCCATAGCTTGGAACTGTGATGAGTACCATCACAAACAAAGCTGCTGTTCTGCCAAAAATACTGGCTACGGATTGTTACCGAAGGTATGGCCCAGATGAGCAAACTATAAAGCGGTTTGTCATCTTGAATTTAACTCACTTTTTTTTCCCCTTTGATTGAGAAAAAGTGTTATTTTTGGGAGATTGGTGGTGATGGATGGGATCAATGTAACTTTCACAACAGACCTCCATTCCCCGACGAGGTGTTGCTTGCAGTCCAGAACTGGCACGGCTACTTTTGGACTAGCACCACAGTCACGCGGTTCATGCTTAGAAAAACCATTTTAGCTTCCAAAGGGTTGCTTGAATCTTGTAAGATTTCCCACTTGGTCCTGACCACCGCCCTTATCTCATTGATAACCCGTCAGCAAAGTGTCAAGGCATGACAAGTTAAAGGAATTTCTGTTGTGGCAGGCTGCTGTGGCACCAACTGCAAGCTAGAAAGTCTTATCTCTATGCAGGGTCAATTAGAGTGATTTAATTGTTGATTCATCGAGGGTCTCCCCAGCACACAAGCACACTATGCTCTGCAGCTGTCAAAAAATATTGAAACAAATATCTTTCAGAAGTCAACATCGCAATAAAAGACACCTAGAGATGGTTTACTCTTAAATTTTGAAAAACACCTTTTTATTATACAGAACCAAAGAAAAAGGAGTTGGTCAACATTTTAGTGGTGTGAAACAATAGTTTTCCCATTGACAACAAAGCTAGGTATGTTATCCAGATGATAAAACAACAAACAAGATATCGCAGCAAGTCTTGCCCATGCAGGACACTCAAGATCTAATGCAAGACATTACTGCTATGCATGAATTTGGAGAGTGCATCACGCACCATCTTTCCCTCTTCCAAATGGCGGCGGTCTGTGGTGTTCTGTGGCTCCTCCAGCCAAGATAGTAGAATTGGCGCTGGACTAGATTCTCCGCCAATTATTGGGTGCCCTTTTGTTTCACAAAGGTTGTGCAGCACCACACACGCAGTCACAATGGTGACCACATTTTGTTCCCTGACCTGCAGTCGGTGATCCAGACACCTCCATCTGGATTTCAGCTGACCGAAACAGCATTCGACCACGTTCCTGGCCCGAGATAACCTGCCATCAAAGCGACGGTGGACTGTGGTTGTGGCAGATCGACCGTAAGGCTTCATCAGCCACTTTCGCATTGGGTAGGCACCGTCCGCAATAACCACCAGCGGAATGCGTACCCCATCCACCACAATGCAGGGGTTTCCTGGCAACAGTGTTCCTGCATCCATTGCTGCGCAGAATGCGGAGTGGGCGAACACGAAGGCATCATGGTTTTTCCCACTCCAGCCCACCTCCGCATCTACAAATCTGCCCTTGTGATCCACCGTGCCCTGAAGTAAAATCGAAGAATAATTCTTTCTGTTTCCATACTGGTCAGGACGCCCACCTGGAGCACAGATAGGGATGTGTGTGCCATCTATGGCACCCACACAATGTGGAAAGCCAAGCCTTGAAAAGCCGTCCATTATCTGTGGTAGAAAAAAAGGGGAGATTATCATATGACAGGATTCTTTTTATTAGCACAAATATTCACACAACCTCTGCATGCACCGACAGGTAATCCCTTGGGTGAACACTGGAATTGATGTGTGCACTACTTGTCGCTGGAGGTTTGCTCTCCGCAGGAATCATTTATTGGTTTGTCTAACCGACTGTATTGTACTTTAAGGGAAGTCCTGCTAGCTGAGGAATGTGATAGAGAAATAGGGTGATAATATCTTATAGAGAAGGAAAATCAGGTTTTGTTACTGAAACATCAATTTTTATATAATGCCCATAAATGAAATTTCATTCATATCAATAGAGAAATATAGTGTGGACATCTAGCACCTCTAACTTTTCATGCTTGTTGTGGGTTATCCCGGCTGTATTGCTGTGGTCTTGGCATTGATGTTCCTGACGTTTCGCCAGCAGCTGTGGCTGGCATCTTCAGAGGTGTGGCACCAAAAGGCAGAGATCTCTCAGTATCAGTGACACTGAGAGATCTCTGTCTTTCTGTGATACACCTCTGAAGATGCCAGCCACAGCTGCTGGCGAAACGTCAGGAACTACAATGCCAAGACCACGGCTATACAGCCCGGAAAACCCACAACAACCATCGTTCTCCAGCCATGAAAGCCTTTGACAATACATCTAACTTTTCATGTTTTGTTTGCAAAAGACATCCCATGGAACCTATAATATATTAACAGTGCATTTTTTTCTTCAGACAGATGTGAGGGTTGTGCATAACATCCCAGGGCAACATATTGGTAGACAGCCCCCCCCCATGCATTTTTATCAAATTTTTTTTAGGCAAAAAAATATGATCCCCCGGGCTCAAATAAATCTGCTCCGAACATTGCAACAGTCAGCTGATGGTTTGCACAATTGTATCCATAAACTTAGATCGCAGGGCAAACTGCAAAATAAAATCAACACTCACATGACACAAAGAATCACTGTAATGTGCACTCTAAAAGGCTTTTTACAAAAAAATACCACTCTGCTTGAAAAGATTCTCTAGCAAGGCATTATCAAGTTTGATATAACATTGTGGTGCAATAACGATTTTATGCTGTATCAATATCAAACTTACTTCTCCGATTGCACCGCCAAAGGTCACGGTCTTTGAGACGAGCTCCATCTCTACTGCGAGGCAGAACTCCACGACTGCTGATGCAACGGTGGATTTCCCTATCCCGAAGAGATCACTGGCCACCTGATAGCTGGTTCCACTCGCTAGCCACCAAATCGCCACCGCGACTCTTCACTCGACTGATATCGGGCTACGAAGGCACGTTGTTTGTCGCTGGAGCCTCGCTCGCAGAGCCTCCACAAGTTCAAGGAAAGTTGTTTTAGACATTCTAAAACGACGCATCCATCTGTGATCGTCCCAGTGCACAAGAACAATGTTTTCCCACCAGTCTGTACTGCGTGGGTACACCCAGTGCTCCCTCGGCTCTTCCATCACTGCCAACTGAAACCAACGCTGGATGCGATTGCGCCTCCACCTTTGTAAACGTGACAAGGCATAGTTGGTGTCCGAATTTTTAAACAGGAGTCTGGCAGCGACACGACGCCTCTGAACATAGTGTTGCCTGTAGGCGAGCATCATCTGTGCAGTGCACTGCATCATGATCCAAATCACATTAGACATCATAGCAATGATAGGATCCATGACTCTCGAAACACCCACTGCCACCAACAACTCCAAAACCAACCAGCCACTAACACCCACAAAGAGAATTTTCTTACATGCACCCCTTTTTATAGGCATTTCAAACATCCCGCCTGAAAACGCTAACCAATCGTTACGAAAGCGATCATGTGGTATGTCGCTTTAATTATCTCCCCTAATACGGACAAATCGAAATAACGGAAAACTTAACCCCACCAAAAAAATTCGAAAATAGGACGGGAAACTTATCCGTCCAATGAAAATATGTCACATAGTTTGGATGATTTTCTTTATATGGCTGAATCGAAATAACGGTAATCTGCACTGGGAAAATAAAAAAAAAGGGGGCGGGGAATGAAGGAACCACCCAGTTCAACGGCTTCTCAAGAGGGAATGTGAACGGCGGACGACGCAAGATAAACGCATTTCAGAAATGAATGTGAACGGAGAGGAGAAATTTGCGGAAAAGAAACACACGGATGTTGTGCGTTTGAAACACGGAAAATTGGTGAGTGTGGATTCGGCCTGTAACCGCCCCCCCCTCCCCTGACCGAAGTATGAAGCAAAAACAGGACACTGGCTGTGCCTGTGATGAATTGCATGAACCTTGTTTTGTCACAAATTGTGTAGCCTTCCCTATTCATAAGAATGTGAGTTTTGAAAGTACCTGCCATTTAATATTCCCATTACTTGAAATATGACATCTTGAACTAAGATTTACTCTACCTTCTTTTTCCAAACCCCAGATTTCACCCAGTTATACAGAATACTAAAAACAATGACTGAGATTTATAGATGGCTCACTATTTCTTTAATTTAAACTCAGATTTCCCAACTGGGTAAATTTTGTCTTGGTATAATGTCACTTTAACTAAGTTTTAGCAAAGCAGGATCTTGGGTAATTGGAATTGCAAAAGTTTTATAACTCATAAAGCAATATGACACTTTCCTATTATACAATACTTCTGGATGTAGCTCGTGCTCATTAAGATTGATTATACTAAAATTGCACCATCAAAATCTTAGTACTTTTTGGGGGGGAAGCACCAGAGAGATACTGAATAATGAAATGTTTTCACAGAGCCATAAATATGGAAGGGGCCAATGACAGCCTAGCCTATCAATTACTATTATAGCCCAAACCAATCCTGCCACATGCCCAAACACACCTGTATCAGCTACAACAGCCAGATTGTTTGATAGGCTTGCATCTGACAGTGTCATTAAGTTATTTATTTATTGACAAAATTTATGCCCTGCCTTTCTGCCCTCATATGGACTGCCAAGGTGGCTAACAAATTAAAAACATACATAATAAAGTCACATCTTAGAAATCATTAATACCAACAAAGAACAAATCATTAAAACAAAACCAGAGCTAAAACCCACAAAAACAACAATTCTCTTTACCAGGATTAGGAATAAATTAAATTATTTCTGAGAGATATGAGAAGCATCACACTCCAACTGTCTGCAAGGTATCAGCCCAATTCTATATACATTTATTACCTACTTTTAGTGGAGCTTACTTCTAAGTCTGAAGAAGAATCAGCCATTGTATTGACTCACACTTTTCTTGACTGAAGTCTACAAAGATTAATTTAACAAGGGGATTGTGGCTCATTATAAGTTAACTACAATAAAGAAAATATCTACATCCAGAGGCAGTATACCCCTGAATCCCAGATGTCTGGGCCAAACCATAGGTGATGGCCATCTCATTTAGCCCTGTTTCTGGCTTTCCAGAGGCATTGCCAATGTTGGGGGTAGGGGGAATGAAAAAATGCTGGAGTAGATTAACTTTGTTTAGATTAGCAAAGTAGCTCTTATGTCCTTATGGGTATGCAGAGTAGAATACATTGGTTACTTTTAATCTAAATGATAAATGAGATTTAAAACAGATGGCAGTTAATAAAGACAACTACAATTGTAATTCATTTGTATACTAGTCTTCTGGACAGATTAATGCCCACCTGAAGTGGTGAACAAATCAGTATTATTATCCCCACAATGCAGCTGTGGAATTGAGGCTGAACGGTGTGGCTTACCCAAGGCCAGTTGGTGAGTTCATGGCAGTAGTGAGATTTAAACCCACAAAGTGCATATGTGCAAGTCTACTTCAGAGTACCATAACTTTCTTGCTGCTATTACCATCTCACTCTTGTGCCAACAGTGGACTTTCTGCACTTCCTTATTTATTTAATTGATTTGATTTATACCCCGCCCTCCCCACAAATGGGCTCAGGGCAGCTAACAACATTCATAAAACACAGTGGATTAATAACAACCATAAAATCAATAATAATCTTTAAAAAGTCATTAAAATAGCCCAGGCGCAGGCTATTTAAATAAATATTTGGGGGGTTGTATATGGGCATAGTAGATGGGCATAGTAGATGGTCGAGGGAAGCCCCAGAAAAAGTGGTGGTCTTAGATGGAAGAAGGGGGACACTTGCTGGCACTCAGCCAAAGGCCCAGCAGAATATCTCCATTTTACAGGCCCTGTGGAACTGTAACAGGTCCTGCAGGGCCTGGATCTCCAGGGGGAGAGCGTTCCACCAGGCTGGGGCCAGGGCAGAAAAAGCCCTGGCCCTGGTTGAGGCCAGACGGATGTCCTTTGGGCAGTGGACCACCAAGAGTTGCTTATCTGCAGAATGAAATGCCCTGCAGGGGATGTAATGGAAGAGGCGGTCCTGTAGGTATGCAGGTCCATGAAGGGCTTTAAACACCAACGTTAACACCTTGAACCGGATCTGGAACTCCACAGGGAGCCAGTGCAGCTGGCACAGCACAAGATGAATGTGCGCTTGGATTGGCGTTCCAGTAAGGACGCGTGCCGCTGCATTCTGAATGAGCTGTAACTTCCGGGTCAGGCCCAAGGACAGCCCAGCATACAGTGAGTTGCAGTAGTCTAATCTGGAGGTGACCATTGCATGGATTACTGAGGCCAGGTCCCGGGGCTAAAAATAGGGCGCCAGTTGCCTGGCCTGTCGGAGATGAAAAAAGGCAGACCTGGCAATGGTTGTGACCTGGGCCTCCCTTGAAAGTATGGCATCCATGGTCACACCCAGGCTCCTCTCTGTCGGTGAAGGTTTCAATTGTACCCTGTCAAGGATTGGGAGCCGGGTCCCCAGCTTGATTGCCCTACGACCCAGACACAGAACTTCCATCTTCAGGGGATTCAATTTCAGGCAACTCTGATGTAACCATACTGTCACAGCCTCAAGACCCTTGGCCAAAGAATCTGGAGCAAGATCAGACTGGCCATCCATCAGCAGATAGAGCTGGGCGTCATCCATATACTGGTAACAACCCAGCCCAAAGCTGCGGGCTAATTGGGTGAGGGGGTGCATATAGATGTTAAATAGCATCAGGGAAAGAATCGCCCCCTGAGGGACGCCGCATACCAAAGAACGGCGAGTGGACATCTGTTCCCTGAGTGCCACCCTCTGTCCTCGATTGTGAAGGAAGGAGCTCAGCCATTGCAGGGCTGTTCCACGAATCCCCACATCAGCAAGGCAGTGGGCCAGAAGATTATGATTGACCATGTCGAATGCTACTGTAAGATCTAAAAGTATCAGCAGTGCCAACCTGCCCCGGTCCAGGTGTCACCGTAGATCATCTGTGAGGGTGACCAGAGCCGTCACCATACCATGGCCAGGCCTGAAGCCAGACTGGAATGGATCCAGGATAGAGGCATCATCCAGGTATACCTGCAGCTGTTCCGCTACCACCCTCTCAGTTACCTTACCCAGGAATGGAAGATTCGAAACTGGGCGGTAATTGGCTGGATCAACAGGATCCAGTGATGGTTTCATTAATAAGGGCCGCACCACTGCCTCCTTAAGTGAGTCTGGAAAAAACCCAGAACTCAGAGAAAGATTAATGATGTCAGCGAATGCTGTCCGAATCCCATCACCGCCAGTTTTCACCAGCCATGATGGGCACAGGTCCAGTGGGCATGTGGTAGGTTTCACAGCATGCAGGACCCTGCCTACTTCCTCCTGGGAGAGTGGCTTGAATTGATCTAATATCAACTCTGAGGACAACCAAGGGGCCCCCTGTTCACATACTGCATCAACCGTGGTGGACAGGTCCTGGCGGAGTGACAAGATCTTATTCCTGACACTATGGCATACTTTCCCACTCCAGTTTTCTTGTTTTTGCCATTACTCCTGAATTATATTTGTTACTTAATTACGTGCTGCCAATTTTTAAAAAATATTGTGGCCTACTCACTGTTCTCATTGGCAAAGTTGACAGCTTTAAGATAATGCTGGAAATAAGCTGAAGAAACAACAGACTTGTTTCTTGAACTCCAAATTTCAGACAGTTATATATCCTATTTTGCTGTATACATGGCTCTAAATCATTTAGCATCATCAAACCCAGTCTCTCTGCTTCATGGCATATTTGTCACAGCAAATATAGCACCTCCATCACAATGCACTGCCTATCTTAGACCAGGATTTCTCCAGATCTGTGAACATCTCCAATCAAGCTGTTTCTTCTGCTCTATTACAAATGATGAAGCTGTAGTGTGGAGCTATTAGCCATCAAAGGATAAAAGGATGAGTACTATGTCTTTTGCACATCTCTTTTTTCTTTGAGGACCAATAACAGTGTGTGCTTGGGGGAGGAGAGGATTAAAAGGATGGGAGGGGGATATGTATATTGTGAGATAAAAGTGAGATAAAAATTTAACAAAATAAATTTAATATTTGCCACATTTTAAAGCATGCAAATTGTGTAAAATTAAAATTATTTGCCTGTGTTTATGCAACAGTACCTCAATGTTAGAACAAGTATATCACTCTCTGCATGGCTTCATTAAACTATAGCCATGTACTCCCCGTTTCTTTAGTTCTTGAAGCAGTTATATGATTGGATCTGAGTAGACAATCTACCTGTTCCTGATCCTAGTGAGAAACAAACACATAACCAGGACAGTGAGCAGAAACAACTGTCCATTAAAATGTAGCTGGCTTGCTGAGGATGTTAGTTAATCTGATCTACAGCACTAAGCAAAATGATTTTTTATGTATTTCTCCAAGCTTAACATGGTAGCATTAATATTTAATTACCTTGGATTCACTATGATTTTAGTCCTGTTACTGTCTTGCCCAATTTACTGCTTGAGAAAGTTATTTTTAATCTCTTGCAGGAACCAAAACTGCACCCTTAGGAAAACCCTCCTATGTTGAACTGACTTGCTAAATTTCTGATTAAAGCACATGTGAAAGTGGATCCAACAGCACCATTTATTGGAACAAAATTATACAGTGATTTTCTGTTGTAGCTACATAGCCCTTAGTCAAACCATGATTTCTAAGAGATGGTATGGCCAGGGGCTGAGAAATTTTGCCATGGGAATGCTGATTCCCATGGTGAATATAATGTGCCTAAGGCAATTTTCTGAAAACTTTACCTTTATAGTATCTGTTTATGTAATTTATAGTCCACATTTCTCACTGAGACTCTAGGTAGATTGCACAGTGTAAATCAATGCAGTCACTAGGATGGAAATCCAAATAAGCAATGTAATAGGATTAGAGGATGAAGAAATCAAAACCAAGTGAAAAACTGGGAACAAAGCTATAACAAAGGAAATAGACCAGGTGATATATTACCCATTTCTTCTGAATGACCTATGTTATAACCAGAAAAAGTATCACAAGTACTTGTTTGTTTTGAGTCAATAGAGGCTCAGATTTAGGAATCATCAGACAGGCCTAAGCCAGTCAAAGAAGCTATACAGTCCTGGGCTGGCCATGGAAGGGTATCTTCTGCATGAATGCTGAAGTCTTGCATAACAATCGATCCAAGATGATGCCACTACTCCCCATATGCATACTGGCCAGGCAAGATCTGTATCACATCAGCTAAAGAATCCTTCCAATTCTAAATGAGAGGATGCCAGGGAATCCTTTCAAAGAGTGGTAAAAGGAATGCCAATGTGAAGGAAACTTAAGAGATGCTGCATATTTTCTGAATAGGGCAGCTGTCTAGTTCCCCTCCTAGCATGCTCTCCACTGTCACCACTTCACTAATTCCCTCAAGCTTCCTTCCCAGGGGCTCACAAGACCAGTGTTTCCCAACCTTTTTTCTATGAAGGAACCCTTAAATTAATTTTTCAAATTCCAAAGAACCTCTACCTATGATGGCAGAGTGTACAATTCAATTACTGCTAAAGTATTATTAAGAAAATGTATTTGTAACAATTTTATATATGTGTGTCAGCTTATGTCATAAGAAAAAGTGAAGCATTTTCCTGTCTTTTTTGTATTATCTATGCAGCCCCCCAAATATTAAAATATTAAATCAAAATAAAGTGTACTTAAACATCAAAATGAAGTTCAATGTAAGGTTTATTTTTAGTAAATACAGCTAAATATAAACTTAATAACAATAATATTTTGAGGAATAATTGGAACTTTTTGTGGTATTTCAATTTTTTTATTTACATGTTTATTCCACAAAATTTTGGAACCCCTGATGTTCTGTGGAACCCCAGAGTTCCACACAACTCTGACACCCACTTGAAAGGCCTCACGGGCAACTTCCCCCATTTTGTACAGTGCCTTTATGATGTGGCATCGTCTGCACTTCAAAGCACTGTAAAGTTTACACTGCACAATTTTTCCTTGTTTCACATTGGTTTCTTGCTATATCAGAAGCTGTATTTTAAACTGTACAACAGCTGCACAACATGATGCGCTCCTCATCCAAAAAGAACCCTTGAAAAAAATAATAAAAGGAAGCTCAAAAATCCTCTGCGACTTCCTTTCATTGGAAAGGAAGAGACATTGGCGAAGAATCCCACAAGTTTCCCTACAAATATCACACCTTTAAAAATTAATTTTAAAGGAATATATTTTATGCATGTTAGACATACCTTACATAGTTCCATGATTAACAATAGAAGGGAAGGGGCCTGTGTTACCATAATCTACTAGGTTTCAACTTAGAGGGGAATATATATCATTTTGGAATTACAGCTTTTTTTAAAAAAAGGCTCGCTCTGTGCATCACTTTCATAGATATATATAATGCAAAAAAGGGGAGTGAGGAATTGTTGCTTTATGCTTCCCCAAGCATGGTCTTTGCCAGCATGGTGATATAGCTATGAGGAGACTTTGTTGGGAGGATGTGTAAACCTTATTATAATTGCAGCAAGCCCTGACATGGTAATTGTTAGCCAGCTTACTGGAAGCCTTTTGCTGGGGAGAAATTGGAGTACAGTGCAACTGACAGAGCCAGAGATAATCAGATGAAATGGAATCCAGTGCAAGTACATCAAAATGAGTTCCACTGAGCTCAGGTAAGTATTTGAATATCAGATTGGTAGGATGTCAAAACGTCATCAATCAATGTAACATATTTTAAAAGCTTTTAAAATCAGATTTAAATTACAAATAAGGAAATCCTTTAACATACATGAAAAGGCTGGCAGGAACAATATTAGCCCCCATATCTCACTTGAATTGCTCATACTGTGTGATCAAAAGTTGGCTTAATAATTAAAGGTTTACTAATCCATGTTAAACAATCTTGAATTATGGCTAAAAGCCTAAAACACAATCATTGGGAAAAACAGGACAAAGAATTAGATAGCTAAACCATCACCTGTGACTTTTAGGATTTAGTAGTTTGCTTGTTTGGGCCGTTTTTGTTTTTTTTAAAGCAGACTAATTCATCTAATTCATTCTGTTAATAATTCCTGGAAAATGCTGCATAGTCTCTTTGGACAACATATACAATAGAGATTTTTCTATATTGGGAAACAAGGAGAGCGAATGGATTGCAAATCCTTGTTCTATTTATTGTCCTGCCAATATGTATCACAGCAATATTAAAACATATGCAGGGACACTTATGGATTGTATTTATGTTCAAAGAAGTCAGCTTCTTGCACTCAGTCAGACTTGATAGTCTCATTTTACCATTGGGCCTGTTGAAAATCTCTTGAGAATTAAAATTCTCATTAAGTCCACTGGAAAGCAGAATTTAATCAAATGTATTCTAAAGCTTACTGTTAAAAATATGCAACTATAAATTGAATTTCTGTTACTAGCTGGCACAGCTCTTTGGTGGCTGCTAAAGTCTTTTTTATTTATCATACCATGAATGCAAAACAGATGAAATTAAATCCTACTTCATCAGTGGCTCCAATCTCAAGGCATTACTTACCAGTGAAACTTTTTCTGCAGTAACCACAAAAACACCATCATGTGTCATCTTTCCCAGTCTTAAGGAACATCCTAATCTGAAATTGAAAGATAAATATTGCAGTTATGAGTCTTTCTGTCATGACTCAAATCATTTTCAAATTGATGAGATGTAGTCTTCTTACAATGGTAAAATGGGTCTAATGCAGGATAAAATAGCAGTTTTAGTCTCAGTAATTTTGATAGCAGCTAGTAATTTTCATGTACTTGTTACATTTCTCAGATGGGCAAAGATTACAAGGGAGAACACTTTTCAATAAGGAAAAAAATCCATTTTATTGCTTTTCTTTATACACAATATACTTCAGTTTTGAGAACATAGAAGGGGTTTTTTTAGTGGGGGTTTAATGCTGTAAATATAACAACATTGGGCCATTTGATACTGGAACTGATTGTATGATATTAGGATATTAAAATATTGATAGGAGCAACCAGGCCAGTTATAAGCATCCTGAAATGGGATTTTTTTAAAAAGTCAACCTGTGTTATTTCAAATTTGCATGCAAATAACTAAACTAACATATGTAAATGAGTATTGGAGAACAACAGCCTCATTCTCAGATGAACTCTGTTTAACAGTGTTCATTGTTTATTTTGCACTTATGATTGCTCTCTCCTCAGAATACTGTAGCATAAATGCCACCAAGGTTTCTACTTCTTTTTCTTCACAGAGGCAATGCAACTTCAGCTGCTCCAGGGAAAAGCAGGAATTCGATGGGCATGGCTTTCCCTCCATGGTAGTTGGAAAATGGAGCACCAACTGAATTTCTGCTTATCACAAGGCATATAGACCCTGAGAGGGGGAAAGATGTTCATCCCTGTTGAACTAAAATCTTACCTTTATAACTTTATAGCTTGCTCTACACTGTATGAAATCCCACCAGAATTCTTGTTTAAAGCTAGGCCTACATGTACAGCAAAATGAGGGGCTGAATACAGAGGCAGAAGAATGAATCACATAATTTAAAATGTCAGGAATATATCACTTAGTGGTAGAGCCAGTGTAGTGTAATGGTTTAAGTATTGGACTAGGATCTGGGAAAGCCAGTTACTATAAACCATCCCTTTCAGCACTCTTGCTCTTGCCACCTTCCCACTTCAACCAAGGAGGGAGTGGCTTATGTTCTCCTGAAACACCAAGCTATGAGCAAAACCTTCTCTACCCCACCCCTCAATTTGATACCCAATCCTTTGGTAGAAATATATGGCACCACCAACAGGCCTTTTCTTTCTACAGCTTCAATTCCCCCGGAGTACTCTTGGTCACTCAGAGGATTGGTCTGGGGAGGGGGAGATAGGGAAGCAAGTGTGGAACTGAATTCTTGTTTTCCCTTTGTGTCTCATTCCTCTGGTACTCAGCTCAATACTTTCTGGTCAGTGCTGGCTAGCTTATGGTTGTCTGACATAAACAGCCATGCATGAGTAAGATTCTCTAAAAGCAGGTGTCACACATCTGTTCAATTAAAGAAACAAGATCTTCATTAACTAATCATAAATCCTACTAAACACAAATAATTGGAATACTTGGATAACTGTCTCTAGAGTCAGAATAGTAAGAAAAATAATTGAAAGGAGTATTGCTAACTAATCTGACATTCATGCTTCACTTTTCCCTCCTGGAAAATGGACATAAGGTGACAAAAGCTTTTCGACAAAAAAGTATCTCTTGGCAACAAGCCTTTAATCCTTTTCTCCTGGCTAGGGCGAGTCTTGTCAGGACCAATCATACTCTTGGAGGTCAAGCTAAAGTTCCCCAGTAAGTCCAGTACTAGCCAATCATCCACAGTTCTGAGCTACTGATTTAAGGGCTCCAGGACGGGGCTGCTGCTGCTGCTGCTGCTGCTGCTGCTTCTACTACTACTACTACATCTTTCTCACTGAGATCCAAGGTGGATTGCACAGTGCAAGTGAAAATACAATATAATCAACAGCTAGGACACTCACTGGGCAAAGTACAATAATGAACAATAGTTAGTACATTCAGTGAAAGAGATACAATAGGGTACAGTAGTAGAAAATTTGAAAAACAAGCATAAAGCCGAGCACAGGAATGAAATCTTTCTGAAACAAAGCATAATTAATTAACATGGCATGTTTAGCAATGTGGAAAATTCCCTAATAGGTGCATGTCTACATCAGCAGACAGTATCCAACAGAGAAGTATACAGCATAAGAACCAGCTCAGAGAGATGCACTGGAAGGGATACAGCCCTATAATCTGGGTAAAAAGCCTCCTGAACAATTCAATTTTGCATAGTTTGTGGAAAGTCAGGAGAGCGGGAGCTTTCCTTTTTTTTTTTTTTTGAAAAATTTTTATTGGGTTAGAATCCATTATTTCCACATTTACATTCAATTTTCCCCAATTTTTTCATCTCTAACCCCCTCCCTTCCCCCCCCCTTTTTGTTGACTTCCAACAGCTTTCCAACCCTTTGTCCCCTTTCCCTTACTTTTATTAGCTTCCTCTATCTAAAACAAATATATATTCTCCATTATTCTAAGCAGTACATCCTTAACTATTTTTAACATTATATGCCCAAACTGTAAGCCTTTGTTTCCATCTTAGATAAACAATTTATCCCAATTTTTCAATTTCAGGTATTTCTATATATCATAAACCATATAGATCATACATTCGTATGAACAGTTGATGGCCTGGTGGACAAAGGTGAGCATATATTGTCATGAAAACCAATCCTACTTGATGCATGGGTGTTATAATCTGCAACATCCAAATGTTGGTTGTCCATGAAATAAAAAAAAATTATTCTGTATTTTTAACTGATTCTTGGTTTGCGGCCATTCTCACATGCCGCACTCAATGCACGCTTATACAAATGCTACCTAATGTTGTGCAAGCAGAATTTTTTCTGCAAAACAACTAACATGAACCTTTTCCACCCACCAGAAAATGAAGATGCACGTGCAAACATGGATGAGGACGCAAACAGCGACTTCGATCTCCCGTTGCACCTTCGCACACGAGCAGTTGCAGGTTTGTTAAATCGATTGCTATGATGGTTGGAACACCTCGATGCAGAAACGGGAAATAGAATTGCCTAAATCTCCTCTCATTCATCTGGATGAAGTGTTTGTGAAATACCTGCACCTTTCCCAAATTTGGAGCCTATTTTTTGGAGCAAAACGGAAACATCATATTATGGACAGAAGGAATGGATGTCTGTTACTGGTTATGGCGTGTGTTGTGATACCATCACTTCCAAAGCCCCTTTGTGTCCTCTCTGGGAAAATATTCCATTTTGTGGTTGTTTATAAATTTCACACTGTGTTAATGAAAATAATGTCTCTGAAGCCGCAAGATTAATGTCCATGTTGCGGGACTCCACCAGTGTTTTAATATGTTTGACTATACTAACCCTCACACACATTTCCTTTTTTTTTTTTTTGAAAAATTTTTATTGGGTTAGAATCCATTATTTCCACATTTACATTCAATTTTCCCCAATTTTTTCATCTCTAACCCCCTCCCTCCCCCCCTTTTTGTTGACTTCCAGCAGCTTTCCAACCCTTTGTCCCCTTTCCCTTACTTTTATTAGCTTCCTCTATCTAAAACAAATATATATTCTCCATTATTCTAAGCAGTACATCCTTAACTATTTTTAACATTATATGCCCAAACTGTAAGCCTTTGTTTCCATCTTAGATAAACAATTTATCCCAATTTTTCAATTTCAGGTATTTCTATATATCATAAACCATATAGATCATACATTCGTTTATATCAAACAATTTGACTTATTCTCTATATATATTACTCATTCTATCTTTTTATAATAGTTCTATATATCTCTCCTCACGTAGTCAATCAATTTGACCCATCTATATCTTCAGACATTCAGTTTGGTACAAAACTTATCAGAAAAAAAAGAAAATATTGTTAGTTAATCGCTCCTTATATTTAGTCCTTATAATTAATTATTTTCTCTATGTTCTGTTTGTTAACCTATATATATCTATATATATGTCAATCTATTAATCTGACTGCTTATTAATTCACATTTATCTCTTCTCCCCCCGGTAAAGTCTCCCCCCTCTACTTCAATACTTCAGTAGTTCTCAAACTGCCACAGTTTTCCTCCCACCTCCCATTTCTTCTCCAGGTATTGTTTCAGCTTCTCCCAGTCTGTGTTGAACTGCCCTGAGTCCAGATCTCTCAATTTTCTTGTCATCTTGTCCATTTCAGCCATATACAGCAATTTGTAAGTCCAATCTTCAATAGTTGGCACTTCTTGTACTTTCCATTTTTGCGCATACAAAAGTCTAGCTGCTGCTGTCATATAAAATATCAACGTCCTGTGTTGGGCTGGAATTCCCTCCATTCCCAAGTTCAGTAGCAGGAGTTCTGGGTTCCTATTAATTTGAAATTGTAAAATTTCACTCATTTCTCTTATTATTTCCCCCCAGTACTGCCTGGCTACCTCACACGACCACCACATATGATAGAGGGAGCCCTCATGCTTCTTACATTTCCAGCATTTATTAGAAGTATTCAAATTCCCTAGCGCAATCTTCTTTGGTGTCATGTACCAACGATAGATCATTTTATAAATGTTCTCTTTGATATTAATACATGTCGTTGTCTTCATTGTAGTTTTCCACAAGTATTCCCATGCCTCCATTGTTATTTCTTTATTAAAGTTTATAGCCCATTTCACCATTTGTGTTTTAACTATCTCATCCTCGGTATACCACTTCAACAGTACTTGGTATACCTTGGATATTCTTTTCTTATCTTCTTTAAGAAGGGTCTGCTCTAGTTCCGAATTCTCTATTCGTATACCTCCCTTTACAGAGTCCGAATTATATAAGTCTCTGATCTGTCTATACTGGAACCAATCGTAGTTAGGTGATAGTTCCTCTTGTGTCTTTATTCTAAGTTTGGATACTTCAGTTTTAGTTATTTCTTTATACGTTAAACATTGTTGTTCATTATCAACAGCTCTCGGGTCTATCACCTCATATGGAACCACCCACAAAGGGGTTCCTTCTTGTAGATAAATTCTGTACTTCTTCCAGATTATGTATAGACTTCTCCGAACAAAGTGATGCAGGAACATCGAGTTGACCTTTACTTTGTCATGCCATAAATATGCGTGCCATCCAAATATTTTTTTATATCCCTCTAGGGCTAATAGTTTCTTGTTCTTTAATGTCATCCATTCTTTCAACCAAACTAGGCAGATTGCATCATGATAAAGTCTCAGATTGGGCAGTTGCATTCCGCCTCTTTCCTTTGCATCTTGTAAAACTTTCACTTTCACTCGAGGCTTCTTGCCTGCCCAAACAAAATCTGATATTTTCCTCTGCCATTTTTCAAATTGTTTGGAGTCTCTGATGATTGGTATTGTCTGTAGCAAAAACATTACTCTTGGTAACACATTCATCTTAACTGCTGCAATCCTGCCCAACCATGACAAATTCAATCTATTCCATTTAATCAAGTCTCTCTCTATCTGAGTCCATAGTTTTTCATAATTGTTTTTGAATAGATCTATGTTCTTTGCAGTTAATTCGACTCCCAAATATTTCACTTTACTTGTTACTTCACAATCCGTTGTTTCCATTAACAATTGTTGTTTCTGCTTAGTCATATTTTTGCATAATATCTTTGACTTCTTTTTGTTAATGAAGAAACCTGCCAAGTCTCCAAACTCCTTGATCTTATCTATCACTCTTGGCATGTTCTCCAATGGGTCCTCTACAATTAACATTATGTCATCCGCAAATGCTCTGACCTTGTATGAATAGTCCTTTATTTTTATTCCACGAATTTCATCATCTTGACGTATTTGTATCATCAGAATCTCCAATACTAAAATGAACAACAATGGAGATAACGGGCAACCTTGTCTTGTTCCTTTACTTATCGTCAATTTCTTGGTCAATTCATCATTCACCACAATTGCTGCAGTCTGGTCTCTATAAATTTCCTTAATTGCTCTGATGAATCTTTCTCCCAATTGTAGCTTTTCCATAGTGGCAAACATAAAGTCCCAGTTTAAATTGTCAAACGCTTTTTCAGCGTCAACAAAGAAGAAACCAACCTCTTTGTCACAACGCTTGTCATAATATTCAATAGCATTGATCACTGTCCTTAAGTTGTCTCTTATTTGTCTGTCTGGCAAAAAGCCTGCTTGTTCCTCCTCTATGACTTCCGAGAACCACCCCTTCAATCTCTCTGCCAATATCTTCGCAAAAATTTTGTAGTCATTGTTGAGTAGCGATATAGGTCTATAATTTTTCACATTAGTCAGGTCTTGGCCCTCTTTTGGGATCAATGATATATTCGCCTCACTCCAAGTTTCTGGAATCCTTTGATCCCTTAAAACCCCATTCATCACCTCTTTTAGGAATGGTGCCAGTTCATTAGCCATTGTCTTATAGAATTTAGCCGTAAGTCCATCTGGCCCTGGCGCCTTTCCTAGATTTGCAGATTGTATTGCCTTACTTATTTCCTCGTCAGTTACTTCACTATTCAACTTATTTCTCCAAGCTTCCGAGATTTCTGGAAGTTTGGTTTTCTCCAAATATGACGCTATTGATTCTTTGTTTACTTCTTTTTTATTATACAGCTTAGCGTAAAATTTATAAAAGGCTCTACTAATGGTAGCCTGCTCCAAATACGTTTTGTTATCTTCGCAAATTTTATTTATTATCTTCTTTTCCCTTTTCTTCTTCAATTGCCATGCCAGGTAGTTCCCAGGTTTATTAGCACCCTCAAACGCTTTTTGATTCAGTCTTTTGAGATTCCACTCCAATTCTTTATTGCTCATTGCTGTTAGCTGTTCTTGAAGTATTTTAATTTCCTGGTATACCTTCTTTTTCCCTGGTCTCTTTTTTAGCTGTATTTCTTTGGCTTTTATTTTCTCCTCAATCTCTTGTCTTTTCTCCTCTTTCTTCTTTCTTGCTCTACCATTTAAGTCCATTAGTATGCCCCTTACAACCGCCTTGTAAGCATCCCAAACTTTATTGGTTGGTACTTCTTTATTCACGTTGTATTGTATAAAAAACTTTGTCTCTCTTCTCAGTATTTCCATATTCTCTCTTTCCTGTAACAAGTCCTCATTTATTCTCCATGCTTTCCTTTTTCTCTTTTTTCCAAATTTCCACATAATTGGGTTGTGATCTGAGCCTACCATAGGCATTATTTCTACCTCCTTAGTCCATAATGCTAAGTCTTTTGAGGCCCAGATCATATCAATTCTTGATAATGTAGAATGCCTTGCAGAATAAAAGGTAAACTGTCTGCTTTTAGGATATTCTCTCCTCCATACATCTTCAAGAGTCTCTTGTTGAATCAACTCAAAAAAAAGCTTTGGTAATAGTCCTCTTTTCTTTTGTGCCGTTGTAGTCTTTTTGTCTAGTTCCAAGTCTGTCACTCCATTGAAGTCTCCAGCAAGAATTATCTGGTCGTATGCAAGATCGTCTAAATGCTTCCTTAAATCCTCAAAGAAGCTTTCTTTTGCACCGTTAGGTGCATAAAGTCCGACTACCAACACTCTCTTTAAATTCCAAATACATTCCACTGCTACAAATCTAGCTTCCACATCTCTCATAACAAATTTTGGCTGTAGCTCCTCTTTTATGTACAACACCACTCCTCTTTTTTTCTTGTTGGAGGCCGCTACATATTCTTTGCCCAATTTTCCAGATTTTAAATATTTTACATCCTGCTTTCTGATATGGGTCTCTTGCAAACAAACAATGTCACATTTTTGTTTTAGTAGCCAGTGAAAAGTATTTTTCCTCTTATTCGGTGAGTTTAGTCCATTTACATTCCAAGATAATACTTTACATTCCATACTCATGATCTTGTTGGTAAGTCTTTTTCATTGTCCTTAATAAATCGCTCCATCTCTCGCTCAGATCTGATGCGTTTTTTGGCCCCTCCAAACTCAAAGGACACTCCTTCCGGTAACTCCCATCTGTACCTGATTTTCATGTCCTTCAAAATCTGAATTAGCACTTTATATTTTTTCCGGTCCAGTAACACTGATCTGGGCAGTTCCTTCATTATAATAATCGTCTTGCCATCAATCTCCAATGGATCTTGAAACTGTTTTGTCACAATCCTCTCTTTCATATTTCGTGTTGTAAACTGCACAATCACGTCTCTTGGTAGTTTCCTCTGGGTTGCTATTCTCGAATTCACACGGTATGCCACATCTAGGATAGCCACAACTTCCTCCTCCTCCTTCCCCAGGTACTCAGCCAACACCTCAGTCATCTGTTCTTGCGCTGACTTTCCTTCCACTTCTGGCAAGCCACGAAAACGTAGCTGCTTCTCCATATGTTTAATTTCTGCAACTGACATTCTCCCCTTCACCAATCTCATCTCTGTTTGTTGCGTGTCTGCTAAATTCTCCATCGCGTCTTCTACTGTTTTAACTCTCTGCTGCGTTCCTTGTAATTCATTTCGTATTGTTTCCATACCTTTTTTCACTTCTGACAGCTCCGATTTTACTGTCTGTGTAACCTCTTTAACCTCTTTTATCAGCTCCAATTTCGTGTCCTTAAGTTCTTTAATCATATCTAAAAGTTTTTTGTCCAGGTTTTTATCCAGGTTTTCTATTGCCGATTGCCACTCTTTTTTTGACATCGTGGGGCTTGCTTTAGCTCGCTCCCACGAATCCGCTCTCTTCCTTAACTCCGTGGCGTAAAATTTAACGTTTTTCTATTTTAAATGTCCCGGTCTTCTTATAGAAATTAAGTTTTAAAGAGTCCAAAATGTCGGGCGTCTTTTCTCTATGGTTTCTCTATGATTTTGTAATCCAAGATGGCCTACTTCCTCTTCCGCTGAAGCCGCGACCCTTCCCCTTTCAAAAATGGCGATTCCCTACTTCCTGCCCTCCAGCAAGGGCCGCTTCTCTCCAGCCACTCTATTGTTATTACGCATTTCCTGTCTCCCGTCTTCCCACAGCAGATCTCGCGATGGTGTCTTTTTCTCACAGCTCCAAAGCCACAGGTATTCAAAACAATAGTCCCATTTCTTTAATAACTTCTTTAAACTTAGTCTCTTTTTAAATTCGATTTCTGCCGAGTCTTCCCCTCCTTTTCACTAGTCTGTTGCAGTTTAAAAATCTACTTTTTTTCCTCTCTGTTTTTATCAATCTGTCCCGTCTCAGAAGATAATGATCTTTACCTTCTCTTCACTTTTCTCGGGTTGTAATCGCTGTTTCGATTTTAAGTTCTCCTCTCAGCTTCTTCCCCCAATCGATGCTTGGGTATGTAGGTCTTATGCCAGCCGAATTGGCCCCAAAACTGCCGCAGAGATTATAGCCGACCCGTCGCAAGGTGGGACCTCAAGGATCGGGGGGAGACTCGTTGTGTAAAGCCCCCCCTCGTCCGAGATCTAGCTCACCCTAGGGTCTTGAGCGTTCTTTGCCTGCTCCCCGCCTGAGAGCAGTCGGCCGCGGGCTATTTTCACCCCGCCGGCCGGTTAAAACGGCAGTCCGGTCAGCTCCGCAAGTGGAGCTGCGTTAGACCTCCATGGATCCCAAACAGGAAGTCTGGAGAGCGGGAGCTTTCCTGACCTCCTCAGGCAGGCCATTCTATAAGGTGGGGGCTGCCACAGAGAAAGCAGTGTTTGGGCAGCTGTTGGTTTTGCCCAACTACAGGGCAGTATCTGCAGAAGGCCCTGTCCAGATGAGTGAAGGTGCTGTAGCGCAACATAGGGGGAAATGCAGTTGTGCAGATATGAGGGGCTGAGGCCATGAAGGGCTTTGAATGTGATAGACATGACCTTGAATTGGGAAGCCAATGGAGGGAATGTAGAATAGGATATGCGTACTCTGTCTAGCTCCTGAGAGTAAATGAGCCACAGCATTCTGCACCAGCTTCAGGCTCCAAGTCAGCTTTGAGAAGATGCCTATGTAGAGTGTATTGCTGTAGTCAAGTCTTGATGTTACTGTACCATGAATCCAGGTGGCCAGATTGGCCATGTCAAGGTAGAGGGCCATCTTCTGTGAGAAGGCCTTTTTTTCCAGCTGCATTAACTTGCTTCTCTAGCAGCAGTGTTGGAGCTAGTATAACCCACAGGCTCTTAACTGAGGCAGCCAGGGTCAACTTAACCCCATCAAAGGTTGGAAGCACAATGTCCTTCAAGATCTCTGCTTTTCCAACCAGTATCACTTCCATCTTCTGTGGGTTCAATTTCAATTTGTTTGCTTTCAGCCAGTTGACAATTCCTGTCAAGCAGCGACTCAGCACTAGAGATGGGCACAGACCACATTACGACCGCAAAAAAACGACGAAATTGGCGATCGCGCGATCGCGACCCGGCAGTTCGTGATTGTCCACGGCCAATGAACCAGCATTTGGAAGAAGCCTGGTTTGGTGCGTTTGGCCGTGGTTTGGGAAGCCGGACAGTCAGGTGCCATCAATCAATTCCCCTGGAAACGGAGCCGGGGGAATGCCTGAACTGTGTCTGCGCTCCTTCTGTCACCCTGGAAACATTAATGGAAGCCCAGCTTACCTTGATCAGCAGGTCTTCCTTCCAACCATGGAGCTGCAAGTTGGGAGAAGACACCCGGGGGAGGGGGATGTTCTGTAGCCACGGGCACTCCAATCTCATCCCTGCATACCCTCATAGGCAGCTCTGATGGCCAAACACACACCTCCAGCATTGCTATATTGGATCTCAGCTTATAAAAAGCACTGCGCTCCCAGTTCTGGTTTCACTTTCAGCGAGCAGTGGAGTGGGACAGAGCTCTTGCTTGCTACTTGCTAACCTTTGGGGAGAGAGACAGAGAGAGTATAATTGATCTTGGATTTTGGGGATAGGCATCTATCTCCTCTGGTTCCAGAGCTGCTGCCTGGCTCTGGGGCCAAGCTCGGTGGGCATCTCGGCTGAGGGCTCACATTGATTATTGTTGATCAGTGCCTGATCTGTTCAGGTCTGTGGAAGTGGTGGGCTAGGGCTCTAGTCCCTCCCTCCCTCTGGTGCCAGGGCTGCTGCCAGGCCCTGGGGCCAAGCTCGGTGGGCACCTCGGGTGAGGGCTCACATTGATTATTATTAATCAGTGCCTGATCGGGTCAGGTCTCTGGGAGTGATGGGCTAGGGCTCTAGTCCCTCCCTCCCTCTGGTGCCAGGGCTGCTGCCAGGCCCTGGGGCCAAGTTCAGTGGGCACCTCGGCTGAGGGCTCACACTGTCATCTCCTTTCTTCTCCTCAGCCTGGGTCAGGTCCTCTCTCTGATCCATGACCTTGACCGGTTTCTGGCCCAGGAGCTCCATCACGAGCAAGAGCTGCTCCCCAGGGTCCAGGACTTTGTCTGGAACGTTGCCTGCATTGCTGAATGCCTGCATCCTCTATGCCATGAGGAGCTGTACCAACTAGCCTCCCTCTGTGACCCCCGCATCAAAGGCAGCATTGCCACACAGGCAGGTCAGATGCAGCACTGGAAAAAGGAGCTCCGCACAGCGGTGCTCCGTTTCCAGAGACAGAAGGCAGGAGAGAAGGAACCGGGCAGGGGCGAGGGGCAAGCAGTGGAGGAGGATGAGGGGGAGGAGGTGGGAAGAGAGCCACATCAGGGAAGAGCCACCCCAATGACACCATTTGATCTCTGGGCCTCATCAGTGGACTGCATGGTTGGCCGCTGCACGGTGGGTGCATCCCTCTCAGTGGAGGATTCGGCGGGGGTCATGGCGTGCGAGTACCTTGTTGAGCCCACTGAGCCCCCCCATGCCAACCCGTTGGAGTATTGGGTGAGGAAATCTGCCCGATGGCCAGATCTGTCCATCTTGGCAACAAACATTCTCTCCTGCCCTCCCACCAGTGTGCAAAGCGAGCGGGTGTTCTCCCACCTGGGAGACCTCCTCTGTCCCCGCCATGCACGTCTGCACCCAGACCTGGTGGACATGTTGACCTTCATAAAGGTCAACCTCAACCTACTGGGGCACCCTCCCGTGGAATGGACCTACCCGGGCTCTGAGCCACCCTGGGGTTGTAGCCGGCCCAGCTCGTCCACATCGGGCTCAAGCCTCCCTCAGTTCTCGGGGCTACTTCCATGGCTAGTGACCCTTTGCCCTCCTCTCCCAGACAAGTTCCCATTCCCTCTTTCAACCTCTCCCTCTCCGGATGCTGCCCAAACGACCCCTCCCCACAACTTGTCCTGCCCATCCCTTCCTTCCTTGTGAAAGCAGGAAGGTGGGTGTTTTCTGATGCTCCGGTTTTGGGGCACATAGGGCAGCTCCGGAGCTGCGGCACATATGGTTGCACAGCACAGAGCCCACTATCCTAGGCTCCTGCTGTCCACTCTGAGCATGGTGGGAATGGGCCCGTCGACTCATATCCTCTCCATGAAGGCGGGGAAGTGAGTGATGTTGGCGACAGACTCCACTGAGACACAAGAGGGGTGGACAAGCCTCTGCTACAGCAGCCTGCGCAATCTGACATGGTGGCTGTTTGGGGCCTCTTGGTCATCCTCTTCCTTTCAAGTTCCCAGTCCCTCTTCACACTTCTCCCTCTCTGGATCTGCTTAGATGCCTCCCAAGCTCTCCTATTTTTCCCATCCCATCCTTTCCATGAAACTAGGAAGGTGTGGTGCTGCGAGGTGATGCTGCTTTTGGCCATGAGGAACAGCTCTGCTGCTGTTGCTGATGTTAGAGTGGCACCGCATGTTACCCCCTCCCTTCCATGGCACCTGGTGTCCCCTCTGAGCAGGGGGGAATGTGCCCCTCCCACCCTTTCTGTGAGGGCAAGATGATGGGTGCTGTATGCTGCCGCTGCTTTGGACCATGAGGGGCAGCTCAGACACATTTTCTGAGCTGACACGTGTGAGATGCACAGTGCACCCCTATCCATGTGCACCTGCTGTCCTCTCTGTGCATGGGGGGAATGGGTCCCATGACCAGTCATGTGTCCTTTCTGCGAAGGCAGGAAGGTGGTTGAGGTCTGCCGCTGCTGCTTTTGGGCATGAGGGGCAGCTCAGGAGCTGTTGCTGGTGTTAGTGTGGCGCCACACGGTATCCCCCCTTTCCATGGGCACCTGCTGCCCCCGCTGAGCAGGGGGGAATGGGTCCCTCACCCTCACACCCTTTCCATGAAGGCTGGAAGGTGGGTGCTGTATGATACTTCGGCTTTTGGCCATGAGGGACAGTTCAACTACTGTCGCACATAAAATTGTACATCACAGTGGCCCCTGCCAACAGCAGCAGCTGTCCCCTCTGGGAAGGGGTGAATGGGTAATGCCATGACCAGTCACATCCTTTCTGTGAAGGCAGGAAGGTGAGTGTTGCTGGCGACAGCCTCCACTGTGACACAGGGGGAGCAGACAAGCCTCTGCCACAGCAGTCTGCACACTCCTTCAGGGTGGATGTTGGGTCCCTCCGTCCCAGTCCTGCTGAGCAATGCAGCCAGGAAGCCTCGGGCTCGGCCCTCCTCTCCCACACAAGTACACGGTCCCTCTTCTCACCTCGCCCTCTCCAGAACACTCAGTCCCTTCCCAACAACCTCTCTGGTCCTGTCCCACTCCATCCTTTCTGCAAAGGCAAGAAGGTGGGTGCTGTTGGCTGCTGCCACAGAGTTCCTCAGTGGGATCCTCGGAGGAGGCCTCGCGGCTGTTGGGATCTTCCGACTTCACAGACCCTCTTTCGACCTGTCCCCCTCTGGAGCACTCTGACCCCTCCAAACGACATCTCCTCTCCCTCCCATCCTTTCTGGCAAGGCAGGAAGGTGGGTACTGTTGGCTGCCACCACAGAGTAGCTCAGTGGGAGATTTGGAGGAGGCCTCGCGGCTGTTGGTGGATCTTCCCACTTCCCCTCCAAATGACATCTCCTCTCCCTCCCGTCCTTTCCAGAAAGGCAGGAAGGTGGGTACTGTCAGCTGCTGCTGCACTGTTCCTCAATGGGACTCTCGGGTGAGGACCCGCAGTTGCTGGGGGATCAGGCCTCTGTCCAAATGACATGTCCTCTCCCACCCACGCCAGGAAGACCAGCGTGCTCCTCTTTGGCCTGGCGGGTGGGCACATGGGGGGTGCCACTGGCGAGTGGCCAGACCCCCCCGCCCCCTAAAGGGGAGGTGGCTCATCGCCACCTCCCCGTGCCTGCCAGGCCCTGCGGCCACCATCATCACCCTCCTTACCGCCTGCTCCGGGAATACCAGTGTGCTCCACTTTGGCCTGGCGATTGCAGGGGGATCTTCCCACTTACCCCCCACATGACAGGTCCTCTCCCTCCCATCCTTTCTGGCAAGGCAGGAAGGTGGGTACTGTTGGCTGCTGCTGCACTCTTCCTCAGTGGGACCCTTAGGTGAGGACCTGCGGTTGCTGAGGGAACTTCCCCCTCCCCCTCCTCATGATGACATGTCCTCTTCCTCCCATCCTTTCCTGCAAGGCAGGAAGGTGGGTACTGGCGGCTGCCACTGCACTGTTCCTTAGTGGGACCCTCAGGTGAGGACCTGCAGTTGCTGGGGGATCAGGCGCCCGTCCGAATGTCATGTCCTCTCCCACCCATGCCGGGAATACCAGTGCGCTCCACTTTGGCCTGGCAGGTGGGCATATGGGGAGTGCTGCTGGCGAGCGGCCAGACCCCCCACCCCCTGAGGGGAGGCAGCTCATTGCCACCTCCCCATGCCTGCAACGTCTGGCGGCCGCTGTCCTGACCCACCACTCCTGCCCGCACTGGGAATACCAGCGCACTCCACTTTGGCCTGGCAGGCAGGCACATGGGAGGTGCCGCCGGCGAGTGGCCAGACCCCCACCCCCTAAAGGGGACGTGGCTTGTTGCTGCCTCCCCATGCCCATCAGGCCTGGCTGCTGCTGTCAAAACCCACCTTCTGTACACTGGGCCTACGTCAACCGGTGGCTCTAATTGTATCGAGTGGGAGTTTCCTGGGGGCCTTGGATTGGAGAGGGTATAACTCCAAGATCCTTTTTGCAATCTTGTCCAAACTTGGGTGATGGCTGTAGGAGAGCCTGCAAAACACTCCCCAGGAATATGGGCTCTCTAAGTGCAATGGGGCCATTCTACAGCCCACGAACCGCGAATCGCAAACCAGTTTGGCAATGGAAAATGTTTGTTGTGGTTTGTGACTTCGGGATCGTCATTGGCACCGAACCACGAACTGCAGAGTCGTTGAATTTTTTTGGTTTGTGCCCATGTCTACTCAGCACCTCTACTGCATTACCAGGGGATTTGGATAACAAGATATAGAGCTGGGTATCATCTTCATATTGATGGCATCCAATTCCATAGCTATGAATGAGTTCTCTTAAATGCTTTACATAGCAATTGAATAACATGGGGGAAGATTATGCTTTATGGAATCCACAAGATAATTCCCACACTGAAGATAGCTGGTCTCCAGCAGCAACCCTTTGAGTTCATCCCATGAGGAATGATTTAGACCAGTCCAACACATATCCCCTGATACCCAATTCTGCCTCCAAATACCTCAGCAGGATGGCATGGTCTATTGTGTCAAAGGCTGTAGATAGATTCAGGAGGTCTTTGTCTACATTCAGGCAATCAACTAGAGCCACTAGAGCCATCTCCATCCAGTAGCCTGGCCTAAAATCAGGCTGAAAAGGGTCCAAAGAAGCAGAGTTGTCCAAGAAGACCTGGAGTTGGTCAGCTATTGCTCTCTCAATCACTTTGCCCAGAAACGGTAAATCAGAAATTGGGCAATAATTGGCTACAGCACTTTTGTCTAAGGATGTTTTTTTAAAGTAGTGGGTGGATGAGAACCTCTTTGACAAGCTGAGGGAAGGTGCCTTGAGCCAGTGACTGATTTATGATAGAAATCAAGGACTCCTTTATCTGATCTTTACAAGATTTTAGTAGCCAGGATGGGCAAGAATCCAGAGTACAAGACTTCACACATGATAGAGTTCTGTCAATGTCTATCACTGTGCCTGGGTCAAAATGATTCAGAAATGGACCAGGCCGTGTGTTTAGCCTTACTTTTAGTTCACCTATATTACAAGTGGCATCCAAATCAGACCACATTCGACCTATTTTATCAGCAAAAAACCTTTGCAAAAGTGTCACAGTAATTGTCTGTTCTTGAACCAAGGAAGCTTCAGATTTAGGGGTCAAAAGGTGTTGAGATACCTTAAACAGTCGCTATGGAAGTGATTTAACTGATGCAGTGATACAGAAAAGTAATGTTTCTTTGCTGCTATCATTGTTGCTTGTAAGTCTTATAAGTCTTCTGTAGCATGCTCTACCAGATTCAGCACAAGTTTTCTGCCAGCGTCTTTCCAGATGCCTTCCAGTCCTCTTTAGATCACCCAGTTCTGAGGTGAACTGGGCTGGTTTCTGCTGCACCAGAGGGAGGGATCAGTGAGTAAGACAGCTTCACAGTGCTTCAGATTCCATGCTTTCATCATAGCTTCAAGAGGGCCTGAGTTTGGAATTCTAAAACCCACACTGACACATTTTGGAATCCAAAAGGATCCATGAGCCTTCATGGACAGACCTTCATGGACAGACAATTTTAATTGTGTCCCCCATTTTGTGGAATATCAGGACCATACTCACATTTGATTTCACCAGGTAATGATCAGTCCATGGTTCAGGTCAAATCTCCACCTCTAAAAGAAGACCTCCTTCAAAGGCTCAGAGCAAAAGATCAACTGCAAGGTGTGGCCCTTTTTATGCATGGGGCTTGTCCTATTTGTGAGAGGATTAAGGCTGCCAAGGAAGCTATGAAGTCCTGGGCCAGCCCTGATGTGGTGCATTCAGCATGGATGTTGAAGTCACCCAGAATGATCAGTCTAGGTGTCTCCATCACCATGTCCAAAAGCACCTCTGCCAGCTGAGAAAGGGTGCTTGTTGAGGAGTTAGGTGGCTGGTAGATGATGATGATTTAGGCTTCTATACCACCCTCCCCACAAGCAGGCTCAGGGTGGGTCACAGTAATAAAAATATATAATTTACAGTGAAATCACAACATTTTCCATAAAAACATCACCCCTGGACAACAACCCTATAACACACCCCTGCCAGTAATACACAGGGGGTGGGAAGAAGGAGTGGGAAAACAGGTCATTTAGGTTACATTGTAACTCATATGAGGGGGGCAGATTATCAGATACCCAATCTATCTTTGGTTCCCAATGTAAGGAGCATATAGTCAATGCCTGCTATAGTTTTGTTTCTGGAGTCTGCAGAAGTTGAAAGTCTCACAGAGTACAGTAGCAACACCACCTTCCCTGCCAACTGTGTGGGGTTGGTGGAAGACCACATTACCAGGTGGAGTTAGCTAGGCCAAGGAAACGACATCATTTTCTTCCAAACATACTTGGTTACGCAAGACTTTAAAGATCTTTTTTTTAAAAAAAAACATTTTTTTATTGGTGAGTACATTAATAATACATACATTCTCCATCTTACCTAGATTAAATCAACCCCCACCCTTTCCCTCCCCCCTCCTTGTAGACTTCCAACAGCTTTCCAACCCTTAACCTATCTTATTATTTAACTTATTTTCAACTAAATTCTTCTAAATCATATTTATTTTACACCTCTTGCTCTAAACATATTCAGATTCTTTTATATTTCAGATCCACTAATATATCCAAACTCTACATCACTATTTAAACCATATATTTTTCATAAAATCTCCTTAATGATACTAGCTTTGATTAATTAATAACTAAATTTTCCCATTAATGGTAAAGTTACTTCTCTCTCCCATTTATAAAATCACAAATTAATAGTTCTCAAACTGCCACAGTCCTCTCTTCACATCCCATTTTTTTCTAAGTATTGTTTCAATTTCCCCCAATCTGCGATGTATTCTCCTGGATCAAGATCTTTCAGTTTTCTTGTCATTTTGTTCATTTCTGCCATGTACAGCAATTTGTAAATCCAATCTTCTGTGGTTGGTATTTCTTGCACTTTCCATTTCTGCGCATATAAAAGTCTTGCTGCTGTAGTCATGTAAAATAACAATGTTCTGTACTGCATTGGAACATCTTCCATTCCCAAGTTCAGTAGCAACAATTCTGGGTTCTTATTTATTTGGGTTTGCAAAACCTCATTAATTACTTCAATTATATCTCCCCAGTATTGCTTAGCTACCTCACAAGTCCACCACATATGATATAATGATCCTTCATTGTTTTTACATTTCCAGCATCTATCTGACATATTAGTATTTCCTAGCGCAATTTTCTTTGGTGTTAAATACCACCTATACATCATTTTATATACATTCTCTTTAATATTAGTACAAGTTGAAATCTTCAATGTATTTTTCCACAAATGTTCCCAAGATTCCATTGTTATTTCTTTATGAAAGTTTATTGCCCATTTCACCATCTGGACTTTAACTGTTTCATCCTCCGTGTGCCATTTTAGAAGTATTTTATAAATTTTCGAAATTTCTTTTTTACCTTCTTGTAAAATCACTTCTTCTAGTTCCGAATTTTTCAATCTTATTCCTCCTTTTAAACAGTCCGAGTTGTAAAGATCTCTGATTTGCCTATATTGGAACCATCCATAATAGGGAGATAACTCTTCTTCTGTTTTTATTTTTAACATTTTATGTTCCATTAATATTATCTCTTAGTAAGTTAAACATTGTTGTTCATTATAGACAGCTCTCGGATCTATTACTTCATATGGCACCACCCATGAGGGGATACCATCTTCCATATAGTCCTTATATTTCTTCCAGATTGTGAAAAGGCTTCTTCTAATATAGTGATGCAAAAACATAGAGTCCGCTTTTACTTTATCGTACCACAAATAGGCATGCCATCCAAACAATTTTTTATGTCCCTCTAGAGCCAGCAGTTTACGGTCTTTTAACGTTATCCAATCTTTTAACCAGACCAAACAAATTGCTTCATAATATAATCTTATATTTGGCAGTTGCAGTCCACCTCTTTCTTTCGAATCTTGTAATACTTTCATTTTCACAAGGGGTTTCTTGCCTGACCACACAAAGTCTGAGATTTTCCTTTGCCATTTATCAAATTGTTTGAAGTCTCGGATAATTGGAATTGTTTGCAACAAAAACATCACACGTGGTAACACATTCATCTTCACTGCTGCTATTCTTCCCAACCATGACAGGTTTAATTTATTCCATTTTATCAAATCTCTTTCTGTTTGTAGCCACAGCTTCTCATAGTTATTTTTAAATAAGTCTATATTTTTCGCAGTCAGCTTAATGCCTAGATATTTCACTTTGTTAGTTACCTCGCAATCCGTTATCTCCATTAGTTCTTGCTGTTTTTGCTTTGTCATATTCTTACACAATATCTTTGACTTCTTTTTGTTCACATAGAATCCAGCAAAATCACCAAATTCCTTTATTTTATCTATTATTTTTGGCATATTGTATATTGGATCTTCGACTATTAACATTACATCATCCGCAAATGCTCTGACTTTGTAGGAGAATTCCTTTATTTTTATGCCTCGAATTGTATCGTCCTCTCGTATCTGAATCAACAATATTTCCAAAATCAAAATAAACAACAATGGAGACAATGGGCAGCCCTGTCTTGTACCTTTGCTTATTTTCAGTTTTTTGGTCAAATCATCATTCACTACAATCGCTGCACACTGGTCTTTATAAATTTCTTTAACTGCTTGTATGAACTTTCCTCCCATTTGCAGCTTTTCCATAGTGGCAAACATAAAGTCCCAATTCAGGTTGTCAAATGCTTTTTCCGCGTCCACGAAAAAGAAACCAACTTCCTTATCACAATGCTTATCATAGTATTCAATAGCGTTTATTACTGTCCTTAGGTTATCTTTAATTTGTCTATTAGGTAGAAATCCAGCCTGTTCTTCTGCAATAAATTCCAACAGCCATCCCTTTAACCTTTCCGCCAAAATTTTTGCAAAAATCTTGTAGTCATTATTCAACAAGGAAATTGGCCGATAATTTTTAACATTGGTCAAATCTTGTCCATCTTTCGGAATCAACGATATGTTGGCTTCATTCCATGAGTCAGGAACCCTTTGGCCTTGCAAAATTTCATCCATTACCTCTCTTAAAAAAGGTGCCAGTTCATTAGCCATCATTTTATAGAACTTTGCCGTTATTCCATCCAGACCTGGTGCTTTCCCTAATTTAGTTGATTGTATAGCTTCTTTTATTTCTTCCTCTGTCACTTCCCTGTTTAACTTTTCTTTCCATTCCTCTGAGATTATTGGAAGCTTCGTTTTCTCCAAATATTCCGCTATTGAATCTCTGTTCACCTCCTTTTTTTGGTACAATTTTGCATAAAATTTTAAAAAAGCTTTACTGATAGCTGATTGATCCAACAGTGTTTTATCCTCTTCTCGAATCTTAATTATGGTTTTCTTCTCCTTTTTCTTTTTTAACTGCCAAGCTAGATATTTCCCAGGTTTGTTTGCACCCTCAAACAACTTTTGACTCATTTTTTTCAAATTCCACTCCAATTCTTTATTATTCATTGCTGTCAATTGTTCCTGCAGAAT
Organism: Eublepharis macularius; assembly: GCF_028583425.1. NCBI lineage: Eukaryota > Metazoa > Chordata > Lepidosauria > Squamata > Eublepharidae > Eublepharis > Eublepharis macularius. Next base: position 88,859,808 of record NC_072794.1, on the reverse strand, counting down.
TTTTATATCCTGATATATTTTCTTCTTCCCTGGTCTTTTCTTAAGTTGTATCTCTTTGGCTTTAATTTTTTCCATAATTTCATGTCTCTTTTCTTCCTTTCTCCTTCTATCTCTTGCATTCAAGTCCATTAATATTCCTCTAGTCACAGCTTTGTATGTATCCCATACCTTATAAGTTGGTACATCCTTATTCATATTGTATTGTATAAAGAATTTGGTCTCCCTCCGTAGCAACGCCATATTATCTTCTATCTGCAGCAAATCCTCATTTATCCTCCATCCTCTTCTTTTAGTTTTTTTCCCAAATTTCCACATGACTGGATTGTGGTCTGAGCCTACCTTGGGCATTATCTCCACATCTTTAGTCCATATCGCCAGTTCCTTGGAGGCCCAGATCATGTCAATTCTTGATAATGTAAAATGTCTTGCTGAGTAAAATGTATATTGTCCATTTTTGGGATTTTGTCTCCTCCACACGTCTTCCAGACTTTCTTGTTCTTTAATCTCAAAAAAAGATTTTGGTAAAAGTCCTCTCTTTTTTTGTGCACTTTTAGATTTCTTATCCTCATCGAGGTTTGCAACTCCATTGAAGTCGTCTGCCAAAATTATTTGAGCATAAGTCAATTCTTCTGTTTCTGTAAATCCTTGAAAAAAATTTCTTTCGCACTGTTAGGCGCATAAATCCCAATCACCAATGTCTCTTTTGAATTCCAAATTATCTCCACTGCTATATATCTGGCTTCTGTGTCACATAGTATTAATTTAGGCTGCAGCTCTTCCTTTATATACAACACAACTCCTCTTTTCTTCTTTTTGGAAGCAGCTGCAAATTCATTTCCAAGTTTTGCATGTTTTAAATATTTTACATCCTGCTTTTTAATATGTGTCTCTTGCAAACACACTATATTACATATTTGTTTTAAAAGCCAGCGGAATACAGTCTTGCATTTAGAAGGTGAATTTAGTCCATTTACATTCCAAGATATAATTTTACACTCCATGTTCAAATTTTAGCTCTTTTAGGTAAGTCTTTTTCATTGTCCTTAATAAACATTTCCATCTCCTGTCCAGATCTGATGTTTCTCCTAACTCCACCAAATTTGAAAACCAGCCCTTCTGGTATTTCCCATCTGTATCTAATTTTCAAATCTTTTAACATCTGGACCAGCTCTCTGTATTTTTTCCTCTCCAACAACACCGATCTGGGCAGTTCTTTCATAATTCTCACTGTTTTGCCGTCGACTTCTAATGGGTCCTGAAATTGTTTACTCACAATTGACTCTCTGGTGCTTCTAGTTGTAAATTGCACAATCATATCTTTTGGTAAGTTCTTTTGAGCAGCATATTTTGAATTTATCCTGTATGCCACATCTAGAAGAGCTGCCATTTCCACTTCTTCTTTGTCCAGATAACCTGCCAAAATTTCTGTAATATGCTCTTGGGTTGATTTTTCCAAAACTTCTGGGATCCCATGAAATCTAAGTTGTTTTTCCATTTGTTTACATTCAACTGCGGCCACTCTTCGCTTCACTCCTCCCATCTCCGTTCTGTGTGCATCCGCCAAAGTATCAGTTACATTTTCTACTACGTTAACTCTCTGCTGTGTAACTTGTAGGTCATTTTTGACTTGATCTATATTCTTGGATATTTCCGCCATCTCCGATTTAAATGCCTCTTTAAAATCCTTCAAATTTTTCGCCATCTCCTGCATCATATCTTTAAGCTCTTTATTTCCTTCAGTAATTCTTTTCTCCATCTCTTTATTTCCATCTGTAACTTTTTTGTCCAAATTTTCCAGCGCCATCTGCCACTCCTTTTTTCAACATCGTGGGGCTGGCTTTACCTCGCTCCCACGAGTCCGCTCTTTTCCTTAGCTCCGTGGCGCAGATTTATTCTTTTATTTTATTTTAAACGTCCGAATTTGAGTTGTTTTTTCAAAGTTTGGTATTTACGAAATCCAAAATGTTGGGCATCTTTTCTCTATGGTCTTATTCGAGGCAGGCGCCCTTACCCTTATCCAAGATGTCTTACTTCTGTTTTCCTTGAAGCCAAAACTTTGCCCTTCTTCCAAATGGCGACTTCCCACTTCCGTTAGTTACAAGCCACTTCTCGTCCGTCTCTTTATGGTTTTGATGCACTTCCTGTTCCTCTCCGTTGCACAGCAATTCTCGCGATGTTAAAACTTTCTCACAGTTCGCTATCTCCTCCTAGCCACAGGTATGTAAACAATAGCCGTTTTTCCGCGCTAACTTCTCTTTAAAATGTCACTTTTTGCCAATTTATTTGCCGGAATTTTCTTAGTTATTTATTGAGTCTCTCGCAGTTTTTTAGCTCTCTTTATTACTTTATTTCTTATTGTAATCTGTCCCATACTGAGAGATAGCAATCTTTACCTTCTTAGACGTTTCTCTTGGGTTGTAATCACTGCTTCAATTATCCAATCGATTCAAAATCCCTTCTTAAGTTGTTGAAGCTTGGGCATGAAGGTCTTATGCCAGAAATTGACTCCAGAGCCGCTGCAGAGATCTTGGCTACCCGTCAGCGAGTGGGACCTCAAGGGTGGATGGGGAATCGTTGCGTAGACCCCCCCTCACACCCAAGATCAATGCACTCTTGAGGTCTTGAGTGTACTTGCTTGTTCTCCGCCTGAGAACAGGGGGCTATGGGCAGTTTGCACCACTCCAGCCCCTACAAACAGCGACATGGACAGCTCAGCTCCCTGAGCTGCATTAGACTTCCATGGATCCCAAACCGGAAGTCCACAAGCCTTTAAAGATCTTAATGGTCCCTCATACCTGCAGGACAACCTCTCCTGGAATAGCCCTCTATGATCTGCAACTCAGGGCCTGTTGGTGGTTCCTGGCCCAAGGGATTTTTGACTCTTTTTGACCTGAGGGAGGGTTTTTACAGTTGTGGCTCCCTCTCTCTGGAATGCTTTAACAGAGGGAACTTACCGCCTCTGGGATTTGGTGAAATTCCAGATGGCCTGCAAAGCAAAGATGTTTCGTCTGGCATTTAGAGGCTGATGCAGATAATTTTAAATTTATTGGCTTGACTCCATATGATTTATTTATTATAGACAATGGGCATGAGTAGAATTTAGGGGTGGCACTGTTCTTTTAGATGTATGGGTTTTAATATTTGCATTCTCCTACAGGTTTTATTGTTTATATTTTACTATGTTATTGGTTTTAATGTCTGCATTTCATTGTAATATTGTATAAATGTTTGCATTTTATATGTATGCTATAAACTGCCTCAAGCAACAGAAATGATGGAGAGTTGGTATACAAACAAACAAACAAACAAACAAACAAACAAACAAACAAACAAACAAACAAACAAACAAACAAACAAACAAACAAACAAACAAACAAACAAACAAACAAACAAACAAACAAACAAACAAACAAACAAACAAACAAACAAACAAACAAACAAACAAACAAACAAACAAACAAAGTGTCTGTAGATAACCAAGTAACAGTCGAGGGCTATAGTAATGAAGTACTGAAATCAAAATTGCCCAACAACTGTTGCTCTACGCCTGCTGCTCCTGGGCTCGAGGTATGGTTTCTGTTGAAGGTCTTTCACCTTTCAAAAGTGAGGGCTTGGAGACATTGGCTGGGCCCCAGCTTTGCACCCCAGGCTAAGAGCCATGGGCCAAGTGCCCTTGTGCTCTCACCCTTCAGCTCGTGCCAGGAGTCTTGCACCTGCAGAGCATTTTTTTAAGTTTAAATGCACTCAGCTCCAAAAGCATACCTGGCAAATGAGAGTAACAAGGTATGAGTTGGGGTGGGGGCTTACACCTAGCTACAAGCTATTTCATGGACTTCAAAGGGACTCCTGTATTCCACCAACTCATCACCAGAGCAGGCCACTGGCTTAAATGCACCCAGCTCCAAAAGCATACCTGGCAAATGAGAGGAACAAGGATATTAAATTGTAATTAAATTAAAATAATCCATCCTGGCATTTGACAGCAAGACCAAAAGGTGAGAGTTGTGCCTACCTTGGGCCAATAAGCATAACCTACCTTATAGAATTGTTGCAAGGATGAAATGGAGGAGAGACCACCCTCAGCTTCTTGGAGAATAGTGTACTAAAAATGTACTAAATAAAGGATCTGCTATACGTTCAGAAGACCCCAGATTCAGTTCCTGGCATCTCCAAGGCAAAGGATAATGTCATGTCATGTCATGTCATGTCATGTCATGTCACATACCAAGTGATGTGACAGACCTCTGCTTGAAATGCTAGGGAGCCACAGCCAGTCAGAGAAGATAGCACTGGCCTATTGACCAATGGTCTGACTCAGTATAAGGCAGCAAGGCAGCTTCATATGTTTTGAAACTTAACTTCTCAAATATTACAAGACCCCATCAGAGATAAAGGTTCTAACAACATACTTTTACTGATGTGTTGCATTTCTATTTGTTGACAATTTTTAAAGAGGGCGATAGCACTAAAAATGAGGTCCGGTGCTTGCAATCTGAGGTTCTGCAGTCTGCCTCAGAATTCTACTATCTCATTCTGCTGCAAGTGTAGACCAGGCTTCATATGTGCACGTTCATCCCTGAGCTGAGCATACTGGCCTTCCCATTTCTCTCTAGAAATATATTTTTAAAGAAATATTTATTTTGATTCCTTTATTAATTAAAAATAAACTTAGTTTATTGTCTCCAATCCTCCATAAATAGCCTTTATTGTAATCAAAGTTCTATCATTTGTTAATATTTTCTGGAACTTGGGTTTGTTAGTGAAATACTCACCATAATATAATAATCTAATGACAAATAATTTTTTTAAAGTTTTCCCCATTTGCTCATTCATCGATGAATTTCATACATTTACCATTTCAGAACAGGTGATCTATAGCTTTATTGTTTATGATTTAATCTCCTTAAAAGGCTGAATAATAATTGGAATTATGTGTTCCTTCTGATGACTGAAGAAGACAGCTGAAGGAATTAATTATTGTCAGGAAAGCAGGTTTGTAAGAGATTATTCAAATGTGCAACTAAATGCAGCATAGTCATCTCACAGAACTGTATGGACTCAGAATGCACATCAGAAATCACTCAGTTGATTGATCCCCAGGAAGTTTAACTTTGAAACCTTCTGCAATCTTGCTAAAGTTACCATTCAAGGGAAGCCGTATGTAGTATGCATACCTAATGCTTCTACAAGAATTTATAGTAACCAAAATTCGGGCCCAAGGATTACATACTTTAGATGCCTCTAAACTTCCAACCTTAGACTGAATCATTGGCCTATGACTGAATATGCTTAAATGCACCTGTGTTGCCCTTAATTTATGATATGGTGACTTGATAAAGTGAAACTATATTATTTTCCTCAGAACAAACTACCTAACTGACCAACATGAGAAGTGTTTTCAATAACCCTGCAGGAAGTGCTACATGTTCAGTTTACTTGCTTTGATATTAGTTTTAATTTGTGGAACAATGAATTGGGTTATTAGTATTTAGCATAACCTATGGGAGAGGTCATGGCTCAGTAGTTTGGTATCACTTTGTATGCAGAAGGTGTCAGGTTCAACCCCTAACATCTCCAGTAAAAAGGTGAAGAACTAGGAAGACATCTGTCCAGAGGGGCCAATAGGGGAGCTAAAACACCCCTGGAAAAAAACTTCACAGTGGCTCCAGATGGAAGGGCAGAACCTAGCAGGTTATGAGGACACAGAACTGTAAAGAGCCTTGTGGTGACAGGAACTGAGTGGAGTTGTACCTCCCTCAGTGGAGAATCGGGCTTTTTATCCTACTCTGTCTCCAGGGAAGCATACATGGTTCTCATATCCATAATCTTATTCTCACAACAAACTTGTAAGATATATTAGACTCAGTGATAACTGGTTCAAGGTCACTCACTAAACTTCATGTCTGAATGGAGATTTGACCTGTGACCTCCTAACCGCCTAATATCAAACCACTACATCAAACTTGCTGTCAATTATTTTAGTTTTGCATAAGTATACATTAGAGATGGGCATGAACCACCAAAAAAAGAACTTTGAGATTCGTGGTTTATCCCATTTGATGAACCATGAACCACAAATTTTCATGAACTTTCCATTTTCACAAACCTATTCGATCAACTTGTGGTTTGTTAGATCCCAGCCCCTTAGAAATGCCATACTCACAAGGAGTCTTCAGAAGGCTCTCCTCCAGCCATCCTCCAAGTTTTGCGATGGTAGTAATATACATCTTCAAGTGATAGACCCCCCAAATCTGGCACCCCCACCAATGGCTCTTTTGAATGCACGGCAGCACCCAACAATTACCGGACTGATGGACCCCCAGGCATAGGTTCTGTTGGAAGCTGCCCCCTGCTCACAGGCCAATGGACAGGACTGCCCCCTCATTCCCCTGGGGTTCCACAGCCCCAGGGGGTGGCCCAAACCCCCTTGCGCCCAAGGGGCAGCCAACACGCTGGATACGTGTGTTCGGTTGGTGCCCCCCTCCTTGCAGGCCAGGGAGGCGGTCAATGGACAAGACCACCCCCCTCATTCACCACACCACCCCCTTGTGCCCAAGGGATGCCCACCACACCTGACCAGTGGGTTCTGTCAGTGGCTGCCCCTCCTCTTGGACCAGGGAGCCAGTCTATGGATATGACAACCCCCATGTTCCCCTGGGGTTCCACATCCCCAGGGGTGGCCTGCACCACACCTCCTTGCACCCAATGGGTGCACACCATGCTGGACGTGCGTGTTTGGTTGGTGGCCGCCCACTCCTCGCAGGCCGGGGAGGCAGTCTATGGACAGGATTCCCCCTCATTCCCCTGGGGTAGCACATCCCTAGGGGTGGCCCACATCACCCCCTTGCACCCAATGGCCACACACTACACTGGACATGTGTGTTTGGTTGGCAGTTTCCCCCTCCTTGTTAGCCAGGGAGGCCGTCAATGGACAGGCCCACCCCCTCATTCACTGCAACACCCCCTTGTGCCCAAAGAATGCCTACCACACCTGACTTATGGGTTCTGTCATGGCTGCCCCTCCTCATGGGCCGGGGAGGCAGTCTATGGACAGGATTGCCCCTTCATTCTCCTGGGGATCCACATCCCTGGTGGTGGCCCACACCACCCCCACTTGTGCCCATGGGGCAGCCACCATGCCAGACATGTGTGTTTGGTTGGCGGCCACCCCCTCCTCGTGGGCTGGGGAGACATTCTGCAGATGGACACAGGTCCCATGTCCATCCAATGTGCTTTGTCTGTAGCCCCCCTCCCCCAATGGTTGCAGAGGGTAAGACGAATTTGCCCGTATGGGGGTAGCAGAAGAATGCAGTGGATTGATGCCTGTCCCTCATATTGAGGATTACAGGCCACCAGAAACACTCACTCATTAGACATGGCAACACCGGGATAGACTAAATTTCCCTAAAGGGATCAGCAGCAAACACCAGTGAACTGATGCCAGTACTGCAAGGGCTGGCCATCACCTCCCACAGCACAGAATCAAGATGTACCAATGCTCTCTCACTAAAGAGGGTAGGCCACCGACCAAACACACCCGTTGACCATGGCAGCAGTGGAGGATTCCCTCTGCTGGGTCGGGGAGGAAATGGAGAGACCCATTTCCTTGGAACAGGACAGCAGAGCAATGCAGCTATGTGTGCCCGCCCCTCACATTGAGGAATGGAGGCTGCCGCTGACCAAACACACCTGCTGGCCATTGCAGCAGCAGAGGATGCCCTCCCCTGGGTCAGGGAGGGGGACACCAGGTCCACTCGTGACAGTAAAGCAGAGCAACACAGCAACACATGCCCACCCTCGCATTGAGGGGCAGAGGCGACAGGAAACACCCTCTGGATGGACACGGCGGAGCCAGGAGACACCCTCCACACCTTCCCAGGCAGGAAAGGGTGCATGAAACAAGTTCCCCCGACGGGGACAACAGCAGCAAGAGAATTGGCAGAGTGCTGCAAGATGCAGGTGACTGCCCCTCACATCAAGGAGTGAAGGGTGCTGCCAACCAAACACCCGTTGGTTATGGTGGTGGTGGTGGAGGATGCCCTCCCCCGGTTCAGAGAGGGGAGGGAGAGACCCATTCCCCCTGGCATGGGAAAGCAGAGCACTGCAGTGACAAGGAGTGGAGGCTACTGTGTCAAGGAGTGGAGGCTACTGTGGACCAAACATACCCATTGGTCGTGGCAACGGTGGAGGATGCCCTCCCCCAGGTCAGGGAGGGGGAGACCAGGTCCACCCATGATGGGAATGCAGAGCAACGCAGCAACACATGCCTGCCATCACATTGAGGGGTGGAGGAGACAGGAAACACCCTCCAGACGGACATGGCAGAGCTGGGAGATGCCCTCCACACCTCCCCAGGCAGGACAGGGTGCACAAAACAAGTTCCCTGGACGGAGACAACAGCAGCGAGAATCGACAGAGTGCTGCAAGATGCGGGTGACCGCACCTCACATCGAGGTGTGGAGGCTGCCACTGACCAAACAGCCGTTGGCCATGGCGGCGGCAGAGGATGCCCTTCCCTGGGTCTGGGAGGGGAGGGAGACACCCATTCCCCTGGAATGGGAAAGCAGAGCAACACAGTGACACGTGCCCACCCCTCGCGTTGAGGAGCGGAGGCAACTGGAAACACCCTCCAGCTGGACATGGTGGAGCTGGGAGATCCCCCCACAACTCCCCAGGCAGGACAGAGTGCACAAAATAAGTCCCCCGAAGGAGATAGCTTGCATTGCAGCTTAACTGATGCCCGCTTCTCCCGTTGAGGGGCAGAGGCTGCCGCCGACAGAACCCACCGGCCACATGTGGTGATGCAGGTAGAGGATGCCCCCCACCAGGGTGGGGAAGGGTGAGGCTAATTCCCCCCAGAACGGGAAAATAAGGTGACACAGTGGATTGATGCCAGTACTGTAAGGGGAACAGGAAAGGAAAACTTTACCAGGAGGAAAGTAATTGCACTACTCAACAATGTTAACAAAGATAATCATTTATCAAAGTTAAAGTGCTGAAGTGCTAATTTTCTAGACCCATTGATATTCAAAATATCATAGCACAAGCATACAATTTCAGTACATTCAACAAGGAATGAACAACACACAGTTCATCCCAATATGTGACAATTCCAAGAGTGTCCAAAAGTTATCCAGTAGGTAAGTCCTTTATAAATGTAGAAAATCTTGTATCCAATTCTTAAATGCTCACTCTTTAATTCTTTTCACAGATGTTCCAGTGGACGGTGGCAAAACCTTCCAAGCCCAAACTGGGGCCAGCTATTAGATCACACAGATTTTGTCCAACAACGGACTTCCTCAGGGGCATGGGTCTAGTCTACAGTATCAGTTACTGAAAAGGTAATACAACTGAACAGTAATAAATATTATAGCTTGCAAAGACCTTCTGTCTCAGCTATTTCCTTTACACGGACTCACCTATTTCATTAAGAACTCATTCTTACAACCTGGAAAGCAGCGCTCGTATCTTCAGTCACGCGCACTTCCATCAGAGTTTTGTCTCTCTTAACACGACCTCAATTAGCCTCTCTATTGCATTTAAAGAGGCCACAACACTAGTATCAAACGTGCAACCATTCACAGGAAAAAACTTAAAACTATTTCATTGTTCAAGCCACGTGGTCTCAAGGTGTCCAAATGGTGGATCCACTGGGCTTCCTTACATAATAACAGTCTCTGTAAGTTTTGTGATGTTGTTTTTTTAGCCACAAATAGGACCACAACCCTGATCTCATTGTCTTTATGATTATATGTTAGGAAATGTTCTGTGAGAGGAGCCTCTAAAACCTTATTATGTATCCTGGACAAGTGCTCCAGGATACGAGTGTGAAGGGGTCTGATGGTACTTCCAACATACAGTTGTTGACAGGGGCAAATGATCAGGTATACAACCCCTGCTGTCTGGCACGTGGCAAAATGTTTAAAATGCAGTCGTTTTCCTGAGAGGTTCAACAGAACAGAATACCCCTCTTCATCGGTATATCGTTAAGGGGTAATACGTGGGGTAATACGTTAAGGGGTAATACATGGGACAATCTTCATCGGAACATCGGTATGGGGTAATACATAGGTTAAGGCCCAGAGGTCATTCCTCATGGGAACATCGGTTAGGAGTGATGCATTCAGACAGGAACATGGCACAATCTTCATCAGTATATTGGTATGGGGTAAGACGTAATTATAGGCAAAAAGTTCATTCTTCATTGGTATATCAGTACAGTGTAAAACGTAGTTTTTGATATTGACTTAGGGTGAGATAGGTTGAGGGATGATATATTACATATAATATATCACATATAACCTGTTACATATTATGTGGTACAAGGTAAATGTAAAATAGTGACATTGACCACCAGCTGGTCGTGGCGGCGGCTGAGGATGCCCCCCCCGGCTCAGGGGGGGAGTCCAGGTCCCCTGGATGGGGACAGCATAGTACCTCAGATATTGGTGACCGCTCCACAAGTCAAGGAGTGGATACCACTGGAAATGTCCTCCAGCCAGACAATGAGGCACCAGTGGAGGTCCTGCACACCCTCCCACGAGAGATAGCGTGCTCAAAGCACTTCCCCTGGATGGGGACAGCCGGTCAGCCCACCATTCTCATGCACACCAGTCATGTTGAGGTGCAGGAGTACCTTGCAGAACCCACTGGCCAGATGTGGTGGCCAGGATGGGTGGCCTCCAAAGGCCTGGGGATGGAGATATCACCACCCCTAAACAGAGAATGCAGGGCAGCACTGCTGAATTATTGCCTGTCCCTCCTGCTGAGGATCGGAGGCTGCCACTGACAAAATCCACCAGCTGGACGTGGCGGTGGTGGAGGATGCACCTCCTCCCATCTTGGGAAGGGAGAAACAAAGGCCCCCCCAAAGGGGACAGTAGGGTGTCATATTGCGTTGAAAACATTACAGTTTATGCGGAATCCGCCACAACGAACAATCAATTATGCCGTCACCTTCCCCGATCCATGACAACAGATGTAAGCACAAAGGTGCCTGTGCAATAGAGACACCAGGGCTATCTTTGGACTTCATGTCTTCCAATGCTTTTGGAAAGATGAGGAGGGAGAGGCCTCCCCGGTGAAAATGCCACGGTCAACAGCAGAGCCCACCATACAGACGTGTGGTTCCTGAGGGAAGCCTGCCACCTGCGAGGCAATGGGAAAGAGTTAGAAAATCCACCCACCTTTCACTTGCCTGTAGCTCTTCTCTACTGCTTCAGACAGACTAACTTGCCCTTCCACCACGAGGACATGTGGGTGGCCCAGACCCTGATGATGGATGTATTCACTTCTGGTGCAGCAGGACCCAAACCCACACACCCACTCCCATTCTGGACAGGCGCTTTACGTAAGAATGTCTTCCTGCAAGCAGAGAAACCCAGCCAGAGCCCGGCGGTGGACGGTCTCCTTCCTATTCAAGAAAGGTGCTCAAAATAAGACTCAAAGGAGACAGAACTCAAAATGTGCTCAAAAGTGAAGGGGAAGGAAAAGTAGAACATGCTGTACAGCAAAGGAGAAAAAACATTAAAACGTGCTTCTGTGAGCCCACATCAGAGGTGCCCAGTAAGCTTGGACCTTGATCTCAGATGCTGTGGCCGGGCCACAGCCTGATGGTAGATGGGCGGCAAAGCAGACACAAGGGTGGCTCAGAGGTCAGAAAACTCCAGTTCCAGGGAGAGTAGATGAGCAGGGGGAAGTTGACCTTCAGGAAAGACAGCATGTCCACCAGGTCTAGGTCCAGATGTGAGTGGCGGGGACGGAGGAGGTCTCCCAGGTGTGAGAACACCCACTCACTCTGGACACTGGTGGGAGGGCAGGAGGGGATATTAGTGGCCACATTCGAGAGGTCCGGCCAGATGGCAGATTTTCTTGCCCAATATTCCAGGAAGTTGGTGTTTGGGGGCTCGGGGGGCTTGACGAGGTACTCACTGACCATCACCTCTGACAACTCCTCCACCACAATGTACCAGCCCCGCTGCTGCCAAATGCCCAGCCCACCACTGAGCACTGGAAGTGTGGTGGGTCATCGTGAGGAGGGCTGTCCTGCCTGGGGACACCTGGAGCGTCTACCACCTCCTCCTCCTCCATCCCTGCACCCATACTCTCTTCCCTCTATCCCACTCATTGGGTCCAGAACTTGTGCACCACTCTGCGCAGATCCCTCATCCACTGATGGAGCTCTCCATTCTGCATGGCTATGCTGCCTTTGATGCATGGGTAACATATGCATGCCAGTCTGTATGGCAGCTCCTTGCAGAAAGGATGCAAGCGGTTGACCACGCCTGCCTGCAACCTCCCGACCAAGTCCCTGACCCTGGGGACAAGCTGGTCCTGTTGCTTCATCTCTCTGACCAGCACCTGGTCCAGGCCATGGATCAGGGGGATGACCTGGACCACACTGGACTCATAGGAGCATAGGAGCTCTATGGTCTCCTTAAATGGCCTCAGGACACGGACCATGTGAGAGAGGGCTAGCCAATCCATAGAGCTGAGGCTGAGCTCCTCTCTTCCTTGCAAAATTGGTGCTGAGGACATGATGTCAGGCACAGGGTTCTTTTGTTCCACCAGATGACTCACCATGTTGTAGGTGGAGTTCCAGTGGGTGGCTGTGTCCTGGTAGAGGTGGTGCTCTGGTTCCCCCCTCCCCCTGCCTCTGGAGCAGCTCACATGAAGACTTCATGCTGCAAGAGAAATGGGACACAAGATGCTGGCAGCTGTCCAGCAACATGCACATGGGCGTCGATTGGTCCCAGCTGGCCTTGATGTTGCTACCTAGCCTTAGTGCATCCATCACGATGAGGTGCAGCTTATGCGCCAGGCAGACCAGGCCATCAAGGGATGCCTCTTTCAGGGCCACCAACATGTTTCCTCCTGCATCGATTACCATGAAGCCTCAGACAAGCTCACCCCCAGGCAGGCAGTCCCTCAATGCAGCTCTGATTGTGGCAGCAATGTTCTTCCCTGTGTCATCCTCATCCATCCCCCATGCCTGCAGCAGAAGCACTATGTAGCCTGGCACCAACGGCAACACCTCCTCCCGGGGACCTGATCTTTCCCTGGGGCAGCGGAGATCCTCTGGCTGCCACCACTGGGCTGTGATGGTGAGGTAGCCGCGATGATGGCCGCTTCACAGGTCTGCCGTGAAGTGGATGGTCTGTCCCTTTGTACCTGACAGTTCCTTCATGACCCTCATGCGAACACCCTGGTAGAGGGCAGGCAAGACTCACCAGCCAATGGTCCGCCACAATGGCATTGAGAACCAGGGCGCAAAGTGATGCAGCAGCCTCAGGAAGCCCACACCCTCCATGATGGACAACAAGAGTCTGTCCAGAGCAATCATCTCTGCCCCCATTCTAGTGCCCGCCGCCTGACTTGTATGGTGGGCATTGTCACAGACCCTGAGGGGACCACCTCTTGCAGGGTAGCCTGCCTGCCTGGGCATCCCACTCCTACCCGCAACACCCTCACAGCAAGTCTTCTTGCTGGTTGTGGACTCCCATTCCCCACTCCCTTCTCTCTGACCTTTAGCCATCCTCACCTGGCTGCCAGGTAGTTCGCACGGTGGAGGAAATGACATGTTTAGGTGGCGCCTCTCCAGATGCTTGTGTAGGGTGGAAGATGACAGGTGCCTAGTGTCAGTGCCTCTATGCACCAGGGCATCGCAGTGATGACACCGTGCCAAGCAGCGGTCATTGGGAAGAGCTTGAAAGTGCTGCCAGAGAGATTGAGTGAAATGGGGACCAGGACTTGGTGAGTCAGGAGGAGAATTAAGGACTAACTTCCACAGCTTAGAGCTGGACCGGGAAGAGGGAGTGAGGGGTGGACTGTGGGCAGGGACAGTCCCCAGAATTTGGATGGTAGAGGGACTGGCTGATTCAACAAATCCCTGCCATTCCTCCTCAGACCCCTCCTCATCCTCCGCACAAAGTTTAACAATGTCCACTCCCGACAGCGGAGGAGAGACATCTTCTGCCTCATCCACAGCCCCCCTGGGTGGATCTTCATTTGGAGTCTCTGGTGCCCACAAGACCTCCCCTCCAGTTGGGGTGGTGATCACTGATGGGCAACATGGATAAGCTTTGCCCTTCCCTCCTCCATGACCACCCTCACTCAACAATATGCACTTCATAGCAGTGCACTGAAGTGAAGAAACAAAAAACACAGAGTAGTGCTCACAAAGTAGAAGAGAGTCAACAGATGACTGGGATTAGTAGAAAGCAAATTCAAGAGTGAGGGTGTGAGGCAGCCAGCAGTGCCCCTGAGACTGGGTGTAGTGTTCAGCCCCCAAACCACCACAAACACCAGGCCAGGCAGGACAGGTGCACAAAACAAAAGCTAAATGGACCAGCAGAGGGCACAAAAATAAAGAAAGCTGCACCAGAGAGTTGCCCTGGAGGAGAGAGAACAGAGGAAAATGCAGCAGATGGCTGCCCCAAGACTGGGGTGGGTGTTGAGCCCCAGAAGCACCACACAGACACCAGCCCAGGCAGGACAGATGCACAAAACAAAAGCTGAATGTGCAAAAAAGGGCAGAAAATAAGAGCAGGCAACTCCAAAGAAATGCACAAAATCCAGGAGAGAAAATAGAAGAGTGAGGGTTTGAGACCTGGTGGGGGGGCAAACCACAAAAAAAACAAAACAGCAAGAGTGAGGCCCTTAAAAGAGCAGAGCAAGAAATAAAGACAAGCAAAGAGAAAGAAAAAGGGAGGCCTCAGTAAAGCTAGGCCCAAGTTCAAGGCAAAGGCCTGAGACGGGAGTGGGATGGTGGTGAAGCGAAAAAGGCACCCCTTTCCAAACACCTCCCCACTGGGAGAAGAAAAGGAAATTGGAAAGAGGCTTTTCAGTCTCTTTTCCAGCACCAAATCTAGGCCACAGCTCCCAAATACACTCTCAATCCATGTTCCAGCTACAGTTCCTCACTGTCTCTCTGCCTGCTGAAACTGAAAACGCAAGGCCTTTGGATTTTATATAAAATGCTGACATAGAGCAAAACAGGAGCACTCTGGGTAGCAGACAGGCCTGCCTAACAGGGAAGAGATTGGTGTTCCCATGGCTACTGTGGGCACATCCCCTCAGTTGCCTAAAAGATTAATCACCCCACTCCCCCTGCTGCTCTGCTGGATGGGGGAGTATGAGAGCTCTTCAGTTGACAGGGATAGCTGCCAATCAAGGTTTGTGGGCTAAAATGGGGGGGCAATCAAAGGACTGGCCTCTGTTGCCTAGGGAATCAATTGGATGACACCAGGGTGTCTGGCTTCCCTAACAGATAATGAAGTGGATGAATCAGCAAAAAAAGTCATCGGGTTCATGGAAAACATGGCACACACAAAACACGTTTTTCCCTGCAGAATGAATCAGCTGATTTGTCATGTATTTTGAGTCATAATTCGACTCGTGCCCAGCTTGTCCACATAGTGTGAGTATGGTGAGATGAGAATTGGCTACCTTGCAAAAGGCTATCAGATATAAGATCAGGCGATGGCATTTCTGTGTAAAACCCAAATATAACTAGCATAAGGATAGTGACCAGGCAAAACAGAAATAATTTGTGATCATATTTGAATTTTGCATAGAAATGACTGCAGGCTATTACTTGCATTTCATAGTCTTAATCCTACATTTTACATTTTTATTTATTTTATTTAAATATTTGTATTCTGTTTTTCTCCCTGAAACAGCTCACATCAGCAAGGGAATTAACATATGAAAACACTTTTACATTACAGTACCATCTGTTAGAGAACAACATTCATAAACTTCAGGCAGGAATATTGGTTGAGGGTGATGTGGTTTGTGACATCCTTAAAATTTGCCCCAGGCAACTGGGGGTAACTATTTGATTATGTGAACACGAATCTTGCTCTTGTACTACAGACCAACATGGCTACCCACCTGAAACATCCTAAACAAAATTACCCTTCTAACAGTGAAATCCTAAGCAGAGTTATTCGTCTAAGCCTATTGATTTCAATGGGCTTAGACTGGAGTAATGCTGCTTAGGATTTCATTGTAAGCCAGCTGGCTGAACTTAGAAGGATACAGCTCTAGTTAGGATTGCACTTCTAACAAGAGGCAGGACAGCAATAACAATTCCAGGTAAAGAACTAGCAACAGGAACTAGTAACAGTTCAGGTAGCAAGAAGGAAGAATACTTGTTTCAGCCACCATACATATCCTTAGAGTTATTTGTCCATTGTATGATGATTCACATGATGCTCTGATCATGTGGCTATTAAAATAATGATTATTATGTATCAGGGGTTATCCATGGTCTCACTTATCTTTTGACTCATAAAAATGGGAGGGGGAGCTTTTATTGATTGACTTATTTAAAATAAGACAATAAAGCATGGTATCTCTGAATGGCTGACTGCTTTGATTGCAATAGTACTATCTCTTGCATATATCAAACAGTATATACTTCAAAAGAAGGTAACATTGACGAGAACACTTCTTAAGGGGGGGCAGTATGTTGAACATGATACTGTATCCCATCCTTACACAAAAATTGTCATTCATATATAGAATTTATTTTTAATTTAAAATCTAAAGTAGTGAGTAATTAAGTACCATGCAAAATACTAACACGTTGAGTAAAGATGGGGGAAATGGGGCTTCTTCTGCAAGCTTTCTATGAGCCTCTTCCTATTATTATAAATATGCATTCTACAAGGTGTTTGAACATGACATTTGGGAAGCATTAATACAATGAAAAGTATTTTTTATATTAATATTTTATCCATCAAATAAGATAAGTTTCTTGAACTTGTCAAACATTAAAATGTAAAATGCTGAAAAAATATTAAATGAAACTCCAGGTTATTAAAATGTATGGCTACTAATTATTGATCTAACACTGTTCTATATAAAGTTGGCATGCTTGGCTGCACAGAAATATTTGAAGATCATTAATATACATGTGTTTATTTTGCTGAGTCTAAATTGGAAGTGGTAGATTATTCCTATTGTCTAACAAATTAGAAAGTGTGACAGTTACTGCCATTCAGGCCTGATTTATGATTTCTTTCACCATTTATGTATTAATTTCTGCCAAATTATAAAGAAAATACCACTGCAAACCTGGAAGAGCAATAATATGAAAATCAAATTAGGAAAAGTTAGTACTGCTGATTGATTCAGGCAATACAGTGTCAAAAAGAGAGAGTACTAAATACTACCTTTGTATAAGAAAAAGGGAAAACTCTTTTGGGACATGCTGCCAGCTGAAACTTAAAACCCTGTCAAAACAGCAGTTATAATGTGAGAAAAATTCTGAAATCTATGTGCTGCCGCCGCCACCCTCTGATTTTCCCCTTTAAAAAAAGCATACATGAAATTCAGTTCACTGTAGATTTGCCAATACATCATTTCACTCTGAGGAGAGATTAATAATTTCTGGTATTGTTTCAGCTGAATTTCATGATCAAGCTATCCTGTAATTTTAGGCCTCCTCATGAGGACCTTTCTACTGCACTTATTTCACCAAATATCACTGGCAACATTTTTTTCCTTTCCAGCAACCTTCAGGATACATAGATCGCAATATTACTTTGGAGATGCTATGCTATGGAGCCCTCCATAAATAATTGATGACACATACCTCATTCATTGTGAAATTCTGAAGAATTTTAATACTGGTAGAGAACATTTATCTTTAATGCATTTTGTATAACTCAAAGTTAACCTTTAGAGAAGGTACATGCTTCTTTTCTATGAATCCCTAAATAAGCTCTTCTAATCTAACAGTGGGTAACTCACGTATATCTCTCATAGCAAAAGTTGAACTCATGCTGTGAGTTTTACTTCCAAATATAACATGTTAACAGCAAAATGTGTTTCTGGTGTAAGCTGTGAGAACTTGGCAAGTGATTCCAAAATGTCTTTGTTAATATTCAAATAATGAATTATTCTCTAGTCAATTCATCTTTATTCTCTGGTCAAATCCAGCTCGTTCAGGAGATAACATTTTCAGGTTCTGATGGCTTATTCCTGAAAAAATAAAATAGCTAAACAAGTGAACGAAATGGAAAAAAATGCAAAATCTTAACAATCAATAATAAATCACATTTAACAGCAAGCGCGAACGCCCGACTTACCGGGCGGGGAAGTTTGCGGCCGATGGGGAAAGGAAGGCCGGCGTGGCTGGCTGCCTGCGGGGCCGGCCGGCCCAGCATGCAACGGGCCGGCCGGCAGCCAATAGTTTCAAACCCAGGCGACCAATCAGGGGCCGCCTGGGGGGGTGAGGCCTCTGCCGGTCCCGGAGGAGGCAGGCTTCCCTCAGGTCCGGCAGTGGGGCATAAATATCGGCGCCGCCCCCCTCACTCCCGCATTCGGGCTCGGCGGCGTCAAGGTGAAGATCGACGGCCAGCAAGTCGGAGGAGCGGAGCACGCGGGAAAGAAGACCGGAGGAACGCGAAGAGGGAGAGGTTTAGCTGAGCCTCTCTCTTGCGTCCTCCGCAGCGCGGCTCCCCGGCCCGTTTTCGGACTGAGCCGGGTGGGAGCGAGGAACGCCGGCTCGTCGAGGGACTCCCGCGGGGGGGGGCAGGGTTCATCCCCCGGGCTCCTGCTCGCACGGGACTGCTGCGCCTTCCCCACACACACGAGGAGGGGGCAGGTGGCTTGTTCCCTGAGGAAAGGAGGGCGGGAGCCGTTTTCCTATTCCCCCCCCCACAGGTCGGCAGGGGCAGATGGCTCCCAAAAAAGGGCCGCAGCGGGCCTCCTCGGCAGCCAAAAAGGCCGCGTCCTCCGCCACGGGGCCGGCACGGGGGCCCAAAACACCAGCCGCCGGTAAGCGCGGGACACCGCAACCCCCCAAGGAAAGGCAGCCAAAGGCCAGCAAGGCCACCCAGGGTAGGCGGGGGCCGGGACAGAGAGGCAAGGGCACAAGGCACCCTGCCTCAGCAAGGGGGGGCAAGGGCCAGCCCACAGCCCCTGCGCCAACCACCGGAGGAGTCAAGGCAGCGGGGGGAAGGGGGCGGGCCCGCTCTGCTTCCAGGGAGAGGGGCGCTAAGAGCAGGCAGCCCAGCAGGGGCCGGGAGGCTTCTCCCAGCTCCCTCCACAGCATCGCCAGAGCACTGGAGGTGCTCACGGCCCGGGTGGATCGCCTGGGGAACTCCGAGTCCGGAGGGTCACCGCCTTCCTTGGAGGCTGCAGAGGTCCCCAGGCAATCCCGCTCCCAGAGGAGGGGTGCTAAGGCACCCAGAAGACAGCAGGGCACGCGGTCCCCGTCCTCCAGCAGCTCCAGCGAGGAGAGGCGGCCCAAGCACAGGAGGACCTCGCGGAGGAAGGGGCGCCGGCGCCGAAGGGATGAGGATTCAAGCAGCGATGGATCCTCAGGTGAGTCCTCGTCTGAGGAAGGGGACCCTTGTGAGGACTATTGGGGGGTGGCGGGCCATGTTCCAGGCATCCCAGGGTGGGCCCAGAGGCGCAGGGGGGCCCAGGCCGGAAAAGGGGACCCCCGGGGCGTGTGGGAATCAGATCAAGGGGAGGGCCCCCCTCCAATGGAGGACCCCAGGGACAACGAGGACCCCCCGGGGATCCACCTGGCCCGTAAGGTTCGGGAACGGATTTTAGATGGGTTCTATGTTGACATCTTCACCCTACTCAGGCCGGAGGCGGAGGATGGCAGGTGCGCCCCCCACCGGAAGGATAAAAAGGGGAGCAAGAAGGAGGTTGCTGACCGCTCCTTCAGCAACTGGCTGGAGGGTTTCACCGTCTACATGGGGGTGGTCCAGATAGCCTATCCTGATAGGGGGTGGCACCTCTCCAACCACTTGAGCAACGTGCTGAGGGCCAGGGCGCTGGTGGGGGAAGGGGCCGCGTTAGATTATGATGAGGCCTTCCGTAAGAGGGCTTCCCACAGCCCCAAGGCGCGGTGGGACCTTATTAGCCAGAAACTCTGGCTGCTCCTGGTTGGCCCTCACATGCGCAGCAAGGGGGAACCCCCCCGAGCGGGGCGCTGGCTGGGCCGTCGCGATAAAGCACGCGGCCTGTGCTGGGAATTCAACCTGGGCAAGTGCCAGCGCCCCAAGTGCCGTTACGAGCACAACTGTGATGTGTGCGGGGGCCCCCATCCCCGCCAGTCATGCACCCGCGGGACGCAGGCCACGGCGCCC
The DNA here is from genome assembly GCF_028583425.1 of Eublepharis macularius. NCBI lineage: Eukaryota > Metazoa > Chordata > Lepidosauria > Squamata > Eublepharidae > Eublepharis > Eublepharis macularius. The sequence continues at coordinate 88,839,691 of NC_072794.1, read as the reverse complement.
TTTCGGGGGGGCCGGGCCTCCAACAGCGGGGCGCACAAAGATGGGGGGTCCGGTCCCAGTACTGCCCCATCTGCCGCCGGCAGGAAGTAGCGCAGATAGCACAGGGTTGGGCCTCGCCCATACCCCGGTGCGGGTCCCTGGTCTCCGCCCCCTTCTCGCCAAATACCCCAATAAGCTTGCTGCGGCCTTCCTACTGGAGGGGTTCACCAAGGGCTTCCGCATCCCCTTCACCGGCCCGCGGGTGCCCACCTCCGCCGGGAATCTTAAGTCCACAAAAGAGTTGCCGCATGTAGTCTCAGCCAAAATAGCCAAGGAGGTCGCACTGGGCCGGGTGGCGGGCCCCTTTCCCTCTCCCCCTATTCCCAACTTGAGGGTATCCCCACTGGGCATTGTCCCCAAAAAGGCCCCGGGGGAATACAGGCTGATCCACCATCTCTCTTACCCCCGGGGGTCGTCGGTTAATGACTTCATTCCCCACGAACTATGCACCGTGAAGTATGCCTCATTTGACCAGGCAGTCCGCCTGGTGCGGTCCTGCGGGCCCGGGGCCCTTATGGCCAAATGTGACGTGGAGTCCGCCTTTAGATTACTGCCGGTTCACCCGGCAGACTTCTGCTTACTGGGGTTTAAATTCGAAGGACAATGGTATGTGGACCGGGCCATGCCTATGGGGTGCTCCGTGGCATGCGCCGCCTTTGAAACGTTTAGTACTTTCATCGAATGGGCGGCCAAGGGCCGCATGGGGTCCCCACACATTAGCCACTACCTTGATGATTTCTTGATAATGGCGCCCCCTGGTGGCGAGGTTTGCGCGTCCCGGCTGCAGGCATTCCAGTCCCTGGCCGCCGAACTGGGGGTTCCTCTCGCGCAGGAAAAGACAAAGGGTCCCACCACGCGGCTCACCTACCTCGGCATCGAGCTGGACTCCGAGGCAGGGCTTTCCCGCCTTCCCCGTGACAAGCTGGGCCACTTACAGGACCTAATCTCAGGCGCCCTGACCCGGGACAAGTGCACTCTCAGGGAGCTTCAGGCCATCATTGGGCACCTTAATTTCGCCTGCAGGGTGGTCGCCCCGGGGCGCGCCTTCTGCGCCCGCCTTTCCAGGGCTTGCAGGGGGGCGTCTGCGCCCTATCATCATATCCGCTTAACGGCCGGAATCAAAGAGGACCTCAGGTTGTGGCTCGAGTTTTTGTCCCAATATAACGGGGTTTCCCTGTGGCAGACCTCCCTATCCCCGGGTCTCGGCCTGCAGGTTCAATCTGACGCGGCCGGCAGCCTGGGGTTTGGTGTTTATTTCGAGGGGAGGTGGTGTGCCCAGCAGTGGCCGCCCTCCTGGGCTGGCTCTGGGATCCTCAGGGACCTCACCTTCTTGGAATTCTTTCCTATTCTGGTGGCAGTGACCATCTGGCGGGAGCAGTTTAGGGATAAGCGCGTTCTCTTTTGGTGCGACAATCAGGCCACGGTCCAGGTTGTCAACAAGCAGTCCTCTCGCTCTGAGCGGGTCATGCGTCTTGTCCGCCGGTTCGTCCTATGCTGCCTGGCATTTAACATTTCCTTTTCCGCCCGCCATGTAGCAGGTCTGGATAACGGCATTGCAGATGCACTATCTCGCTTCCAGATGGAGAGGTTCTTCAGCCTGGCTCCCGAGGCCAGCCGCACACCCGACCCTTTTCCAGCAGCTCTGTGGGCAACTGGCGAAGCACCGTGATGGAGGGGATCCTGAATTCAGTGGCACCATCAACCCGGCGAGCTTACACCAAGGCTGTGACGCGCTTCCTGGCCTTCGCCGCGGGCAACAGCAGGAGGGCCCCCTGGCCAGCATCGCGAATGTCGGTGCTGCGGTACCTCGCACACATGCGGGACTTGGGTCTCGCGCCCAGGACCATGCGGGCGGCCCTGGCGGGTATCTCTTTCTTTAGCAAGGCGGAGGGGCTCCCAGACCCCTGCGATTGTTTCGAGGCCCGGAGGGCCATAGAGGGGTGGGGGCGACTTTCCCCTCGCCCCCCGACCAGCGGAGGCCTATTACCCTCCCCATCCTGGGGGCAATCCTCAGGGCGGTCCCCAGCACGTGCTGGTCCACCTATGAGGCCCTGCTTTTCAGGGCGGCCTTCACGATGGCCTTCTTCGGGGCCTTCCGTGTCAGTGAGCTGGTGGCGGGTTCTCGCTGGGACACCTCGGGTCGGGCAGTCGCCCTCAGGGACGTTTCTGCTTCCAGGCACATGGTGGCCATCACCGTGCGGAGGTCAAAGACGGATCAACAGGGCCGGGGGGTTACGGTGCGCCTACGGGCCCTGCGAGGCCAGGCCCTGTGCCCCGTGGCGGCGGTCCGGGCCTACTTGGCAGTCCGCCCCCCCGTCTCCGGCCCATTCCTGGTTCACAGCGACAGTGCCCCGGTCACCCGGTTCCAGTTCGTCTCCATCCTGCGCGCAGGACTCCAGGCCTCTGGCCTTCCCCCCGCAGAATTCGCCTCTCACTCCTTCCGGATTGGGGCCGCCACGGCTGCGGCGGGCCTGGGTCTCCCTGATCAGATTGTCCGGCGGCTTGGCCGCTGGAGGTCAAGGGCCTTCCTCTCCTACATCCGCCCCGCGCGGGTCCTTACTTGCTGACCTTGTTCTCGTGTTCCTCCCGTCTCCAGGTCACCGAAGGAAGGTGTGGATTTGCGGCCACAACATCGTTCACTGGGCCGGGAAGTACGCGGCGACGTCCGGATGGGGGGCCCACCTCGGGCTGGACGACGCCGTCGAGATCCGCTGGATGGGAGCCCGTGGCATGCGGTGGGAGGCACTGGTACCCACCTTGGTTCACCAGGCCCGCCGCCTGGGACCACCTGACGCACTCATCATCCAGTTGGGCGAAAATGACCTCGGGCGGCGGGAAGGACCAGAGCTCCAGCGGGCGATGTGCAGTGACTTGGACTACTTGCGGGGCCTGTTCCCGGGGACTTTCTTCCTCTGGTCGGACTTGCTCCAGAGGCGGGTGTGGCGCTACGCACGGCATCCAGAGAAGGTCGACGGAATCCGCCAGAGGGTGGCCCGCGCTATGACTCGATACATCACGGAGGGGCAGGGCCTGCTGATCGGGCACCCGGACATTTCTTTTCGGTTGGAGGCGCTCTTTCGCCCAGATGGGGTTCACTTGTCTTCCTGGGGGCAGGACATTTGGCTTCAGGACCTGAGGGATGGCCTGTTGGAATGGTTGAGGTTGTAGGAGCGTTGGCGGGAGCCCCTGGGGTGGCTCTGGTGGCGATGGTCATGGGATCGGATCTCTTTGCGGGGATCAGGGCATGCCCTGGTCCCCTGGAAGGGGATCCCCTTATGGGATCTTGGGAGTGGGCCGGTGGTGCATGCCCAGCTCGGGGGCTGTCAGGGCGGCCCCACTCCCAGGTGGCAGGGGGGATCATACAGGGGTGTACACCCAGATGATCTCCCCTCCAATGCCACTCCTGGTTTACCCCCCTTTCAGCACGGGTCTGAAGGGGGGAGGGGTCATCGGCTGGCAGGCGGGCCAGCCGATGCTTTTGCGGGATCCGATCCTCATGACTGCCAATGCTCCTGTGTGTGCTGTTTTGTTTCCTGTCAATAAAGTTTGGCCATGTTTTCCCCATATGTACGGTGTCTGGGGTGGTTCTTGCCGCGCCGCTGCACTCCTTGAACCCTTGCAATAGGCTGCAAAATGTGTTTCTGGTGTAAGATGTGAGAACTTGGCAAGTGATTCCAAAATGTCTTTGTTAATATTCAAATAATGAATTATTCTCTAGTCAATTCATCTTTATTCTCTGGTCAAATCCAGCTCGTTCAGGAGATAACATTTTCAGGTTCTGATGGCTTATTCCTGAAAAAATAAAATAGCTAAACAAGTGAACGAAATGGAAAAAAATGCAAAATCTTAACAATCAATAATAAATCACACTTACAAATCAACAGAAGTGACAACAGAACAGTAGAGATTACCTCAGTTGGTGGAACATTGATATATATTTTGTGGACTGTTATAAAGCTATGTACCCTGACCTGGACAACCCAGGTGAGCTTGCTATCATCAGATCTCAGGAGTAGACATGGGCACGAACAGCATTACGAACGGAAAAAAAACATGAACAGGCCGTTCGTCTGTTCACAAATGGGCCGTTCATGAGGCACCATTCTAGATGAACAGGTGGTCGTCACAAGCCTCGTTCGTTGCGTTTGTACACTGTTTGGGAAGCCAGACACTCAGGCATCTTCAATCAATTGCCTTGGCAACGGAAGGAGGGGCTGCCTGAACTCTGTCAGCACTCCCTCTGTCGCCCTGGACACCCCAATCAAAGCCCAACTTAGCTTGATGGGCAGGTCTTCCTTCCAAGTGTGGAGCTGCAAATTGGTTACAATTGGTAGCATGGGAGCAAACACCAAGGGGGAGGGAGGGAGGAGGGGGGTGTTCTGTGGCCATGGGAACTCCAATCTCATCCCTGCAGACCCTGTTAGGCAGTTCTGACTGCCAACCACAGACCTCCTGCTTTTCTCAATAAGACCTCTGCTTATAAAAGGGTACTGTGCTCCCAGTTCTGGCTTTCAGTTTCAGCAAGCAGTGGAGTGGGACAGAGCTGTTGCTAGCCTTTTGGGAGGGACAGGGAGAGTGTATTGGAGCTGGGGTTTTTTTTTGTGTGGTGAGATAGGGATCTCTCTCTCCACTGGTTCCAGGGCTGCTGCCAGGCTTTGGGGCCAAGCTCTGTGGGCACCTCAGCTGAGGGCTCACATTGATTATTATCAAGATCAGTGCCTGATCTGGTCAGGCTTCTGGGTGTGCTGGGCTAGGGCTCTAGCCCCAGCCTCTGGTTCCAGGGCTGCTGTCAGGCTCTGGGGCCAAGCTCTGTGGGCACCTCGGCTGAGGGCTCACGTTGATTATTATCAAGATCAGTGCCTGATCTGGTCAGGCTTCTGGGTGTGCTGGGCTAGGGCTCTAGCCCCAGCCTCTGGTTCCAGGGCTGCTGCCAGGCTCTGGGGCCAAGCTCTGTGGGCAACTCAGCTGAGGGCTCACATTGATTATTATTATTCTTATTATTATCAGTGCCTGAACTGTTGGTTAGGCTTTTGGGTGTGCTGGGCTAGGGCTGTAGCCTCAGCCTCTGTTTCCCCAGGGCTGCTGCCCGGCTCTGGGGCCAAGCTCTGTGGCGGGCACCTCTGCTGAGGGCTTGCAGTGTTCTCTCCTTTTCTGTCCTCCTTAATTCTAGTTTTGTGGCACAATGAGCCTTCAAGTTGTGGTGGCCACGGGTGGTCGTGGGGGGAAGTGCAAAGGTAGTCCTCCTGGTTTCCTTGTGGCAAGATTTACTGGGTGTGGCTTGCAGGCAGCAGAGACTACTCCCACTCCCCCAGATTCACCTGTGGAGGAGGCCAAAGAGGTCTTTCCACTGGGGGGAGAGGATCTCTTTCAACACTTTGAGGAGGGGGTGGGTGACGGATCCCTGGAGGAATGGTTTGTGTTTTATGAAAGATTCCTCCTGTCCCCATCCCAAACTCTCGGTGGTGTCCCTGCCTGCAGTCCACCCGTCACTCCATCGTCCATGACCAGCTCCTCATTGCAGCCTGTAACCATTCGTCCTCCTTCCCCTGGGACAGTTAGTGGTCCATGTTTCAATGCCTGTGTATGGAGGCACTTTTGGGCCCTTCCTAATGACTCCTGTGTGGTACGGTGCTGTGCCTGTGATGTCCTGGTGCACAGGGGCAATAACCCGAAGCACCTGTCATTGACGGTCCTGACTCGGCACCTGAAGAGGCACCACCCAAGCCTGTGGTCTCCATCCTCACCCAGCAAAACATCTGTTGGGGGGAGAAAGAGGGCTACCAGCTCTTCTGAGCAGGGATCAGTGGGAGGGTCACCGGAATCCACCCCAAGCAAGAATCCTTGCCCTGAGGGTGACGCTGGTGGGAGCGGGGTGCTTAGGCTTGCCCGTCGAGTCCAGCGCGTATCTTGAATGAGGGCTGGCATGATTGGGTCAGGTGGGAATGGCACGGTCAGGAAGGCCGCCCCTGCAGAGGTTGTTCCCTTGGGTTGGGGACTGTGCCATTTAGAACGGTGAGGTTGAGGGCTCAGGAGGACTCATCAAGACGTGGGCATTTGTGCCACCACAGCTTCCCAGGCCAGGGGCCAAGCTGGGGGGGGCACTTCTGCTGAGGGCTCACCTAGATAATTATTAGTGCCTGACCTGGTCAGGTATCTGGGAGTGTTGGTGTCGTGCTCTAGTCCCCCTCAGATCCCAGAGCTGCAAAGGTCCAGAGGCAAGCTCAGTGGGTTTGTTAGCTGATGGCTCTCATACGTTTGGGTCTTCTTGATCCTGTTCCACTGGGTAACCCTTTGTCGTCCTATCCCTGAAAAGTTCCATGTCAGTCTTTCTACCTCTACCTCTCCGGATGGAACCACTCTGACCCTACCCTACGACCTCTCCTGTCCAACCCATCCCCTCCTTTCTGCGAAGGCAAGATGGTGGGTGCTGTCGGCTGCTGCTGCTTTGGGCCACGAGGAACAGCTCAACTGCTGTTGCACATGAAGTTGAACAGCATGGTGCCCCCATCCAAGGCACCTGGTGTCCTGCCCGAGCAGTGGGAAATGGGTCCCGCAACTCTGTCCTTTCTGCAAAGGCAGGAAGGTGGCTGATGTCAGCTGCTGCTGCTGCCCCGTTTCTTCCTCTTCCTCTCTGGAACCACTCTGACTCATCCCAGCGACCTCTCCTGTCCCGTCCATCCGTTCCTTTCTGCAAAGGCAGGAAGATGGGTGATGCTGGCGGCAGCCTCCTTTGCGCATTTGTGCAACAGCTCAGGAGTTGTTGCACATATAGTTGAGCCGCACGGTGCTCCTATCCATAGCAACTGCTGTGCCCTCTCAGCAGGGGGGAATGGGTCCCTCGACTTTTGTCCTTTCTGCAAAGGCAGGAAAGGTTCACAGTAGTGAGTAGTGCCTGCTCAGGTTAGGTGTCTCTGAGTGGTGGGTAACTGCTCTAGCCCCTCTCAGTTCTTGGGGCCGCTTCCACTCTGACCGTTTGTAGTGACCTCTCCTGTCCTTTCTCTCCCGTCCTTTCTGAGAAGGCAGGAAAGTGGTTCGTGTCTGCACATTTCATCACTCACATGGTCCCCATCTCTCCTTCTATGAACCCTTTAGAGACCTCTGCTGTCCATCCCATCCCATCCTTTCCATAAAGGCAGGAAGGTGGCTGGTGTCTGCTGGTCCCACCAAAACTGTTATTAGTAGTGCCCGTACTGCCTGCTCAGGTGAGGTGTCTTGGAGTGGTGTGGAACTGCTCTGGTCCCCCTCAGTTCTCGGGGCTGCTGGTCCCTCTTTCTACCTCTCCCTCTGTGGAACCACTCCGACCCTTACAAACGACCTCTCCTGTCCTGCCCATCCCCTCCATTCTGCAAAGGCAGGAGAGTGGGTCATGTCAGCCGCCCGCCACTTCTCCAGTAGCTACCATGTTACTGCTGCCTCCTTGGTCACGAGGGACAGCTTGGCTGAGATTGCACATATAATTGTACAGTATAGTGGTACAGCACGGTTGCACAGTATGGTGGCTTCTCTGTCAACGGGACTGACTTGACCGCTGTGAGCCAGGGGGAATATGTCCTGTGACTCCCATCCTTTCTGCAAAGGCAGGAAGGTGGGCAATGGCAGCTGCTGCCGCTGCCCTGTTTCTTCCTCTCTCTTTCTGGAACCACTCTGACCCCTCCCAACTACCTCTCCTGTCCCATCCATCCCATCCTTTCCACTCACGCAGGAAGGTGGGTGATGTTAGCTGCCGCCGCAGAGTACCTCTGTGGGTTCCTCAGATGAGGAATCACAATGCTTGGGAGCTTTCCAGTTCTTGATACATACCTCTCCCTCTCAGGTACTGCCACAACCCTTCCCAATGACTTGTCCTACCCCGTCCCCTCCTTTCCATGAAGGCACAAAGGTGGTTGATGTCAGCAGCTGCTGTCGGATCGGGGTCTACCTGTTCCTGTCAATGGGTCTTCCGGGTCCGGCTCCTTACTGTGGCTGGAACCCCTTGGTCCCCCTCTCCCTGACCACTTCATCCTCCTCTTTCCTCCTCTCCCTCTCAGGAACTGCCATGACCCTTCCCAATGATTTGTCCCACCCCGTCCCCTCCTTTCCACAGAGGCAGGAAGGTGATTGGTGTCTGCTGCTGCCACTTCTCAGCAACAGGTCCAGCTCAGCTGCTGTTGTGCAGATGGTAGTGCAACACAGTGCCCCCTGTTCATGGCACCACCTCTCCCCTCTGACCGGGGGGAATGGGCCCCACCACAACTCACGTCCTTTCTGTGAAGGCAGGAAGGTGGCTCATGTCCACAGATGGTGGGTTTGGGCACCAGGGGCAGCTCAGGACCTGTGGCACATGCAGTTGTCCTGCATGGTGGCCCCAATCAACAGCACCTGCTGTTCCCGCCAAGGAAGGGGGAATGGGTCCCGCAACGCCATCCTTTCTGCGAAGGGAGGATGGTGGGTCATCTTGGAGGCAGCCTCTGCTTTGACACTGGAGGGGTGTCCAATGCTTCATGCATGTCCAGCTGGTGTGTTTTGTCTGGAATCTACACCACGCATGGTGCGAACAGCACCATTGGCCCCGATGCCATGAAGTTCCCCATCTGGAGAACATACATCAGTGTCTGACCCGCCAGGTTGTGTATTTGTGTGTACAAGGCCTCCACATACGCCAACTTGTCTTGCTGAAGGAATTTCTTAGCAGATTGTGGCTGGGTCATTTTGGTCTGCTGTGGCCAACAACATCACCCACCTTTTATACCTTCTGGAAGGTACCCTCCAGGAGGACTGACAGATGGGCACATGTGGGGTGCTGCTGGCAAGCAGCCAGACCCCCTGATCCCTCTGGGGAAGGTGGCCCCACGCCGCCTCCCCTAGCCTACCAGGCCAGGCATTCGCACTTATCACCCACCTTCTGGCCTCCACTGGGAATAAAAACAGGTAGGCCTGCCAGGTGGGTACATGGGGGGTGCTGCCGGCAAGCAGCCAGATCCCCCACTGCCTCCCCTATCCCACCAGGCCCAGCAGCTGCACTCATCACCCACCTTTTGGCCTCCACCGGGAATAAAAAAAGGTAGGCCTGGAGGGCAGGCACATGGGGGTCCTGCCAGCCAGCAGCCAGATCCCCCTGCCCCCTCCGGGGGAGGTGGCCCCACGCTGCCTTCCCTAGCTCACCAGGCCTGGCAGCTGCCTCCCCTAGCTCGCCAGGCTCATCACCCACGCTGCCTCCCCTAGCTCGCCAGGCTCATCACCTACGTTCCGGCCTCTGCCAGGAATAAAAACAGGTAGGCCTGGCAGGCGGGTACATGGGGGGTGCCGCCAGCAAGCAGCCAGACCCCTCTGCCCCTTCTGGGGAGGCAACCCCCTGCTGCCTCCCCTGGCCCGCCAGGCCCGGCGGCTGCACTCATCACCCATTTTCCGGCCTCCACCAAGAATAAAAACAGGTAGGCATGGTGGGCGGGGACATGGGGGGTGCCTCTGGTGAGTGGCCACCACCACCTCCTGTCATAGTACAGCCTGAGCTGGACAAGTCCTCTGAGGAGGAGGAACTGGAACAGCTGACGCTTGCTGACAGCCTTGCTCCTCCTGGGGAGGAGCAGCCTGTCTCCCAGCAGCCGACCACAGCTGAACAGTCAGAGGCTGAATCCCAGCCAGAAGCTCCCCTTCCCCACCCAGAGCCACCGGCCCAGATGCAGCCAGCTTCCTTATCCCCTCCAACATCTCCAGACTACCGAGAGCAACGTCGGCGTAGCAGGGACAGAAGAGACTTACAGACCCGACGTCAATCTGCACGCCTCCGGGCTCTGAACAGGCCAGCCTTCTCAGAGGAAGGAGGGGCTTCAGAGGAGGAGACTTGAAGCAGCTGTGCGAGCTGACCGAATGCCCTTAGATTATAAAAGCCAGAGGGAGGGCTCCCTTCAGCATGGCTTCAACGAGTTCTCTAAGCTGCTCCTGTACTGCCTGTGTTTGCTCCTTGGAACTGTCTCTCTGACCTCCGACCCGGCCTGTCCTCGACTACTCCCTTGATTTACGGACTTTGCACATTCCTCGCCTTGCCAGCTGGACCTCGTTACCTGTCAGCAGCACTCTGCAGACTCGGCAACCTCTGGAAGCAGGACATCTCCCCTAGCCCACCAGGCCGGGCAACCGCCGACATCAACCACCTTCTGGCCTATGCTGGGAATAAAAAACTTATGCCTGTTGTGCAGACACATGGGGGGTGCTGCTGGCAAGTGGCCAAAGCCCCCACCCCCTAGAGTCCACCGCTTGTACACTGGGCAAAAGCCAATTGGTGGCTCCCATTGTGTCAAATGGGTGTTTCCTGGGGGTGTCAGATTTGGGGATGTATAACTCCAAGATCTGCATTGCAATCTTAACCAAACTTGGATGGTTGCTGGAGGGGAGCCTGCTGAACACTCCCTGTGAATATGGGCTCTCTAAGTCTAATGACGGCTGCTCTGGCACCGATGAACTACGAACACAGAACATGTTCGTTAACGGGATATGTTCATTTCCATTTGTCTGTTCGTGTTCATCGGCGGCAATGAACATTGAACAGCAGGTTCATGGGTTTTTTCCTGTTCATGCTCATGTCTACTCAGGACCTAAGCAGAGTTGGCCTTGGTTAGTAATTGGATGGGAGACCTCCAACGAAGACTAGGGCTGCAGAGCCAGGCAATGGCAAACTACCTCTGTTAGTCTCTTGCCATGAAAACCTGCCAGGGGTTGCCATAAGTCAGGTATGACTTGAGGGCACTCTCCACCACCACTATAAAGCTTTGTACCTTTCTCTCAAAATAGGACATACATGGGTGTTAACCAAAGGGCTGGTTGATCTTTTTGCTTCTCTGGATAGGTTTATAATTCTTAAGAACTGTTGACATTCTTAAGGTTTTAAACTACTGTCACTCATTATACATGAAATGGGGAACAACATTCTAAATCTAAAATCAGTGCAGAATTCAAAATGTTTTGTAAGCACGCTATAGAAGAACACTGGCAAGCATCTGGTGGCATACTGTGGATATGATGATGACTGCTGCCATCAGTGGTGGGATTGAAATTAAGCCTCATAAATATTGGATGCCTTGCAACTGGAAATGATATAGAAGTGGCAATGAGGAAGGAAGGTTGTTGCCTTCTCCTAAACTTTTATTCACCTATTTGTTTTTTGACACTTGCCCCTTTTGGATTTCTCTATTGTGGGCCACATCACAGATTTTTCATGTACTAAGGGGAAAGCAAGGGAAAAGATGGAAGAAGAAGAAAGGCAGGGGATGTGGGAAAGCATAAGTGTAAACGACAGAGGGGCTGATGGGCTCAAGCCCCCCCCCCTCAGATTTGGGTGGGGGTGAAATCAGTGACAAACTCACATGAGGGACTCAGTTACAATGACAGATGAAGCATCCTGTCCATCCTTTCTGTTGTATCATATTATAATTGCCATGATTCTTTGTGGCTTTGTTCCTGTTTTTTGCTTGTATGTATTTGTGTGTTGATTAAGAATTTATAATTTAAAAAAGGAATTGCAGTTCATATAAACAATTTACAAATAAATGTTACAGAAGAATTAAGAGACTCTGGCGGAAGATATACGATTTTGAAAATTGGGTTCCTGGAAGGCAAGATTTACACATTGGCAACAATGCAAGAGAAATTTTTTATGAAAATATTTCCCAATCTATTTTAGATTTTCAAGAAGATAATGATTTTAAGAGAGATGAATGGGGTAATGGATCTTTAAAAAAGACAGGTAAAAAAACCCCAAGAAGGCAAACTTTGCCAAAATGTGTTTAATTATATGGAAATGTTACAATTGGAAGATGATTTGAGGATCAAACATTTGAATACTGGAAACTATACTGTCTTTTCTGACAGACCAAACACATTCAATGATTGATATATGCTAGATATAAAAAACCTGACTTATTTATATTATTATATTATATGTTTACTCTTTTCTTCTTTTTTGATGTAATTATAATTGTGCTATTGTTTTCATTTCCTTTTTTCTGTTCTGCTTATATTTATTAAAAATAAATTTTATATAAAAAGACAATTTACACACTGCCTCAAAATACCTATGGCTATGGCCCACACTAAGTAGCTTAGTCCTTAACCCTAGCTGGCTCCACCCACTTTCAATGTAGCAATAGTCAGGCCTCTGTTGGATTGCAACATAATTGCTTGGCTTCAATTTACATTTGGAAAACAAAACAATGGCTCGTGGACTGGAAACACACAGTCTACATTCCAGTTGCCAAAAAGAGGGGATGCCAAAGAATGCAGCAACTATTGGACTATTGTGTTAATTTCCCATGCAAGCAAAGTGATGCTCATAATTATAAAGCAAAGATTCTTACATATAGGGAATAAGAAATGACAGATATTCAAGCTGGATTCAGAAAAAGAAAAGGCACTAGAGATCACATTGCAAATTTAATATGGTTAATGGAACATACCAGGCAATTTCAGAAGAAAATCAGTCTGTCTGTGTGGATCATGAAAAGCTATGGATAGTGTTAAAAGAAATGGGGGTGCCACATCATCTGATTGTTTTGATGTGCAACCTGTACTCTGGACAAGAGGCTACTGTCAGGACAGAATATGTGGAAACAGAATGGTTTCCAATTGGCAAAGGTGTCAGACAAGGATGCATATTATCTCTCTACCTGTTCAACCTCTATGCAGAGTATATCAGAAGGAAAGCTGGATTAGATCTTGAAGAAGGTGGAGTGAAAATTGGTGGAAGGAACCTTAACTATTAGAGATAGAATCATAGACTCATAGAATCATAGGGTTGGAAGGGACCTCTAGGATCATCTAGTCCAACCTCCTGCACAATGCAGGAAATTCACAACTACCCACCTCTACTGCCCCAATGACCCCTGCTCCATGCCCAGAAGATGGCAAAACACCTCCAGGATGCCTAGCCAAACTGGCCTGTGGAAAATTGCTACATGACCCCAAGGTGGCAATCAGCATTACCCTGGGCATGTAAGAAGGCCATGAGAACTAAGCACTGGCTTAGTGCTTACCGGGGGAGGAAGAGAAATGTGAATTTATAAGCAGTTAGATTAATTGATTGAGATATATATAGATATGTATAGGTTAACCGATAGAGAATAATTAATGATAAGGTTTAGACATGAGGATTGAGTAATTAACAATATTTTCTTTCTTTGACAAGATTTATATGCACCAAACTGAATGTACAGAAGAGTTAAATTGATTGATTATCTGAGGAGCTATATAGAATTACCATAATAAGATGAAATGAGTAATACATAGAGAACAAATCAAATGGTTTGATTTAAATGTGGGAAATTTTTATGGTTTATGATATATAGGTTTATATAGAAATATTCAAAACTGGAAAATGGGATAAATTGTTTATCTAAAGACGTATAGTTTGGGTGTATAATAAGTAAAGGAGTTAAAGATGTACTGCTTAATATAATGGAGAATGTATATCTGTTTTAGATAGAGGAATTTAATAGAAGTAAGGGAAAAGGGACAGAGGGTGGGAAAGCTGTTGGAAGTCAACAAAAGGGGGGGAAAGGGAGGGGGTTAGAAACGAAAAATTAGGGGAAAATTGATTGTAATGTAAAAATAACAATGTTCTAACCCAATAAAAAAATTTTCAAAAAAAAAAAAAGAACTAAGCACTGACTAAGATATGCAGATGACACCATGTTACTAGCAGAAAATAGTGAAGACTTGAAATGACTACTGATGAAGGTTAAAGGAGAAAGCACCAAAGCAGGATTACAGCTGAACATCAAGAAGACAAAAGTAATGACCACCGAGAAATTTTTCCCCAGACTGTGGTATTCTCCATTAATATGTATGAATGTGAAAGTTGGACAGGAAGAAAATGGATTCATTTGTAATGTGGTGCTGGAGGAGAGTTTTGCAGATACCATGGACAATCAAAAAGACCAATAAGTGGGTACTAGATCAAATCAAGCCTGAATTCTCCCTAGAAGCTAAAATGACAAAACTGAGGCTGTCAGACTTTGGTTATATCACGAGAAGACAAGATTCTCTAGAAAAGTCAGTAATGCTAGGAAAAGTGGAAGGCAGTAAGAAAAGAGGAAGATCTAAAACAAGACGCTTGACTCAATAAAAGAAGCCACATCCTCCAGTTTGCCGGATCTGAGCAAGTCTGTTAAGGATGTTTTGGAGGTCTTTCTTTCATAGGCTCGCAATAGGCCAGAGGTGACTTGATGGCAGATAACAACAACAGCATCAAGACTCCACTTCTAATGCTGTCCTTTTCCTCAGGGTTTCAGAGGGGAAGAAACCAGAGAGTTAGAAAGATAGACAGGTCAGGGCATCTGTTTATTGCTTACTCCTTTACTGCTCTGAACTATCCTTTGATGTGTAGATTGCTAATGTCACGACTTCCTCCTCAGGAATGGATCAGTAGATAGGAATATCTCTCTTCACCTTCCTCTCAAGGTATGGAGTTCTTATAATAAAGAACTCTTACTTTTTTCTAAAACTAAGGCAAGTGTACATTTGTTGTTTTCTCTTTCTCTTTCATACTCACACCAGCCAGCTCACTCCAACCACCCATCATCACATTTTCTCTGCAATTAATGCTACTCTATTAAGGACCAGCTTCTGTTTCTTTTAATAAGGAATAAGTGAGTCTCTATTTTATTTTACTTTTCAGTTACGTTATCATTACATTGTATTTTGGAAATGGAACAGTGAAAAAGGGTAGGCCCAATGTTTCCTTGTTGAAATAGCTTTGTTTGTTTGTTTGCTGATGATGGGTTTTTGGGTTTTTTTTTTTGCTGAGTGTGGGAGAACAGTTAGTTTTTTCATGGTAGTGTGTGTGTGGGGGGGGGGCTGCTTTAGCAACTCCTGTGATCCTCTTTCAATTTCTATTCCATTTTTATATGGAGAGGTAGTATCTATTGCAGAAAAGGACAATTCCTAAAATGGCAGCCTGAGTGCTGTCTCTCTGAAGCAATGAGACGACCTGCCCAAACAAGATTTGGGGGATTGGGGTGAATGCAAATCATAGGCCTTTTTAAAATTTCCTTTTGCCCTGTGTTACAGCCTGAAGAGAACATTGGCAAGGAATTGCACTTAAATATGTGATTTAATTACTAATGTGTTCTGACTGTCTGTGTTTTTAAGATGGGTTTTTTAAGCAGTGTGCTAAGAAAGCATGGTATGTAAAATCCTAGGTAGTAAACCTGTGAGTTTTCTTTATGGTCATGCTGACTAGCATTATTCTGAATTGCCTCAAAATGTGCTTGTACTCACAGAGGATATGAGTTCGAAATGAAAAGGAGATTGCTACTACTCTGAACTCTGTACATTGCTCAGAAATCAAGTGCACAGCAACTGTTTTGTATTCTTCTCCGGTTCAGACTTCAACCACACATTTACCAAATGAAGACATCACAATGCCACATTTTAGTAAATTTCAGTAGTAAGTCACCTTTATGAATAAGGCAGAATCAAGACTCCTGTAAATGAACATCCAGGAAAACTTTTAAAAAATCTTCCCCTACAGGCTTTTTTGTGTTGCCTTTCTTAGTGCCAAATTTGTGATCATTAGTTTGTCCTATACACATGGTTTGTATATTTGTACATCTTAAAGTGACTATCCTAAAAGTGAATTTAAAAAACAGGACACAGCAGGAGATCACTGAGATAGCACTATAACCACTGGCCAACTCCCACCTTTTCCTAGGTTTGCCCCAGCCCAGGGGTGTTGTTAAGGGGGTTCCCCTGGGTGCCCGGGACCCCCTAAATTTGTTGGGAGTCCCTCTCTAAATCCCTCATGGCCCTGCCTCCATATATGGTGGCAATGGAAGCCCCTCCCTGTGATGTCATTGGATCCTCCCTATGATGTCACTGGGGCCCAGTTCTTTTAAGGACCTGATATAGCAATGCCTCTGGCTCAGCCCCAGCTCCCCCTGGAAAATTGGAAAGTCCATGCCCCTGTGGGAAAGTCCATGCCTCTGTGGGAAACTAATTTGTAATTGTGTATGTTTCAGATTCAGTCCCTTTTGCCATACACAAGCTACAAAATGAACTGGTGATGAGATTAAAAGAACCACAGAGAAACTGCAATCAGTTGTCGGATGTTTAAGTCCTCTGTATGGATTTGCTGCTGAAAACTCTGAGGCATCTTCAAAGGCCTACTATGTTTTACTGCCAAAAGCTGCCCATTTCTATGCAGAACAATTAAAGATACAGGGTCAATTTTTCCTCTGCTACTCTTTTTGCTAGCATACTCCAAAGCATTTCAGAGGGACTGAGCACTGTATTTTAACAGACCCTTGTTCCTAGCATCAGACATCCTACTTTCTTTCTGTTCTGCAGCTAGGTGCTCAATTCTTGGAAGATTTATTTGTTTGTTTGTTTATAGTATTATAAACATTCTAAGTATTCTAAGCTGCCTTTCTTCAAGACAGCTTAGAATGTAAAAACTACAATAATAAAAATACAATAAAAATCTGCCTCTGTTAGTAGAATAACAGTTGATTGGATAGTGGCTCCCTAGCCCCTCCTCCCACAATGACATAATTATTCCCCCACTTTCTCTGCGGCTACCCTAAGGCACCCTCCAATTCCATAGGAACAATGGGAGTATTATTTTGCTAATTATATGTCCATTTTGAAATGAAGGCTGCCAATTATAGAAATAAAAAATGTCACCTGGGTTGTGCCCAGTAATAAAGGGGCCCAGTAATAAAGGGGCAGAACTGACACATATACTGTGAATGTTCAAAAGTCCCCCACCCTCAAGCAATACTTGATCCATGCCACCTCAGATCAATGTTCAAAAGTCCCCCACCCTCAAGCAATACTTGATCCATGCCACCTCAGATCAATGTAACATGATCCAGATGACAGCTGTATCCCAAGCACAAAGCAAGAATCAAGAATGCATGTATCATATGGAGATAATGTATGCAGATAAATCTAACTGAACACATTAAACTGTCCTTTTACCGAGTCAGACTATTAATCTATCAAAGTTGATGTTTTCTGCTCTGACCAGCAGTGGCTCTCCAGGGTCTCAATGTGAGGGTCAAACTAGACATACAGGTTTTAAAAGAGTTGGGCTCAAGGTCCCCAGATCCAACTCCGGTCGTGTGCAGCCACACAGCAGGTGCGGGGAATGGCTGTTAAAAATTAAAGAAGAGCCCAGGCTGCCTCGGAATGCCACCACAGGGGGAGGAAGGGCTCTTCCTTCCCCTCAAGCCATTTCCCTATGTTAATATAGCACAGGGGGAGGGTATTTCCCTATTTTTACTGCTCCGTGTACACAGAATACTTCACATGGAGCCTCAAAAACAGAGAGCCCTCCCTGCTCACTATTTTGGAAAATGACTAGAGGGTGGAGGCAGGAACTCTTCTTGGAGATCCAGGAGATCCAGGTTCCACCTGGAGGTTGGCAAGCCTACTACCAATGCTTGTCAGCATTGCCCACTAGGTTCAGTGGTTATTTGAAATTGTACATTTTTAGATTTTTAGGCTTGTGCTGCACAGATAACTACCTCATACATATACTTTGTTCAGTTGTCTTCTGCTGCTTTGAGCTCAATTTTCTAGCGAAAGATCCATCTAACATGTATTTTGGCCCTGAATTGATAGGTACATGAAAACTTTGAAAAATATTGTTGGCTGTGAGAAATTAGAACAACCCAGTAGAAGCCACCTGACCTACATTTATACCTAGATCCTCACAGTGTAAACCTCCCAGTGTAAGGAGTTAAATTTAATCTTCTGGAAAAGGAGAAAAAGACCTCATACAACTGAGTGCTTGTTAAAAAAATTAAATGTAGTCCCAATGTAGTTGCATACACATTTTGGACTTCTGACTTAAAACAGCTTATTGGATTTTATAAATCCTGCTGCCTTGCTTGAAGGAAGTATCTAAGAACTCTTCCTGAACAATTTACTTACTCCTGGCAAAGTGTTCTTAGAATTGCATAGTTCAGTGCAATCCTGAACTCATGTCATGGATATGGCTAAAACTATAGGGAAACAATTACTGAATATGACCAAGAAAGTTGTTCAAGACATCTATGCATACAGAAACAGGGCTACCTCAGCCCCATAACTAGATAGGCCACAAAGGGACAGTGATTCCGCATGGCACACTTTAAAGTTGGTACTGTTGTGCACTCAAGTTGATTGGCGCTAAATCGGCTTAGCTCCTCCCTGCACTGCACGACCTCAAGGTGATTTGGTGTCTGCTTTCTTGAGACGTTATTTGAAGCTGCCTTTTGTGGGGGGGCTGGAGATGTATGTGCACAGCCAGGGAGGGACCAATTTGCAGCAACTGTCACAGCATTACAAACTATCCCTGGCTTAAGGGAAAAAAATAAAAGGAAGTTGTGCACAGCCAAGGAGGGACCAATTTGCAGCAGCCCTTTCTGAGCGCAGCCTTACAAACCGTCCCTGGCTTAAGGACCAATTTGCAGCAGCCCTTTCTGAGCGCAGCCTTACAAACCGTCCCTGGCTAAAAGAAAAAAAATTAAAAAGGGAGCATTTGCAGCAGTCCTTTCTGAGCGCAGTGTTACAAACTATCCCTGGCTAAAGGGGAAAAAATTAAATGGAAGTGTGTGCACAGCTGGGGAGGGAGGGAGTGGTTTCCAACGGGTGGCCAACCAATCAGCACCCACAGAAAGGAAAAGTGGAGGAGAGATGCAGTTAGGGACTTAGACTTACACACACACACAGGACGCAGCAGTGGTAATTCATCAGCAGCTTCAAAATAAGGTCGCTGTATGTGTGCATGGAAAAAGTCCGGGGAAAGCCAGGGAAAGGTCAGTTCTACATCTCATGCCTCATTTCCTCATGTGGAAAGCTGGAGATCGAAAGAAGCAGAACAGAATCAGAGTCGCCCTCTCATGTGGAAAGCTGGAGATTGAGTGAAGCAGAATGGAATCAGAATAACCAAAAATTGACAGTGCGGAAAGCATCAGAATCTAGAGGCTTAGAATAAAATAACCTTGGAGAGGGGCATAAAACAGTAGAGTTACACAGTTGTATCACCATGTGTAGATTAGAAGAGCCATCATACTAATGCATAAAATATACCAAGGCCCAGGTGCAGGGAGTATCTGAGAATGGCAGGAATGTCTAACTTCATGGAAGTGGGCAACATTATTCGAAGATAGTTACAATGGTTGGGACTAAAAGATATTCAGATGTATGAGAAACTTGTAATCACTAATTCTATATAAACTTTGTTAATACAACAAGTAGCAAGAATGAACTAGCTATTGTTATATTTCAAGCAGATATTTCAAATATGGATAATCTTTCTTAGTGTATGAAATCATAATGATAATAAGTTAATTAACAATTTGAGTCTCTGAAGCAACTGTTGTTAAGTTTCTGCAATCCTATAAATATGACCCCCTAATATAAAACGAGCTTCCTCTTTGGAGTGGCTCCTTGCCTGTGACCTTTGTATCTTTGGAGATCATTAAAGGTGATCATTATCTCCTTTAATGATCTGTGTAGTTATAATGGATGGTATGATTTTCTATTGATTGAGCTGATATCAAGAATACTGAATAATTATTTTGTAATAATAAAGGCCTAAAATGGAAGCAGAGATTCCATAATTATATTACTTACGTACAATACCCGGTAACAAACCTAAAATGTTCTCTGTTGGTGTACCTCTAGCCAGAAGTTAAATGGTTTGATATAGGAGAGCTAACTAGATGCTCAGGTCTTCTTAAGTGCATGCCTATACCTGAATCAGGCATGGCCAGAGTCATCCAGAACACTTGAGTTACATGCTTGTAATCCAATTTGCTTCATCTGGATAGAACAGAAAAAACTGATCTCTGTCATGTCTGTCTGTCTACATACATGCCATGATTGTGTTGTTAACATTTATTGCTTACTACTGCTGACATTATGCTAAAGTCATGCTACTGTATTAATGTGTATTAATTAATATGCACTCTCTCTCTCTTTTCCTGCATAACTGTAGTGCAGATGTTACTAAAGACCCAAGCATGGGTCTTATCTTAGAGAAATATGCGCGTCTCGGCTAGCTGTAACCTTGAAGTGTCTAGATGCCAACTTTAGCTACTAACCCCAAATGCTGGGAATAAGTTGTTGTCTATTTGATTCATAGTCATAACTAAGTTGATTCTCACAGAACCTGTGTCAGCTGCGCGCCAAAACTCTAACTGTTGTTTGAAGCACAGGAAAATGAACAGAGATTGCCTGATTTGAATTGCCACTTCTGTCAAACTCCGTGATGAAGTGCAGACCTGAACTGTATGGATTCTAATAAAGCTATTTCTTATGGAACCAACATGTGTTCACTACAGATGGGCTTGAGGGATCTACCTGCCAGGGACTGACAATTTCATCAGATCTCAAAAGCTAAGCAGGGTTGACCTTGGTTAGTAATTGAATGGGAGACCTCCAATCAACACCAGGGCAGCAGATGCAGGAAATGGCAAAACCACCTCTGTTAATCTCTTGCCTTGAAAACCCCACTTGGGGTCACCATAAATCAGCCATGGCTTGATGGCACGCTCCATCACCACCAGCTCTGCTTAGGATGGACCTTTAAATTTTATATTGATAAGAGTGTAAGATTTCATATACTTGGATTTGTATCAGTGGATGCCAAAAATGGAGTTAACAGCAGCAAGGCAAATCATGGAAGTATGTCTTTATTATTTATTTATTTTATTCAAAATATTGATATGCCTTCTTTCTACCCAAAAATAGGGTCATCAAGGTGGTGAACAACAGATAATTAAAACATTAAAGTTACACTGAAAATACATATATACAGTAATAAATATATACAGTAATAGCATAAAGCATATTAACATATAAACACACACACAACTAGGGAAGAGGGCCAATTTACTCCATTTCCAGTATACTGATTGATAAAGTGGGATGCAACATGCTTGTGAGCTCCCTGAAAGCATTTGGCTGGCCATTGTAAGTAACGAAATGCTACCTGAGTCAGTTTGGTGTAGTGGTTAAGAGTGGCAGGACTCTAATCTGGAGAACCGGGTTTGATTCCCTACTCCTCAATTTGAAGCCAGCTGGGTGACTTTGGGTCAGTCACAGCTCTCTGGAGCTCTCTCAGCCCCACCAACTCACAGGGTGTTTGTTGTGGGGATAATAATTACTTTGTAAAGTGCTCTGAGTGGGCGTTTAGTTGTCCTGAAGGGCAGTATATAAATTGAATGTTATTATCTGAACTAGCTAAATCTTTGTTCTGATCCAGCAGGTCTCTTCTTAAATTATGTTTATATAATGAAAAGTTAGTCTCTACAGTGCTAATTCAAAACACATCTTTAAAATGCTTTTTCAAAAAACCCTCCAGGCCTTTTTTTTTAAAAAAAACCCCTCAACTTTCTTTTCCTCATACCCAAAACTGAATAAAATGGTTTTACATTACTTCTGGAAGACTCTCAAGATACATATGTTTATGCCACAGACTTCATGTGATTTAGTAATCACAAGAGGGGAACCTGCAAGGACTTGTGGGGGCCATCTTATATCCCCCTTCCCCACTATGTCCTCTTTCCCTTCCTGGCTCTCCCCATAGCCTGCTTTTATTTAGCTCCCATCTTCACCTATATTTGTTATTTATTTACTTCATTTATATACTGCCTTTTTCCACAATGGGGACCCAAACCAGCTCACATCATTCTCCTTGCATCAATATTATCCTCGAAATAACCCTGAGAAGTAAGTTAGGCTGAGAGTGTGTGACTGGGTCAATGTCACCCAGTGAACTGCCACAGCAGAGTAGTGATTTGAACTTGGGTCTCCAACATCCTACTCAGAAACTCTAACCACTACACAGTACTGACTTGGGGGGGGCATTGGTGCTGAACAGTAGCAAGTAGGCAGGCCTGAGTGATTCATGTAAATCTTGTGGTATCAAGTTGGCCGGAGGTTGCTCCTGGGCTGGCCCAATGAGTCCTCCCTCACAGGTCCTGCCCCTCCCTCTGCCTTTCCTGACAGAAACCATGCCTGGAATACTGGCTAAACTGTTATGGTTGCCTACGCATAGCACTGAGAGCATCTGATTAAAACTACAGATGCTCCTTTTACTGTTTTGCATTTTTAAAAAAACCCCAACATATATTTTTAGATTTCATATTTTTTCTGCCAACCTGGGACATTTTTCAAATATGTAGGAAGATCTATCTTGGCCACTCATGGCTCCAATCTGGATTTAAGTGTCCTCAGATCAGGGCCCTTGGCTATTAGTATATAAGAGTTCATCTTCCCAGGAAATCCCAGTAATACAGTTGTGTGACTCAGAACCAGAAAGCATGACCAGATCATTCCTAGCACCCTTGATCTCAGCACTACAGTTACCAAGCCTCTTTGGAGGAAACCATGCCTGCTGAACTAATTCAAAAATGATTGGAGTTCATAGTATATGTTTGCCCTGTAGCTTTAGTTTCTATGAATGAGGGTGTGGAAAAATACCTTTTTACTTTGGGGTTTGGGCTTGACACAACCCCCCACATTTAAAAGGATTTATGTCTCTTGGCAGACGATAGGTAGGAAGGGGGAATTCAGTTGCTTCCAAGTGTTTCCCAAGTCCCAGCCATCAAAGCTTTGGAAATGCTAATAGCCATCCTGGCCAGAGACAATGAAATATTCAGCTGACACCTTGGCTATAATCTGACATCTGGAAAGGATACAGAGATTTCTGGGTATGAAGGGCTAGATTGTATCTTCCTGGAGTTTTCAGGAAAAGATTCTTTGACTCACAAGGGGGTGGAAAAACAGAAGGGATAAAATTCCTTACCACAGAGGAAAAGGGGTCCATTGTGCACGTCTATCTTGGTTGATTACATCTGGAGGAAGGAGTTCTCATACCTGAGCTCCATTTTGATGGCTGCTATGGCCACATGAAGCAAACGAAGGGCTGATTTACTAAATAAAGACTTGAAGGTAATGGAAAGATTCTGACAAACTGTAACTTCCAAGTTAAAGAGCCTGCTTTAGAACAAGATTAACTAGGGCATATAGAGAATAAGAGACAGGGGAATTGTGTATTTACTCCTTTCTTTTGCATTTCTTACTCAGTCCATTGCTGTGCAGTGTGTATGCTTGCAGACTTTTTACTTTTAATAAATTCTTGATTACTTTAAAGACTAGTGGTAGTTGTTCTCTATACCACATAGACCTCCAACATTCAAATACACTATTTAAAAGAGGTGCCAGTAAATTGTTATTTCCCTAGGAATGCACAAGTGCAGTAAGCCATCTAAAGGGTAACAAGTTGTGGGTAGCAGGAGACACAGGCACTAGAACAGTAATGTGGGAAGCTGGAAGTGCTGGATTTATTGGCAAGTAATTCCTAACTGACCAGTTGGTGGCAACATACCAAAGGAGAAGAGAAAGCAAAAATGCCTCTAAGGGTCAGGCAAGCCAGGAGAGCAGTGTGTCATTGGGTAGGGCCTTGGGACAGTCATTAGGCACCTAGATGTTGTGGAGGGCTAAATGGAGCAGGGCTCATGGGTCAGTGGAAACATTCACCACAGCAGGATTGGCCACTATGGAATTTTTTTTTACTGACAATTTGGTTGGTGTGTTGCTCCCATTCTTCTACTCAGTGAAAAGGAGTTCAAACTACCAGAAGTGGACAGCTTTTTAAAAATTCTGCTTTATATTACAGAGTATGTGACTTCCGGTTTGGGATCATGGTGGTCTGACGCAGCTCAGGGAGCTGGGCTGTTCGAGTTGCTGTTTGTGAGGGCTAGTGGGGTGCAAGATTGTCCGCAGCCCCCTGTTCTCAGGCGGAGAACAGGCAAGAACGCTCAAGACCCTGAGAGTGTGTTTGATCTCGGCTGAGGGGGGGATCTACGCAACGATCTCCCACCCAGCCTTGAGGTCCCGCTCTAAGAAGGGTGGCTGAGATCTCTGCAGCAGCTTTGGAGTCATTGATTTGACATAAGACCATCGTACCCAAGCTTCAGCAACTAATTTGGACTAATTTGAGGAATGAAACAGTGATTACAACCCGCAAAGAAACTAGTAAGGTAAAGATTGCTATCTCTCTTTTGAAGTTAAAATTTGATAAAAGGAACTCAAGTTAAGTGGAGGAAAAAACCGGAAACGCTTTAAAACTCTATTGGCTATTTTCCGGCAAATGAACTAATAAAATAGAAGTTTTTATAGAAGAATTAGAGTAAAAAAAGGACTATTGTTTACATACCTGCGGTTTAAGAGAGATAGTGAAGTGTGGGAAACCCGAAAGACCGCAAGAAGTGCTGTGCGGTGAAGACGGAACAGGAAGTGTGTCAATGCAATAGAGCGATGGGCTGTTAAAGGGCAGACCGGAAAAAGGAAGTACGCCATTTTGGAAAAGGGAAAGGGTATGACCTCATCATAAGCGGAAGTGAGCCATCTTGGAGAAGGGTAAGGGCAGAATTTTTAATAAAGAACCATAGAGAAAAGACGCCCGCCATTTTGGATATTGGAAGTGTTAAAACTGTGAAGAATTGGATGAAAATAAACTTTTAAATTTCGAAAATAAATTATTTAGGCCATGGAGTTACGGAAGAGAGCAGACACGTGGGAGCGAGGTAAAGCAAGCCCCATGATGTCAAAAAAGGAGTGGCAGTTGGCGCTGGACAGTCTCGACAAGAAAGTGGTGGAGGGAAATAAAGAGATTAAAGATATGATTAAAGAGATGGTAAAAGATTTGAAAGAGACATTTAAATTAGAGATGGTGGAACTAATAAAAAGTATGGATGAGGTCAAGAAAGAGTTGCAAACGACGCAGCAGAAAGTTAAAGAAGTGGAAGATGTAACTGATAAGTTGTCTTCTTCTTTTAAGATAGAGACAAAGGGTTTGAAAGGAAGAATGGCCATGATGGAATGTAAACACATGGAAAAACAACTTAGATTTCATGGAGTCCCGGAGGTAGAGGGGAAATCAACCCAAGAGCAAATTTCAGAAATATTGGCAGAATTTCTAGGCAAGGAAGTGAAGGAGGTTGCAGTTCTTCTAGATGTGGCGTACAGAATCAATTCGAGATATGCAGCTCAAAGAAACCTACCAAGAGATATGATTGTGCAATTTACTACAAAAAGAGTAAGAGAAGATATTGTCAGTAAGCAATTTCAAGACCCTCTGGAAATTGATGGGAAAAGGGTGAGAATAATGAAGGAATTGCCCAGGGAAGTCCTGCTGGAGAGGAAGAAATACAAAGAATTGGTGCAAATGTTGAAAGAGTTGAACATTAGATATAGATGGGAGATACCAGAGGGCTTGAGCTTTGAATTTCAAATGACTAGGAAAATTATCAGATCTGGACACGAGATGGAGATGTTTCTGCTGGATAATGAAAAAGACTTACCTAAAAGATCTAGAATTTGATTATGGAATGTAAAATAATATCTTGGAATGTAAATGGACTGAATTCACCGTCTAAACGCAGAACTACTTTTCATTGGTTATATAAACAGCATTGCAATATAATTTGTTTACAAGAGACTCATATTAAGAAACAAGATGTGAAATATTTAAAAAATGCTAAATTGGGGAGAGAATTTGTTGCTGCATCAAAGCAAAAAAAAGAGGAATTGTTCTGTATATTAAAGATGAGCTGCAACCAAAATTGGTGTTTAGTGATGCAGAAGCCATATATATAGCGGTGGAAATTATTTGGAAGGGAAAAAAATATTGATGATTGGGATTTATGCACCAAATGGTGCTAAAGATAATTTTTTTAAAGACTTGCAGAAACAACTAGATGGATTAACTTACTCACAAATAATCTTGGCAGGAGATTTCAACGTAGTTACGAACTTAAATGATGATAAAAAAACAAAGGGCGCTCAAAAAAAAAGTGGACTATTGCCAAAATCTTTTTTTGAAATCAGAGATCAGGAAAACTTGGAAGATGTTTGGAGAAGAAGTAATTCTAAAGTAAAACAGTATACCCATTATTCGGCAAGGCATTCGACACTATCAAGAATCGATATGATCTGGGCTGCTAAAGACTTGGTTATATGGACTAAAGATGTAGAAATAATGCCTAAAGTAGGCTCAGATCACAATCCAGTTATGTGGAAATTTGGGAAAAGCACCAAAAGACGAGGATGGAGAATAAATGAAGATCTGCTGCAGCAAGAGGGTTATACAGAGATATTACAGAAGGAAACCAAATTCTTTGTACAGTACAATTTAAATAAGACTGTTCCAACGTATAAAGTTTGGGATACATATAAAGCGGTTATCAGAGGAGTTTTAATGGATTTAAATGCAAGAGACAGAAGGAAAAAAGAAGAAAAGTGGAAAGAAATTGTGGAGAGTATCCAAATTAAGGAACTGCAATTGAAAAAAAGACCAGGGAAAAAGAAACTTCATCAAGAAACAAAAATTTTGCAAGAACAACTAAAGGCATTGGTGAATAAAGAGTTGGAATGGGAGCTGAAGAAATTAAATCAAAAATCATTTGAAGGTGTGAATAAACCTGGGAAATATTTAGTGTGGCAATTGAAAAAGAGAAGGGAAAAAAAGGTGATAACTAAGATTCAAGAAGAAGGGAAGATGTTAATGGACCAATCAGCTATTAGTAGAGCATTTTTAAAGTTCTATGCAAAATTGTACCAAAAGAAAGAGGTAAATCTGGATGCTATTGATCAATATTTGAGTAAAATTAATCTACCAATGATATCAGAAAAATGGAAGGAAAAATTGAATGCTGAAATAACAGAGATGGAAATAAAGGAGGCGATACAGTCGACTAAATTAGGAAAGGCACCAGGACCAGATGGAATTACGGCTAAATTTTATAAAGTATTAGCAAATGAACTGGTGCCTTTCCTGAAAGTAGTGATGAATGAAATTTTAAAAGGGCAAAGAGTTCCAGAATCCTGGAATGAAGCTAATATATCATTGATACCAAAAGAAGATCAGGATTGGAGTAGTGTTAAGAATTATCGACTTATTTCATTGTTGAATAATGATTACAAAATATTTGCGAAAATTTTGGCAGAGAGGTTAAAAGAATGGCTTGTAGAGTTTATTACAGAAGAACAAGCAGGATTCCTTCCAAATAGACAAATTAAAGACAATTTAAGAATTGTAATAAATGCTATAGAATACTATGATAGACATTGTGAGAAAGAAGTTGGTTTCTTTTTTGTTGATGCAGAGAAAGCTTTTGATAATTTAAACTGGAATTTTATGTTTGCCGCAATGGAAAGACTGCAACTGGGAAATGAATTTACTCAAGCGGTGAGAGCGATATATAAAGACCAATGTGCAGCAATTGTAGTAAATGAGGATCTAACCAAAAAGTTGGAAATAAGAAAAGGTACAAGGCAAGGCTGCCCATTATCTCCATTGTTGTTTATTTTGGTTTTGGAACTGTTATTGATTCAGATAAGAGAAGATGATGTTTTAAGAGGCATAAAGATCAAGGAATTTACTTACATGGTTAGAGCTTTTGCGGATGATGTGATGGTTATTGTTGAAGATCCAATACAAAATATGCCAAAGTTGCTTGATAAGATAAAGGAATTTGGAGAGTTGGCTGGATTTTATGTGAATAAGAGAAAATCAAAGATATTATGTAAGAACATGGTCAAACAAAAGCAACAAGAATTGATGGAAATTACTAATTGTGAAGTAACACATAAAGTAAAGTATTTAGGAATTGAGGTTACTGCAAAGAATATTGATTTATTCAAGAATAATTATGAAAAGTTATGGCAGCAGATTGACAGAGACTTGATTAAATGGAATAAATTAAATTGCTGCAGTAAAGATGAATGTGTTACCACGGATCATGTTCTTATTACAAACAATACCAATAATTAGAGACAGTAAGCAATTTGAAAAATGGCAGAGAAAAATATTGGATTTCATATGGGCAGGCAAGAAACCTCGGGTAAAGATGAAAGTTTTGTGTGATGCTAAAGAAAGAGGTGGACTGCAATTACCAAATATTAGACTGTATTATGAAGCTGTGTGACTGGTGCGGCTAAGAGATTGGATGTCATTGGAGAACCGCAAACTTCTGACTTTGGAGGGTTATAAGAAACTGTTTGGTTGGCATGCCTATATGTGGCAAGATAAACTAAAAGCAGATGCTATGTTTCTACATTATTATATTAGAAGAAGCCTCTTCATGATCTGGAAAAAATATAAGAACTATTTGGGTGAAGGTATCCCTGCATGGGTGGTACCGTTTGAAGTTATTGACCCGAGAGCTATTTATAATAAAGAACAATGTTTGCCATACAAAGAGATATTGACAATGGAACATAATGTGATTAAAATTAAAACAGAAGAAGAGTTATCTTTATCCTATGGATGGTTTCAGTATAGGCAAATTAAGGATCTATATAACTCGGACTGCTCAAAAGGGGGAATTAGATGGAAAGACTCGGAGCTGGAGGAAAATATACTACAAAAAAGTAAGAAGAAGATCAAAAATTTATAAATTACTCCTGAAGTGGTATACAGAAGATGAATCTGTTAAAGTCCAGATGGTGAAGTGGGCTGTCAGAGAGATATAACAATGGAATCATGGGAGTATTTGTGGGAAAATACATTAAAAATTTCAACTTGCACTAGTATTAAGGAGAATGTTTATAAAATGATATATAGGTGGTATTTGACGCCTAAAAAATTAGCGCATGGAAATGCTAAGATGTCAGATAAATGTTGGAAATATAAAAATCATGAAGGATCATTGTATCATATGTGGTGGACTTGTGAGGTGGCTAAACAGTACTGGGGAGATATTTTATAAGTGATGAATGAAATTTTGCAGATATCGATAACAAAGAACCCAGAACTATTGCTACTGAACTTAAATATGGAAGATGTTCCTATGCAATATAGAACACTATTATTTTATATGACAACAGCAGCAAGAATACTATATGCGCAGAAATGGAAGGTGCAAGAAATACCATCTATTGAAGATTGGATACAAAAAATGCTGTACATGGCAGAAATGAACAAAATGACAAGGCGGCTGAGAGATCAGAATTTAGAAGAATTTTTTAACGAATGGGGGAGGTTAAGACAATATTTAGAGAAGAAGTGGGACGTAAAGGGAAAATTGTGGCAACTAGAAAGTTATTAAATTTGGAGATTAGGAGATATGAATCTTTATCTGATAAAGGGAAGTTTTAACTATGGTTAGTTTAAGATTAGAATTAGATTTGAAATTAATGGATATTAATTAGTTTAGTAAAGTAAAACGTTATAATGATATGTAGAAAGAATAGCATTTCAGATCTAATGTCTGAAACAGCTGTCTTTTTTATAGTGAGGTACTTAAGGCATGTATGTACTTTTATCACTTCCAGTTGGATTGTAACAAATGCCACCTAATTTTGGAAATATGATCAAACAAGGGGGAAAGTGAACAATCTTTTATTACAATTATTATTTGGATAAAGCCTTACCTTTGAGGCTATTGTAGCTGCATTGGGAGAAGATTAAAACTGCTCCAGCTTTTGAACTGGGAGGGGTTTCCAGTAAAAGCTTCTACAATACATTTATGGTTTATGTCATGTTTTTTTCTGATGTGCCATCTAGCTATGAGGCCTTGTTATGTACTAGAAAGCTTAAATGTCCATGAATTTGATTAGTAAAAGGAAAAATAATGATTTAACTTTGGAATAAGAAATTGAGTTTGTACATATGCCTCTTTAATAGGATTTCCTTTGGAACTAATCAGATAGCAACTTGTTAGGAAAGGCTAAGGTTATTTTTTCCAAGAAGTATGTGCACCAACAGCATCTGAAATTTCAACATCAATTGCATCTGTCCATTCCCTGCTTAGGTTTACACACAACTATATTAAATTTGTTGATGACATAATGAAATGACACTGTGGTGGCTAGAACGCAGAAGGATGTAGCTGTTTTATTACAGAATATCCCTGGTGCTTTAAATGGAAAGATTCAGAACTGAAAACATAGACAGGACATTTTAAATTCCTGTCTTTTTCAGATTTTCTCAAGGGCTGTTTCAACCTCAGATTTCACAAACTATCCTTTGTGCCTTAAATGAACAGATTCAGAGCTGAAATGTTTTACACAATTTTTAATGCCTTTGTGGAAAACGGTACAAAAACTCTTTCTTTTTTATGCTTCAGCATCAACTCACACTGCTTTCCTGACACCTATGTGAAAGTCTTCTGTCTACATTATGATTCTTCATTCCTATTTGTAGAAATCTTTATCAAACTGACATCTCTTCCCTACCACTTTGTGCTGAGCAAGCACCCTTTGTTAATTCACATTCTGTACCCATACCAAAGAATACCATTGTTGGCAACTACCTTTGCATGTTTGTGGCACTTCATGGCCCAAAGCCCCAGTGGAACTGTGAGGGCAGCCTCTGGAGCAACTAGAAAAATTCAGGCCAAACTATACATCACACACACTCAGTCTAACCTACCCCATAGGGTTGTTGTGAGGACAAAATGGAGGCAAGAAGAATTATGTAAGCCACTTTGGGTCCTCACTGGAAAGAAAGGCATGGTATAAATGATGTAAAATATAAATAATGAATAAAGTATAGTGCATCCCCAGTGACTGGATGTGACACTGCAAAACATCAACTGCAGAATGGGATTTGAACCACCATTGGAGCTCTTTTGGACATGGTAGTTACAGGGCTCCTACCAGGCATACCACAATTATCCATACTATAGATTGTGCTGTTTCCTTAATTTCTTCCATTATTGCATGTTGTGGGTGGGTGTGGCCCCCTACACCTACAACACTCAATAAGGGAAGAAATGTGACATTAGGGAAGTGTGCCAGCATTGATGTATTTTTGTTAACTGCTTCTGTTTGTGACTGGGTGGAGCATTGTCATCATGCCCCCCCATGATAGGTGTCAACAAGTGATGTTCTGTGCTCCAATGAAGTTATTATGCTCTCCAGTACAGTTCGTCTCAGTGCTCAGCTCCTTCTCCTAAGTAGCTATGTGATAGAATACCCCAAACTTCTAGGCAAGAACCATTTCATCTGGGTTAAGCTCAGGTTCATCACCTTCACCGTTTTTTAGAATTATTGTAGAGAGTATAGTGATGGACAGGTACAGATGGAGGGGGCTCCTTATTGCCTGATTCTTGTAGTGCTTTCCTCTAGGAGAGCGATCTTGAAAGTCCTGACTCCCCCCTTCCTCAAGTGCAGTATAATCTTTGGATTAGTCCAATCTCATTTTACTCTAGAGCAGCCTGGACATGTCCAGCAGAAGATCCTAGGGGTTGGTAACTGCATATAGTACAGACATCATTCACACAAACTGTTCCTATTTACTGGGGGAGCCTTTAATTTGTCCTACTTGACTCTGGTAAAATATTGTTAGCATGTTGTGCTTCAGATCTTTTCTCAGAGCCTCTGGAAATTACATATCTCAGAGAGAAAGGGACACATCTTGTCTCTATAAATATACATGTGTGAGCCCCATCACTGAGGCAACACATAGAGCATACCCTTGTCATTCCACACACAGATGAGATGTATTTCAACTGTTAACACAATGTATGACAAGTTCTTAAAATATATATCTTATCTGGGTAAGGTGATTGAGCAGGTGGTAGTAGAGCAGCTGCAGGTCTTCCCAGAAGAAACATCGGTACTGGACCCATTCCAGTCTAGCTCCCGTCTGAGCCATAGGACTGAGACAGTACTGGTCACCCTCACAGACAATCTCCATAGGCATCTGGATTGAGGTGAGTTGGTGTTGCTGGTGTTGTTAGATCTCACAGAAGCATTTGACAAGGTCGACTATAAACTGTTGACTCACCGCCTTGCTGATGTGGGGATTCAAGGGACTGCCTTGCAGCGGCTTGTCTCTTTTCACCATGGTCGGGGACAGAGGGTTGCACATGGGGAGAGGTTATCAGAAAGCCAATCATTGGTACACGGCGTCGCCTGCTAAAAGCAAGCAACAAATTCAGGCAGAATCTTGCTGCAGAAGAGCAAATTAACATTGCAAATTGCCAATATCCCCCTGAATCAGGGGAGATGGAGCAATAAAAGGCTGATTGCTCACTCCTTAAGTTATCTATTGTGTACCGAACAATACCTGATAGACCTTGATCAGATGGAGAAACTCCCTGGAAATACTCACTTCTAGAGATTGCTTTTAACATTTAAAAGTCCGACTATACCCTGTATGATGCTCAAGATGAAGAGGTTCTTGTCCACCTTTCAAATTTTCCCAATTAGAGTATTCTCAGAAGAAAGGCGAAAACCCCTACTCACAAGGGCAACAGCCAGAACAATCACAAAAAAGCCCTCTACTTCTAATGCCAACTTAGTGCCTGGTGTGGTTCCTCATGCTCCTGCTCATGCAGTAGCTCACATACCTTTAGTAACGCCTGCAATGAGGGGGAGCCCCAAGAAACTTCACCTAGAATCACACTCATCTAATTTACTCCAATGCTCCAACCAACATAATCGCTTAAGAGAATACACAGAAAATTTAATAGAGATGGCATCTCCCCTGCAGAGGTTTGCAAACAATAATGGAGAAATCCTGGACAGAAACAATATGCTCGGAAAAGAGCCCATAGCCCTTGAGAAAGACCCTAAAATAAAAGCCCAGAGCAACTCCATAAGTGGCATTCCTGAGCTACATTTAACCCAACTCAACACTGAGCACTTACTGCCCCCCCTTCCGGAACACACTCCAGGGTCAGTCCCTTCAGCTCTTCATGAACTGGCCCTACAGTCCCCTAAGGGGGCCCTTTCAGGCCAGAGAAATGAGCAGGCTGGAGTAGAGATGCTCCATTCAAAGGACCTGCTCTCCAGTTTGCCAATCTCTGTCTTTGCTGCAGAGGAGTTCCACCCTGATACCAAACAAACTGAAGCTAAGCCTGAGACCGGAATGCCAGCCTCTCCAGTTGCTGCAACCCCAGCTCCCTTGGTTCTAGATTTAATTAGCTGGACTGATACTCTGCCCCCCCTTCCGATGAAGGCCTTGTTTCTGGAGAACTCAGTAGAGCAGGACCTATTCTCATCTTTCTCCCATTTGCCAAAATCTGAGCGTATGGATATCATGGCCAGATTGGAAGAATTAACACTCTGTCTACACAACTTGGATGGATGCACAGATATAGACAAGAATTTCCCTCTTGACCCTCTATTGGAGATGGAGCATGAAACTTCACCAATGGTCATTGACTCTAATGAGCTGTCCTGTCTGAATGAAGTACACTTTGTAAATGTTGTTGATTCCACTCCATTGATATTACAGAAGCCACCATCTAATGGCTGAACTTTTATTGATCCTGGGAGGACATTGGACATTATTGATGAAGTGGATTGACTGTCACCTTTCCTCCTCTCCTGAAATATTGCTGGATGGCACTCTAAAATTAAACCAAGATTTTATTTCTTTTATTTCACAGTTTAAGATCATTTTCTTACAAGAAGCATGGACGCCCGACTCACCGGGCGAACGGTTTGCTGCTGCGGGCGGCGAGGGCGGACGGAGCCTGGTGGCCGCCTCATTCCTTGCTCGCCCGGCATTCCCCTGGGCGAGTGTGGCCAATGGGATTCAAATTCCAGGCCACCAATCACAGGCGGCCTGGGAGGAAAGACCGGGGGGGGCGGGGCTTTGCTGCCGGACTTCAGGGAAGCAGGCTTCCCTCAGGTCTGGCGGTTTTGTATTTAAAGCCGCAGCCGCCGCGCTTCTCTCCACTTCGGTTCCGGCTGCGAAAGGAAGAGTAGCGAAGGAGCGAAGAGAGAGAAGAACAAAGACGAGCTGTGTGGAACTACCGACTGGAACCAATTGGAGAGGTTGAACTGAGCATCTCCCAGGTTCCCGACAGACCAGCTCTCTGACTCGGGCTTGTCTCGGAGTCAGGTGGGAGCGCCAAGGGGGCAGCGGAAGGCACGGACAGAGGCAGGCACCGACAGGCTGGCATGAGTTTGGAGAGGTTGAGCTAAGCCTCTCCCTCCGGTTGCCCTGCCGTGAGGCTCCCCATCCCAGGCGGCACCTGGTCGGGTGGGAGCAAGAAGTCTGAGGCGTGAGGGGTAGCTGAACCTCACGTCCTCTGGACACAGGAGCTTAAGGGGACAAGGTGAGCCTCAGCGGCCAGAAGCGGCCAGCCTATTATCTCTGCTCACCTCTGCTGCCCTAGAAAAAGAGCTGGGCGAGCCATTGCCTCGAGGGAATGGCAGAAAGTGGCTGGAGCAAGGAGGGAAAGGAGCACAAGGGCTACTGGCCCGTCTTCCCAAGCCAAGCGGGGGAGCTCAGCTGGGGCTTCAAAGGGGGCGAAGAGGGCTCCCCAGCAGGGGCGGGCTGGTAACAGGAAGGCCTCCACACCCACTCAGGGTACCAAGACCAGAATCCCTGGGGGGAAGAAGGGGACAGGCATGCCCCCTAAAGAGGGCAAGTGGCCAAGGGCCGTAGCAGGAAGGGGTAAGTCTTCCTTGCTCTCCCCTGCTTCTGGTGCTGAGCCCCAGCCCCCCTCCAAGGGAAGGGGGGTAAATGGAGTGGGACATCATCTAACTCTGATCCCCCTCCTAGTTCTCTCCACAGCATCACCCAGGCGTTGGAGCTTCTCACATCCCAGGTAGAGCACCTAGGGAACTCTGGGCCTGAGGCGGCTTCACCACCTTTGGAGCCTGTTGGGGTCCCAAAGAAGTCAAGCAGCCAAAGAGGAAGGAGCAGAGCATCCAAATGTCAGCGGGCTAAGCGATCCTCCAGCTCCAGTTCAGCCAGTTCCAGCCAGGAAAGGCAACCAGTTGCCAAGAAACGAAGGTCATCACGGAAGAAAGCCCATCGACACTGGCGCCACGAGGACTCAAGCAGCTGGGGATCCTCAGGTGAGTCCTCCTCTTTGGAGGAAGGGGCCCCTTGGGAGGATTACTGGGGGAGGGGTGGCCCCCTGTCAAAAGGGGATCCCAAAAGGGTTTGGGACACTGACCAGGGCAAAGTCACCCCCTCCCCCACATCCTTCACGGATGACGAAGACCCCCCTGGGATTCACCTAGCCCATAAAGTCCAGGAGTGGATCCTGGACAGGTTTTATGTGGACATCTTCTCCCTCCTCAGGCCTGAGGCAGAGGATGGGAGGAGGGCCCCCTCCTCTAAGAGTGATAAAAAAGGGAGTAAGAAGGAGATGGAGAAACACTCCTTCAACAATTGGTTGGAGGGGTTTAATGTGTACATGGGGGTGGTGCAGGTGGCCTATCCCGACAGGGGGTGGTACCTCTCCAATAATTTGGGCAACGTTCTGCAGGCTTGGGCTTTGGCTGGGGACAATGCAGCCATGGACTATGATGAAGCCTTTCGAAAAAGGGCGTCCCATAACCCTACAGCCAGCTGGGACCTCATCAGCCAAAAATTGTGGTTGTGGTTGGTTGGGCCCCACATGAACAATAAAGAGGAGGGCCCTCAGGGAGGGCGCTGGTTTGGGTGCCGGGACAGGCCTCATGGGCTTTGCTGGGAGTTCAACCAAGGCAGGTGCCAGCAGTCAAAGTGCCGCTATGAGCACAATTGCGACTCTTGTGCGGCCCCTCATTCCCGGCTGTCATGCCCCCGGGGCCCCCCACCCTCTGTGCCCTTTCAGGGTGGCCGGTCCTCCAATGGCGGTTCCCATAAGGACGTGGTTCTGGCACAACCACTTCCCAGGCCTCCAAGGGCAGTAATTAGCCCTGGGGGCGGCGAATTGGGTCTTGCGCAGAACCCCGTTCGGGTGCAGGCCCTCCGCCCGCTGTTAGCTTGGTACCCCAATAACTGGCAGCCGGCTTCTTGCTGGAAGGCTTCTCGGTGGGCTTTCGGATCCCATTCACTGGGCCACGTGTAGTCACTACCGCTGGCAACCTTAAATCCGCCAGAGAATTGACACAGGTTGTGGCTGCCAAGATAGCTAAGGAGGTAGCAGCTGGCCGTGTGGCTGGCCCCTTCTCCTCTCCCCCCTTACCTAACCTGAGGATTTCCCCATTGGGTGGGGTCCCCAAAAAGGCCCCAGGGAAATACAGGCTGATACACCATCTTTCATATCCCCGCAGTTCATCCGTTAACAATTGCATACAACAGGAGCTATGCTCGGTAAAATACTCTTCCCTTGACCACGCGGTTCACCTAGTGCGGTCATGTGGGCCAGGAGCCCTGACGGCCAAGTGTGATGTGGAGTCCGCTTTCAGATTGCTGCCTGTCCACCCCCTTGATTTCTGCTTGCTGGGCTTCAAGTTTCTAGATCATTGGTATGTGTATAGGGCCATGCCCATGGGGTGCTCGGTGGCCTGTGCCACTTTTGAGGCATTTAGCACTTTTACTGAATGGGCTGTGAAGGACCGCATTGGTTCCCCCCACATTACTCATTATTTAGATGACTTTCTGATAGTGGCGCCACCTGGGGGCAACTCGTGCGTTGACCGCCTGCACAAATTTCAGTCCCTGGCCAGGCAGTTAGGTGTTCCCCTCGCTCAGAAAAAAACCGAGGGCCCTGCCTCCCAGCTAAGCTACCTGGGAATAGAGCTGGACTTGGAGACTGGGCTTTCCCGCCTCCCCTTGGACAAGTTGGGTCGCTTGCGTGACGTCATTACAGCCACTCCGGCACACAAAAAATGTACATTGAGGGAACTCCAGTCTATCATCGGGCATCTCAACTTTGCCTGCAGAGTAGTCTCCTCAGGCTGGGCTTTTTGTGCCCAACTCTCCAGGGCATGCAGGGGGGCATCATCGCCTCACCATCACATCTGCCTGTCAAAGGGGATCAAGGAGGATCTCAAGATGTGGCTTGATTTCCTATCCAGCTATAATGGGGTGTCCTTGTGGCAGAGTTCCCTCGACCCAGGCATGGATCTGCAGGTCCAGTCAGATGCAGCGGGCAGCCTAGGGTTAGGGATCTATTTCAAGGGGAGGTGGTGCGCTCAGCCCTGGCTCCCCTCGTGAGTCAACACAGGGATCCTCAGGGACCTGACTTTTCTTGAGCTCTTCCCTATACTGGTGGCCATGACAATGTGGCAGGAGCAGTTCAGGGATAAGCGGGTCCTCTTTTGGTGTGACAATCAGGCCTCGGTGAGGGTTATCAACAGGCAGTCCTCTCGCTCTGAGCAGGTCATGCGTCTCATTCGCCTTTTTGTGCTGGTTTGCCTAGCCGCTAACATCTCCTTCTCAGCCCGTCATATAGCAGGTCTGGATAATGGCATTGCGGATGCACTATCTTGCTTCCAGATGGAGAGGTTCTTTGCTCTGGCTCCGCGGCCCCACTTACACCCGACCCGTTCCCCATGGGCCTGTGGCAAATTGGTGAGACACTGTAATGCAGGGAATCCTCGACTCGGTGGCACCATCAACTCTCCAAGCGTACTCCAAGGCTGCAGCTTGGTTCCTGAATTTCGCAACAAGGGCTGGAGCACAGGACCCATGGCCAACATCTCAGACCCTGGTGCGGCCTGGGCCTCGCACCAGGCACCATGCAGAGAGATCTCTCGGCTATCTCTTTCTTCAGAAAGGCACAGGGGCTCCCTGACCCTTGCGATTATTTTGCTGCCTGCAGGGCAATAGAAGGGTGGGGTCGGTCCTCCCCTTGTATCCCTGACCAGTGGAGGCCAATCACTCTGCCCATCTTACAGGCAGTCTTATGGGCGGTGCCAGACATCTGCCGGTCATCCTTTGAAGCTCGGCTTTTCCACACTGCCTTTGCCCTGGAATTTTTCGGGGCTTTCTGTGTCAGTGAGCTGGTGGCAGGGTTGCAGTGGGACCCCTCGGGCTGGGCGTTGAGGCACAGCAACGTGATACTGTCACAGCGCAAGCTGACAATCACCATACGCCGGTACAAGGTGGACCAGCGTGGCCGGAGCCTCCATTTGCCTGCAGGCCTCCCCAGAGCGGGTCATCTGCCCCATCTCCGCAGTGCGTGCCTTCCTGTCCATCTGGCCACCACTCTCAGGCCCCTTCTTGGTCCACAGGGATGGGTCCCCCGTTACCAGGTACCAGTTTGCAGCCATCCTGCGTGCTAGCCTACAGGCAGCTGGTTCCCCCCCCCCAAGGAATTTGCCATTCATCCCTTCCGTATTGGGGCTGCCACCGTGGCTGTGGATCTTGGTCTCCCCTTGTCCACAATCCAGCGCTTTGGCCGCTGGCGGTCCAGGGCCTTCCAGTTCTACATCCGCCCAGCACGCGCGCTTGTATGCTGAATTTTGTTGTTCATTCATGTTCCCAGGTCAGCGGAGGTTTGTGTGACTCTGCGGTCATAGTATCATGCATTGGGCCGGGAAGTACGCAGCAACGTCTGGATGGGGAAGACACCTTGGACTGGATGACTGCGTCGAGATCCGCTGGTTTGGCGTCCGTGGAATGCTATGGGAGGTGCTGATTCTCAATCTGGTTCGCCAAGCTTGGCAGCTGGGCCCGCCTGATGCACTTGTCATTCAACTTGGAGAGAACGAACTGGGCAAGCGGGAATGTCCAGACCTGAAGCGCTCAATATCCGGTGACTTGGATTACCTGTGGACCTGTTTCCAGGGATGTTCTTCCTATGGTCAGATTTGCTTCAGCGGCGAGTTTGGCGCGGGGCTCGGAACTCAGAGAAGGTGGATGGGATCAGGCAGTGGCTGGCATGAGCCATGGGTCATTACATCACCACAGCAGGTGGCTTGCTCATCAAGCACCTGGACATTTCCTTTCGCCTGGAGGCGCTGTACCACCCAGACGGGGTTCACCTGTCAAGTTGGGGACAGGACATTTGGCTGCAGGACCTGAGGGATGGCTTGCTCAAGTGGTTGGGGCTGTAGGAGCTTTGGCGGGAGCCTATCCACGGGTCTGGTGGCGGTTGGTCATTGGATTGGATCTCTTTGGGGGGAACTGGGGCTGTGCACCCCAGTTCCCTGGAAGGCGATTCCCATAAGGAGTCTTGGAGTGAGTTATGGAGGTGCATAGCCAGCTCGGGGGCTGCCAGGGCATACTCACTTCCAGGTGGCAGGGGAATCATACAGGGGTGTACACCCACATGATCTCCCCCTTTAATGCCACTCCTTGATTCCCCCTCCTCAGCTGAAGTCATCGGCTGGCAGCCGATGCTTTGGGGGGGATCCGATTCACATGACTGCCATGCTCCTACATGCTGTTTTTTGCTAATAAAGGTTGTGGCCTTCTTTCCTCCAGTCAAGTGTGTGGTCTGTTTTGTCTTCTTGCCTCCTCCTCCCTCCCCGCCTTCAGCAATAGGCTGCAAACATGGATTCAAGTCCCGTTTAATCTTTGTAACTACCTTGCTCTTCACGCATATGCCTCAGTTGGCCCTAATGGGGGAAGACCCTCAGGAGGGCTGAGTACTTTAGTGTCTATGTCCTTAAATGGATCCCCAAGGAAATTGGAATGTGATAAGAATTGGATTTTGGCCAACAGTTTATCCCTCCCTAACTATAAGATAATTTGTATTAATGTGTATATTCATCCTCTTATGAAACAGTCTGATATTAAAAATGTTTGGGAAGAGTTGAAAGATTATGTCCACCACATATTAGATAAATTCCCTTTGGCTCCCATAATTATTGATGGTGAATTTAACGCAAGATTAGGACCCTCTGATGAACAGCAGATTGGAGAGTGCAATATAGGTGGTCTTAATTTTGATGATGAACTCTGGCCACTCTTTAGGCATCTCTCTTTAGATCCAACTGTCAATTTTGCTGGTGCATGCCTTTTTCAAATGGCTTTTAGGCTAACAGTGCAATCCTAAGAAGAGTTACTCCAGTCTAAGCCCATTGAAACCAATAGGCTTAGACTGGGGTAACTCTTCTTAGGATTGCCCTGCAAATCTAGTTATTCTAAATGGTCTACTACCGGGTGATTACCCTGGCCAATTTACTTTTTGGTCAGGCCTAAAGCACTCAACTATTGATTATGTTCTTATTTCTCAAGATCTTCATGATGATTATATTGATTTCTTGATTGATGCAAGAACAGAAAGTGACCATTTACCTTTAGTCCTTAAAAGTCTTGGCCCATTGGGTTCCTCCAGGGACCATCCTTGCCCCGAAGTACCTGAGCCTGAGCCCCCTAAATATACAGGGAGGACCAGACTTAAATGGTCCTCTCATATTAAAGAGAATTTCTTTCTCTGGACTCAATCAGCTGATGGACAGTTCCTCTCGCATGTCTTAACAGGTAATACTGATGGGGAGATCTCTCCAATTGACTATTATCATCTATTAACTACCAAACTCCAGCCTTTGCTATTGAGACTTGGAGGCCCTAAATATGATAGGACCCATGGCAATAAAAAATGGTTTGACCAGGAGTGTACCCAAGCAAAATTGATGCTTAGAGAGTGTTTCAGGACATTTCAACAAAACCCAAATATAACTACTAAACTTGATTTACAATCTAAAAAGAAGAAATATAAATGCTGTTAAAAGCCAAAAAAAAGAGCTGCTGACTCCCTTTTATGGCAATCCTTTATTAAGGCTACTAGAGAAAAAGATAATGTTAGTTTCTGGAAGATTACCTCCAATCTGCAAACCAAGAACTCTAATGCCTCTAACTCCATTTCTGCAGAGATTTGGGAAAAGCACTACAATACTTTATTTAGGGAACAACATTATGTTGCACCTCCTGTTATTCTTCTAGATAACACAACACAATGGCCCCCAGTCTCTGAATCAGAAATTACTTTGTTAATTTCGCAACTGAAATCCGGGAAAGCTCCTGGAGCTGACTTTATAGTTGCTGAGCTCGAAATCGCACATAAATTGGTGGACTCCAATCCTAGCAAATTTGTTGTCCTATATAGATACCTCAACTCAGATCTCCAAAGATTGTGGCCTGGCCATAATTGTTCCTCTATTCAAAAAGGGTAGTCCCCTGGATCCATCGAATTATATGCCAATTAGTCTGCTGAACGTGATCTGTAAATTATACATCAAACATCTATGTCAAAAATTGTGGGATTGGCTAGACCAAAATAACCTACTTGAAATTGAACAGGCCAGCTTCATACCTGGTCGCTTTACGCTTATTTTCAAATATGTGAAGCATCAGAAGAATCCGTTGTATGCAGACTTTGTGGACCTCAAGGCAGCCTTTGATTCGGTATCTAGGAGGAGGCTTTGGGCCAAATTGGCTGACATGGGCATTGATAGAAGGCTGTTTCTTCTGTTAATTAATTTACATAAAAATAACAGCCTTCAGATAAGACTTACACAAGAAGGCAACTTATCGAAAAGAATTCCGGTTCAAAAAGGAGTCAGGCAAGGTTCCAATGTAATACTCAGCAGAGCTCATTTCCAGGGGGAACGTGTCAGAACGCTGTTCCAGCAGTTTCCCCAAAAGTCAGGTGACCCCGCCCACCTGACTTTTGGACATTTTGGGCCGTTTAGGCCTCGATTAGGGCCAAAAAGGCCCATATTGGGGCCAAAACAGCCCATCACAGGTTGGTGCTGGGTGGGGGAACCCTCCCCCTCCCGGCACTGACCTGGTCCAGGCTGTTTTGGCCCACATCTGGGCCCAAACGGGCCCGAAATGGCCATTTTTGGCCATTTGGGGCTCGTTTCGGCCAGGGTCAGGGCCCAAACCACCAAGATTGGGTCAGTGTCTGGCGGGGGACCCCTCCCCTTCCCGGCACCAACCCAATCAGGGCTGTTTTGGGCCCAATCTGGCAGCATCTGAATCCTGGCCATTTTGGCCCAATCAAGGGGAATGGCATATGCTAATGATTTATGCAAATGAGTTCCTGCAGCTCTTTTTCTACGAAATGACCCCTGATACTCAGGCAAGAGGCCGGTCTACCCAGAGTACAAAACAAAAGTCTGGGAACAAGCAATATCACTCTGGCTAAAAATTCACTACAAGCCGAAGGGCCTAATTCCTTTCCTTCTAGCCTCAGACCCCTATCCTATTTGGTCTACACAAATTCTTAATAAGATTAAACAGATTGGTTTAGTTCCAGAAGATCTCTTTCATGGAAGCCTACAAATGGCAAGAACTTCCATTACACAGATACTTCTTGATATTGAATTATAAAATGAAGAAGCTCTGCTGGCCAAGAACTTCAAATGTTTAAAATCCAGCCCCAATTTTACTGCTGCTCCTTACCTTTCCAACATCACTCATGAGCCTTACAGATGGGCATTCTCCAGAGCCCAATTTGAGGCATTTCCTTTTGCTGTATTGCAGGGTAAATTTGCTCATGTGCCAATGCATGAACGCCTGTGCCCATGCATAACCAACATGGTAGAATCGGTCACTCATGTTCTCTTATTCTGTGAACTATATCAAGAGGAACGGGCTTGCCTTATACTGCCTCTCTTGTCTAAATTCAACCCCTTGCAGTCCTATCTCAACTTTAGACCAGAAATTCTGCGCAATTTCCTTTTAGAAGACACTCAGAGTTCAGTGACTTATGCCGTGGCCAGATTTTGTTCTTTAGCCATTAGGAAACACAGACTCCTTTTAGCTGAAAATGTGGTATAATTGCTTTTGCAATTTTTTAAAATATCTTTTATCCTCATTGTTTTTATTTTATTAATTTTCCTATCATTAATGTTCTGATCTTAT
The DNA here is from genome assembly GCF_028583425.1 of Eublepharis macularius. NCBI lineage: Eukaryota > Metazoa > Chordata > Lepidosauria > Squamata > Eublepharidae > Eublepharis > Eublepharis macularius. The sequence goes on along the minus strand of NC_072794.1, from coordinate 88,797,180 downwards.
TGTTATGCCCTGATATAATAACTTATTTTTTATCTCAGATTTGTTTTGTTTTACTGGCTTTTGCTGTAATAATAAATGACTGACTGGTATGCAGCGGAGTTTTAGACTGGGCTGTCACCAATATGTGGATGACACCCAGTTGTATCTGCTGACGGATGGCCGGACTGACTCTGCCCCTGATACCCTAATTAAAGCTTTGGAGGCCATGTCTGGATGGATGAAGCAGAGCAGACTGAAGTTGAAACCCACAAAGACGGAGGTCCTGTACTTGGGCCATGGGGCTGCGGATGTGGGGATCCAGCTCCCGGTCTTTGAGGGGGCAACACGTGTGCCCATTCCATTGGTCAGGAGTCTTGGTGTGTTGCTGGACTCCTCTTTATCAATGGAGGCCCAGGTCACGGCAGTTGCCTGGTCTGCTTTTTTCCATCTTCGGCAGGCAAGGCAGCTTGCCCCTATCTCTCAACCCATGACCTAACAACAGTGATCCATGCAATGGTCACCTCCAGCTTGGACTACTGTAATTCACTCTATGCAGGGCTTTCCTTGGGTCTGACCTGGAAATTACAGCTGGTCCAGAATGCTGCAGCACATGTCCTTATGGGCACGCCATACAGGGCACATGTGACTCCAATCTTGTAGCAGCTATACTGGCTCCTCATGGAGTTCTGGATCAGGTTCAAAGTTCTTGGTCTTAATAGATAAAGCCCTAAACAGACTGAGACCAGCATACCTAAGGGACCGCCTCTCCCTATATGTACCCCAGAGAGTGCTTTGATCAGGAGGTAAACACCTACTGGTGGTCCCTGGCCCCAGGGAGGCTCGACTGGCCTTGACCAGGGCCAGGACATTTTCAGTCCTGGCCCCATCCTGGTGGACCTCTCTGTCAGAGAACACTCAGGTCCACCAGGATCTTGTATCCTTTTGGCAGGCCTGCAAGACAGAGATGTTCCGCCAAGCATATGGTTGAGGCCAACATTATATCCACCTGATTAGCCTCCCTGCTGGTCTGCTACTAGTGGGGGGACCATATGGCTATCTGCCCCCCCCCAAGCACAAGTAATTATAGAATACCAACTCACACACCTCTACCCTTATATATGGTGCGCAGGGAAGGGTGAAGGGAGCCCGATCTGGAATACTGGAATTTACACTGGTCAAGCTTTTGATTTACTGGGATGTTATGTCTGTAAGATCTGTGATTTTACTGTTTCTATTTATTGTATTTTTATCTATTGTTGTAACCCACCCTGAGCCTGCTTGTGGGGAGGGTGGGCTTTAAATTAAATAAATAATAAATAATAATAATAACTAATGAAAAACACTGCTATTTTTGGCTTCTAAATCATTGCAGGGAAATCTGTTGCAGCTACTATAACATACTATAATGTGGAGGGGCTAAGAAGTATGAGAAAAGGATGGTTGCAAATATATTCATTATTTTCTTCTATGAATGATCCTAGGGTATGTGCTACAGATGCAGATCTGCAATTGTATTGCTCACTTGGACCCAGCTGAACTTGATAGAGACATCTATTTAGCTAGATGGAGATACATATCCTCAGGGACTACATCTGCGCAACACTCTTCTTATGTGCAATTAAAATTCAACTACCATATCATACATTTACCACATATACTCAGATCAATGTATTTCTATCTCTGAACTACAATCTGAAAAGTTATAGGAATGTTTTGATGTTCAGGCCAATTAGATAAATGAGATTTCACACTATGGATATTATAGCGGTAGTCTGAGATTACAGCTTTTTAAAAAAAATCCTCCTGTTTTCCCATAAACAGTAACAACACATAAAGAATTGTCACAGCTAATGGATGAGGAAATGGAGTCTGCACTGAAACAGTCCTAATGTGGACTGAAATAGTTAATGAGAAATTGGCTGTATCTGTGCAGAGAAAGGAAGAAGATATAGTAGCTATTAATGCTGAAATATTATATAGTTTTAATTAGCAAATGCTAATTGCTAAATGGAATATTCAGTGCAAGAGAACAAAATCTCATGTGGAAAAAGAAGATAGCAAAATACTATTATGCTGAAAAAGTAGAATAGAGAAAAACACAAAATGTGATAAAATGGGAAGCATGATCGTTCCTTCAAGCAGCAAAATCCTATTACCTGACAAAAATAAATGGAGGCTATTTTTCTTTGTACCCTGTGCAAGGTCTACATATTATACTCATGTTTCATCTGCATTATTCATATGAGCTCAAAACTAAATGTATGACAATTTGGACAATTCAGACAGGTGAATCAAGAAATTCAGTGAAATACAGGGAAAATTTACTCTGAATAGGTAAATTCTGTAGGATGAAAGTAAAAGAAGAAATACAAACAACATAAGAGGAAATAGAAAGAAATCAAAGAGAGGAAAGAAGAATTCCAATACCGGCAGCATTTTAAAAGAGCTGAATATTTTATGGCATCATTCACTAGTCTACCATGGTTTATTTGTTACATATGTATTCCTCCCTTTCCAAGCGCACAAGCTCTCTCAGAACAGAATTTTAGCCCCAAAATAGTTATATAGTTAGATTGGAAGACAGTGACCTGACAATTCTGCCCACTGAGATTAATAGGTGAACAGGGATTTGAAGACATCTAAGACCATCACAATACCCATGTTATTGCAGAAGAACTGGCATTTACATATATTAAAAGATGTGGGTCTTGCTGGTTCATTCATAGGTGTTTTGAAATGGTTAGGGCATTACCTGATGAGCTAGAGGCCTAAAATCAGGTACGTGTAGTACAGTAGTTCCCAAACGTTTTTGGACTACCACCCCCTTTGTTCCATAAAGTCATCCCCCATCCTTGCCTATAAAAAGCATTATTCAGAAAAATGTGAATCCAGGATATTTGCACACCTTCCTCTTGAAACAGTAGACTCAATGTATAACTTCAAGTAATTAAGGTACTTCCTGGCCACCTATAAAGCAGAAATCTGGCAAACACATAGGCAAGATTAGACATGGGCACGAACGGAAAAAACCGCAGAACAAGCTGTTCATTGTTCATTGCCATCCACGAACAATGAATAACAAACAGTAACGAACATGACCCTGTTCACAAACATGTTCATTGTTCGTGGCTCCTTAAAGATCCCTTTAAACTAGCAGCTGACAGGTGGCAGGGAGAATTCCCCCCAGCAGCCTGCCAGCTGATAGTTTAAAGGGCCCTTTCCTGCCATGTGCAAGGGACAGGGGCCTTTAAACACCCCACAAACTGACCTTCCCAATGTCCAATGCCCACCAAATTTGCAGGGGACATAATCCTCACTGTCATCCAAAGACCCACCAAGTTTCAGAGATTGCACCCTGAGAAAGGCATGATCCATGTGCCCCCCCCCTTGCAGTCATTTTCTCTTCACAGTGGCAAAAACGGAACTGCCTGTTGGAAGGCAGCTACTTTGAGGGGTTACAAACTGATCTTCCCAATGTCCAATACCCACCAAATTTGCAGGGGACATAGTCCTCACTGTCCTCCAAAAAAACCCCAAGTTTCAAAGAGATTGCACCCCAGGAAAGGCATGATGCATGGTGTCACGGCTACAGGCCCTCAGTACCTCGACCCAGCTTAGGGGAAGAGCCAGCAAAGGTCTATCAGCCGGGCTAAGCAAAATTAGCAAATTGGCAAGAGAAGGAAAGTCCCTCAAATGCCCTCAATTCTGCCACCAGTTCCTCAGGGTTCCCAAAAGCTTTAGGAGGAGAGGGACACCCTCCAAGCCTATTAGGGGGCTAAAAGGAGCAAAGTCTACCTAGCAAGGTTGTGCTTGCAGGTAGAGTGCACAGCAAAATGTTATCAGGTAGGTGGTTCACGAGAACTAGCAAAAATGGGTTCGGCAAAGTACCTTGAGTTTTGAGACCCCAAAGTCACACACCCAAACACAAAATATAATATAATTATTTATTAAGGTGCAAGGTCACATACAATGGTACAAGACAGACTGTGAGGAGTAAAACAAAAATACCTATAGCTTTATTTGCTCTAACTTATACATACCAATATCATAGTAGAAGTAGATTGTCAAAGTTGTCAAGAAGGCAAAAGGCAAAATTTCTAGTCACAGAGGCAAATTCAGTCAGGCTTCATAGCACAGCAAAATGGATGGGTTCAGGAATATCCATCCCCAGACAGAGCAAGTTTGAGATACTGACCGAGTTACAATAGTGGTTACTGCAACCCAGACAGAATCTGAGGTCCATTATTGGTAATGGGTTTTTTTATGCCATTCTTGCCACCCGAGAGGGGAGGGCCGGTCCACCAATCGGTTAGCAAGAGTGTGATCTCATAGTCAAAAGTGACTGTGTGCAAAAAAGGAGTTAGGTGTATGGCTGCAGTCCAAGACACCCCCTCCCATCTTGCAGGTACAATTAGTTTCATGAAGCAAGAATGTTAATTGGTTTACTGTCTGGCCATGGAGGTTCTCTGGCGCGGAGTGTCTTATCTAATCTGCAAGGTCAGAGTGTTCGAGAAGTGAGAGGCATCTCCGTTCTCAAGAGAAACGGCTAGAAGCAGAAAAGGGGGAGTTTGTGGGCTAGAAAATGTCTTAGAATAACAAGGCCTCTTGACCAAAGTTTTAGGCAGCCATTCTACCTCAGAAAGGCTAAATACAAAAGAAAGTTAAGCATTTTTCTCTACACATGGGTCTCCCCCTTAGTTGTAATTTTCTCTTCACAGTGGCAAAAACGGGACTCTCTGCTGGAAGTACTTTGAAGGGTTAAAGCCAGAAGGAAAGCCAGAAGGAGTTCAGACAGAGTTCAGTCCCTGCCGATGCCAGGGGAATTGAAAGGCCCCAGACTGTGGCTTGATGAAGGCAATGAACGAGGCTTGCAACAACCACTTGTTCTTTTAGAATGGAGCCTCATGAACGGCTTGTTCATGAACAGATGAATGGGCTGTTCGTGGTTTTTTCCATTTGTAATGCTGTTCGTGCCCATGTCTAGTCAAGATTACTAAAAAGTCAAAGTAAAAAATAGAAATATTTGTGATTCTACAGCCATGAGAGAAAAGAAACTAAAATGCCTTTATCTGTCTAGTGCATTTTTATCCTGCTCTTCCTTCCATCAAGGAACTTGGGGCAGTCTCCCATCTCCATTATATCTGCACAACAACCCAGTGAGGTAGATGAGGTTGAGAAAGCCAGCATGATCTACTGGTTAGAGAGTCAGACTAGGATCTGGAAGATCCATATTCAAACTCCTAGCCCACCTTGTCTTGGGCCAATTACACATTCTCAGTCTTACTTCACTGGGCTGTTGTGAGAATAAAATGGAGGAGGGGAGAATTATGCTGTATGGCACTTTGGGTTCTCATTGAGGAGAAAGGCAGGAAATACGCATAAGTGTGACATGCCTTTCCTGGGGCGCAATCTCTCTGAAAAGCAGGAAATACACGAAGTGTGACTGCTCTAAGGCAACAAATTGAGCTTAATTGTAGAATCGGGTTTTAAACCCAGATCTCTCCAGTCTTAGCCCAACATTTTAATCACTAAACCACACTGGTCCCATAGTATGTGCCACATTTCAATTTAGTAGTGGCCTGGAAACAGTGGACTGAAACCAGTGTGGTGTATCGGGGTTAGAGTACACTTAGGCAGAACACTAGTCCACTGAATTTCCCCTACTTATCTTTAGAAGATGGAGCAGTTTTAAGAAGTCTAGTGGCCAAGTTTGCAGATGATATCAAAGTATTCAGTGTGGTGAAAAATCAAGACCAATTGTGAGGGACTCCAGGAGGATCTCTCCAAATTGGGCTTGGGTAATAACATGGCAAATGTAGTTCAGTGTAGGTAAATGCAAAGGGATATACATTGTAGCAACCCCCCACCACCACCGCTGTTACATGCTGATGGGGGTCTGAAGTGGGACATACTGAGAGAATACAGTCCTCCTGGCCTGCAGCACAAACTGCTTGAGCAGAGGGCTGGGTTTGCCACCCCAGATGAATAGAAGCAGCCACTTCTTTCATGGGCATCCAGGGATTTGCTTGGGGGTGAACCCAATGGGCATATATGCCAGCTCTGCCTCCCAGGCACATAGCCTTTTCCTTTGCTCAGCCCACCTGCCCTCCCCATGGCAGTGCAGGATTAGCTGGTTGCTGTGTTTACAGGGCCAGATAGGAATTTTTCTTCTGTCCTTTTTGGCTCACAGAGATGGGAGTTGGTCACTGGCAGGATAGGATGGGATATGAGTGGGACGGTGACCCCTTGGCGCACCACCATTGGGGGGAAATGGGGGTCTGTCAGGAGCAGCTGATAGGCTTCACAGCAGCCAGTTGTGAAGGCAGACTGCCTGGTGGTACCCCTGGACAAGTATGCCCCTTATGGGCTCCACGGCTTTAAAGGAGAACCAGTTGCCTGGCCACCAGTTACCAGCCACCAGGAGAGCTCACCCCTCAGGGCATTGGGGGCTCACCCAGGCAGCTCAAGGAGGAGGCCCAGTGTGACCCCAGGGCTTGACTTGTATCGCTAGTTAGATCCCTTGCCATATTCCAAGTTTATGTTGAAAATAATAAAGTGACCCATATTTTATACCCAAGCACGGTGTCTGCCTTTTATTTCAACTGGGAGGGCAAAAAGAAATATTGACTTTGTATTGGACAGCTCAATGAAAACGTCAACTATGCAGCAGTGGTAAAAAAAGGCAAATTCCATGCTTGAGATTATTAAGAAAATGATTGAAAATAAAACAGCCAATACTTTAATACTCATGTATAGATCTGTGCTGCATTCTCACTTGGAGTACATCTCTGGTTGCTGTAACTGAAAAAAAGAATATTGCAAAGCTGGAAAAACTATAGAAGAGGCAATCAAGATAATTAAGGGGTTGGAGCACCTTTCATTTGAGGAAAGGCTGAAGGGTCCATGGCTTTTCAGCTTAAAAAAATGATTATACATAATCTTGGATAGAAATAACTTTCCTCTCCTCTCCCCAAATACTAGAACTTGGGTTTACCCAATAAAGTTGATGGACAAAAGGAAGGACTGATTCCGTTGTAATAGTATTTTGGGCTGCACCAGTGTTTCATATATGTGAAACCAGTGTTTCATATATGTGAAACTGATCTTAAGCAATGCTACAATGGATGAGTGGAGTTCAGGGAGTGGGTGGTATGGTGCTGGGCCCATATACAGTATCCGGCAAATTTAGAGGCCCGGAATAACACCACAAACAAGTACCAATATTACCTGGTAAGAAAGATTTTGATACAACAAGTGTGTCAAAGGTGAAAGTAGCCCACTTTCTAAGTATAAGACACTATTTGCCATGGCACAAACCACTAAAAACTGTATTAACTGCATTCATAAAGTGTGGTTTCAGTTACATAACTGACATTCACTAATCATATCACTAGATAAGAAATATCACAGTAGCAATGCCATCATTACTTATTTCATAGTATGAATATATGTATGATTTATTATGAAAAATGCAGTAAAAAAGATGAAAAAGAAACAGGACTTAATTAAAATTAATTTATCTCAAAAAAGCAAAACTTTCTAAACCATAATGAAATGGTACTAGCTACTAGCTGAATCCCACCTGTGAACATACTTTTCTTGGATGCAGAGATTTTTATATGAGTCACAGTTGCTCTCTATATATTTCCAATGTTAGTGTTGTCCTGTACATATTCTATGGTGAATCTTCTCTACAACACATAACTGGAGTAACAGTAAAGTGAACTATAAGAATGTGCAGATGAAAAAATTCAGTATTTTTCAGTTAGATTTCCAGAAAGGGTTCCATATTGTTATTCCTGGTTACTAAGGTCCCACAATACCATTTTGGTATTTGGATTTGGGGGTGGGATTTTTTTAATTACAAATTTTTTCAGGTCTGATATTTCCTCAGAGGGAGTTGGAATGGCTGCTTTTCAAGAAAATGACACCAAAGCTGAAGGAACTTAGTCCTGTCTGTCCACTTACGAATCCCCCACACTCACATTTCAAGCAAATTGGATCAAGGGTTCAAATTCGACATACCCTTATACATGGGGCCCAAGCAATCCTAATTATCTCCATTGTGTCAGACTGAGGCTTGAATAAAAGTTGCAATCCAGACTACCCCTTGCAATGAGACAAGAGTTCATTGATTCCAAAAGGCTTTTACTGAAAATAACAACTGATCCAAGGATCAGGGCTGAGCTTAGAAATTGTTACGAATGACAGGCAAAAGCAAAGGTACAGAATAGCAGTTCCCTGTGGGCCCCATCCTCCCCCTTAGTTCTCAAAACAATCAGCCCGAGAGTGAGAAAGCGAAAGTTTCCCAAGGGCGTCGGAAAGGCAGATATATGTAGACATAACGTTCCTCTTCTCTCTGGGAGCTGTCAGTGGAAGGCTTGCCACCTGCAAAGAAAACACTTAATATACAGACAGAATCAAAATGGAGTTTCTCTGGTTAGAATACAGTCAGAACCTGACATTCTGCTCCCTCTAAAATGTTCCTCCCCCAGGTTTGAGAGGATATAGAGTGTGAAATGCTTTTAACAATTTAGGGGCTTGAATATGAATAGACTCCACCCACTCATCATGCCCAGAGTCAAAGTCCTTCCACCTAATGAGGTAAAACAATTTATTATGTCTAATTTTAGAGTCCAACATTTCTTGCACCTCATAGTGAATTTGATCATCAATTAAAGTAGGTATTGGTGGAGAGGTGGTACGCCATTGGTTTGCAGGGGGAACCTTTTTCAGCAAACTGATGTGAAACGTAGGATGGGCTTGACGTAAATTCTTTGGTAAGTCAAGTGCTACAGTAACTTTATTGATCACCTTGCGAACAGGAAAAGGTCCTAGAAATTTTAGAGCCAATTTACGGCTCGTTTGAGCTACTCGTAAGTTCTTTGTTGAAAGGTAAACAAGATCTCCTGGATATAATTCCCATTCGGCCACACGATGGCGATCGGTGTATTTTTTGTAATCCTGTTTGGCTTTGTCAAGATGTGCCTGAATTTGAGTCCATTGTTGCGCGGCTTCCCCCCACCATTCTGAAACATCTAAGGAAGTTGTCGGAGGGGGAAGAGCTTCAAAAGGATAGGGTTTAAAGTCATAGCCATAAACTACTTTGAAGGGTGTTTCTCCAGTAGAGGCATGTACACTGTTGTTATAGGAAAATTCTGCCAAAGGTAAAAGATCAGTCCAATTATCTTGTTGAAAATTAATATAGCATCTGAGGAATTGTTCTAAGATTTGATTAGTTTTTTCTGATTGTCCGTCGGTTTGTGGGTGATGGACGGAGCCCAAACCCTGTTCCATGCCCATAAGTTGAAGGAGCTCCCACCAGAAGTTGGCAACGAACTGTCCGCCGTGGTGGGATATTACCTTTGATGGAAAAGAATGTAGTTTTACAATGTTTCATAAAAATGTCCGCTAATTTCTTAGCTGAAGGTATAGTGGTACAAGGAATGAAATGGGCTTGTTTTGAAAATAAATCCACTACGACCAGTATACATGTGTGATTCTTGGAGGGGGGAAGATCAGTGATAAAGTCCATCGAAATAATCTCCCAAGGTCTGCTCGGGGTTTCAAGGGGTTGTAAAAGTCCTGGAGGTTTCCCTTTTCATGTTTTGGCGCTGAGACAAATTGGGCAGGAGGCCACATACTGGGAAACATCTTTGCGTAAGCCTGGCCACCAGAATCGTCTCTGTAAAAAGTGAAGAGTTTTCAAATATCCATAATGGCCAGCAGTTGGGGCATCGTGACAACGGTGCAAATCTTCTTTTCTTTAACTAGCAGGTACATAAAAACGATCTCCCCAAAGCCATTCCCCTTGTGCAGATTCCGTTAGTTTCTCTTTGGGCACATTTTCCCCCTCCTTTTTCACTTCGTCTTTCCATATTTGTCTCCACCCCTGATCTGGGCGAGGAGGTTGGGCTGCATGGCTGCGCGTTGTGACCACACCTCCTAATTGCGTAGGCAAAAATACTGTGTCTACTGTTTCCTCCCTCTTGCTTTTGAGTTGGGGCATGTGTGATAGAGCGTCCGCTAGGAAATTTGTTTTGCCAGGCAAAAATTTGAGAGTGAAATTAAATTTGGAAAAGTATTCTGCCCACCGTAACTGTTTTGCATTCAATCTTCTAGGGCTGCGTAAGGCCTCCAGGTTTTAGTGATCCGTCCAAACTTCAAAAGGATGACGGGCCCCTTCAAGCCAATGCCTCCAAGAGGAGAGCGCTGCCTTTACTGCAAACGCTTCCTTTTCCCAGACATTCCAATTTCTCTTTGATTCCGAGAACTTGCGAGATAAATAGGCACATGGTTTAATGCTATTATCTTCCCCTTTTTGCAGGAGCACATCCCCAATCGCCGTATCGCTGGCGTCTACCTGTACAATGAAGGGGTGATTTTCATCGGGGTGCTGTAGTACTGGCTCTGATATAAATTGCTGTTTTAAAAGGTTAAAAGCCAATTGGCATTGAGGTGTCCATAAAAGCTTGGAGGATGGCTTTTTGGCTTGCTCCCCTGTGTCTTTTGTCTTAAGTAGTTCAGTGAGGGGAAGAGTGATTTGGGCAAAATTCTGTATGAATTCATGATAGAAGTTGGCAAACCCCAGGAAGGATTGTAGTTCTTTACGAGTTGTGGGGGTTTGCCATTCTTGCACTGCTTTAACTTTGCCTGGATCCATTTTTAGCCCATTTTTTGAAATGCAGTATCCCAAATAACTGAGTTCTGACTTGTGAAATTCACATTTAGATAATTTGAAGGGCAATTTATTGCACATGAGGGTGGTTAGTACTCGTTGTACTAACTGGATATGTTCTTCTTCTGTCTCAGAGTAAATTAAAACATCATCTAGATAAACGACCACCCCTTTATATAAAAATTCATGTAGTACTTCATTGATCATGGACATGAAAACTGAAGGGGCTCCAGCCAGGCCAAAAGGCAAGACTAAATATTCATACTGTCCTAAGGGTGTATTGAACACAGTTTTCCATTCATCCCCCTCTCTTATACGAACGTGGAAGTAAGCATCTTTTAAGTCCAATTTTGTAAAGATCTTACCTTGAGCCACGACGTTGAGTAGATCTCTGATGAGGGGTATTAGATAAGCATTTGTGGAGGAAACTGCATTGAGACCTCTGAAATCAGTACATAATCTTAATCCTCCATCCTTCTTTTTCACAAATAGTACTGGGGCAGCATGAGGACTATTGGCTGGCCGAATGAATCCTCTTTCCAAATTGGTATCAATAAATTTGCGTAGTTCTTCTCTTTCGATAGGGCTCATTGGGTACAATCTACCCTTGGGTAAAGTGGCCCCTGGAAGAATTTCCACTGCACAATCGGTCCTCCTATGGGGAGGTAAGGCGTTAGCTTCTTCTTCTGTGAACGCTTGTAGCTAGGCTCGGTATTCTTTAGGTATTTGGTTGATTTCTTCTTGGGTTAAGAGAGCCTGTTCCATTAGGGTAGGGTTGGTACCCCAATTTTGATTCCAACAGTGATCTCTGCAGCCATCTTGCCAAAAAGTAATGCTCACGGCTGGCCAATTAATGTCCGGGTTGTGATCCCACAACCACCTGCTACCCAAAATCAACGGGTATTTGGCTGTAGAGCTAATCACAAAGGATCTCATCTCCCAATGCTGTCCCATTCCTGTGATCACCAGTATGGTCTCAGTGGTAACTGGGTTCATATTGGAGCCGTCCATTTGTTCAAAAATAACTGGAGTTTCTAGTTCCTTCATTGGAAAGACTAATCCATTAACTAGAGCGGGTGCAATAATATCTCGGGAGCATCCAGAATCGATGAGAGCTTGAACACGGATGTGAGTCTTTCTTTCAGGATTAACTAGTGTGACGGGCATGAATAATATGGACCCTCATGGTCTTTCCACTATGGGAACGGACCGTTTGGTGATCTGCCGTTTGGGTCCTATTATGACAGATCCATCTCGTTTCCCGAGCTTGGGCTCTCGGGTCCTTCTTCTCCAATTAGAGCGGTGGAATTGAATTCCATAACTTCCTCCAGCTCTAATCCCTTTTCTGGAGGATTTCTCTGGGTGGCCCCGTGCCCTCTAGTATTCCGAGGGGCTGGCGTTGGCCGGTACGACGGGGGAAGGGTGGTCGAGGTTGGACGTGCTGGCTGGAACGGAGCTCGTTGCACAGGCCTGAGTGGACATTGTGCTGCAAAATGACCGCTTTGGCCACAATGCAAGCACAGTCCTTGATGCCATCTAGCTTCTCGCGCTCCTCTAGCAGCGTATCCAGCTCCTCTTCCCCCTCTGACAATTATCGAAGTTCTTCTATGTCCTGTTGCTTGTTGTTGCTCTACGAGCCGTACCTCCTGCAACTGGTTTTCTACTTCACACGCCAATTGGATCCAACCCAATAGTGTCGGGGGGTTGTCTTGCATAAGAGACCGATCCAATAACTTAGGATTCATGCCTTGTTTGAACAAGATTATTTTTGTAGATTCCTCACATCTCGGGCATTTGGCAGCTAGCTGTCGGAATTTAGTTACATAGTCCCTGGCCGACAGATTGCCTTGCCTAATGGTTTGCAATTCCGTTTGGGCTCTATCTTCTTCTAACGGGTCATCGTATTGGGCACGGAGAGCTGCTACCAAGCCTTGTAAGGTGTCTAGCTCCAGGCCCCCCAATTCATATAAAGTTACATACCATTCTGCTGCTTTCCCTTGTTACCAGAACTGCTTTTTATTATAAGGGGGAAATTAGCTTTAGCAGTCTGTAACTAAAATTAGCGCGGATCTAACCTATGTTTATGGAGGTCCCGATTCCAGACACTCTAGTGACAAAGAGGCAGACTACAAATAGGTTCCAAACACATGTATTTTACTAATAATGTGGCGTAAGCCTGAACTTGCACATACACACAAGAAAGCATACAAGGACTAGGAAATACAGAGTAAGAAATATAGAGACTTTCGCATTAGCAGGTTCCCAACGTTGGTGGGGAATACTCACAATCCTGAAGCGAAGCAGAGACACAACAGCGAGGTGGCCCAATGCCAGCACTGGGACCACGGACGGACAGCAAGGGGTTCTGGATAGGATGGCACGCGCACCATGCGGTCTGAGAGACCAGCTTAAATACCCCAAAACGTACCCTGGGGCTGGGGCTGTACTTGGTGGTTCTCACAGATTAAGACAAAGGTTCTAATGGGTTACTGAATGGCTTGGATGGGCCACTTTGGTAATCTGATTGTGATAAGTGACACCTCAGGAAGAGGGGACAAAAGAGGGAGGGGGAAATCCGAGTGGGCTGAATGGATGTTCCAGCGGACAGGGCTTGCCCTGATGTCATCAGCTCTGGAATGCGGAGGTTTCTTTGAGATGTATTCTCTAAGTGCTTGGGATGGTCGGCACTTAGTTCCTTCTCTGGGGTGGCTCCTAAGAGGGGCGGCTCCTAAGCGGGGCGAGGTACTCTCGCTGCGGACGTGGTGTGCCCGCTTCACAGAAATGGCTTCTCAAAGCAGTCTTCTTCCCTGGGTCTTCTGGCTGCCTGAGAACATGGATGCCGACTGGGCATAGCTGGGGTTGGTTGGCAGGTTGCCCGGTAGCGAGGGCAAGCTCGGGGACCGGCCCGCGGGAGGCTCCAGGCGGGAACTGACCAGGGAGCGCCTAGCCAGGCTCGCTGGAGGTTTCCCCGGCAGGCGCCCAGCTGCTAGCAGCGGCTTGGGCCCATATGAGGCAGGCTTCCATGGAGGCAGGGGGAACAGCACTTAAAACACAGTCCAAAGCAGGGAACAGGCACGGTCCATGGTAGATGGCAATGCAGGCATGGGGCACACTTGTAACACAGTCCAAACACACACTGGGAAGTCCAGATACAGGTCTGGGAAGGGCTGCCCAGGAAGAGAGTCCTTTGTGCAGTTAACCAAACATGGAGTCAGGGAACTACACAGTCTATTGCAGCAGCACGGTAATAAAACAGCAGACAGGAAACTGACACGTGTACCAGAACACACACGTGCAGGGCAATCTTGGTATAGCAGTAAAACAGCAACGCAGGAAACTTTAACACAGTTCATGGCAGGCCTTAAAGCAGGAGAGGGGGCCTACTTGGCAACACCCTTGTAATCGGGATCCCAGATGTTCAATTTGACTGGCTTCATCCTCGAACAAATGTCCCCAACGATTGATAAACTGAAGCGCTTGCACTAGGAAAAACCCTAGCTTCGTGGGATCTCCGTTGAACATGGCTTCCAGTTTCACCCATCCCATCGGTAATTCTTGGGGTCTAGCAACTGGAGACGGCAACAGGTAGTATTGTATAGGCGCTGGCCTCTGCCTAGGCCTTGCATCTGGGGGTCGCAGACCCTGCGGTATTGGGGGTTGTTGAGGTCGTGGTTGCGGGTACCCCTGCTGTCTTGGAGGTGGAGGGCCCTGTGGTCTCGGTAGCAGGGGGCCCTGCGGTCTCGGAGCTGGAGGACCCTGTGGAGGTGGTGGGAGACCCGAGCGTCGCGGAGGCGGAGGACCCTGCGGTACTTGCCTTGGTACTCGGCTCCATGGAAGAGGTTGGTGAGGCGGTTGCTCTTGCATCGGTAGTCCCGGAGGAAGTTCCTGGGGCCGGGGCGGTTGCTCTCCAGGAGGAGGCGGCTGCTCCTGCGGCTGGAGAGGAGGTTGCTCTGCTGGTTGTTCCTCTCCATCGTCTCCTGGGAGCACTGGTGGGGCAAGACCATCATCTAGTGGGAGCTCCTGAGGGCGCTCATCTGGTATCCCGTCTGGTGGATCTTGAGGTTGGTCAGGCAGTGGTATCAGCGGTTCTTGCTGATCATCCCCGGGCAATGGCTGCAGTTGCTCACCCTGAGGGTGCACCTGGCCTTGTGCTGGCCGTGATCCGGGCGGGCCCTTCTGGAGAGCTGCCACCCCACGGCCTATTGAGATCCTTGGACGTTCCCCAACTTCTCGCGGGGGATCTTCTCCCAGTCCTTCCACAACCAGTACGGACAGCAAGTGCACTGTGTGTGCCAGGCTCTCCTCCATACTGCCAAGCCTATCTTCCAATCTTTGTACATGTCGCAGTACGGAAATATCGACCTCCTCATACGGTTGTTCCTGGGGCATGTCCACTGGGAATTGTGTATTGTCTATATATTCTTCAGAGGATATGGTTGTTCAGGGCCAAGGCCGAATCTCTCCCATTCCAGTGGCCCCGCTACCCTCCTCTTCCTCCGATATGCCAGCCAGGATACCTTTCGCTAGTCCCGTTATCGCTGAGATCCCAGCATCCACAGCTAACATGCGGCTTTGTAATTGCTGCCAACTATGATCGCTGGCCTCGCGTTGCCCCATCCACGTGGTGACTTCAGCATAGTCCTAACTCATCAGATCGCGATGGGTAGTTTCCCAAACCTGGTTACTTTCGGTACCTCTTGGGTCCCACTCCAGTTGGTCGGATTCTCTATTCCAGTAATACCACGGCTGGCTACTGGTCCGCTCCATTGAAGAACCAGTCGTCCTTTTCCCATCCATCTGCGATCTGGTAAACACCATGCTTGCTCTTCTCTCCCTCATTTCTCTCGGCCTCGAACCCCACTGCCTTGGTGTAGGCAAGGATATCAGAGGTTCCACCGCTGCCCTTGGTCGAGCTCCCCTGTCCGTCCGGACATCCTGGGTGCCAGCTCTGTCGGATACGAGGGTATACACTGTTGCAAGCCTTGACTCCGTTTCCCCCCAAATGGGTTGCCTTGTATTAGTAGGTTCCAGTCCTTCCGTGTTAGAGACATAAGGATCAAACAAAGGGTCCCTGTTGGGCACGGCCTTGGTATCAGTCTCCTCCGGCCTAGGCATTGGAACAGATGTGATTCATAACAAAATGTCAGACTGAGGCTTGCAATCCAGACTACCCCTTGCAATGAGACAAGAGTTCATTGATTCCAAAAGGCTTTTACTGAAAATAACAACTGATATAAGTCCACATTCCCAGATCCAAGGATCAGGGCTGAGCTTAGAAATTGTTACGAATGACAGGCAAAAGCAAAGGTACCTGTGGGCCCCATCCTCCCCCTTAGTTCTCAAAACAATCGGCCCGAGAGTGAGAAAGCGAAAGTTTCCCAAGGGCGTCGGAAAGGCAGATCTATGTAGACATAACATTCCTCTTCTCTCTGGGAACTGTCAGCGGAAGGCTTGCCACCTGCAAAGAAAACACTTAATATACAGACAGGATCGAAATGGAGTTTCTCTGGTTAGAATACAGTCAGAACCTGACACATTGCTTAATAGGGGGTGGGATTCCATGCTCTCTCCAGGACAGAAAAGTCAACAGTCAAGCACACAAGAGCGACTACTGGCCCAAAGCCTATGAATAAAAGAGAACCAACAGGCCTAACACAACCAAAGTCAAACCAGAGAATTCAAGCCAAACCGAATTAAGCAAGGGACAATCTTGCAAGTCTCATAGAACTAATATCAAAACCATAGATGCCAAGCATAACCCAGGGACATTGTGGCAAGCCCAACAGAACCAATGTCAAACTAGAGAATTCAAGCCAAACAAACCCGGGAAGCCAATATCAAGGCAACTAACCAGACCTGGCAAGATATTGACACAGACGCACACACCCTACTGTCACTTTCTCTAGGAAATACTTAGAAAGTGAGAGGGAGGTGGGAGGGTTGGGGTACCTGAGTTCTCTCTCTGCAGCCTGCAGCCTATACTGTCACTAGTTTGCAGGAAGAGCTTGAGGAGCTGCTACCCCCCTTTAACACTGGTGCTCCTGTTCCCTTCCATCCCTGTAAAGAAGAAACACTACAGCAATACAGCATGCATGAGGTTCATTTTAGGTGCTTCGGGGGGATCTGTTTATTTTAAGATCAAAATACTCATGTTCCATTATATTTGTAGATTTTTTTCTTTATGAGAGTGGCAATGACATCATTTTAGGCATGATATTTATTTATTTTCTGCACAGCATTGTGCCAAGTTGAAGGTACTTTAAAAGGTATTTTTAAGAACACAATTTGGAATGTGGATGTTACATAGTGCCTATCAACTTAGATAACTTCCCTGCTGTTTCTTTCTACTTCTGAGCTGTAAGTTAAGTTTTAGGAAGAGACTTTTTCCCCAGTTCCCAACACAGATTGAGAGACTGCAAATGCACGCATGTGCTCACTTTATTCATTCTCACATACAAGAGCAGAGTAGTTGAAAAGCAGTAAGTTGACCTTCAGGGATCATACAGGGAACATGAAGCTTCAGTTTTAGCACTGAATCCTATGAGTTGCGTGCCACCAATCTGTTAAGATACTGAGCCAGGAAAGAGATGGGGTTTTGTGACTCAGAGGCTCCTCTCATGTCCTCCAACAAGTGTGCAGAGTGAGCATATCTTTTCTCAAATAGGTGACATTAGCAGCTCACACTGCTCACACTCATTCCCTAGAGGGTGAGCGATTGGTCCTCCTGAAGGTGCATACTCTCAGTTTTTATTGAGGGTTCAGGAAAAAGACATCTTCCCAGAAGTTAGAACTTAAAATTCAGAAGTAGAAAGAAACATGCACATCACTAGTTACTAACTACAATGTATCAGTAGCCCATATAGGTGGAAAACTACAGATGATCTCTTATCAATGTGAAACAACTACAAAAGCAGCAGCATTATGCAGATAAGTGTACATCTAAAAGGAGTCTTATCTTGCTGAAATCCGTGGGACTAAAAAACGTATCTAAGGCACTTTAAATCAATGGCACTAGATACATCTTTTCCAGATTACATTCATGGTCTCACTTAAAGTTCTGCAAAACAGAAGGATACATAACTCTGTTAATCATTTCTCTTCAAACTCTCTAGTCCCTGATAAAATCCAAAATTTTGTAGCTGATAAATTATCAAGTATGCAAATTTATATTATTATTGACGACACAAAAGTGTGTGTGTGGGGGGGGAGTGACTGTAGAATCTAGATTTTTACATCTATTTCTTGTTATCAGATCCACTTCTCTTTTGATCTTATTTCTTCCAGCAAGACTGCCTGGGGACATATGGCACTTGACTCACAATCTGTAAGTGTTGGTTTTGGTCTGGATTGTGGGTGTGGAAGAGGAAGAAATCCCTCCCTCCTCCTTGGTGATACTCCGGTGCTTTTCTTTTGTCAGAAACGCCCTGCATATCTGCCATGTAGTTGCATTTGCATTTAAATTGTTCTGCTGTTATAATGGGTTCCTGAGTAAGTACAGAGTAAAGCTGATTTCTAGCATAGGCGTGGCTGTTAATTGGAGGCTTTGAATTCTTCACAATTGGAGGCTTTGAATTCTTCACAAACGGTTTGCACAGACGAATACCACACCTTTATTGACTGAAAAGAACTTGTGGTTTGGACTTGACTCCTGCAGCTGCTATTTGGCTATACCTACTGTATAACTGCATGAATTTAATTAGGACTCTGAGTGATTTCTAGCATTGAACAGTGTTATTCCTGAGCATTCATTACATGTATTGCTTATATATTGTTCATTGATTGTGATATATATTTCTGTACATTTTGAGCACTTTTGCACTTCAAATATATATAAGAGTTTTCATAGAGTGGTTTTGCATAACCTATACTGGGAGTCCTTTTGTTCTAGCCTTCCTCAACCCTTACCCACCAAAATTCCTCACGAGACATTTCTATGTTGGGGATGGGGACTTCATCCTATAATTGTCTATGCTCTATCACCTTTGGGCTGTCCATCCAATTCCATTGTCTGAGTTGCTTGATACTGGAATTAATCCTTAATAAACATTTTAACTACTTCACCCAAGTGATGCAGTGAAGTGTTTTGGGGAACTACCTGGCAAGTCAGGCATTCCATGTACCTTGTCTGACAAAGAAGGTCAGGGGAGGGTTCTGAAAATAAGAAATGTCAGAGATGTGAGTAAATACAATGGTCAGAGTAAAAATGTTGTGGCTAATCTCAGTTGTCCTCATTAAGCATCTCCATAATGCAAGACAAATTCATCATAGAGAAGATTCTCATCATATGATTCTTTCTTGGAGTTTGAAAAATAGACTTTGCAGATGCATATAGTCAGATTTCACTGGCAATATGATATTCAAAAAGAGGCTGAAAGAGTTCATACATTGTTCCTAAGAAATAAAATGAACAGGAGGCAGTATGGTAAAAAGAAACATAACTAGTGAATGCTGGAGAAGGTAGATCAGGGACGTCTATTCTTTTTGTCTCTGAAAGGAACAAAAGGACACATCAAAACTGGCAAATCCAAACTGGCGATCAAGGAAAAATATTTTCAGTACGGCTGAAGGAACTGTTGTACAAAATACCATTGAGGCTAATATTTTAGCAGTACTTGAAAAAGAATTACATGTTACCTGCAGGGCAGAGACCATAAGTCCACATCCATGATTCTAAGCACATTCACTTGGAAGTGAGCTACACTGAAATTGGTAATACTAACTTCCAAGTATAAGTAATTAAGAACAGTTGCAAATGTTAAATTCCCAAATACATTAGTCAGTATTGATATAAGTCCCCATTCAAGGTAGAAAGAACAGTTGGGAACAGAGCGCACATGTTTTTCTTCACAGAGTTGCTTCATATATCCAGCACATAATCTAGCTGCTAGGTGTTACTAAGAGATTTGCCATGCAGATTGGTTGCTTTCACTTTTTTGTTGTACTAGTTTGTTCTGAAGAAGTACTAACACTAAATAACTTATAGCTGTTATTTTCAAATAGTTGTGCAGCAGCCCTAGTAGATTCAGAAAAAAATGTCATGTAGTGTACCAGTTAATAATAACTGCACTTATATACTGCTCTTCTAGACAGATTAGTGCCTCACCCAGAGTGATGAACAAGTTAATGTTATTATTATCCCCACAATACAGCTGGAGAGCTGGGGCTGAGAGGAGTAGTTTACCCAAGGCCACCTACTGAGCTCATAACAGTAGTGGATTCGAACCAGTAAAGTGCTGATTCGCAGCCAAACTACTTAACCACTGTACTACAGCAGCTACACTTAGGAGGCACTCACTGCTTTGCATAGTCTCCTTCCTATTGTGTTGCTAGGCAGAGAGAGGGTATTGAGCAAATCTTTCCCTCTGCAGATACTTGCTAATATGGGAATAATCTAGGAGCATGGCAACTCATAAAGGAGGTTTTTTCTTCTTCTATTAAACAGGTCATAGGGGAAGAGGAAATACTAGCAATTTGCTCTTTCATTTTGACAGTTCTTCCATACGCCATCATGGTGTGGTGGTTAGAGTGTCAGACTAGGATCTGGGAGACCAAGTTTTGAATCTCCATTCTGTCATGGAAGCTCACTAGGGGACTTTGGACCAGTAATACACTCTCAGCTTAACCTACCTCCCAGGGTCATTGTGAGGATAAAATGGAGGAGAAAAGAATGATATAAGCTGCTTTGGGTCCCCATTGCGGAGAAAAGTTGAGTATAAATGAATACAAATATAAATAACTAATGGCTACAGCTGGAACTGAAGCTTTGCCCATAAGCAAACCACACATCATCCAGCAATGCCTCTTTGTGTTGCATCAGAATGCCCATTTAAGTTCAACCCTCCAATCCTTCCTGTGAAAATTCCTTTTTTAATAGTGCTGGCTAAAAGAATAGGACTGCTGGGAGCAAAGAGGGGGGGAATCACTCATTTAAGTGGAGAATGAATATGGGCTCTACTGGCAAAGGACAGTTGACCTCTCAAAATGTAGGGCTTAAGGTCCATTCAGCACACAATTAAGATACTTGACTTGAAGTCAAACTTGAAACAAAAGATGTTTTTGAGTCCAAATTAAAAAATGTATGTTTATTTCTAAGATATCTCAAATGTTCAGACAGTTCTTCTGCCCCCATACCCCACATTTAGTTGGGAGAAAAAACCCAAACCTTTCCAATAGCACCTTGGCTGAATCCACACTTCCCTACCTTCCGCTTTTCATGTGCATTAATCACGTTGGATTCTATCCTGCAATGTCCCAGTTTGTGTTCACATCCCTTCTCTTACTGCTGCTGCCTCACACTATACTTTGTCCACATCCCTGGTAGAATCGAGCAATATGGGGCGGGTTTAGATCCAATGTCGCCGATGACAACATCACGTTCAATTTTTTTTTCATTTTTTCGTCAGATTTCCGCTATAGCTTTTTTTGCTAAATTGCTATGGTGAGGCCACACCCCTATGATGCCTGTGATTGGTTAATGTTATTCTATGCCTTCTTCTTTGAAATCCATTGGACCATTATTCTGGCAGGCTAATTTGAAGTGATATTGGGGGTGTGGGGGTGATCCAAACTCTCCAAATGGGCAGACTAATTATTTGACGCTTGAATGTAATGTTAGAATGACGGATTTCTGCTATAATGGTAATTTCAACAGTTAAAAAAATTTTTTTTAACAGCCACTGATATTTCCGACTGTCCGGCATCCTAAAAATGACACCGAAATGGAAATGACGCCACCCCTTGATGTCTCTGTGGGGATTTTGGAGCACCCCAATTAAAATTTATGGCTGGGATTGTGCAACAATGCTGGGAAAGTCCCCTTTAAAAAAAAAGGGAAAGGGCGGATAGGCAGGCATGCTGCGGAGAGAGTGGAAAAGCTTGATAATTGCACGGCAAAGAGTGATGGTGTTCCAGAAAGGCTGCAAACACGGAAATGGGGCGGTCTCCTTGTGAAACGCTTCTATTTGTCCACATCCATGGTGAGAACCACGCAAGAGAAGCTTTTGAACTCATGACAAATTCGTCTGAGGCACAACACGAAAGATGCGAGAGAATGGCGGGATTGAGGTAAGAGTATGTGAATAGCCCTCTGAGAAGCGAATAATGGGCGGGGGGGAAAGCAGAAAACTTGAGACGTGTGGATTCGGCCCTTGTGATGGACTGCACTTTTTAAAAGCCTGGAAGTGCTGTACAAACAGCTGAAGGGTTAATTCCTCACAGACACAGAGAGATTTGAGTGACAGGCTACTGCAAGGTAACTGATTGGGTAGCATAAGCTGGAAAGAGGAGGGTCTGTTTTCAGCCCTAACAGAGAAAGGAATCCAATGGCAGTAGAGCAGTTTAAGACCAACAGGAGAACTGGGGAAAAGTTGGCAAGGAAGTTTGGGAAGTATCTGTAGACTCCCATCTGTAGACTTCGGGCCAAAGAAAGGGGATAGATCTTCTAAGGAAAGGAGACTTTCCCTACCCAGTTAAACAGGAAGGTAGCTCTGGGGAGTGGAGAGATTCCTGGTCAGGTGTGGTTGAAAACCCCCTTTGGAAACCTTAAGATTCAGTTTAAAAAACTGAAGGAAAGCACTGGTGTTGGAAGAGAAGGGGTTTGGGGTACTAGAAAGTGAGCATTCTTAAACCCCAAAGGGAAAGAGAATACTAAAAGAAAGTGTACTAAAGTATTTGTAGTAAAACACAGGAACAAAAGCCTCTGAACATAAGAATTTAAGTATCTGTGAAAAGCATAAGAACTAAAGTCTGTGCATGTACTGATTTTACCTCAGAGATTTCTATGTTCAATTACATAATTACCTAGAGAAAGGGTAAATTTGACATGATGCGAATATTTGTTTTGGAGAAAATCGGAAACTTTTTAGTTTAGATTGGGTTTTTTTGTTCCTTTTTCTGTATTATGCATATTTTGTCATGTTGATTAATTGTTTTTGTTTGTTTTATTAGTATGTGTGTAATGGTAGTATTTTTATGTTTGTTTTTAATTATATAAAACTCTTAATAAAAAGAGATTTCTATGTTGAATTACCTCAAAAATGTTCATCCCCTAATTTTGCCTGAGCTTTCCCCTTTAAAATAAATAAAATAGTTATTTTTGAATTTTAAAAATGCCTCTGGTGCCATTTCTGCTGTTTGAGGACTAAGAAGAGGCAAGAAGAAGGAGGGAATATCATACCCCTAAAAGTGAATCTTTTTATTCAAAAACTTCAGCATAATTATAAACCATATAGTTAGGATACAAAAGACAAAATTAAAATGAAAATATAAGTGCATAAAAATAAAAAAGAAGAAAATAAAAGTAAAAAAGGAGGAAATAGAGAAAAAAGAACAAAGTAAAAGCAGAGATATTAGGAAAAAAACAGAAAATCTAATAAGAAAGTTATGATAAAAAAGGAAAGGAAAATCTAAATAATAGGAATATATACCAGTTTTCCATTTGAAGCAATCGAAAGCTGATACATATTCTACAGTAACTTTAATGCTCTCTCTCCTTTCTTCCCAGTCTTCGAAAGCACATATCATTAATTCTTCTTGTTCTGTTTCAAGCATAAAATCAATAAGAGATTTCCATATGATTAAATATTTATCTGAAGTCTTTTCTCTAATCAATGATGTTAATTTAACCAGCACAGCAAAGTCCATCATTTTCTCTGGTCATTCTTCTAATGTAGGTAACATAGTTTTCCATTTTTGACTTGCTGCTGTACAGTTATGTACAGAAACAATGCACCATATGAACTTTCCAACTGTTTGTCCATTACGTCCAACAAAAACACCTCTGGTTTCATTTGTATATCAGTCTTAAAGATCTTCTGCATAATTAAATGGATTCGTTTCCAAAACTTCTTAGTATTATTGCATGTCCACCATAAATGTTAAAATATCCTTTCTTCTTGTTGACACTTTCTAGCACAACTAACTAAACAATTATTCCCCCTTCCCAACATTTGAGCATAGACTGCTTGTTGACACTTCCAACACCTATTCGAAACATTCTTATACATTTTGGATAGTTTCTCTGGTGAAATATGCCATCTGCACATCATATTATAAAGGTTCTCTTTAAAATTCGAACTTAGAAGTAAACGTAAGGCCCTTCAACCACATATTCTCCCATTGTTCCATGTGGATACTGTCTCCAAAATTCTTTGCCCATTTTATCATGAATATTTTAACTTGTTCTTCTGTTTCCAATCTCAACAAAAGTTTATACACTAGCAATAACATGATCATAATTTATACACAATTCAGTCTCAAGGGCTGACATATTCTGATCAAATCCAAATATCTTTTTATCTACTTTAATTCCCTCTTTTAATTCAGCATACCAAAACCATTGACATGAAAATCTTGTATATTCAAATCCTCCCATGATTTCATCTCACATCCACCTTGAAAAAGTCAAGCATATCTCGATATGTCGACAACCTATTTTTAAATATAATTTCTCTTCTAAAAAATGCTTCTTGTTGATATCCATAATGACGTTTTAAAACATAGTCTAGGTTTATATTTGTTCCAAACTCTCCATATGGCACATGTAACATAATGATTTTTAGAATTACTTTATCTTACTATAAATAGGCATGCTATCCAAATCTTAAATTGTGACCCTCTACGCTACAAATGAATCTGACACTGAAGATCTGACCCAGCAATGCTAGAAATTGTATGGTTCTCATCAATTCAGAACATTTCCCTTTGCCATTAAAATTGTTGCTTTTACATTCCTAATTTGTTGTCAACCCACCTCCAGTAGCAATTGTCTAAGCTTAAATTTGGGGGAGGGGGAATAAATGTTTTGTTAGTTGTGCTGGGAAAGGGTTGCTCTGACTGCCACTGAAGTGTAACTTTGTCACTTTAATAAACCACTTCTATGAGAGAAGTGTTTCCAGTATTCAAACATAACCCCTGAGAACTGCAATTATTTTATCTACCAATCATGAGGATTACTGACACCCTCCAAGGGGGAAGCTGTTGTTTTAGATTAGCCAAATCAGCTCAAATCCTATCCTCTTTGGAGAGGAAGAATGATTTAGCAGCTTATCCTTGGGAAATCTACGTAATCGAAAGATTAATCAAGAAGGCCTTTCTCTTTTTGTAGCAAAAGGCCATTTCAACAAACTGCTTTCTTTGTGGAAGCATCATTGTTTCAGTGTCTCTCCCACCCAAGAGTAAAAGAAGCTCTAATTGTCCTAATAAAAGTACTTTCGCATCAAAAGACAGCAACTGTCACAATATAATTTCTTGCTCAGATACACATTTGTCTAGGGACAGGAATGGCTGCTACTTTCCTAACTCAAGAGAAAGAGAGTTAATTACTACTAGTTAAACAAAAGCTCAGAGGACAGGATAGAACAGCTTTCTCTTCAACTTCCCTCAAATACATTATAGCCTTCCAAATTCTCAGTGCCATATGCAACTTGGCTTTCAATTCATTGTGGCAATGAAATAACTCAAGCTATACCACCTGAGCTGCTTCATTAGTCTGATTTACCTCCCAGGGTCTGCTTTTCAGCAGTCTGCTGCTGGTGTGTGAGAAAGAGTCACCAATTCCCTACAGAATTTTCTGAGTATTTTGCCCTTCCAATCAAAGTGGAAAGCATAACTTTTTCCTGTGCAGGTTTGAAGAACTCAACAAAAATTAGTAAAGAATATGTTTGGAAAAATGTAATTCAACACAGGAAAGGGTGGATGACACCTTTCAACTGCAAACAAATGGGGAAAAGATGGGCCTCAAACTTACTAGTACACACACACACACCCCAAGTCAGTATCATAGAAAACCTGATGGATATCATCTGTAGTCAATTTCCTTTCAAACTGATGCCTTCACTGAAGATGTTATATGTGGTTGCTGCCTATTGCTGAAGGCAGGGAAGGGGAGGAGGCTAAGGCGACAAACACAGTCCCACATGAAGCTGGAGTGAAAACTGGCCACAACTTTTATTAATTTACAGCATATAGGAGCATTGGTGATGTATGTGGGTCAGATCCCATAACATCGGCTGACCCGCCTGCTAGCTGATGACCCTTATCCCCCTAGACTGAGGCTGGGGAGGGATCCAAGGAGTGACATTGAAGGAGGAGAAGACATGGGTATACACCCCTGAGTGATTCCCCTGCCACTTGGAAGTGAGTCTGTCCCAGCAGCCCCAAGCTGGCATGCCCCACTGACTCACTCCCAAGATTCCTTATAAGAATCCCCTTAATGGGGAGACTGGGAACACAGGCCCCACCTCCCCCCCCAAAGGGATCCAATACAATGCCAACCGCCAGAACAAATTGTGGCAAAGGAAAGAAATGCAAATCTGAAGCACCAGAAAAAACACTGTACAGCCAAACATAAGAGGAGAGGTGGGTGGGCTTTGCTGACCAGTGCAAAGTGCAGGAAGGTGGGACCAGCAGCTCCAGATATACCCAGCTGCTGGTCCAGAGTGAAGACTGCACTTCTCTAGTCCAGAGCCAGGCCCTGCCTGCTGCAACTCACCCCAGTCGCACCCAATAGGGCAGCCAAGGATTTTGAACTGATTGGCTGGGGGAGGCGATGCCCATCTGGAAGAGATGAACACAGCCCACCAGCATGGTGGCCATCATGCCCTGTCCCCTTCATCACCTGCCGGCAGCAACCCGGGTCCCCAGGTAAGTCTGGTGGGCCTGTAGTTTTCAGATGTCAGCATTAGGGGTGTGCAATTCGGGTATATGATACCTGAAAACCCCCCGAAACAACCTGTTTCGGGTTGTTTCGGGTTTTCCTGAAACGTTTCAGAAAACCCGAAATGTTTCGGGTAATCCGAAACAGCGATTTCCGAAACGTTTCGGGTTGTTTCTGGTTGTTTCAGGTTTCTTTTCAATGGGAAAAAGCCTCCCTCAGGCTTCCCGGACGCCTGGGGGAGGCATTTTCCCACTGAATCAAGCCAAAATTGGTGGGGACCTTCCTCTAACTCCCCTCTAACAACCCCCGAAGTTTCAGAAAGAGTGGACTTTGGGGAGCCAAGTTATGGCCCCCCAAAACAGGTCACCCTATCCTCGCCTAAAAGGAAAAGGTTTTTGCTTGCTGCTGCTGATCTCTTACGTTGTGGATGCTGTTGCTGATCTCCATGTTTCCTATGGGGGGGGAATGAAGAAGCAGGCTTGTCTTTCTGGGGGGGGCATGTTGCATGCAAAATGCCCCCAACCCTCAGGGGCCCTTCTCCTACCTTTCCTCCCACCCCCACCAAAGCTCAGCCTGCTCCCACTTGGGGGGGGGATTTCATGGCCTCCCAAAGTAGGTGCTCTTCCCCGCCCCCTTTCTGCACTATTTCCAGCTGGGAAATAACAGAGGCTTGTCTTGCTAGGGGTGGCATTTTGCATGCAAAATGCCCCCAACCTTCAGGGGCCCTTCTCCTACCTTTCCTCCCACCCCCAACCAAGGCTCAGCCTGCTCCCACTTGGGGGGCCTCCCAAAGGTGCTCCCAAAGGTGCTCTTCCTCCCGTTTCTCCACTGTTTCCAGCTGGGAAATAACAGAGGCTTGTCTTGCCAGGGGTGGCATTTTGCATCCAACCCTCAGGGGCCCTTCTCCTACCTTTCTTCCCACCCCCCACCAAGGCTCAGCCCCAAGGCTCAGCCTGCCCCAAGGCTCAGCCTGCTCCCTCTTGGCGGGGGGGCATTTCATGGCCTCCCAAAGTAGGTGCTCTCAGCCCCCAAAGTGCACCCCCTATAGCCCCACACATACCCAATTCTCCCCCAGCTGCCACACACAGATCCAAATCCCCACAGTAGCTCCTCACAGGCCCAAATACAGCCCCAGCAGCCCCACACAATCCCAGGAACAGGCTGGCCAGCCTTCTCCCTTTGTTTCCTATGCTGTGAACTATAACACTCTGTTTTCCAGAGCAAATGTGCACAGCCCAGGGGTGCCACAATGGTGGACACACTTCTGAGTGCCAGCTTGTCCCTGTGAAAGAGCACCTGAACCACAGACACCCTCCCTCAAATTCCCCCACCACCTACAGAGATGGCTGGCCAGCCAGCCCCATTGTTCTCTATGATGGGAACCAACTGGACAACAAAGAATAAAACACGAACAACACAAAGTTTTTTAAAAAACATTTCTCACTTTCAAAGTACAAGTAGGCAAAGCATTATGACACATTACACCAGCAGTCCCCCACACAGAAAAATAACATGACTCACAAGATCAGAGAATCACAAAAACACAATTCCTGTCAAAAACACTTTATTTCTTGAACAGCTTTAGGTTACACAGCAGGGGGGCACACCAAAGGGCATGGCTGCAGTATCTTACACAAAAATAACACAACTCACTTCACATTAAAGAATCACCCCCCAAAATTGCTGTCAAACGCACTTCATTTCTTTAACTGCTTTAGGTTACACAGTAGGAAGGCACAACAGGGTGTAAAAGCAGTCTACTACACAAGAATAACACAACTCACTTCACATCAGAGAATCACTCAAACACAATTGCTGTCAAAAAAGGTGAAGTGGGCTGTATTATTTTGTGTAGTATGCTGCTTTCATGCCCTGTTGTGCCCTCCTACTGTGTAACCTAAAACAGTTAAAGAAATAAAGTGCTTTTGAAAGCAATTGTGTTTTGGGGTGATTCTTTAATGTGAAGTGAGTTGTGTTATTTTTGTGTAATATACTTCTGGCATACCCTTTGGTGTGCCCCACTGCTGTGTAACCTTAAGCTGTTCAAGAAATAAAGTGTTTTTGACAGGAATTGTGTTTTTGTGATTCTCTGATGTTAAGTGAGTTGTGTTATATTTCTGTGTGGGGGACTGCTGGTGTAATGTGTCATAATGCTTTGCCTACTTGTACTTTGAAAGTGAGAAAATAATTTTTTTTAAATTTATTTTGTGTTGTTCGTGTTTTATTCTTTGATGTGCAGTTGGTTCCCATCATAGGAAACAGTACGGCAGGCTGGCCAGGCTTCCCTGGTGGGGGTGGGGGTGTCAGGGGGTGGCTGTCTGTGTGTCAGGTCAGGTGCTCTTTCCTAGGGACAAGTTGGCACTCAGAAGTTTGCCCACCATTGTGGCACCCCTGGGCTGTGCGGAATTGCCCTGGGAAAGAGAGTTTAGAAGTTCTCAGCATAGGGAACAAAGGGGGAGGGCTGGCCTTTGCCAGCCTGTTCCTGGGGTTATGGGTGTGGGGCTGCTGGGGGTGGATTTGGGTCTGTGAGAGGCTAATGTGGGGAATCGGGATTTGAGTCTGTGTGTGGCTGCTGGGGGGAATTGAGTTTGTGTGGGGCTGTGGGGGGTGGACTTTGGGGGCTGAGAGCACCTACTTGGGGAGGCCATGAAATGCCTCCCCAAGTGGCAACAGGCTGAGCCTTGGTGGGGAGTGGGAGTAGAGGTGGGAGAAGGGCCCCAGAGGGTTGGGGGGCAGTTTGCATACAAAATGCCACCCCTGGCAAGACAAGCCTTCCTCTTCATTTTTTCCCCATAGGAAATAATGAAGAAGATTAGCAGCAGCAAGCTAAAAATACATTCACGTTTCCGTTTTTTAGGCGAGGATAGGGGGACCTGGTTTGGGGGGGCCAATCGGTCTGAAACTTGGGGTGTTGTTAGAGAGGTGTTAGAGGAAGGTCCCCACCAATTTTGGCTTGATTCGGTGGGAAAATGCCTCCCCCAGGCGTCCAGGAAGATGGAGGCATTTTCCCATCGAAAAGAAACCCGAAACAACCCGAAACAACCCGAAACGACACCCGAACCACTAAACCCAAAACGGCTTGCCGTTTTGGATTTAGCTGTTGCCGAAACAGATTCTCGTTTCGGGTATACCCGAAACGAGAATCCCGAAACAGTGTGCCTTTGCACACCCCTAGTCAGCATGTAAAGAGGAAACATCTATAGGTCAGCTCTTAATTATAACAGTTTTCAAGTGTATGGCGGAGGGATACCTCCAAACTAAACAACATGGAAATCAATTTAAAAACAAGGCTAGTAAAAATTAGCAATGTTAATGTTGTTTGCAGTATTGGAAGATGACATTTTACAGTAATAGGACCGATCTCAACATGTAGTTGGAGAAATTCTTGTGATAGTCAAGTACCTCTTGCCTCTGAAGTCAGCCAAGTTACACTTTTAATAGTCATTGGCAAAGCCTGAAGAGATCAACCTTCTGGTAAAAAAAGAACCAGAAATGTTTTCAAACATCAGCTCTGCCAAGGACATCTGTCATGTAAAGCATCTGAAGTAGGCCTCATTTTCAGAGGCGTGCTACAGGAGAGGTATAGGGTTTTTCTGTTTACATTTGTTTGTATTTTGTTATTGGTTTTTTCACCACCTAAATGACTGCCCTCTGAATTTTCTCCAGTTTACGTGTGCTGCAGTTAAACTAGTTTTACCTGATAAATATGGAAAACTTGATGACTTGGGGCGGGGGGGGGGGGGGTCCTTCCATGTCAATTCGGCAGTTCATATTCATGCTGAGATTGTATCTAATTTTGAAAATCTTCACACTTGTGCCCTGCCATCCTGTGTAATCTTTTATGCATGGCTACCTCCACTGCTGCTGAGGCAGTTGCTATGCGACAGATGAACCTGCACCATAGGGCCCTGACATTAGTAAAAGCAAATTGACCACGGGAGCACTAATCTACCATGAAAAGCAGTTGGTGCTGCACATTTCCTTGAGAAGGATTACCTAATCAACAAGCAAAACCTTCTTTCAAATGTGAGCTGAATTACTTGAACTTGGAGTTCCCCCATTCACACCTTCTTTGCTATATCATATTATCCAGAGAGGATAAAGTCTATAAAGTGATAGTAAGCTTGCCCTTTGTGGAGCCTATAGCACTCACTGTGCATATTTGTAGATTTAATGCGTTCCTCTCATATGACTTACTGAAAACGGCTTTTTTCAAGGTCACTGAGGCTGTACTCACAAATCAGCACTCTCAAAGTGCCCCTGGTTATTTCACCTCTGAGACAAAATCCCTTTCTCTTTCTGAGGAACCATTCCCAGATCAATGCATCCTGCATATTGCAGAGGATTCTATGGTGCATTTATTTATTAATTGAAACATTTATATTCTAAATGTTACTAAAAATATCACAGCAGCTAGCAGCAAGAAAGATACAGTAGTAAAATTCTTATATATATAAATCTATTAAAATCTTCTACCAAATGCAGTCTAACCAACTCTTCTGTTTAACCAAAGCTAAAAGTTTGCTGAAAATGTTATTTGACTCTCCCTTAGGAGGATATTCCATAACTTTGGTGACACAGCTGAAAAGGCTTTGTCACATATCACTATCCACTACATTTCTGATTGTGGGAAAATATACAGCATGGCTACAAAACATATTCTGAGTGTACAGAGAAATTCATATGGAGGGAGGTGTGGTCGTTGAGCTAAACAGGGCCCAAGTTATATGAAAAAACAAAAGCCCAAGTTTGAACTCAAAATGAAATGCCAAGGATTGCTTCCTTCACTAACGTGACCCTCTGTTCCAAATTTCAGGCTGATAGGTGAAACCATTACTGTTTCTATAAACAATTAAAATTCTCACTTGAATTGTGCACAACAATATTCTGTCCTTTCCCAGGAAAGCGGAGCAAGAGGAGTCAACCTCTTTTCTTTCTCATGCTTTACCACACTGTGTTTTATTTCTTTCAGCATTTTTTCTCCTGGCCCAGCTGACTTCCTAGCTGGGAGAAAATGTGTGCGCAGTAAGGTAAATAGTGGGGGAAGCAGAAATAGCTTCTGTCACTAAGCAGTCAAAAATAAATGCACATGCACACGGACACTTAGTTTTTGCAGTTTCAGGTCCCAAAACACCTGCCATGCTTTTAAATGCAGTCTTCATATCTATGGGACTGACTCTGTCCCTATGTTCTGCCACGGCAGGTTTGCTCATCTGAAAAGGGCCTTCTGCAAGTGCCACCTCTCACATGGGAAAAATCAACAGCTACTCATATTCTCTGTAGTGGCTTCCAATTTATGGAATGGTGTATGGCAGAAGGTTAGGAAAGCTTCCACTCTCCTGGCATTCCACAAACAATGCAAAACTGAATTATTCAAGAGGGCATTTTACACAGATAGAAGAGCTATAGTGTAAGGAAGTGGCATCATAGAGATCCATCAGCAAAGGGATAGGGAGGGACCACAGACTTTACTACTATTGCTGTAAATATTGATGGACCATAGCGTCCACTACTGTTGCTCTAAGTATGGTTGTACGGGGTAGTTTCTATGTTGTTTAATATGTCATTTGTACAATACATGCTCTGTTTCAGCATTTCCTCAGCTTTGTATTGGATTGCTGCAGGTTTTCTAAATCTTTGCAAATTTGTACGTGTATATCCATTACATGTTGTATTGAAGTGTCTTTGATGTTGACTGTACTAACACACTGTGTAATCCACCTTGAGTCTCAGTGAGAAAGGTGGACTATAAATAATGCAAAGAAATAAATTAAATAAATATGTTTGAGAGATCTTGAACCAGGATATATCTTTTGCATAGAGAACTGCTCTACAGCAATAGGTGGGAGGTGGTAATTAGAGATGGGCACGATCTGCATTGCGATTGAAAAAACCCACGATAATGGCGATCGAGCGATCGTGACTCGGCGGATCGTGATCGTCCACAGCCAATGATCCAGCGATCGGGAGGTGCCAGCAATCTATTCCCCTGGCAACGGAGCCAGGGGAATGCCTGAGCTCTGTTTGCCCTCCTTCTGTTGCCCTGGAAACCCGAATGGAAGCCCAGCTTTCCTTGATCAGCAGGGCTTCCTTCCAACCACGGAGCAGCAAAGCAGTCACAAGTTTGAAGAAGACAGCCAGGGGAGGGAGGGGGAAGGGGGTGTTCTATAGCCAATCTCATCCCTGCAAACCCTGATAGGCAGCTCTGACGGCCAAACACAGATGGCCAAACACAAACACAGATGCTGCTGGCATCACCCACCGTTCCTGTATTCCTGGGAACAGCGGGGCGCCCCTCCGCTTTTGCCTCCACGATCCACGATCCATGATCCACTGATCGGGAACGGGAGATGTTTGGTGCGGGTCATTAATTTGGGATCGTTGCCGGCACCGATCCACGATCAGCTGGATTGTTAGGTTTTTTTGGATCGTGCCCATCTCTAGTGGTAATACAGAGGAAAAGTTTTGTGATAAGTTGCAGGTCCATACTAGTAGAATCAGTATAACAAACAACTCATACTTTGCAAAATGGTGCAATTATTTGCAGAAAGTAGAAACCTATACACTGACACCCCAGACAAGATGACTGGTAGAGAGGTGTGCTAATGATTTTGGTTGAACAATGTCACTGTCCTGCATTTGAGTCTGTCTCTTCTGACTGCCTTCCCACCTCTTAATGCATGGGGAAATGAAATCAGAAAGTGAGGCATCAGAACAAAAGGCCATGCTGGCAAGTGTCAGAAGACTCCTGAATGTCAGAATAATTTTGTTCAGATTCAGAGCATTTACAGTTTTTACAAATTAGTAAATCTCTTATTTATTTAGAAATTGAAAGGTTTTGCTCTCCCCTTGCAAATCTCAAGATAGCTTATGTTTGTGTGTGTGAGACATGCCATCAAGTCACAACTGACTTATGATGACCCCAGCAAGAGACTTTCAAAACGAATGAGAAGCAGGGGTGACTTGCCATTGCCTTCCTCTGTAGTCTTCCTTGGTCCCCCTCCCCCACATCTGACCCACTTAGCTTATGAGATCTGACAAGATTGGGCTATGCCATGCCATCTTCCTTCCCCAAGATACTCAATAAAATTCTATTAGCACAACAAACTAATGCTAAAAATGTAACGACAAATTCCATAAAACAAAATACCTAGTCTTCAATAAGACAAAAACATAACAAACTGATCAGTTTCAAAACTCTCAGAAAAAAAGCCCTTTCAGATAGCACAACCCTGCAAGCTGTTCAAAAGGCTAGAAAAGACAGGGCCTCCTTAACAGATTTTGGAAGCCCAATCCAGAGGGAGGGAGCATCAGTAGACAAAGCTATTGAGCGGGGAGTAACTGTACAAATTCACTGTCATGAGGACTCTGTGAAAAGATGCTGCTAGTCTAGACTGCACATTGGTAGTAGATTCTGGACACTTTTAAAAGGCAGTTCCATACAGTAGTCCAATATGAAAGTCATCAGGGCATGAGGAACTGCAAACAGATCTTGCTGCTGATAACTGCTACCACCTCTGTATCCAGGAGCACACCCAAATTACAAACCTGCGTTTTAGCTGGAGCGCAATCCCATCCAGTAGGGGCTGAACATCCCACTCTTAATTATAGTTTCCAATCAGTCTTCTCTGGATTGAGTTTTATTTAATTCAGATCCATGCAATTTATTGCTAACTTCAGGCACTGAAATCAAAAAGAGTCCAGTAGCACCTTTAAGACTAACCAATTTTATTGTAGCATAAGCTTTCGAGAATCACAGTTCTCTTCGTCAGATGCATGGAGAGCCAACAGAAACTGGTCAAATATAGAGGAGGAGAGGGGAGGGGGGGAGGAGAGGGGAGATGCAAACAACTCCTTTGATATGGAGATACAAACAGCTCCTTTTGATGTGGGGATCAGTTTGCTTCTGTAAAGGTTCAAAGGAGTTTGCCGTGTTAGTCTGTAGTAGCAAAATCAAAAAGAGTCCAGCAGCACCTCCAAGACCAACCAATTCCACTGCAGCACAAGCCCTCAAGAACCACAGCCCTCCCCGCCAGATGCATCTTTTTGATTTCACTACTACAGACTATTCAGGCACTGAGAGATCCGAAGAACCATCAGTGATACACTTCCCTATCCATTTTCCAGTGCAGTAGTGATATACTCCACCATCCATCTTCCAGTGCAATTTATCTACTTGAACAATCAAAACAATCTCAGTTCCATGACCACACCTGAGGCAAGACTGAAAGCATTCTAAATACCACGCAAAAGAATAAACTACCTCAGGCTCAACAACTTGCCTGACTATGGAATAAAAGAGATTGGTTAATACTTGTTAAGATCACCTGCACCAGGTTTATCCTGAGTTTCTCAGTAGGGATATGTGTGTTGGGTTTGGGATTTGGGTTTTTAACCCAGATTGGACCTGATTTGGTATGTTTTGGCATTCCCAAATCAGCCTCAGCATTGCTGAAGTGATTCGGGAATGCTGAAGCAAAGCTTACTGAAGCACTTTGGAATGCTTTGCTAAGCTTTGGGTAGCATGGAATGGCAAGAGGAAACAGTGTTTCCTGCAGCTTTTGCACCTTTTTTCAGGTGATGAGAGGAGGGATGAGGGGTTTGGAGAAAATGAGAGGCAAGGGGAGGAGGGAGGGGGATCAGGGAAGAGAATGGCAAATTTGAGACTGTCCAATCCCTGCAGCAGCTCTCTCTTTCCCTAACCAATGGGAGAATTCTCTAGGCAGAGAGTGCCTTTTTTGAATTGCTGCAGGGATTTTTAAATTGGAGGCTTCCCTGCTTAAGCCTCCTTTGTTGTGCTGTGGCCTCATGTTGCTGGCTTGCCTCTTGGAGCTGGCTGTGACCTGGACTGCTGTGCTGCTGTGAGGACTCCTTGCTGCCTGCTAGTGTGGTGATTCTGCTGGACCTCCCTGACTGTATCTGGAGACTGTGTTGTGTGAACAAGCCTCGGCCTGTCGCCTTACCACTCGCCATTGAGTCCTCTTAGGAGGACAAGGAGCTGGAGAAGCCGGCAGAGCCGGCCTGTACACTAGAGGAGTCTGCACCGGAGCCAGCCACGGTGCCAGAAGAGCTCTCAACAGAGCTGCAAGTAATGCAGCCAGGGACCTCTGGGAAGCCATCGGGGTGAGGACTCATACAGAACACCCAGGAAACCTGAGCCTTCCAAGCCAACCTCAAGACGAGGGAATCGGGCAAGGGTGACTGTTTGGGAGAGATGCAGGAGTGCTTGCTTGCAAGCGCTGTGCCGGGTGGGTCTGCTGCAATTAGATGACCTCTTAACTAGAGCAGAGTATAAAAGGAAGCAACCTTGTTTGCCACTTCCCTTGCAACTTTGCATTCCTGTGCCTGGAAGCTATTTACCCTCCCTTGCTTTCTGCTCCCCGTGGATGGAATGCTTGGCTCATGACCCCAGCTTGAGTCTTGGACTTGTACCTACCTTCCTCACTTTTGGACTGTCTTGCCCTTTGAACTGACCCCGACCGTTGACTTACTCTTGAACTTCCTGACACACTTGTGAGTTGCTTCATCTCTCAGACCCTTCCGTGCCCACCCTTGGTTGGCACCTGGCCCTGAGTGCGGCAGACTGGTTTGAGAGTCATTAGACTCAAAGGGGGGGGTCTCTTCGAGGGGAGTGGGTTAGTTCTGGTTGTCTTGTGGGTTATGGGGGAAGGGAAGAGAAAATTGTTCTCAGCTTGGATTTTAAATTTTAAATTTTCTGTTTAATTTTTGCTGCTTGCTTGCTGAATTGTTTTGCTGTGCATGGGGGGTGCTTTGTTTGGCTTGGGTTTTTTGGGTGTGTGTGTGCTCAGCTGCTTTCCGCTGTTCCCTTTCCTGTTAATTGTTGCTACTAGTTCTGGGGGGGGGGGGGACTGTGGTTGGCTGCTTTACAAGTTGGTGTTGTGTCAGTTCTAGGGATGGCAGTCCACGGCAGATAGACCCACAAACCCCTCACACAAGCACTCCAGTACATTGGTTGAAAAGGTCTTTATTTAGAGATCCATTAAGTTCATGGGTACATCTATAGATGGGAAAGGTTGGCAGGAATGAATATACAGGCAAAGACACTATTGATATATGGAGTATTATTCCCCCCTCCCTTGGAGCAGTTTGCATTTAGGGGAGGGCGGAATATAAATTGAATTAAATAAATATGTGCTGAGGTGCACACCCCTAGTTCTCAGCACAACCTCCCTTAAGGATTTAACAAGGCATTTAACTGACTCAGATATCTAGCCAGTCTCCTCCGGCAGCTCTTAATATTTATTTATTTAATTCAATTTATATTCCGCCCTCCCCGCATCAGCACGCTCAGGCAGAAAGGGCCAGGATGCAGCACAGACAGTTGGTTTCACTTCCTAAAGATGTTGTCCAAGTACTCAGGTTGGATACTGTGAAAATTTTTCAGTAAGACTGCAAGTAGAATCCCTGGTGGCATCTTGGACACTTACAGCTTTAACAGTGGTATTTAACTCAGGCCAGATACAAGCCATCCTATCCTCAAAATGCTTATCATGTTATTCATAGTGGGTTGTTGACTAACTTTAACTGTTGACTAATAAATTATTTGTACCTTGCTTTTCTCCCACTCTAGGGACTCAAAAAGGTTATACAAGAATACACACAAAAAATACAAAACCAAAATATAGAAATTAATGGGCATTTAATATACTTTTCTGCCCTGTGATGAGTTGATTCTCTCAGTTGCCCCTCCCCCACTGCCCCTTAGAAAGGCATGATACATATCAATTTATGTTGACTGGGAGAAGGCATCTAGGAGTGAAACTACATCAACCATGCATGTAACTTCCTCATTCTAAAGATTCAGTAGTGCATCAACAACAGGGCTGTTTTCTTATCCACAGGAAACTTCTCCACAAAACCACCTCAATCTACACATCATCCTCATTCATCTTCTTCAGCTGCAGACATTTAAGGGTCCTGTAAGTCCAGCCTACGTACTTGGTTCATCTGGGGCACTGGCCATGCTTCATCAGTCTCACTCTCGCCCTGTACAAAGTGAGAGAGACTTGGAATGCACTGAAAACATTCCTGAAGCTACATGCTGCAACAGGAAATTGATATTAGTGGCAAATAGTTTTTCACAAAAGCTCCTCTGACATCATTGAACTTCTTGGCAAAGATTATCTTCCAAGAAACACCAGAGTTATCCAGAGCACAGTGTAAAAAACCACTTCCTTAAGAGAGCATTTTTTTAGTAGAAATGTTATGAAGATAATCAAGTTAATCTACCTCCCTGCTTGCACTTGATTTACTTACTGCCTTGTGGCTTATTTTGTTCAATCAGTTTCAAAACTTCCACAAATTATATTTCTTCATTGATGTTCCTCAGTTACGCAAGAGGTGAGTAGCTACTTAAACAGCGGAGCTGTTCCGCCAGGCATATGGTTGATGCCAGACGGTGCCCCCAACCTGGGGGAGCACAGTATATGCCCTCCCTACTAGTAATGCCTCCATCTCTCATACATCCCTGGCAAAATACTCTGGAGATGGCTAAATAGGGGGTTGTCTGGATTATGTGCCGCTGTGTTTACATACATACATACATACACACACATATATGTGTGTGTATGAGTGTGAATATATTTACATATTCTATGATAGAATCATAGAGTTGGAAGGGGCCTCACAGACCATCTATTCCAATCCCCTGCCCAGTATTAGTCCAGCTGCTCCTTGAAGACTGCCAATAAGAGAGAACCCACTACATCGCTAGGCAGCCAATATATTTTGCAAGATGTCAATGGGAAGTAAATTCAAAGTACAATTTACCCACCAAGCAGAATAAAAGCAAGACTTCTTTTATTCTTCAGCATTACAATTTGGTGATATGAAGTGATATAGAGCATTTTGGTACAAGAGGCATTTGCACCTCTTTTTACTTAAACATTTTCAAAGTCTTCCCCCTTCAACAGTTGGCGTTGGGGCTGGTGGGCTCCCTGAGCACTTTTGGCACCCCCACTTAGGACTGTGCTGCTTATCACCATCTTAGATTATTTATATTAATGTGAGATAATAATGTGGCAGTGAAAACAGAGATGGGCATTTGTAATGCAAATGAACATTCTGGACAATTAAGTTACAATTGCAGTTACAAATGCAATTTACATACATTTACATACAAAACAATATAAGCAAAAATGTTTTAATCCTCATGTCTTAAATTGCCTTCATTTGTAAAATTGCATTTAACAAACACAATTAAATTAATGGAATGTTTAAAATCAAACAGTGGAGTTGCACCAGTTTTTACTTGACACATTAATACATTAATGCTGATTAAGAATGGATCTCTCATGTATCAGAATACGATTTCAGATTAAAGCATATCTATCATATGTCTGTATCTCTGGTAAATTGTTTTATTCATCCTCTCCCACATTCTTCGATAGTCAGCAGACAATTATTGTGTTACCAAAATGAATGAAAGGTAACTACTGTTTATTGTCCTCCATGATGTTTGCTAATTGCTGATTGGTATTTGTTAACATTTATCTTTCAGTTGTCTCTTTTAATCAATATTATCACATTTTCTATGCATTATTAATTAGCAATAACAAATTAATGCATTGTGTATGTATTTATATCCCGCTTATATTGCATTGGGGATCCAAAGCAGATAACAATACTTAAGGAGAAACTACAACAAAAACTAATGGGAAAAAGAGGGAGAGGTGGGAGAAAAGGAGGGGGAGATGGCAGAGGCATCTAAGCAGGTCTTCCTCACCTGACTAATCTTTTGCCTATCTCTTTGGTTACAACCTTCAGGCTAAGAGCCAAAGAACAAGAGTCCTTTGGAGAGTGCCTCTGGGCACACCCAGAAGGAGAACAAAATCAGCAAAATGTTATTCAGCTGCCAATTGCTAGCAGGATCCTGCACAATTATTCTTCTGCCATATACATATAGATTAAAACATCTATGGAAAAACATTTGCCATACACAAAATCCAGACTAAACAGATTAAGAACATAAGAAACACCCTGTTGGATCAGATCCGGTTGCAACAGCAGCAATGGCATGCCCTCCAAAGCCTACCCATAGTACATGGAGGCCAAAGATATTAGTGGCCATCACTTTTGAAAATTGCCTAGCAAAAATCCAATATAACTGAAATCCATGTCTTTGGTTTAGTTCCAAGAAGGCTTGAGTGTTATGCACAAGTAACTAGAAATGGGCCCATTGAATTCAGTGGGACATTTCCAAGTAAATATTCATATATACTTCCATGGAGGCCAGCATGACTTTCAAGCTCTTTATTTATATGCTTTTAAAAAATCCAAATCTAATGGTTTGTAAGTAGAGTGTGCATTTCTTTAATAGCTTCACATAAAATATTGTCGCAATATTGACCCTAGAGAATGAGACACCAAAAAGGTAAGGAAATAGCTTTTATAGGGCCAACATCTGTTAGTGAGAGAGTTCAAGCTTTTCACCTCAGCGAACTCTGCATGGAAAATAGCACTTAAAAGCTTGAACATTCCCTCACCAACAGATGCCAGCCCAATAAAAGGTATCATTTTACCCCCTTGTGTCCTTGTGTTCCTTTCAATTATTTCATAATGAGATCTCACTTGAGCTCTAAAGCAGAAGATCCACATTTCTGAACTGGAGAGCTGTTGCTATGTTGTTTCTGAAAATTGTGAGATACAAAATAAGTAAGAATATCTTTCTTGAAATCAAATTATATGAATGAAATATTAGAAATGCATATGAATAGGTTGAACTCTTTGTGGTGAAGGTGGGGGAAAAGAACACAAAACAAGAGCCCTCTTCAGATAACAACTGTGTATTCTGAAAGCAGTGGAATCATGGTGGCAAGGCCCTGTCGTCAGTCTAAATGTGCTTAAGAATGCAGGAGTAAACTTTATGGACATATAATGGCTCCCATCTAGACATCAGGTTGATCAGGAATCCTGCTCTGCGTGTACTATCAAAATTTCCATTTCAGTTTCAAATCTGGAGTTTCCAAACAAACTATGTACTGTTGTCCCCCCCGCCATTCATATCTAATCTATTTGTTTCTTTGTTATCATGAATTCTTTACAATGAGGACTTCCAGGCTCTTTGGGACAGCTGTTTTTGTAGTTAATGGCACCAAAATTTCACAGAATACAATCATCCCTCAAGACCACTGGCCCACTGGGTTTGAGAGCGCACAAAACAATGGAGTTCAGTGTTTATAGACCTCAAAGAACGGCTGGGGAAGGTGAGTGTCAGCAGTGCACGCACACTATCCTTTTCAAGGGGGCAGTTATTTTTACTCTTAGCCTAAAAACATATCAACCATTAGTCCCCCTCCCTGTAAACCATCAATCCATCAAGTTTTTCCTCAGTTATACTACATACACACACAACCACAGACCCTTAAAAAGGCAAGTGCCAGCAGATACACACTATTGGTGGAAACTGGCTGGCAAAGTGATAGAGCAGTGGCATTAAAAACAACCCCACTTCGTGCTCATTTTTTTCTTTTTCCAAATGATGATAGTGCCAATAAATTATTATCTTTGCATCCTTCTATCCCTCTTAACAGTGTAATTCTTTCTCATGTGTAACTTTTAATGCCACACCAACTGTTCATTTCCAGCAACCTTCAGGCAGTGTATGGTTGGGACTTGTGTATGGAGACTGTGTTTTCAACTCCTTGTGAAGCACTGCAGAGAAATCAATGTGCATGCAACATGACACATCTCAAAGAGTCCACTGAGAATCTCCTGAGAGGGACTGGAGTAACAAAAACACTGGGAAATCCTCACCCAAGTTAGACTCCAAGGAGAGACACTAACTGAAAACCAGATGCTTGAACAGCAAGGCATAGGTTTTCTCATATTCCCGTTCCTTTGGACAAAGGATTTCCCCTCCTTCAGACAAAATGTAAGAGCATGGGTCATCCAAGCACAGCCGGGAATGACAACAGCAACTCCCCTAAAAGCTCTCCATATGTAATTCCTTCTAAATCCCAAATAGACATCAGGGTTTCCGTCTTTCTCCAGAGGCTTGGCAATGTCCCGGAACCCCAGCCCCTAAATCCTACAGCACCCAAGTCCAGCCATTCCTGACTAGACATGGGCACAAACAGAAAAAAACCCCGAACATGCTGTTTGTTGTTCGTTGCTGCCGATGAACACGAACAGACGAACAGTGACGAACATGTCCCATTAACGAACATGTTCGTTGTTTGTTGTTCATTGGGGCCAGAACGGCTCCTGTTAGACATAGAGAGCCCATATTCACAAGCAGGCTCCCCTCCAGCCATCATTCAAGTTTGGTCAAGATTGCAATACGGATCTTGGAGTTATACTTTCCCAAATCCGACACCCCCAGGAAACTCCCATTCAACACAATGGGAGCCACCAATTGTCTTTTGCCCTATGTACAAGCGGTGGACTCTAGGGGGCAGGGGCTTTGGCCACTCACCGGCAGCACCCCCATGTGCCCGCCTCCCAGGCCTTCCAGAGGCTACTTTCCGGATGGGGAGGCAGCACACCAAAGGCTACTTTCCATCCGGAAAGGCTACTTTCCAGATGGGGAGGCAGCACACCAAGTAAGATGGGTGAAGTTGGCGGCAGCTGGGCCTGGCGGGCTGGGGGAGGCATTGGTGTGCTGCCTCCCCTCTAGGGGGTGGGGGTCTGGCCACTTGCTGGCAGCACCTCCCATGTGCCCACCCACCAGGCCTCCCTGAGGCTACTTTCCGCCAAGGTATGATGGTGGGTGATGAGTGCAGCCACCAGGCCTGGTGGGCTGGGGGAGGTGTTGGTTTGCCAGCTCCCCTCTAGGGGGTGGGAGGTCTGGCTGCTGATGGCTAACATCACTCGCCTTCCTGCTTTCAAGGAAAGGACAGCAGGGAGAGGAGAGGTCATTTGGAGGGGTCGGAGTGTTCCAGAGAGGGAGAGGACGAAAGAGGGAAGGGGAACTGGGAAGATCCGAACAGTTGCTGTGAGGCCTCCTCCGAGGACCCCACTGAGGTACTCAGCGGCGGCAGCTAATATCACCCACCTTTTTGCTTTCGCAGAAAGGATGGGATGGGCAGGACAGGAGAGGTCATTGGGAAGGGTCGGAGCAGTTCCAGAGAGGGTGAGGTTCAAAGAGGGATGGAGACCTTGTCAGGGAGAGAATGACAGAGGGTTACCACTTCCTGGCTACCTTGAGGGAAGGGTCGGAGCGGTTCCAGAGAGGGAGAAGTCAAAAGAGGGAATGTGGGGGTTGAAAGGGAGAGGAGGACAAAGGCTTCCTGGCCGCACTATGCAGCATGACCGGGACAGAGGACCCCAACATCCACCCTGAAGGATAGTGCAGACTCCTGCTGGAACCCTCCTGTGTCGAACTGGAGGCTTCCACCAACATCACTCACCTTCCTGCTTTGCGGAAAGCAAGTGAGTTGTGGGACTCATTCCCCCCATGCACAGCGGTAACTGAAGGCGCCCAAGGATGGGGGTGCACCTTGCTGCACAACCATATCTGCAAAAGGTTTTTAGCCGCCCCTCGTGCCAAGAAGCAGCACCAGCAGCACAGCGCCCATCTTCCACCCTTCACGGAAAGGGTGGGAGGGACCCATTCCCCCTGCTCAGGCAGGACATCCGGTGCTGTTGACAGAGGATGCCGTGCTGCACACCTACATGTGCAACAGCTCCTGATCTGCCCCTCATGGCCAAAAGGAGCAGCAGCAGACAGCACCCACCTTCCTGTCTTCATGGAAAGGACATGAGTCATGGTGGGACCCATTCGCCCCTGCTCAGAGGGGACAGCTGGTGCCCATGGGTGGGGGGTCCCGTGCTGTGCAACCATATGTGAAACATCTCCTAAGCTTCCCCCATGCCCAAAAGCAGCAGCAGCAGACAGAACCCACCTTCCTGCCTTCACGGAAAAGGTGGGTGGGAGTGACCCATTCTCCCCTGCTCAGAGGGAACAGCAGGTGCCATGGAAAGGGGGGTACCATGTGGTGC
Organism: Eublepharis macularius; assembly: GCF_028583425.1. Classification (NCBI taxonomy): domain Eukaryota; kingdom Metazoa; phylum Chordata; class Lepidosauria; order Squamata; family Eublepharidae; genus Eublepharis; species Eublepharis macularius. The sequence goes on along the minus strand of NC_072794.1, from coordinate 88,753,906 downwards.
AACCTTATCAGCAACAGCAGCAAAGCTGTCCATCATGGCTAAAAGCAGCGGCAGCTGAAATCACCCCCCCCCCCACATCCTGCCTTTGCGGAAAGGACAGGATGAACAGGACCGGAGAGGTCTTTGGGAGAAGTCATTGGGAGGGTTCCAGAGAGGACAAGGTCAAAAGAGGGGACATCCAGGACTTTGTCGGGGAGAGGAGGACAATGGGTTGCTTGTCATGGCTGCATTGCAGAGCAGGACCAGGAAGGCCCAAAGACGGCAGCTGTGGCGTGGCAGTCCCCTGTGCCCAAAGGTGGAGGCAGCTGATATCACCCACACTCCTGCCTTCGTGAACAGGACATGATGGGTAGGACAAGTTGTGGGGTGGGGTGGAATTGGTGCCATCCAGAGAGGGAGTGGTTGAAAGTGAGAAGGGGAACTTGTCTTGGAGAAGAAGGCAAAGGGTTCCCCTACAGATGATGGCAGTTCCACAGAATCTGCTCCAATCAGAGATAGCTTACTTGTCAAGGCAATACAGGCAGGCTGCTGCCAGCATCACCCACCTTCCTGCATTCGTGGAAAGGACGGGTGTTGTGGCTGGGACTCATTCCCCCCTGCTCAGAGGGGACAGCAGGTGCCCATGGATAGGGAGCACCAAGCAGTACAACCTTATCTGCCACAGCAGCTGAGCTGTCCCTCGTGGCCAAAACCAGCAGCAGCAGACAACACCCACCTTCCTGCCTTCGCAGAAAGGACGTGAGTCATGGTGGGACCCATTCCCCCCGCTCAGAGGGGAGAGCAGGTGTCTATGGATAGGGGGCACTGTGCGGTTCAATCGTATCTGCAACAGCTTCTGAGCTGCCCCTCATGCCAAAAAGCGGTGGCAGTGAACATCACCCATCTTCCTGCCTTTGCAGGAAGGACGGGATGGGCAGGATGGGAGAGGTTGTTGGGAGGGATCCGTGCAATTCCAGAGAGGGGAAGGTTGAAAGAAGTACCAGGAACCTGTCAAGGAAAAGAGGAGGACCACGGCTTCATGGCCACATTTGTGGCAGGACCATGAAGGAAGACCCCCACATTCGCAAGCCATGAGCTGAGAAACCCAATGATTTTCTCAGTGGCAGCAACGAACATCACCCACCTTCCAGCCTTTGAGAAAGGAAGGGACAAAGAGGATGGGAGAGATCATTGGGAGGGGTCCATGCGGTTCCAGAGATGGGGAGGTTGAAAGAGGGGCTGGGAATTTGTCAAGGATAAAATGAGGACCAAGGCTTCATGGATGCATTGCAGAGAAGGACCGAGAAGGAAGACCCCAATATCCACCATGTAGAATTAAGCAGACTGCTCCGGGAGAGGCTTGTCCACCCCTCCAGTGTCAGTGGAAGCTGTCGCCAGCATCAGCCACCCTCCTGCCTTCGTGGAAAGGATGGGTGTTGCAGCTGGGACATATTCCCCCCTGCTCAGAGGGGACAGCAGGAGCCCATAGATAGGAGCCCCCGTGCTGTGTTACCCTATCATCAACAACCACAGCAGAGCTGTCCCTTGTGGCCAAAAGCAGCAGCAGCGGACAGCAACCACCTTCATGCATTCACGGAAAGGGTAGGTGGGAGGGACCCATTCCCCCCCACTCAGAGGGGTCAGCAGGAGCCCATAGATAGGGGGCCCCGTGCTGTGTTACCCTATCATTAGCAACAGCAGCAGAGCTGCCCCTTGTGGTCAAAAGCAGCAGTAGCTGACATCGCCCACCTTCCTGCCTTCACGGAAAAGACGGGGTGGGCAGGACAGGAGAGGTCGTTGGGAGGGGTTGGAGTGTTCCAGAGAGGGAGAGGTTGAAAGAGGGAACATCAGGAAACATGTCAGGGAGACAGGGACAAAGTGTTGCCGCATCATGGAGCAGGACTGGGAATACATCTTCATTGGTGAGCCATGAGCCAAGAAACCCACTGAGTCGCAGGGTAGCAGCAGCAGCTGACATGACCCACCTTCCTGCCTTTGCGGAAAGGATGTGGTGGGCAGGACAGGAGAGGTTGGGAGGGGTTGGAGCGGTTCCAGATAGGGAGAGGTTGAAAGAGGGAATGTCCAGGACCTTGTTGGGGAGAGGAGGACAATGGGTTGCTTGTCACAGCTGCATCACAGAGTGGGACCGGGAATGCCCAAAGACGGCAGCCATGGTGTGGTAGTCCGCTGTGCCCAAAGGCAGCAGCAGTTGACATGACCCACCTTCCTGCCTTTGCTGACAGGATGGGATGGGCAGGACAGGAGAGGTCATTGGCAAGGGTCGTTCCAGTTCCATCCACAGAGGGCGAGGATGAAAGAGGGACCGTCTGGGAAATTGTCAGATAGAGGACAGGATGGGCAGGACAAGTTGTGGAGAGGGGTCGTATTGTTGCTATTAAGAGGGGGAGAGGTTGAAAGAGGGACTGTCGGGGAACTTGTCTGAGAGAAAAGGACCACGGGTTGCCAGCTGTGGAAGCAGCCCCAAGAACCAAAAAGTGCTGGAGGCCACTGCACAGGAGCTTGGCCGAGAACCACAGTAGACTTGGGGAGGCTCAGAGCCCAGGTAGGTCCAGGTCCAAGGAGGGATGCCCAAGGAAGTTGAGATTGACCTTCATGAAGGTCAACAGGTTCACCAGGTCTGAGTACAGACGTGTGTTGCAGGGATGGAGCAGGTCTCCCAGGTGGGAAAACACCCACTCACTCTGCATGCTGGTGGGAGGGCAGGACAGGATGTTGGTTGCCATGATGGACAGATCCAGCCATACGACAGATTTACTCATCCAATGCTCCAAGGGGTTGGAATGGGGGGGCTCGGTGGGCTCCGCCAGGTATTCTTGCACCATAGCCCCCGCCGAGTCCTCCACTGCGAGTGATGAGCCCACTGTGCTGCAGCCAACCACACAGCCCACTGACGAGGCCCAGAGATCAAGTGGGGCCATTTGGGTGGGTCTCTCCTGGCGTGGCTCCCCCCAACTTCCCACCCCTCCTCCTCCTCCTGCTCCTCCTCCGCCACCCACCACTCCCCCCTGCCCGGTCCCCTCCTCAGAATATCCGTGGATGACAGGATGTCCTGCAACGGTCCCCTCTGCTCCACTAGATGACATATCATGTTGTAGGTGAACTTCCAGTGGGTGGGCAGGCCCTGAAAGAGTTGGTGCTCAGGGTCCCCTCCCTCCCCCTGCCTCTGGAACAGCTTGCGGGAAGAGTTGATGCTGCGGGAGAAGTTGGAAGCGATGCAGTGGCAGCTCTCCAGCAGATTGCGCATCCACAAGGTTCCTTCATCCCAGCTGTCCCTTGGCTTGCTCCCAGCCCAAGCACGTTCCTCATCACAAGGTGCAGCTTGTGTGCCATGCACACCAGGCCCAGGAGGGATGCATCTTTCAGGGATACCAACATGTTGCTTCCCGCATCTGTCACTATGAAGCCATGGACCAACCCTTCCGCCCCCGCCGTCCACTCCCTCAGTGCCGCCTTTACAGTGGTGGCGATGTTCTTCCCAGTATGGACCTCATCCTGGAGAAGAACTACCCTGTAGCCCAGTGTCAAGCGTGGCACCTTTTTCTGGGGGCCAGTTCTTGGTCTGGAGTGGCGGAAGTCCTCTGGTTGCCACCAGTGGGCGGTGATGGCAAGGTACCCATGATGGCAGCCACTCCAGAGGTCGGCCGTGAGTGTACAGTACAGCCTTTGGAGGCAAACAGCTCCCTGAGCACCATGTCTCGCACAGACTGGCAGAGGGCAGGAAGGGTCAACGCCCAATGGTGCGCCGTGACATCATGGAGAACCATGGGGCAAAGTGCTGAAGCAGCCTTTGGAAGCCCATGCCCTCCACGACGGATAGGGAGAATCCTTGCAGGGCAATCGTCTCTGCACCACATGAACATAAGCCTCCTGAGCCCTTTACCTCACCGTTTTCAACGGCACTATCCCTGAGCCCGATGCAACAACCTCCCCAATGGCGGCCTTCCTGACCAGCAGCACCCTCAAGGCAAGGCTTCTTGCCTGGGGTGGTTTTTAGTGACCCACCCACTGATCCCAGCTCAGAGGAGCTGGTAGCCCTCTGTCTCCCCCCGCTGGAAGTTTCGCTGGCCAAGGACGGAGACCACAGGCTCGGGTGGTGCGTCTTCAGGTGCCTGGTCAGGACTGTTGATGACAGGTGCCTCAGGTCATTGCCCTGCGCACCAGGCCATTACAGACATGGCACAGCACCACATGGGGGTCATTTGGAAGGGCCCAGAAGTGCCTCCATACAGACAATTTGAACTGTGGCCCACTAACTGTTCCTGGGGAGGGAGGATGAAGGGTTACTGGCTGCGGCATGGAGCTGGCAATGGAAAATGGATTGAGGGGCAGACTGCAGGCAGGGACAGCACCAAGAGTTTGGGATAGGGACAAGATGGATGTTTCATCGAACACAACCCATTCCACCATGGATCCCTCAGCTTCCTCCTCCTCAAAAGGTTTAAAGAGTTCCTCTTCCCCCGGTGGCACACGGGTGATTTTTGGGGAGCAGAGTCCCTGCTGCCCCAGAGCCATGCCCAGTACTGCTTCCTGTGGGGCAACCAAGACAATGTTTGCACTTCCCCCCACGAGCACCCTTGGCCCCTGGCTGAAGCCTCATTCTGCCAGGAAACAATGAGGAGGAAAGAAAAGGAGAGAACCCTGTGAGCTCTCAGCCGAGGTGCCCACTGATTTTGGCCCCAGAGCCAGGCAGCAGCCCTGGAACCAGGAGGAGGAGGTAGAGAACCAGATCAGGCACTAGTACTAATAATAATGTGAGCCCTCAGCCAAGTTGCCCAGTAAGCTTGGCCCCAGAGCCAGGTAGCAGCCCTGGAACCAGAAGGAGGGGGTAGAGCCCTAACCCAGCACTCCCAGAGACCTGACCAGATCAGGCACTAGTACTAATAATAAGGTGAGCCCTCAGCCAAGGTGCCCACTGAGCTTGGCTCCAGAGCCAGGCAGCATCCCTGGAACCAGAAGGAGGGGCTACAGCCCCAGCCCAGCACTCCCAGAGACCTGACCAGATCAGGCACTAATAATAATGTGAGCCCTCAACAAAGGTGCCCACTGAGCTTGGCCCCAGGGCCTGCATATGTAACAAAAGGCAAGACCCAGCTAAAGTAACACAAAACCAAGAGAGGAAATAACCCCGCCAAGTCAAAAGCATATCCAAAATTTACTTGAACAAATTAAAGTGGCAAGTGCTCAGTTTCTCATGTACATACAACAATTCATAGCAAATACATATTGTGTAATTGACTCCACGGGTAATTTGTTAAAACAAATTAAATTTTAAAAGTTTTTTGGAGAACAGACTGGGGACACTGCCTCGCGTACTGATAGGATACCTAACAAGCCGAGAAACAAATCCACTTTCGTTTCACCTGTTACAGACTATAGGATTGATTGTTTTGAGCATATGATCCTACGAGATATTGAACATTTAGAAAGTTCACAGGAAAGCAAAAGAGTGTGGCATAATCTATCCGATTTGGAAAGGGAAGCCTTAAAGGTACTTGAAAAGGATGAATCTGTGGTAATCAAACCAGCAGATAAAGGGGGTGGTTTTGTCATCCTTGATAAGGACGTCTATGTTAATGAGGTAATGAGACAACTAAGCGATGAGCTTAGTTATAAAAAAATTGCGGGGGACCCTATGTCACATATAGAACAGCTTATCAAGGTTGTGTTGAATGAGACTAGTGCCATGGGGGAGATTGTGGACTGGCTTTATCAAGCCCTGGTAAAAGAGTCCTTTAGGGTACCTGTCTTTTATATTCTCCCCAAAATCCATAAGGACGTATTTCCACCTCCCGGAAGACCAATACTATCAGGCTGTGGTTCTATTTTAGAATTACTAGCCATATATTTAGATATGTTTTTGCAAGCAGAAGTGCAGAAAATCCCATCCTATGTGAAAGACACCAGGGACTTTATAAAACTCATTGAAGGTACCAAAGTAGAGCATGATCACGTCCTTATCACCATGGATGTCAGTTCCCTATATACTTTTATCCCCACTGAGTCAGCAAGGGAGGTGGTGGAACAGGCTTTACAAGGAAGAAAGAACAAAGAACCCTCTACTGAGTTCTTATTACAACTAGTGGACTTAATCCTTGAAAAAAATTACTTTAGATTCTTGGATACCTTTTATTTCCAAGTAAAGGGGGTGGCAATGGGGTGTGCAACCACGCCAAGTATTGCTAATCTCTTTATGGCGCGATGGGAAGCACAATGTATCACCAATGAATCAAACCCCTATTACCACACTATTTGTGTATTTCGTTAGTACATTGACAATTTATTCCTTTTATTTAAAGGATCAACACAGGTGATCAGCTTTTGCGAATGGCTTAATTCTAGGGATGACAACATCCAGTTCATGTGGCAGTGGAGTGAGCAACAAATTAATTATCTGGACGTTACCATTTTCATAGATGTCAATGATACACTCTTGATCTGTCCATACAAAACAGTCACTGATCGGAATTCTTATCTGAGGTTTGACTCGTTCCATCTGGTCCACTTAAGGGAGAATATACCATACGGGCAATTATTGCAATTGAAATGGAACTCCTCGTGTATAGGTGATTACCAGCTAGGTAGCCAGGAGATGTGTGGAGCATTTGCAGATAGGGGCTACCTAACATGGGTGGTGCAGAGGGCACTAGTAAGAGCTGAAGACACCTCAAGAGAAAGTTTGTTTGCATAAATTGCATTATCCATCAGCATTGGCCATTGATATCAGACATAAAGGGCTGTGAACATCCTCCCCTTACAGGGTATAGGCGCATTCGTAGCATGAAAGATTTACTGGTACATTCAGACTTGGGCACTGGCATTCCCATGACAGCTATGCCCCATGGCAATTACAAATGCGGGCATTGCTCTATATGCCACCTAATTTGGGAGAGTAATTGTTTGAACATCCCTAACTTAGATAGAAATGTGAGGTGTTATCATTTTGCCACATGCCAGACTAAGGGGTGGTTTATCTTTTGATGTGCTCATGCCCTAAGTTATATGTTGGGAGCACAATTAGACCTCTTCGGACACAAGTACTAGAGCATATTTCTTGAACCAGGAATAAGGTATTAGAGGCTCCACTTATGCAGCATTTCCTGCAGGAGAAGCACCAGGAAACTGATTTCAAAGTGGCAGTTTTGTTTGTAGCACTGAAAGGGAACAATCAACAGACTCAGAAGATGTTATTTCATAAGGAGGCAAGGTGGATTCATGAATTAAAATGTTTAAAGCTGTGTGGTCTTAATAATGAGTTGATGCTGAATTGCTTTTTGGGTTAATGACCCAGGAAAGGGGGACTGTGCCTTTAATTTGTGAATAATGTATGCATTGGGTCAGCATAAAAAGCCATAGAAACTGTGAGGGAGCACGCCAGGTAACCGTTACTGGCTTTGTTCTCCAGGTACTATGAAAGAATTGTAAAACATACTGGTAAGTTGTTGTTATGTAACAATTCTGTTTATTGTATATGGGAACATGCAATGTCTTATGATTCGTGTGACTGTTATAGTGCAATACTGACACTCCCCTGAGGAAGTCCGTGGGGAAGAAAATCTGCGTGAGAAAGAGCCAGCCCCGGTTTGGGCATCTGGATTCAATCACCACCAATCCGCTGGTCATATTGCAAACTGGAAGAAGAAAGAATTATATATTTAAAGAATATTTGCTGAACTTACCTTGTACCTTGGAGTCATTACCTGTGGAGTCAATTACATAATATGCACATGAGAAACTGAGCACTTGCCACTTTAATTTGTTCAAGTAAATTTTGGATATGCTTTTGACTTGCAGGATTTTTTCTTTTCTTGGTTTTGGCCCCAAGGCCTGGCAGCAGCCCTGGATCCAATGGGAGGGGCTGGAGCCCCAGGACAGCACTCCTAGAGACCTGACCAGATCAGGCACTAATAATAATGTGAGCCCTCAGCAGAGGTGCCCACTGAGCTTGGCCCCAGGGCCTGGCAGCAGCCCTGGAACCAGAGGGAGGGTCTAGAGCTCTATCCCAGCACTCCCGGAGACCTGACCAGATCAGGCACTAATAAACAGGGTGAGCACTCAGCTGAGGTGCCCACTGAGCTTGGCCTCAGGGCCTGGCAGGAGCCCTGGAATCAGAAGGAGGTGGTAGAGCCCTAGCCCAGCACTCCCAGACACCTGACCAGATCAGGCATTAATAATTATGTGAGCCCTCAGCTTAGATGCCCTCTGAGCTTGGCCTCAGGGCCTGGCAGCAGACCTGGAATCAGAGGGAGGGGGTAGAGACCTAGCCCAGCACTCCCAGGAACCTGACCAAATCAGGCTCTAATAATAATATGAGCCCTCAACTGAGGTGCCCACTGAGCTTGGTCCCAGGGCCTGGCAGCAGCCCTGGAACCAGAGGGAGGGGCTAGAGCTCTGTCCCAGCACTCCCAGAGAACTGACCAGATCAGGCACTAATAATCAGTGTGAGCCCTCAGCTGAGGTGCCCAGTGAGCTTGGCTCCAGGGCCTGGCAGCAGCCCTAGAACCAGAAGGAAGCGGTAGATCCCTAGCCCAGCACTCCCAGAGACCTGACCAGTTCAGGCACTAGTAATAATAATGTGAGCCCTCAGCCGAGGTGCCCACTGAGCTTGGCCCCAGGGCCTGGCAGCAGCCCTGGAACCTGAGGGGATAGATCCCTATCCCACCCACCACACTCAGAAAAAATCCCAGCTCCAATGCTGTCTCCCTGTCTCTCTTCCAAAAGGCTAGAAACAGCTCTCTCACACTCCACTGCTTGCTGAAACTGAAATCCAGAACTGGGAGCACAGTGCCCTTTTATAAGCAAAGGTCTGAAAAGCAGAAGGGCTGTGTTTGGCAGTCAGAACTGCCTAACAGGGTTTGCAGGGATGAGACTGGAGTGCCCATGGCTACAGAACACCACCACCCTCCCTCCCTCATGGTCTCTGCTGTCATGTAACCAATTGTAACCAATTTGCAGCTCCACACTTGGAAGGAAGATCTGCCCATCAAGCTAAGTTGGGCTCAGATTGGGGTTTTCAGGGTGACAGAAGGAATGCAGACAGAGTTCAGACACTCCCAGCCTCTGTTGCCAAGGGAATTGATTGAAGGAGCCTGGCTGTCTGGCTTCATGAACAGTGGACGAACGCAACGAACGAGGCTTGCGATGACCTCTTGTTCGTTTGCGATGGTGCCTCACAATGCGATGGTGCCTTAAAAAAGCTTTTTTTAAAAATCACCCTGTTGTATAGCTTCCTGTACCTGAAAATTCCCAACAATAGCAACAAAGTGTATTCTTCAGGGTCCCAATTAAGATACCAAACTGCTGTTCTCTGCATGGTAACAACCTGAAGTGCTGACAACATGCTACCTGTCAACAGGCAAATGAAGGCCAACCATCTGTTCTACTATAAATTGTTTCTATTGCTCTTGACTTGAAAATTCATTTTAAAGACTCCCTAATTATCTAGTAACTTGCATCAAATAATACCATATTTGACTGAAACTGTCATTGGAAACAATTGTACAACAAACTTTAAAACGTTGGAATAAAGCAAGGGTTTTGAAAAAATTCTTTTATATCTGATTATATGTCAGATTTGATGCACATGTTTGATACTGCTTATAAATTTAGAAAGAGGTTTTCTAGAAAGCATCAGGCTACTTCCTGTTATAACTCTCAATTTCATATATCACAGGGTTGGCCATATTGATAATCCCAGCATCTTCATTTAAAATGCCTTTTTAAAAATTGCAGAAATAACTGGAACGTCACAGAAATATAAATTCCCCTAAGCATATCCAGAAATGAATTTACTTGCCAAACCCTAAAAGAAACTAGTGTTCATGAGAACAAATACTCCAGACTAGTAACAAAGTCCATTGCGGTGAAAAATACAATGGGCTCTAGAAGGAGGAGGGTGGGCAGACGAGCATTGCCTCGTCCTCCGTGACTGATCCTGGCTGGGTGAAGGCAAGGGGCAGAGTTTGCCACCTGCTCCTCTACTGATCCGAGCCGGTGAAGGGGGGAGGGCATTGCTTCCTGCTCCGTTCCTAATTCTGGCTGAGTGAAGAGGGGGTGAGCAATGCCATGTGCTCCACTCCTGATCCTGGGCAGATGAAGGGAGGTTGGGCATTACTGCCTGCTCTGCACCTCATCCTAGCTGAGGTTCCCAGCCAAATGAAAGGGGGTAGGCATTGTTCTGCACCTGATTTTGGTGGGTTGAAGGGGTAGCAGGCATTGCCACCTGCTCTGCTCCTGATCCAGGCTGAGTGAATGAAGGGCAGGCATTGCTACCTGCTCTGCACCTGATCCTGGCCAGGTGAAGGTGGGGGATGGGCATTGCCACCTGCTCCCCTCCTGATCCCAGCTCGATGAAGATTTGTGGCGAGCATCGCCACCTGTTCTGCTCCTGATCCCAGCTGGGTGAAGGCAGGGGATGGGCATCACCACCTGCTACGTTCCTGATCCCAGTTGGGAGAAAGCAGGGGGCAAGCATTGCCTCCTGCTCCTTGCCTGCTCCTGGCCACATGAAGGTGGGGGGCAAGCATTGCTACGTGCTCTGCACCTGCTCCCAGCCGGGTGAAAGGGGGGCAGGCACATGTATCCTGGCATGTGGAAGACGAGGAATTTAAGACCCGCTGGACAGCTATTTTAAATAGATGTTCTTTTGACTTGATGCTTTTGTTAATTAAGACAGAAAATGCAGAAGTAGATAGATTGCAGATGGAGATCACTAGGGTGGAAGATCAACTTAAGGGTACAGTAACTACAGCTGAATTTGAGTGTAAGAAGGAAGAACTTGATAGTTGTATTAAAGAATGTGAAGATAAATTAAGGGAACTGAAAGTCAAGAAAATCAATAGGGACCAGAAAGATTATACCAGTGGAAAGATTAACTTGTGGAAAGACGATCTAAATGCTAAGCCCCACGAGAGAGTTTCGTGGGCACGTTCTGTAAAAGCTACTTTGGAGTTTGAAACTTCCGAACCGTCCAAAATGGATACTTCAGGTGATAAGAGTGTCAACACTAGATCTTTACATAATAGAACTGTGCCATCTTACTCCAGAAGTCGTTTTTTAGGGAAATATCAGTCACATCCCCCCAGGCAAAGCAAACCAAAGACTTAGTGTTTAATTTGTCATCTAGGACTGTTACGCCTGTTGAGAGAACAGATTTGAATAAGGGGCTAGGATTTGTACCCACGCCAGGTTACAATGCCTTTAGGACTAGAGTAGACATATTTAAACTTACCAGATTAATAAAACTTTTAAAAAAATTGGAGACCAGACCGTGGAATCATCATTTAGAGGTATCTACTTTTACCTCTCAGGTGACAGATCCACTTATAGAGACTTTTGAGCGCGTGGTACTTAAAGATATAGAGAAATTGGAATCTACACCTAAACATGTTTGGCATAACTTGAGCAAATTGGAATGGGAAGCTGTTAATTCTTTAAGGAGTGACTGCAATATTGTCATCAAATCAGCAGATAAAGTGGATGGGATAGTGATCCAGAATGTGGAACACTATACACAGGAGATTGAGAGACAGTTGGGAATCTAATTGGATTACAAACCTATTCCCAATAACCCCTTGGTGCAAATACAGAATGTAATCAAAGTAGTTCTGGATGAAGCTTTAGTGGCTAATGAAATAGACCTAAATACTCATTGGGCCCTCATTAATAAATCACCATACATGCCGCTCTTCTATAATTTGCCAAAGATCCATTGTCTCAGGTACCAACTCGGTTTTAGAACCATTGGCAATATTTTTGGACCATCACTTACAACCATTGGTACAATGTACTCAGGCTTATCTTAAAGATACAATGACACTGATTAGTATGGTTGAGTCTCTTTCAGTTCCTAGCACAGCATTCTTGATGACTTTAGATGTTAATTCTCTCTATACCTCCACCCCCCACGATGGGACCAGAGAAGGTGTTGAATTAGCACTTTATAGGAGATATTCACAGTACCCTTCTAGCCCATTCCTTTTGAGTTTATTGGATATCATTTTGGAGCAAAATTACTTTAAATTTGACAACTAATATTACTACGAAACGAAAGGGGTGGTGATGGGGTGTTCCGCTGCCCCTAACATTGCAAATCTGTTCATGTCCTAATTGGAAGATGACATTATTCTTAATTTGGACAATAATCCTTTTTTTTTTTTGGTGAAATTGCATTCTTTAAAAGGTACATTGATGATGTCATACTTATCCTAAAGAATAGGGAACGAGCTGAGCCTTTTATCTTATGGCTGAATAATATAAATGCCAATATAAAGTTTACCTGGCAGGGGAATGAACGATGTGTAAGTTTTCTTGATGTTACTATATACAAATTGACTGAGCATTCTATGAGTGTCCATCCTTTTAAAAAAGTTACTGATCGAAGCTCTTATTTGCATTTTTCTTTGTTTCATTCCAGCCAGTTGAGGAGAAACATTCCAGTTGGTCAATATCTTACAATTAAACGTAATTCAACTAGGGAGTCAGAGTGACAGGGAAGCAGGTTATTAGATAAGTCTTTTGCTCAATTAGGTTACCCACAGACAGTGAAAGAGTCAGCGAATAACCAAGCGGCACTTCTCACCACAATCTTCTTACCCCTAAGCAGCGAGTTGTTGATAAAAGGATTAAGTGGCAACTAGATTTCACTTCTCTAGCCCCTGTGATTAGCAAGATAATACAAAAACATTGGCATCTAGTAAATTCCATTAAAGGATGTGAAGATGCACCAACCATTGGTTATTGGAGGACTAGAAATTTAAAGGACAAATGTATTGTCGAAGGCTTTCACGGCCGGAGAATGATGGTTGTTGGGGGTTTTCCGGGCTGTCTTGCCGTGGTCTTGGCATTAAAGGACAAACTTGTGACATCGGAATTTAAACATATGGCTGTGACCCGAGAAACACCCATATATCATTTTCCATGTGGGGACTGTAACATCTGTCAACTCATGGTGAAACTGTCTGAAATAAGGAATCCAGCTATGGGGAAACCTCTATATTCTAAGACCTTCTCAACCTGTAGGACACCCAGTGTAGTCTACATCATTCAATGCAGTTGTCCTCTACTTTATGTGGGCAGTACTGCATGTCCCCTCAAGGTTAGATTACAAGAGCATATCTCTCGTATTAAAAATAAAATAATAGAAATGCCCTTAGTAGAGCATTTTTGTAGTGTCATCGTTCAAACATGGACTTTTTTGTGTGTGGTTAGATAGGGATCTATCTCTCCACTAGTTCCAGGGCTGCTGCCAGGCCCTGGTACCAAGCTCAGTGGGCACCTTGGCTGAGGGCTCACATTATTATCAGTGCCTGATCTGATCAGGTTTCTGGGAGTGCTGGGCTAGGGCTCTAGACCCTCCCTCTGGTTCCAGGGCTGCTGCCAGGTCCTGGGGCCAAGCTCTGTGGGCACCTTGGCTGAGGGCTCACATTATTATCATTGCCTGATCTGATCAGGTTTCTGAGAGTGCGGGGCTTGGGCTGTAGCCCCAGCCTCTGGTTCCAGGGCTGCTGCCAAGCTCTGGGGCCAAGCTCTGTGGGCACCTCGGCTGAGGGCTCACACTAATTATCAGGGCCTGATCTGGTCAGGTCTCTGGGAGTGTTGGGCTAGGGCTCTACCTCCTCCCTCTGGTTCCAGGGCTGCTGCCTGTTCCTGGGGCCAAGCTCAGTGGGCACCTCAGCTGACGGCTCACAGTGTTGTCTCCTTTTCTTTCCTCCTTCTTGTTTGTTCGCATAATGAGACTTCAGGTGGAGGCAAAGAGTGGTCAAGGGAGGAAGTGCAAAAATTCTCCCGGTTGCCCCACAGGAAGAAGTACTGGGCAGGGCTCTGCCACAGCAGAGACTCCCGCTCCTCAAAAATCACCTGTGGGGGCTGTGGAGGAGGCCAAAGAGCTCTTGCCACCAGGGGAAGAGGAACTCTTTAAAACGTTTGAGGAGGAGGAGGCTGAGGGATCCATGGAAGAATGGTTTGGGTTCGATGAAACATACATCCCGTCCCCATCCCAAACTCCTGGTGCTGTCCCTGCCTGCAGTCCACCCCTCACTCCATCTTCCATTGCCACCTCTGCAGCGCAGCTAGTAACCCTTCATCCTCCCTCTTCCGGAAGAGTCAGTGGGCCACGGTTCAAATCAAGTGGATGGAGGGCCTTCTGGGCCCTTCCAAATGACCCCCATGTGGTGTGGTGCTGTCGCTGTGATGTCCTGGTGCGCAGGGGCAATGACTCGAAGCACCTGTCATCGACAGTCCTGACCAGGCACCTGATGACGCGCCACCTGAGCCTGTGGTCTCCGTCATCGGCCGACCTCTGGAGCTGCTGCTATCACACGTACCTTGCCATCACCACCCACTGCTGACAAGCAGAGGACCTCCGCTGCCCCAGGCCAAGAACTGGTCCACTGAAAAAGGCACCATGATTAACACTAGGCTACAGGGTAGTTCTTCTCCAGGTCCAGGGGATACTGGGAAGAACATCACCAACACCGTGAAGGCAGCTCTGATGGACTGGATGGCAGGGGAGAAAGGGTTTGTCCGTGGATTCATGGTGACAGATGCAGGAAGCAACATGTTGGCAGCACTGAAAGAGGCATCCCACCCGGGCCTGGTGTGCATGGTGCACAAGCTGCACCTGGTGATGAGGGATGTGCTCAGGCTGGGGAGCAAGTCAAGGGACAGCTGGGACGAGGGAACATTGTGGACGCACAATCTGCTGGAGAGCTTCCGCAGCATCGCTTCCCACTTTGCCGGCAGCATTAACTCTTCCTGCGAGCTGTTCCAGAGGCAGGAGTAGGGGGGACCCCAAGCACCAACTCTTTCAGGACCTGCCCACCTGCTGGAACTCCACCTACAACATGATATGTCATCTGGTGGAGCAGAGGGGACCGTTGCAGGACATCCTGTCATCCATGGACATTCTGAGGAGGGGAGAGGAGCTGACCCTTAGCTCCATGGAATGGAGAGTCCTTGGCCAGATGTCCCGGATGTTGAAACCCTTTAAGGAGACCCCTGAGCTCCTGTGCTCCTACAAGGCCAGCCTGGGTCAGGTCATCCCCCTGACCTACGGACTAGACCAGTTCCTGGCCAAGGAGCTCAAGCATGAGAAAGAGCTGCTCCCAAGGGTCTGGGACTTTGTGTGGAGAATCTAGGCATGCATGGCTGAGCACTTGCATCCTCTGTGCCATGAGGTGCCATACCAAATGGCCTCCCTCTATGATCCCCGGATCAAGGGCAGCATCGTCATGCGGGCTGGTCAGATGCTGCTCTGGAAAAAGGAGCTCCGCGATTTTGTTTTCGTTTTCGCGGCCATGTCGGACGCTCCTCTCCGCAGGTCCGAGAGGAAGCACCCGAGCAGCCTGACCGGGCGGCTGATCTGCAAAGATTAGCCCCCAGGACTCCCAGGGAGGGAGTCAGGGTCCGGGACACGGCGGGAAGAGCCCCCTGGAAATTGATGCAGGGGGTAAATTGCCTGTTTGTCCCCATGGAGGCCGGCAGACGTGCACGGCACCTTGTGTGCTGCCGGGCCACGGAAAACGGCAAAGAACAGGACTAGGCGGAAGCCTGTAAGTAAGCGAATCCCTTCTGTTATTACAAGTGCATGTGAAGGAGTGGTGAGATCTGAAGTTAAGAAGACTCGGATTTCTTCCCCCTCGCTGAGTTTCGGAAGGTTGGCGGTCCCCCCCCCTAAAATGGCAGCGAAAAAGCAGAGTCCTGCTTTGGGCAAGTCAATTTTGGCTGCCCTGCAGGGAAGAGGGGAGTCGCTCGAGGATTTGGTGAAAAGGTCGGTTATCGAAGCCATAAAACCCTTTGTTGACAAGTTGAATGAAACAGATCAAAGGGTGGGCTTAATTGAGAGCGATGTGAAAGCCATTAAGGAAGTAGCGGGGGGGGCAGAGAAGTCTGCTCAGGAAAATGCGTCACTCATGAGAGCAATGAACAAGGAGCTAAAGTTGGTGGAAAACCAGCTGATCGGGCTGCAAGTGGAACGAACACAGACTATTTTGCGCCTCCAGAATGTTAAAGAGGAGGAAAACGAGGATCTAAGGAATCTTGCCTCGGAGTTATTGGCGACACCCGCGAGGGCAACTAAAGAAGAAGTAAAAAGCGCCATTTTGGAAGTCCGTCGGGCTTCTTCAAAATATGCAACGAAGTGGCAGCTGCCTCGCGAGATCTTTATTGAGTTTTCATCTAGGAGGGTCCGGGACACTATCCTATACAACTCATATAATGCGGACTTGGACTTTCTGGGAAATAAAGTCAAGATACTGAAGGACGTTCCATTTCTAGTTCGGAAAAGAAGATTTAAGTATAAAAGGCTGGCAGCTCTCCTGAGGGAACGTGGGATAAAGTATAAATGGCTATTTCCGGAAGGAATTTGGTTCAGTTACAAAGATCAAGCTTACAAGATAAATTCGGAAGATCAGCTAAGGGATTTTGTGGACAAAAATCAAGAATTTGGGCAAGACACCAAGCAAAAAGAAGAAGATCCGAAGCCTGAAGGGAGGGGGGAGGCAACAAGCGCTGCGGCTGTAGCTGCTCAGAGAGAACTGCGTCCGAGGCCTAGGGGGGGGGGAAGAAGACTTAATTTGAACTGTAATTTGTATTTTGTAAGGTCAACCATTCCATCATTACTTTATTAAGGTTTAATCTTTAATTATGGCAGTATGAAGGGAAAGCATTGAAGTGTAGTGTTTATTGTTATGTTGCCTTTCCCCTTTTTCCACCCCCCCTTCCCTTTTTTTTCTCCCTTTTTTCCTTCCCTTGTACTTTCGTAGTTTTTTGTAGCTTTCTGTTTTAGATATTAAAAAATAAAAATTTTCAAAAAAAAAAGAAAAGAAAAAGGAGCTCCGCAAAGTGGTGCTCCATCACCAGAAAGAGAAGGCCAGCCTGAGCAAACTGGGCAGGGGTGAGGTGCGGGCAGCAGAGAAGGAGGAGGAGGAGCAGCAGCAGCAGCAGCAGTAGGAGGGGCAGGGGGAGTTGGGAAGAGAGCCATGCCAGGGGACCCACCCAAATGGTCCCATTTGATCTTTGGGCCTTGTCGGTGGGCTGTGTGGTTGGCTGCACGCAGTGGGTGCATCACTCGCAGTGGAGGACTCAGCAGGGGCTATGGTGTGAGAGTACCTAGTGGAGCCCACCAAGCCCCCCCCACTCTAAGCCCTTGGAGTATTGGGTGAGAAAATCTTCTGTATGGCCGGACCTGTCCATCATGGCAACCAACATCCTGTCCTGCCCTCCCCCCAGCGAGCAGAGCGAGCGGGTGTTCTCCCACCTGGGAGACCTCCTCCGTTCCCGTCGCACACATCTGCACCCAGACCTGGTGGATGTGTTGACCTTCATGAAGGTCAACCTCAACCTCCTTGGGCATCCCTCCTTGGACCTGGACCTTCCTGCCCTCTAAGCCTCCCCAAGTCTACTGTGGCTCTCAGTCAAGGTGCTATGCAGCAGGCTCCAGCACTCCTCGGTTCTTGGGGCTGCTTCCACGGCTGGCAACCTCTGGTCCTCCTCTCCCAGACAAGTTCCCTGACGGTCCCTCTTTCTACCTCTCCCTCTCTTGATGGCAAGTATACAACCCCTCCCCACAACCTGTCCTGCCCATCCTGTCCTCTAGCTGAGAATTCCCTGGACGGTCCCTCTTTCATCTTCGCTGTCTGCGGTTGCAACTGCTCTGACCTGTCCCAATGACCTCTCCTCTCCTGCCCATCCCATCCTTTCCACGAAGGGAGGATGGTGGGTGCTGCCGGCGACAGCCTCCACTGCGACACGGGAGGGGAGTACAAGCCTATGCCAGAGCAGTCTGCACAATCCAATACAGTGGATGTTGGGGTCCTCCTCGTCCTTCTCTTCCCATCAAGCTCCCCCTTCCTCTATGAAACCGACCCTCTCTGAAACCACTCTGACCCTCCCCAATGACGTCTCCTGTCCTGCCCATCCCCATCCTGTCCACGTAGGCAGGAAGGTGGGTGATGTGAGCTGCTGCTGCTGAGCACATCAGTGGGTTGCTCGGAGGAGGCCTCACAACTGTTGGGATCTTCCCAGTTCACAGTCCCTCTTTTGACCTATCCCTCTCTGGAACCACTCCAACCCTTTCCAACGACCTCTCCTGTCTTTTCCATCCCTCCCTTTCCACAAAGGCAGGAATGTGGGTGAGGTTCGTTGCACCCGCTTTTGGCCATGAGGGACAGCTCTGCTGCTGTTGCACATAAAATTGTACATTGCAGTGGCCCCTGTCAATGGCAGCAGCTGTCCCCTCTGGGCAGGGGGGAATGGGTACTTCCATGACCAGTCACATCCTTTTCATGAAGGCAGGAAGGTGGGTGATGCTGGTGGCAGCCTCCAGTTCGACATAAGAGGTGTGTACAAGCCTCTCCAACAGCAGTCTGCGCACTCTTTCAGGGTGGATGTTGTGGTCATTCCAGTCCTGCTGCGCAATGCGGCTGTTAAGGTCATCCTGTCCTTGTCAAGCTCAACGTCCCTCTTTGAACCTCGACCATTCTGGAACCAGTCCAACCCTTTCCAAGGACCTTTCCTGTCCTGTCCCTCCCGTCCTTTCCACAAAAGCAGGAAGGTGGCTGATGCTGGTGGGAGCCTACACCACTTATTTGAAGTGCCTGTCCTGCCTGTGCAGGAAAGGTGTATCAGACTGGTTTGGATTGCTCAATTCATGGGGCTGCTGGTCCCTCTTTCAACTTCTCCCTGTCCAACCAGAACCACTCTGATCCTTCCCAACCTCTCCTGTTCTGCACATCCCACCCTTTCTGTGAAGGCAGGAAGGCAGGTGCTGCACTGCTGTCTGCTGCTGCTGGTTTTGGCCACAAGAGGCAGCTCAGAGGCAGTTGCTGTCTCTTCTGAGCAGGAGGGAATGGGTCCCGCGACTCCCGTCCTTTACGCGAAAGCAGGAAGGTGGGTGATGCGTGGGGCAGCCCACAGCTGCACTTGTGGGCACCTGCCTGTCTGCCCACAATCCGCTTTCCTAGAGGAAAAGATGCCTCCCCCACAATGGGGGGGGGGGGAAAGGCATCCTTCACCACCTTGACAGCCAGCACGTGAGCCTCTGCTTCTACACATTAAGGGCGGGCCCCACCTCCCACCCTTGGTTCTTTCCTTACAGCTTTCCAATGACTGGATAACGCAGATATTAATGTGATCCACCTGTCTCCCCAATATCCCTGAATATGGTATCTGTCTCTCCTGTCAATCCAATACATCCCATGCACCTAAACATCCAATGCTCCATGTCCAGCCGGTGTGTTTGTGCAGTGACAGCCTCTGCACCACGCGCGGTGTGGACAAGAGAATTTGTTCCAATGCCGTAATGTCCCCATCTGGTGGATGTGTGTTTGTGTCTCTGACCCACCAGGGCACGTGTTTGTGTGTGCAAGGCCTCCGCATACGCCATCATGTCTTGCTGGAGGGTGTTCTTTGGAGACTGTTGCTAGGTGATTTGGTTATGCAGTGGCTGCAGGCATGACCCACATTACTGCCTTGGTGGAAAGTACCCTTGGGGAAGCCTGGTGGATGGGCACATGCGGGGTGGTGCCAGCCAGTGGCCAGATCCCCCACCCCCAAGAGGGGAGGTGGCCCGCCACTGCCTCCCCAAGCCCGCCAGGCCCAGCAGATGCAGATATCAGCCACCTTGCTGACCCTCCGGAAGGTACCCTCCGTGAGACCTGGCAGGCAGGCACATAGGGGGCAAGAGGGGAGGCGGCCCACCTTCAGGCCCACCGCACAGGGCCAAAGTGAACTGGAGAGGGAGGGTGGCTCCATTTGTATAGAATGGGAGTTTCCTGGGGGCATCCTCAGCCTGTTAAAGGGGCAGGCAGCAAAATGAGCCACGCCCTTGTTACTGGCCAAATCCCCTCTGCTGGGGATTTTCCAAACTTTGTGGCTCACATTACTGCCGCCTTTGCGAACCTCCTGAAAGCCATCAAAGCTAACCAGAGAATCCGCGCCCTCACCCGGGGGGTGGGACTGTGGCCCACTGGATTTCAGTTACTGGCCCAGGAGCGTACTCACCCATTGTTGGATATCAGCGGAAATCCTGCCTAAAAACAGAAAAACATATCAAAGAGACAATTATTGAAATCAACAGATGATTGATACTTACTTGAAAGGGACATTGTGACAAAAGACAATTATTGAAATCAACAGATGATTGATACTTACCTGAAAGGGATATTGTGATAATTGATTAGTAATGTGATTTCTCCACAGGCTCTGGTTGTGATATGGACAAACCATTGCTCAATTGTAGTAGAAGGATATTATATTATTACATATGTTTTGACCAAAATATTGCTACACTTGGTTTGACCTATAAATTGTATTTATTTATACTGAGACAATCTCATTATTGTATTAGTGGTCTCTTAGGAATTTCCTCCTTTGTTCATTGGTTATCTACCAGCCATATCCGCAGCCAGAGGCCCTCCAAAAAACTAGATGCTCGGTTCCTTGGACCCTTCGTGATCATGGACCAGATTAACCCCATAGCCTATCGCCTTACAATTACCACCAACCCTCCCGATTCATCCTGTGTTTCATTGGTCCCTTCTAGTCCTGGCTTCACCCCCGGACCTGCACCATACCAGGCCACTGTCCCCTCCACCTCCGATTACCATTAAGGGGCAAGAGGAATATGAGGTCACCCAGATCCAAGACTCCCGTCGCCGGCAGGGGCAAGTACAGTACTTGGTGGACTGGAAGGGGTACGGGCTGGAAGACAGCTCCTGGGAGCCTGCAGAGAATATCCACGCCCCCCACCTCATCTGGCAATTTCATCACACCTATCCTCAGAAACCTGGGCCTCCCGGGCCGCAGAGGAGGGGAGGCCTTGGGAGGGGGAATGGTGTCATGGCCCAGTCTGAGAGCGAGGTCTCCTCTGGAGGAGAGGAGCCTCATGTAGCCAGCCAGGACTCCTCAGGAGAAGAGGAGTTCTGTGTAGCCAGCCCTAGCCCTGACTCAGCAGAAGCCAGCAATCAGGAGCAACAGCTGCTGGCTGATCAGAGCTTATAGCCAGCAGCTGAGACACCAGCACCTTCTAGCCCCAATACCACCCGGGAAGCTCAGCCAGGGACATCCCAGGATACGGGTGCAGTGCAGCCAAGGGCCTCCATCCCCCCCAGGTTCACCCATGCCCAAAGAACACCGCAGACAGCGGCAGAGACTGGAACTGCAGGAGGAGCCCCAGCAGCTGGCTGAAAACCACGCCTGTCTATAAAAGCCAGTCTGAAGGACTATTTTTGAAAAATACAGTTCCCTGGAAAAACTGTGTCACTGGCCACGAGAATGAACTTGTGCCTGGCATCTTGTTTAGTTTGACCCATAGTTTGATCTTTATCTTGAATGCACTGGTTGTGCTTATGCAGCTTTTCTTACTTTGGGAGAAGGTTGCTCCTTTCAGAAGAAGACTCAGGCACAGCATCCTATTGTATGGGTGATCACATTAATTGTTTTTCTCCCAGGTGAGTTCAATTTCTTTTAGTTTTGTTGGTTATTTGGGGAACAACACTTATAACCACTATCCCTTGATGATCAACACCATACCTTTTTGAATTCAGTTTTAGTGGACAGATAAGAATGTATTCCTGTTTTGTGCTTGTGTGTGTGAAAATTCTCACACAATAACCATAATATATCTGCACAAAGGAGTAATGCATCTAGGAATTCCTATTAGAGAACCTATGTTTTCAAAAGGCCAAGGCAAATTTAGAAACATTTAGAATTCCAACACCATCCCTATATTGTGGTGTACTTACTTCACTGTATTACATGCAGGGCCACTGTTACAATTATATCTGAGGTATATGCTGCTTATATGTGCATTATGCTGCATTATATGTTCTTGAAACATGGTATAATATCTTCTAAAAATAATTGTTTCCTCTTTATTATGTTATGTTGATATTCAGGTTTTCAGCAGTTTCGTGTTTGCTGTTCCAGCAAACATGTTGCATTTAGGTCCATAATGCGAGCTATCAAAATGCATGATTGCATGTGGTTTAAATGTCTGTTATCTTTAGATCATACTTTGTTAGGCTATTTTATAGTTCCATACACTTTGGCCAATGAACATAGATGGGCCTGCAAAATATATACCCCCATAAACTAGATGACACTGTTTTGGTTTTTTTGGTTTTTAAATGCCTTGCCTATGATCCTTACTCTGACCTGTGTGGTCCAGGTTAGCATGATCTTGCCAGATCTTGGAAACTTACAATCATCATTTATCTGTTTACATCTGTAACTTTTCCTGAAGTTTTTTTTTACATTATTTGGCATGAAAAGTTTGGACACTGCATATAATGATTTATCTTCAACAAAAATCTTTTTATTTTTTTGCATTTAGGTCCATTAGGTCCTATTCATCCTGATAGTTAACTTCCTCCATTTTACAAAACATTCTGCCTTTTAAAAATCAAATAACTATAGTTTTAGTTCCAACTGTCCTTTCAGTTAAATTGGCTATGTTCCTGGCCCTTTGATCCAAGGTTATTAAAACTACCATTTTCCTTGCATATTTTCATTACACTATCAGAACTTAACATTCCTTCTCAGTTAGGTGACAGGACAGATGGTGGAGGATCAATTTGGCTATCACACAACTGCAGGGCTTTTTTTCAGCTGGAACTCAGTGGAATGGAGTTCCGGCACCTCTTGAAAATAGTCACATGGCTGGTGGCCCCACCCCCTGATCTCCAGACAGAGGGGAGTTTAGAGCAGCGCAGAGGACAATCTAAACTCCCCTCTGTCTGGAGATCAGGAGGCAGAGCCACCGGCCATGTGACCATTTTTGCCAAGGGCAATCTAAACTTTAAAAAACTCCCCCCTTGTTCCAGCTGACCCAAAGTGACATCATTGTGCGGTCCTGAGTTCTACCACTGAGTTCCACCACCTCTTTTCCCAGAAAAAAAGCCCTGCACAACTGTAGTGTAGGATTCTGTGTTCACTAGTGACATGTATTTATTTCCATATCTATATCAAGAAAATTAATGTTAACATAATGCAGATTGCTTTATTGTCCAAGGCTAGAGTTCTATAGCATATCCTTAATATGAGCTCAATTGGAATTCCTCTTGTATTGTCAAGAGATCTTAGGCCATGCTGATTCTGTCTGATTAATCATACATTATATAATCAGTACATTTGTGTCACTGGGTGTATAATGCAATCGTTTTATCTTTAGTTACATTTTTCGTTCATAGCTCATACTCATCAATGGTTGCATTCCAATCATATCCTAATTATATCTATATTCTTGGTTTAACCTGCTTCTGATTCCATTTCCTTCATATATATGCATGATCAGCCAGACTGGATCCAGTGCTTTCTTACCGGATCAGGAGGGAATACAATTAAAGTCTAAAGATGCAAGGTCCTGTACTCCAAGCAGAGGACTCTGTAACAAGAAAAAGGCTGCTGCTGTTCAGAGTGACCAAGACAAAGTTATTTTATTATGTATTTATTTTAAAAATATTCGCAGACTGCTTTTCTCATAAACCCACATAGTGGTATGTAATCCACAAACTTAGAAAAACAGCTACGCAATAAAAACAGAGCACCCAGAGTTACTCAAAAGCTCCCCTAAATATGACAGTTCTGCAATCATTCCCGAGCTCATGGAGCATGCCATACATTCAGGGTAAGCTGGTTCCAGAGAGTGGTCTGGAATGAACTGATTCTATACATACCTAATCGACAGGATTGCCAGGGGGAAATTGCTGGGAGAGGAGCAGACATGGTGCACAGATGAATATTGTTCATCTCAGGTTCCAAAGGGCTTTATAGGTTAAAACCAGCACCTTAAATTAATCCTAGAAACAAACATGAAGTGAATGTAAATCTTCCAGAACAGATGTAACATGGTAGAGCATTTCACACTATGGTAGGTAATGAACAGCACCCCAGAAGCACTCCTGTTTCACATTGGGTATGAAGCACAGGAGCACTCCCACGGCCTGTGCAATGATGTCACTCCCGGAAGTGATATCATCACCTCATGTCAGGAGTGCACAGGCAGTTTGGGTAAGCAAGAGGAAAGAAAGAGCCCCCTCACTGCCACTGGGAGAGTAAGGGAACCTAGCAACACTACACCAAATGCCCAACATGTTCTTTACCATATGACATTTAAAAGGCTAAGTATGCTAACGTGTGATGAAGTTTAATTTTATATGTTCATAAAGCAGATAAATAAGGAAGAGCTTCCAAACAATCAGCCGTTCTTCTAGTTGAATACGCTGTGACATTCAGTATGTATACCAATTCAGCTCACATGTGTGAAATAATGAGAGGAGATCAATCAGTTTGATGCAAGCTTATTTTTTCCTTTCCCCTCCCCATTTCTTAAATTCAGATTCTTTACCTCCTGCGTGTTCAGAATGGAATGAATAATGACTACCACTGTGATAGAGAATGTCTGCTAAAATCCCAGTAAGTCATCAAATGGCTGTTATGTACAACGATAGTGCAGTCAGTAATCAAGGCTTTTTCAGCAGGGTTAGGGAGCAACATTATATGAGCATATTACAGTAGCTACAAAAATGGATATTTCAGTATAAGCATCACATGTAGATCAAACTGTCAGACTCCTTAGGGAATAAGTCCCATCACCTTCTGAATGTAAGACAAGCACAAAACTACTGCAGTAGTGAGGGGGGGGCAGATATCAGCTTGAAAATAATTAAACAGCAAGGCAGCCACCCATAATGATATTCAGCAGTGCACATTAGGGACAGTTTGCTCAAAATGCACAGGAGCACTCCAGTTGTTTAATTAACATTGTAACGGCAGTTCCACAAGAACTAAAAATCCTGTTAATTTATGTGTCTCTTAATGATGCTCATTTAAATACTGTCAACTATTCTTGGGTTTAATATTCATGATTTCTAATCATTAAACCACAAAGGCTGGGTTTGCAAATGTATCAGGAACATAAATAGTTTGATAAGAATGAGGAGAATGAGAGTTCTTTAAAAGTTAGGATGTTACCATATGGTGTCAATTTCCCAGCATTTCAACCCAGGTTACAGTTAAATTGTTCTATAAATAATATCATATTGTTTATTGTAAAATACCACCAGTAACTAAGGGGGGCTCTTCAGATGTCAAACATGAGCCTAGACCAGTACAGAAGATATTATTTACGTGAGAATAGTTACCTCTCTGTGATATAACCTTATCTGCAAGTAAATGTGTCTATATGCAATCAGATCCTTGCTCATTTACTTGTAGGTAAGTCCCACTAAGTTTAATTAGACTTAGTCCCAGGTAAAATGCACAGGGAACAAACCCTAATTCTGCTGTTCTCTCTTAAGTCAGGTTGTTCAGCTTCTCAATGGACTCATCAGTTTTGTTTTGTGCCGATGTACCAAAGAAATAATAATAATTGATTCTGACAGAGGCATGGCTGGTTCAGAACTCCAGCAGAAAACTATAGTAAAGGCAGTATGGTAGCATCCTGGGTTGCTGATTAAACTATCCCTCTCTTCAATGGCAGCAGCACTAGCAGGCACTTAAAGTTTGGGACTGGATCTCTCTGTCATCTCAATGTCTGCTCTCCTTTGGGCTGCCAAGCCAGAGGAGCAACAAGCTTTGTGACAAACATGTAGGGCAGGGAAGCATAACATTTTTGACAGTCACAATGACTTCTGAGCTAAGCTTCAGATCCCCTCATCTTTCCTCCATCTAACGGCAACATCTGCTTAACAGCTTTGCAGGTCTGCAATGGCTGTGGTGCTGGAGTTTCAGACCTTTTACTTTATTATTATTATTTTATTATGTCATTTATAGTTCACCTTTCTCATTGAGACTCAGAGTGGATTACACAGTGTAAAGATGGCACACCCGGCTGTGCATGAAATGAGCTTGGGCCGGGGGCCACTTTTGCCTCACCACATGGAGGGAGAGGCAGCCCTTCATTCCTGGGCATCCAGGTCTTTGGGAGGTGGGGCCTGGCCCTAAAAAGGGTGGCTCCACCTCCGTAGAGCTCAGTCAACTTTGAAAGCTCAGCCTGAGCAGAGCATACCTCAAGCTTTCTCAGCCAAGCTCCTCTGAGGCTGGTTTTATTGAAGGCCCTCAGGGCTAGGTGGCAGTAGCTGCCTTGGAGAAGCTGTGGTATTTTCCTGGATGCTACCTTCAAACTCCAGGAGGAGAACTAGGGCCCAGTGCCAGGCTCAGTGGTTTGGCAGAGACTTTTTTTTTAATTTACATTTGGGGCCTGTTATCTGTCAGACAGGAGGGCTAAAGCAGGGTTAGACCCAGCCCCTGCAGGCCTCTGGCCTACCTAGGCTCCTCTCCCCCCCACCACTACTGTTTTTACTTTGTTGGGAGGGAGAACTTCCAGCAGCAGCAGCAGCAGCAATAGGCATTGCTGTAGGCTGCAGGGGTGAATTGCAGTCATCTGAGGGGTGGATTAATTCATATATAATTGCTACTGGCCTAGCAGGGTGGATGTCTGTCTCTGTCTAGGCTTTCCCCTCCGCCACCATTTACACTTACATGGGAGGATTTCCAGCAGCAATAGCTCGGCCTAAGGCCTTCAGACAGCAGGGGCCTTTTTACGGGAGGGCTTGGCAATTTATTCAGTTGGGTGCAGCCATTTTGAGAGTGGCACCCAGTGGCCTGCTTAGCCTCCTGGCAGTGCTGCCATGTTGTGAAGGCATCTACAATATTCACAGCTCCGGGGGAGGCCATTTTGAGTGTGGCATTTGTGTGGCCTGATTTACCTCCTGCTTACTGGCAGTAGCAGTCATTTTGGTGGGGCTTTTGCAGCTTATCCTGTGCTGGAGTGTGTGTGTGGCCATTTTGAGAGTGGCATCTGGTGGTCTGCTTAGCTTCCTGGCAATGGCTGCCATGTTGTGAAGGCATCTACAGTATGCACTGCTCTGGGGGTGGCCATTTTGAGTGTGGGCTTTGTGTGGTCTGATTTGCCTCCTGTTTACTGGCAGTAGTGGCCATTTTGGTGGTGCTTTTACAGCTTATCCTGTGCTGGAGGTGGCCATTTTAAGTGTGTCACTCTGTGGCCTGCTTAGCCACCTGGCACTGCCGGCCATTTTATAGAGGCCTTTGCAGCCTACACAGAGTTTGGGCTGCCGCTTGGGGGATGCTGTGTTCCTACTGGGCTTTGAAGCTCTAAAAGCAGTCATTTTACAGAATATTACATTACTGTCCATTTCCATCATGCCACCTAAAAAGGGTAGAAGCCCTGCTAAGGGCAAACAGCCAGTGAATAGGCCTCCTGCAAAGCAGCCATACCTGCAGACTCATCCTTTGAGGATTATGATGAGGCCAAAGGGATGAAGGAAATACTGGGCTATCTGTTTCTGTAAGTCAGGAGGGCTGAAGCAGGGTTAGGCCCATTCCCTGCAGGCCTCCAGCCCATTTAGGCCTTCCCCCCATTATTTTCACTTTATTTGGAGAGAGTACTTACAGCAGCAGCAGAGGGCTGGCTGAGGCCGGGGGTGCTTGCAGTCATCTGAAGGGTGGATTTCTTCACACATTATTGCTACTGGATCTACAGTCCCAGGGTACTGGCTGGTTAAACACCTCCCCCTTCCCCTGCTCAATTTTGCAGCCTTTGTAGGCCTAAAGAGCTATTTTTAGGTTTTGTTACTCACATCACTGATGCCACCTAATGGCATGCTGTGTTATTGCATCTGCTGAAACCTGCAAAACTGTCACACAGGGCACAGAAGTCTAAGTTGTGATCTTAATACAATTGATGCCCAGTAGCAGATCTGGCCTAAACTGCTGTAATCTGGTCATGTTGAGGTTATAGTGGACCTGATTGACAAGGTAGGTAAGTCCACTGGCCCCTAGTGCATGGCTGTGGATGCTCTGGGGGGTCAGGCAACAGTCTCCGAACACTCATGTTTAGTCTCCTGGGTTTTATCATCTTGGGTCTTGCCTTTGGGTTTCGCAGTTTGACCATTGGGTTATTACTTGACTGAGTCCTAAAGGGACAGTCATAAAGGGAACAGCATGTCGGGGGTTAAGCTTTCTCTCCAGAAAGTGAAGGAGAAGGATGAGGTGGACCTGAGGAGGGAGACAAGTTTTCAGCCTCTGCCAGTTAGACCCCCAGTTACTTCACTGCAGATACTTCAAGAGTCCAGTTAAAGTTTCTTTATTAGAGATTCATCAGTATGAGTGCACTCAGACAACAGCATTGGCAGAAGTGACGTAAAGGGGAAAAGCAATGTTAGTTATAGGGCAAGGTTCCTGCCCTGGGAAAAGAACCATTAGAATTTAGGCGCATAGGGCCTAGAAGGTTGGATGGGGTAGGAGAGGAGAAGACAAGGATGAGCTCATTTCATGCCTCAGGGAGATACGGCTCCGACTGGCACTTCAAGAACACTTTTCCATGCCAGTCGAGAAAGTGAAAGTATCCACCTGCAAGATAAGCAATTCACAGCTACACAGTTAGACTGCTACACAGATATTTCCTTACACATTCTCAGAGGCCCAGAATATAGATACAATACATACATGGCAGATAAGCAGGGCGCATCTGACACAAGTAAATGAGACTTAAGAAGGTTTACTGCACCTGGGCCAGGAGGCTGCTAGCTGGCCTCCTTTATGGAAGCTCCAGCAGCTGGTGGGGCACCGAGCGCTGTCTCCAGGGTGTTGACACCTAGAAGTGGAGTATCCTTGAAGTCTCTCGGGCCTTGGGGCCCAATGACTTCTGGATTTAGTTCAGGGGCACTGGTGGGCTGAGCAGTGGCCCATTGACCAGTCAGAATGGGGGTCTTACTATAGACCATATATGCTTGGAATTTTCCAATCCTCATGGCAGTCGGATTGTGGGGGAGGGAACTAGATAACTCCTCAGGCCACTTCATGTGGACAATTAGGCAGTGGAGCCCATACCTAACCCTCTTTCATCCAAGTGGCATAGGATTTTGAGATGGGTCCTGGAGACCACTCCTGGTGTTTGTTTCAAGGCAACATCTGGTTTCGCCTGCAAATGGAATGGTGCAGCTTGTTACTTGGATTTCTCTGAGCTATGCCTGCAGGGAGGGCTGTGGTTGCTTGGCAATCAGGTGACATCACTCCCAGCATGTGGTGAACCTATGACCAAATGGCCAGCAGTCTCTAGGCTGGGGTGCAGGTTGGTCTGCAGAAGTTATGGCTGAGCTGGTGGATCTCTCCCACAGTAGTGGGAGTGTGGAAAGTTAAGGGGCTTGCCTCATATCCAGTGGTAGTCATCACGCGGCTTAGGTGCCTTCAGGTTCACCAGTAAACCTCCCAGTTTGATGTAAGCCGGGGCAATTTCCGGAGTCACATGACGTTAATGGTTGGCATGAGAGTTAGATCCTGAGTGTTAGAGCAGTGATGACCCAAGCTTTTAAGGAAGGGTCTGGATGACTCTGCTCTTGGATGAGACGTGGGGTCCTTTGCCTCACCTCTGGTCATTCACTTGGAAGTAATGAGCAGGGCTTCCCAAGGACAAGGCCCTTCCATTACAGGCCCCACAGACATGTATGCATAGGCAATGTAGTCCAGTGTGCTTGAGGGGAGGAGAAGTCCTCCACCTCACGTATTGGTCATTTGCGTGGGCAGTAATAACCTGGGCTGCGAGGCATGGCCATTCCAATATATGCTCACACAGACTTGAGCATATTGAAGTCCAAACAGACACAAGGCTGCATTGTTGTGCTGCCGGACCGCTCCTATTGAGGCTGTGAATTTGTGTGTCTGTTTGGTTTAAGACTTAAATCTTTTTTCCCTGTGTGTGGCACCTGGTTACTGCCCTGAGGAAGCAATGACCTGTGAAACGGGGATATGAAATATGCAAGCATGAGCCCATTGGCCCTTTCATAGGAGTTTTTGGTGTCTAGCTACTCCGCATATTGCCCACATATGGACATTGTTTGTACACATGAACTGATTACCAACTCTTTTCCTTTATGAGTATATACTACGTTTGTGGTCTGAACCAGCTTACTTTGACTTTACATTGATATTGGTCCTGGCACTTTGTAAATTACTTCCATGTACTGACTGTATTGTGCTTTGCCATTAATTTGTCTGGATATATTCAGCTTTTGGTCTCTAACCCTTGAATTTTTGTATATATGACTTATTGAATTTTTGTATATATGACTTGTATATATGATTCATATCTTTGATTTATTTTCACATATGCTGTTTATTCAATTGTATTGTCATTACTATAATCATATATATCATATTTTCATAATTCTTTTGATATTGTAGTTGCTGCCTTCCCCTTCTTTTTGTTTCTGGTCATTGCGGGAAGTGCACACCCCTGTTTGTTCTGCGGCTATTGGGGCTACCAGACAGCAATTTTAGGACTGACATTAGACAACATGAAGCACAGGTAGCTCATAGAAGCACATACTTAAAGCAACAGATAGTATATAAGGCAACATAGTGATGAAGTCTATGGTCCCTAACTCATTAGCGAAGCACCTGAGTCCCCCTCTCTACAATACAGCCCTCCTATCAGAGTAAAAAGCCTTTTTGAATTATTCGGTTTTGTATCATTTGTGGAAAGCCAGGAGAGTGGAGGCTATCCTGATCTCCTCAGGCAAGCTGTTCCACAGGGTAATTGCCACCACAGAGAAATCCCATGTATGGCTGCAGTTGATTTCATCCATGTGCAGGGTGGAACCTGCAGGAAACCCTGTTCAGATAGGTGAAGCTGCAGTGGAGGAACATAGGGAGGGAGGCAGTCCCATAGGTATGCTGGATAAGGCCATTAAGAACTTTTTATGTAATAACCAATACCTTGAACTATGCACGGAAACCAATTGAGTGACTGCAGGATGGGAGTGATGTTCATGCTCCTTCTCGCTCCTGATAGCAGTCGAGCTGCAGCATTTTGCACCTAGTCAATTTGGATGGTGTATAGTGCATTACAATAGTCTTGATGTTACCATAGCATGGATCCAGGTGGCCAGGTCAGCCATGTCAAGGTAAGAAGTCATCTGCCAGGCTAGAGTGAGGTTGTAGAGAGCATTTTTTTTGGCTGCCTTAACTTGTTTTTCTAGTAGTAGCACTGGATCCAGTATAACCTCAGACTCTTAACTGAGTCTGCAAGGGTCAGACAAACTCCATCAAGTGGAGAGTATAATGTCCTTCAAGATCTCTGTCTTCCCAACAAGCATCACTTCTGTCTTGTCTGGGTTCAATTTCAATTTGTTCATTTTCAGCCATTTCACTACAGCTGTCAGGCAGCGATCAAAGATTTCTACTGTATCCTGTGGGCACCTGGATAGTGAGATATAGAATTGGATGTCATCTGCATGTTGATGAGATCCAGCGGACAAGTAGTGGTTTTCATAGATGTCAGGATCCTGTTAAGATCTGTCATTGTAATTGGTTCAGGGTAGTACAGATGTAAGCCAGATGGTATATTAAGCATTTCTTCCATCTTGTTTGCATTGCAGCTAACATCTGTATTCATGCTATTTTATCAGTAAAGAACTTAGCAAAGGCCTTGCAACTAATTGTCTGTTCTTGGGACTGGAAAGGTTCAGATTTAGGGGTTAGAAGTTGTCTGGAATCGGATATCTTAATTACAGCACATTTCAACAAGCTTAACAAATTGATAAAATAATCATAAACAGCTTTCTATAATAGACATAAAAGATGAACAGATTTGTTCAACATGTATTAAATTCTATCCTATTTGCAAAAATGTTAACTTGATTATAATAAAAGTTTCTTTAACTTTAACAAACCATTCTTTTAAATCTAGAACTACTTCTTTTTAGCAATACAAAAACCATCCTAGCCACTGTAACTAAATGCAAAATGATGTTATGACAGTACTAATTTTAGTGGACCAATGGTTTGATTCAGTATGAGGCAGCTTCATATGTTCATGGATGGTCAGGTCAGTTATTTAAATGATGAGTATACACCATAAAATTGAAAAAAATGTTACACAACATAACATCAATAACATCAACAGCACAGACTTAGACAAACATCAATAGATAAAACTTTAAAAACAAAATATTGTTTATTTATGATGACTGGCTGACTGATGGTTTGGTTGCAATTTAAACAATTGGTGTATAGAAAGAGGACAGGGAAGGGGGCAGAACGAGGATTGTCATTGGGTTGTATGAGAACACCTAAGTGTACGATGCTGCTGATGGCATGGTACTGTTCAGTATGAATATGCAGAAAGTAACCCACCAAAAAGGCTCAAGAAGCTGCATACAAGCATACAAGCAGCCAAGTCCCTTGACAAAAAAATCTGCTTCTGCTCACAATCAGTGAGTAGAATGAGACAAGTAGATGTTTGAGCTTCCCTGTGCTATGAACCTACTTCTACCTGTTCTGCAATGTAATAGTTGTAATTGCCTATAAAACTGAGAACTTTTCTATCTGTATGATATTTAGCAGGAACAATTCCTAAAATAATGGTTACCATCCTCCTTAAAATTTGATCAAAATTGGATGAAAAACAATATTACAACTTACATATTTCTTATGGTAGCCAATAGAAACAAAAATAAATTACTGTAACAGAAAAGTGAAAGCACTGAAGTTTTAAAAATAAAAATTAAGTGGAAATTTAAAAACATTTGCACATATCTATCCATCTGTTGAAATTTTAAGATTTGGTAACACAAGAGTCTTAAGAAAGATGCCCACATGCTGCAAAGGAAAAGTGAAAGTTGGACAGTATTTGGGTCATGTGCTTCATCTTTGAAGTTTATTTTATTTTTATTTTATTTAGGTGTACCTTCCACATTTAACCCCAACTCCTAGTCAATTAGTGTAGTTGAATTAAAGGACAAAAAGGAACAATTTATCAACAGCATCCTGAAGCAGAATATTAATAGAAACTGAATCCAACCATTCACTTGAAAGATTTTATTGGAACAAAGCCTTGGCCAGCTATAGGAAAATGAGTACTCCCAAGTTTGCTTTGTTGGGCTGAATTTGCAACATACCTTGGAATTACACTGCTCCCTGGAAAAAGATGAGCATTAAAGCAATTTGCCAAACTAATTCTCTTTTAGTTGTTAATTTGGGGGAGGGGTGCATATATTACTTAACCATCGGGACCAAGTGTAAGCTCTGGTATATTTTAGGAATGACCTTGACTCTGATTAAGGAGTGAATGAAGAGAGTTTATTCAGGAACTACAACTTTGACAGAAAGGAGAAAAACAGAATAGATACTATAGGCTGATGACACCCAATTAAATCTGATGATGGATGGCCGGCCTGACTGCCCCAGATGTCTTAGAGCATGCCTTTGAAGCTGTGACTGGGTGGTTGAAGCAGAGTTGGTTGAAACTAAATCCCACAAAGGCGCAGGTCCTGCATGTGGGTCGGGGGGGGTCTATGGGTACGGGACTCCAGCTTCCCGCTCTTGATGGAATGCCACTTGTGCCGGTTTTGAGAATTAGGAGCCTGGGGATGATCCTGGATGCCTCCCTGACCATGGAGGCACAGGTCACAATGGTTGCCCGCTCTTCATTTTTCTATCTAAGACAAGCCCGGCAGCTTGTCCTCTACCTGTCGACCCACGACCTAACGGCAGTGATCCAAGCAACAGTCACTTCTAGATTAGACTACTTCTACGCAGGGCTTCCCCTGGGCCTGATCTGGAGGCTACAGCTGGTTCAAAATGCAGCTCTGCGAGTGATTGCAAGAGTCCCGATTGGGGAACATATAACACCTATATTACAGCAGCTGCATTGGTTACCAGTTGAGTACAGGTTCCGGTTCAAGGTTTTGGTGTTGATCTATAAAGCCCTATGCGGACTGGGCCCAGCATATCTACGGGACTGCCTCTCCCTATATGTACCCCAGAGGACACTTTGTTCTACAAATAAACAACATTTGGTGGTCCCTGGCTCAAGTGTAAGTGATTGGCCTGGCCGCCGCCATTTTAATATGGCTGCTTGTGATATTAAAAGTCACCAGGCCTCTGGATTTAAAATGGCCACTGTATTGCCACCAGAGGATCTCCAACAGTTGCTGAGAACACGGCATAAATGGGATGCCGCACAGGAATGTGGAGTGATTAAGAGGTGATTGGATTTGCAGTCCCTTTAGCCCCAAAGGAATCCAGTGCAACAATGTTCTTGCAGTCATCCCCACTTAACACATTCCTTTTCCTTCTTCTATGATGAGATCTCCTATCCACGACTGAGGAGCAAATCAAATGACATTCATAAGTATATACAGTCATTCCTGGGAAAGTACAGTCCCCTCCTAAATTCATCAACTTAGCTCCGGTGGAATTCACTAACAAACTATCCCTTTTGTGCAGCGCTAAAATATGTTTTGCATTTGCTTTCACACACCCCAGCAGCTACCAATCAAGGTAATCAAACCTTTTGTCAAATGGCTAGGTGGCCTCTTCCACCTCAGGGCACATTTTACCTCTAAAGGTAGAGCCCTGGCCTCATTCAAATTATGCACACTTACCGGATCCAAAGTGCTGTTCCCTTGAGGTTTACCCTAAGCCTCTTGCTTCCTTGGTTAAGAACACTGGATGTTTGAAGTGCTCCCTCTGCGGACTTCCCTGCTCGCTGGATGGGTAAATATATTCGCTCCCTCTCTCTATTCTCAACCTCTGGCTAAACTTCCTAGGACTCTGTGTGTGTATGTGTAGCCATTTTACCCCATAAACGCTGTTTCTGTATGTGCATGAAATCTTGCTCTTTAATAAAAGCTGTTTGATTTTAAGCACCAGCCTCGTTTGTTATAATGGAAGGGACCCAGTAAAAATTGGTGATAGATCCCTGCGGTTACCGACCTCTCATATAGCTGTCTTCCTTGCTTGCTAATTCCCCCCACAATTCTTTGCTTTTAGAAACTTTTTATTTTTTTTATAACAGATAGGGGATACAGAATAGAAGGGAGAGGGGAGAGAAAATCATATATTTGTAAATTTAACACATTGCACCGTTCAGTCTAATATGTTTCAAACTCATAATTCTTATTACAGATACCTCTTTATGTTCTGCGGCTCAGCTATTATTTTCTATTTTTCCATTTATTTTTAGTTATTGTCCATAAAGGTCCTCATCTTGACTATAAGCTAGGTTTCTTTAATCTTTTTCTGTATCCAGGTGTACAATGGCTCCCAAATGTCATTATGTGTTATAATATCAACATCTTTCAATAAACTCGAAAGTTCGTCCATTTCAGCTGTCTCAAGTATTTTTCCAATCAGGTTTTCTTGTGTTGGGGTAACTACCAATTTCCAGAGTCCCACATATAAAATTCTAGCTGTTGTAATTAGGTTCAAAATCAGGTGGTTTTGGTTTTTATTAACTGGAACCAATATGTGATTTAATAAGAAGAGTTCTGGTTTCAAGGGTAAGCAAATCTTAAGTGTCTGTTGAATCATTCTGTGGACCATCTTCCAGAACTATGCTACTTTTTTACATGTCCACCACATATGGAAATATGAACCCGGCATACTTTCACATTTCCAACATTTATTTGACATATTTGAAGACATTTTAGCTATCCTAATGGGAGTTAAGTGCCACCTGTAAAACATTTTGTATACATTTTCTTTCAAAGAAGCCAGTTTTGTCATTCTTAAGTTGCCTTTCCACATCTGCAACCATTGCTCTAACTCAATTGTATGCCCCACATTCTCTGCCCATTTAATCATGGTATCTGTAACTTCTTCCCCCTGTAGTTTTATGTTTAGAAGTACACCATATATTTTTAAAATCATTTTAACATTAGTACCACACATTATTATGTCAATATTCTCATCTTTTTCATATTCTTTTATTGCAAGGAGACTGATTCCAGTAACACAAGGGAGGCTGGCCTGGCCTTGACCAGAGCCAGGGCCTTTTCGGTCCTGGCACTGGCCTGGTGGAACTCTCTGTCTGATGAAACCAGGGCCCGGCAGGATTTATTATCTTTCCGCTGGGCCTGTAAGACAGTGATGTTCCGCCATACATATGGCGAAGGCTAGGTTGGGCCCTCACTGGCCATACTGAAAAGATATGTCCACCACCCTGTATATATATGGGCCATGCCTGAAATGCAGTATTTTACCATTGCCATCTTGAGGAGAAGTTTTATTGTATATAGTTGTTTTAATTTTACCGTAATGTTTTATCTGTTTTAAAGTGTACTTATGTAAACTGGAATGTTGTACTCTGCCCTGAGCCTACCTGTGGGGAGGGCGGACTAAAAATCTAATCTAATAAATAATAAAATACTTCAGTAAAAAGGGAGGAGGGACTTCCGGGATGAAGCAGGAAGCAGAAAGTAGCCTAAGAATACCAATCTGGAGACATGCAAGAATGACATAAGGGAGGAGGAAAGAAGGATACCACTCTGCTATCTATCTGACTGTCAGACCCGCTGCCCCTTGCAGGTATTCTGTGTCTTCTGCCTTCTTTCTACACAAGACAGTGTATTTCCAACACCCCTTCTCAAGGTCTAGTGTATAGAGTCCACAAGGTTTAATTTCTTGCGTAGACTTTCAAACTTATCTTTAGGGAGTGGCTTAGTCTCTTTCCAGAGGTGGTGCCTCTGCACCATCTACCTCCATAGCTCCTGTTCAAGTTTCCCTCCTGGACCTTCATCAAATTGACTGGGCTAGAATGGAATTCAGCCACAAAATGCATGTCACATGCAGGTGGTTGAGCTGAGAGTGTTTTTCTTACCAATTAACATTCTTGCCTGATCATACCATCCTGACCTTGGGAGAGGAGGTGGTGTCAAGCTGTAGATTGGCCTCCTTCCTCCTTCTATACATTGCACTTTTGACTTGGTGACATCAGTTCTTGGACTCTGGATTGGTCAATGGGCCCAGACCATTCAAGAATCCAAGATCCATCAATTGGCTGCCTTCCATAAGGCAAGGAGGCTTGTAGTTAGGTTACAGCCAGCTAAGCTTTGACCAGGCTATGGCTTCAGTTCTGGCTCCAAGTTGGACCCTATAGGATGGAATCTTAGCTGCAACCATTCTTCTGTTCTGTTTTGTTGAACTATTGAAGTTCTGTGTGCCTCTGGAAAGAGACTCTGTTCTGCCTAACTCTTGTGGATTGCTGGGTATGTATTAGTTAGTGCTACCTGCTCCAGGTTTTGTTGTTTTATTAATCCCCACAAACTGTCTTGTGTTATTTTGTTTGTCTTTTGCACTCTAATACATTAAATATAATTTTACCCTGTGTGGGTCTTGACTCTGATACCTCAAAGAACCAGCCAAACCCCATGCCCTGCTTTGGACCACCTACTAGGTAAACATTTTGTAGTGGGAAACTCTGCTTGCAACCTCAACCTTGCAAGGTAGACTTTATCACTTAGAGTTCCTCTATAGGCTTGGAGATTCTCCATTGCTTCAAGGCCAGGGGATAAACAAAGGGAGTGGTGGCAGCTTATCAGGCTAGTGTGGGAATTAGTCTTTCACTGGCATGTTTGTTAAGTTCTGTTAAGCTAGGTACCAGATGAGGGTGTCTGCCCCTGAGCTGGACTAGGGTGGTGGTACCCCACTGGGAATCCTTGATAGTATGCACCCACTCCTTTCAGTGAGAGAGAGATTCTTTCACTCTGCGACTCCCTTCTGCTCTGGCGTGTATGCACTGTGACTTGATGCTGAATCCCTTGCTTGGTCATGTAATTTTTCATTTCATGTCCTACATATTCACCTCCATTGTCAGTGCAGAGTGCCAATGGTCCTCTCTGGAATCTGTTACTGACAATTGCTACATAAGCTTTAAATTTTTCCAGCACGATTTTTCTCCCTGATCATGTATGTTACAGTATACTTGGGGAATGCATCAATGAAGGTGAGAATATATTTGTTGCCTAACTTAGAGTTAGGTTACAGCCAGCTACACTGTGACCTGGCGTAGAACCATCAAAACCCCATGCCCTGCTTTGGACCACCTACCTGGTAAACATTTTGTAGTGGGAAACTCTGCTTGCAACCTCAACCTTGCAAGGTAGACTTTACCGCTGTGTGTCTCTGCCCCTGAGCTGAGCTAGGG
The DNA here is from genome assembly GCF_028583425.1 of Eublepharis macularius. NCBI lineage: Eukaryota > Metazoa > Chordata > Lepidosauria > Squamata > Eublepharidae > Eublepharis > Eublepharis macularius. Next base: position 88,715,961 of record NC_072794.1, on the reverse strand, counting down.
TGGTGGTACCCCACTGGGAATCCTTGATATGGTAAATAAAGACAGGGGGAGTGGTGGCATCTTATCAGGCTAGTGTGGGAATTAGTCCCTCACTGGCATATTTTTTAAGTTCTGTTAAGCAAGGTACCAGGTGGGGGTGTCTGTGTGTCTCTGCACCTGAGCTGGGCTAGGGCGGTGGTATGCTGCTGGGAATCCTTGATATGGATAGAAAAACATATTTGTCGCTACTTGGTGTCAATATTCTCATTGGACCGCATAGGTCACTGTGTATTAAATCTAATGGCTGCTTTGCTTCATTTTCCTCAGCTCCTTTCCCTTTAAAGCTGGGTCTGATTGCTTTGCTTTTAATGGAGCATATTCATTTTTCTTAAAAACACACTTTGTAAACTCCATGCGTTTCGTCAGATTATTGTTTTGAAGTTGGCTGATTGCATTTACACCTCGATGCCCAAACTGACTGTACCAGATTAATGAGCAATTCTTATGTTTACAGGTCTCCTTTGCATTTGCAAAGTCAGCTACTTGCCAGCACATTTCCAGGGCATACAGACCATTCCTCTTCTTAGCTACAGCTTTTATTTCTCTGTCCTCCTTAATGAGACATTGTTTTGCAAAAGATACTTTCATGTTTTTCTCTGCAAGCACACTTACAGAAACAGGCTAGTTTCCAAAGTTGGCACAAAGAAGCACTTTATTAGCAAGATTTCCCAGGTCTATTCATTTGGAAGTTTGCATCTTAATGTTCCAGACCCTATGCCTGCTATTTCTACATATCTACCATCTGCTACATGCAACACCTCCCTTTTTTCTTCCTTTAACGTTTCAAAGAAAGCTTTATTCCCTGTCATGTGAGCTGTACATGCAGTGTCAATATACCAAAATTACTCTCTAGGTTCTCTTTCTGCTAGCATAAAGCATTTCCTTACAGGTTTTGGTTTGTCACATTGGAAATGCCTCCCCGCTCCTTCCTTTCCGCTCTGGAGGAATCCCTTTGTTTGGAGAGAGCAAAGTTCTTTTTGAAGTGACTGCCTTTCCCACATTCATGACAAAATGCTTCAGCTTCCTTGCTTAACTTTACAGCACCCATAGCGCTTTCACAGTCCCTCAGTCCAGACCCTCTGTCTGAATTCTGGAATGCCTTATGTCTATTATACTCCTTCAGCATGCTTATGGCTTGACTCAGAGTCAAATATTTCATAGCTTCTACTTGATTTATGAAACTTTCATACTCTGGTCACAGGCTGATCAGCAACAGTACTATCGGATCTTCATCAAGGAGATCTTTTCCAGCTGAGCAAAGCTGCTGAACTAAAGCCAGAAAATCATCCAGGTGCTCATGCAAGCTCTGATGCTCTCCCATTCTAATACTGAACAACTTCCTTTGTAAAAACATTCTATTCTTAAGCTAAGTATCTACATAAAGTCTTTGAACTTCTTCCCAGATATTTTTAGCTTTATCAATATGAATCCCTCACAAATTATCCCGGTCCTCCAAACTTTTAAACAGGATACCTTTGGCTTTGTCATTGTGTTCATCCCATTTTCTTTGCTTTTCAGGTTCCTCATTTGCCAGGCTCTGAATGACAGGATATGGGAGACAGATCCCTGGATCATTATACCAAGACACAGGTCCTTGGTTAAATGACTTTTATTCAGAAATCAGATCTTTTCCATATTCAGGTCCAAAGTTCTACTTAGGAGTAAGGCAAGTATCTAAATAGCTAGAATAGAAGTCTGATGAGAATGGCAACATGGGAAAAATACATTTCTTTTCTACCCTGCTTTTCTTCCCCCTTCCAGTTCCCAAACAATCCCTTGCTGCTTTTTCGGTGTGAGAATATTTTGCCTATTTGTGCTATCAGGCTGCGCCACTAAGAGGGAAAGTCCAAGGTCGTAAATAGTTGAGCTCAACAGATAGCCACCTGTGAAAGCCTGAGAAACCATTAGAATACTAGCAACAGGAAACTGAGTTACACCAGGATCATGGTTACAATAACTGGCATTAGAATATAAGCATCAGAATTAACATTGGCATGAATGAATGGGCACAGTCATACATGACAGTCTTGGATCTTTAATTGCTTCCCAAACTCCTTGTTCCATGAGATGGGTCTGTATGCGGGCTTTCCAGATTACATAGTTTCTTTCGTTCAGCATTTCTATCACTCAACTTGCTGAATGCTATAGGTGGCCATTTTGTCTCTCTGTCTCTGTCTCTGTCTCTGTCTCTGTCTCTCTCTCACTCACAGAGAGAGAGAGAGAGAGGGGGGGGGGAGCCTCTGGTGAGTCTTATTCCTTTAATCAGTGATCAATCCACAAACTATCCTCTGCTGCCATGATGCTCTGGTATATCTTAGGAATGATCTTGAGTCTGATTAAGGAGCAAATGGAGAGAGTTTATTCAGGAACTACAACTTTGACAGAAAGGAGAGAAACAGAATAGATACTAACTACCTCTGTAAAAATGAGGAGGGTCTTCTGGGAAGAAGCAGGAAGTAGCCTAAGAATACCAGTCTGGAGAAATGCAAGAATGACAGAAGAGAGGAGGAAAGAAGGATCCCAATCTATCTATCTGACTGTCAGACCCGCTGCCCCTTGCAGGTATTCTGTGTCTTCTGCCTTCTCTGTACACAAGACATTGTATTTCCAACACCAAGAACATTCCTAACTATGTAAAATACACTTTTAGTTAAAATATAAGATATAGTGTCTTAATATTTCAAATTGTATGGTCAAAAGAGCATAAAAATAAATTTAAATTTACCCTCCACCACTATGGAAGTACATTTTTATTAAAAATGGAAATTATATTTGTTATGATGATCTTAGTAAAAGCACAGGTTTATGTCTATACAGAGAAACTAAAACATTTGTATTTGCTTATGTCTTATATTTTTCTGGCTGCGTTTTTCACTTATTTGGTGTTCTTTAATATATTAGCTTACTTCAGCCACTTTGCTTTATACAAACAACTGTGAATAAATTATTTGAATTTAGAAAGTGTTTCCTTATCACCAGATGTGCTAAAGTGAGACCTGGAACAAAATGAACATTCATTTCACTTTATTTTAGTTTCTGAATGGTGAGTATTAAAAAAAAAAGTTAGATTTTACAGACTGATGAACTGTTATTGTAAGTTAACCCAGAATGTCATGCTAGTACATCGCTGTGGCTTCCAACTAACAGACACAATGTTGGTAGTAGGAACCATTTGACCACAAAAAGGGAGGGGTTCCAAACATAAATTATAACTACAACCAGGGAATCACCCTAAGAACCCACATACACTACCAAGTGTATCTATTCACATTTAGTAATTAAAGTGCAAGTGCTCATACATATTTCAATATACACAATAATTACAAAACTCATTAATTCCTCTGAAGTCAATTAATTGATTATAAAGTGCTCAGTCCTGTGTAATACTTCCAATTATCAGCCTATAGGAGTGTCTTGTATTAAGTCCACGAAGATCATAATAGTTCCGTAGAAATTATATAAGAGCAGCAGACATCTCACAGCCTGAAGATTCCGGGGAGCAGTTAGGCTCCAAGAAGCCAAAAACCTCCAGGTAGTTGGCAACGAGCCTGCCAGCAATTTGATTCGCTCGTTTCAATATTTCTTCATCTCGGCCAATTTTCCTGCTGCAAAATTATATTCATAAATTGCATATGTTTTCAATTACAATTTCATACAAACAATTACATTCAGACAATCATTGCCATACTCACAGTCACAGGCTATTGGTCCTCCTAATTAAGTGCTATCTTCATCAGTTTCTTGGGTTCTACATTTCCAAAGTGTGTGCCGCCCCACTGATTAATTACTATTTATATACTTTATGGTTATAAATTCACCGTATAATTTAAAGAAGACATAACAAGAAAACCCGTTCCAAGGAGGTCAGAAGACACGTGGATCAGTTTTAATCACTACCGTAAGTCTTACAAGAATACCGCAAAATCAATTTCATTGTTAAGTCCATTGGGGACTAGACTTCCCATTCTGAAAATCCATTGTGCTTCTGCTTGTAATAAACTATTATTCGTGTTATTGTTTGGTTTTATGACTTCCAATACAGAGTACTTCAATTCACGTTCACTTCTGTGGTGCATTTGAAAATGTTCCACAAGAGGGGCTTCCAGATTCCCTGTGCAGATTTTTGACAGGTGTTCCTGAATCTGGGTGCAAATTGGGCGTGTTGTACTCCCAATATACCATAAAGTGCAAGTGCATTGGATAATGTACACCACATGAGAAGTGGTGCACGTAGAGTAACTTTTCAAGTACAAGGGCTTGCCTGTGTGGGGGTGTGTGATAGATCCCAAAGTCATACTCAATGGACAGATGTTACAATGGCCACATGCAAAATGCCCATGTGACAAATTATCCCGTGGTGTAAGTGGCCTATAGTCCGAATGTACTAAAAAGTCTTTAAGACTTTTGGTTCGCCTATAGCCGATTCTTAAAGGGACACTACAACCCGGTATGTCCTGCACGATGTGCCAATTTGCCCTAATAATCCTTGCAATCTTTCCAGAAATATGGGAGAAATCAAGAGCCCATGTTATCCCTGGATTTTTATCCTCATCATTCCTTCTGGATTGTAAGAGTGACTGTCTTGGGGCTAAATCTGCCCTAGTTAAAGCTCTCTGGATCACATGAGTAGGATATCCTCATGCGGCAAAAGCGCCACTCATTCTTTGAGCTTCTCTATTGTAATCCGAGCTAATGGTGGAGTTGCACTTAAGACGTAAGAATTGACCGTAAGGAATATTCCTCTTAAGGTCATTTCTATGAAAGGATGAGTAATTAAGATAAGCGCAGTGGTCAGCGGGCTTACGATATAGTCTAACTCCCAACTTAGTCGCCGCTTGCTTAAACACCACCACATCCAGAAAGGATGTACAGTGTTGATTGCCTTGATCCGTGAATTTGATGTTTGCATTTAACCAGTTTACAAGTGCTGAAGCACATTCTTGCCCTTTAAGGACCAAAAAGATGTCATCAATAAATCTTTTTATGCAGACTATTTGATCAAATGACCCTTCTAGCTTCATGGTGTGGAATTGAAGTGTATAATGATTGTACATCTAATGTCATGAGGTATGCATTCTCTGGAATGACTAGTTCCTCAACAAAATTTATGAAGGCAATAGTGTCTTTAATATACGTGGCTGTTCTACTGACAAAATGTTGTATAATCCGATCTATGCACACTGCCAATGGCTCCAAGATTGAATTAGTCCCAGAGACTATAGGTCTACTGGGTGGGGGGTCTTATGCCTTTATGAATCTTAGGGAGGCAGTAAAACACAGGTGTCCATGGGTTGGTATTCAAGAGGCTCTGATGCAGTTGTTGAGAAATATCATTTGAACCTAGAGCCTCATCCAGGACCACCTTGATTACCCGGATAATATCTTTAAGAGGGTCATGATCCATTGCTTTATAATATGTCCCATCCGTTAACTGTCGCGTGATCTCCTGTACATAATCAATGGCATTCAGTTGATTCCCCCACCCTTGTCTGCGGGCTTCACTACTATAGTTTTGTCATTACATAATTGTCTTAGAGCCATCTGTTTCTGTCGGTCTAAGTTATTCCAGACCCTATGTGAGTTCTTAGGGTGATTCCCTGGTAGGAGGAACCAAACTGATACATGAATGGGTACATGAAAGGAAGCTGTGACCACCTTAAACACCACCATTAATCTCCCTATACAGGTTTGGGGCTTCACTGGAAGTTAAGGGCAGTTACAACCCACTATATGTTTAACCTCTAATTTTCAGGCAGAGAGACCTGACCCAAATCCACATCTGGTCCCTCTCTCATCTCTCCAGAGGCTCCACGTGCCTGATAGCCAACTCTTTCTATTTACTTCTCCTCACCCAGTTAAATGCTCATGGCTACTGGGGAAAGGGGACTTAGAGTTTTACTTTCTCTAATATTCTGTCTTTTAATTAAATTTTGCCCATTTGTATTGACCAGAGTGTTTGAGCTGTGTATGTATGTTTTATTTCTTCTAAATCAACAACGTCAGTCCCGCCAGGATCAAGTAGAAACAAAAATAAACTTTATTTACAAGATGTCTAATGTACAAGTGCATAATTGGAAACACATAGATAATATTGTGCTTTAAAACAGAATGATTAATATATAGATCAGGTTTTAACAGCCAGCAATGTATCTGCTGTCTCTCCTCACCAGCATCCAAAAAATTTCTCCCCTCAGGAACTGTCCTCCAACAAATTTTCAGCTGTCACTAACCCAGCATTCCACCAGCTCTCATTGGCTGTTTCCCAGGAGAGGCAGGGCAGGAACCAGTTTCTGGAGAGCTTCAAAAGAGACAGAAAACGTAGGCAGCAATCATTTCGAAAGCAGCTGCAGTAAGAATTGGACAATGCTAAATAAATTGTATTTGTTCCATGCTTCAGAAATCTGTGGAATTATTTTATGCAGCTTGCTACAGTAAATAATATATACACCATCATGAGATGCAGCATAGAGATTTCATTAAAATACTATATATGAACTGGATAGAGTAGAGTTGTTAGGTCACTAGTTTGGCAGCTTTGGCAAGGCTGAGGCTAGCAGATCAAGAATAAGTCTCTTCTGGACCAGGAGAGACTGGATTGTTTGTATCCAGACCAATGTTTACTAGGAAGATAATGAATCCATAATGCAACATCTTATGATGAGGCAGAAGAGCCTCATTGAGTCTCACCGGCAGGCACTGTCCCATCTTGCCCTGCTAGACATCAGTGGCAGTCCAAGACACTGTCTGGCATATGTCACCCATTCGGCTCTCCCAACCCTTGGAAGGATTTTTCACCCCTTCTCTCCTGTACCTGCTGCCACCACTTGACCTTTGTAAGAATTGCCCCTGGGGAAGGCTCCCCTGTTCAGGTTTGCTGCTCTAAAGCCCTTTCTCACTCATAAGTCTCATACTACCTCCTGCCTGGTACTGCAAGGACTGCTAGCCACACTTGCACCACTGAGGGATTAGCAATTTGCCAACAGGCCATTCCCTTCCCGTGGCACCCATTTTAAAATTGCAAGTTCAAGCAATGGAAATATATGTGGTACAAAGAAGAGCTACCAGAATTCAAGAATTAAAAAGCTTTCATTAAAAAAGAGAAAATGTTCACACTCATACTTTCAAGCACAGCAGCAGATTGAGTAAGGGATCCCAAAAGAAATGTGTACAAATGCACTTCTTCTGCCCCCCCCAGGCCCTAGCTAGATCTTATCCTAAGGCAGGCTCTTTCACTTAGGAGGTTATAGATGAGAAGTTCCCATACCTTGTAGTCCTGGTTCAGGCATCCAGCCCCTACATGGCCAATGGTCACCATCTGCAAGGAGGCAGGCATGTTCCCTCTAGATGAAATCAGCAAAAGAGAATTTCCTCTGTGTACCAGGGGATTTTATCATATTCCTTTGCCCACCCTCTGGGCAGGACAAAGGGGCAGATCAAAGAGGCTTTTCCTGAAGCCTACAAGAAGAAACTTCTTTGGCAAATTTCTGTGTATCCCCCACACAGACCCCCCAGAAGGGTTATCTTTTAACAGAAAGTCTTAACTGGTCACTCCTTTGTCTGCAGCCAAGCAGGGATCAATATCTCAAAAGGTTTGGCAGGGTATGGCTGGAGAGAAATAGACTAGCCCTCTCCCCCCTTCTGCCTGTTCTTGGCTAAGAGAAACTTTTAAACCTAGGGGTGAAGATTTTCATACAGTACAAACCTCCACAACAAAAAGCATTTTCCCATATAAGTAATAAATAAATCTAGAAAAGTAATATGTTTGAAAGGCAGGCGGCAATGAATTGTGCACAGAACAATAGAGAGTATGAGATGCTTGACAATCAGATGGATAGTTTATAAAGCTGGCAAGGACTATACCATTCAGATCACAGTTGGGGAAGAGTGAATGTTCCTTCATACAAAATATTGCCCAATTGCAGTTTGCAAAAGAATATGACAGAAAAAAAGGTAAAGTAGAACTCTTCTCCCTAACATCAAGTTTTATATGAGGAAGGAATATTTTTATATTGAGGACTATTCAGTCATATAAACCCAACCTGCAGTTTGAAATGGTGCAGCCTAATCATGGGTTTACTGTTTCAGTGAGAATCAGGCCAGAGCATCCAGGCAGGAACAGGCAGCAGATAAGATACGTAATAGTGACTGCAAGATAGCAATGGAGAGAGATATAATGGAGCAAGAAGGTTGGGATGCTTTCAACAGGAACTGAGGAGATATGCAGCAGAGACAGAATGGCGTCTAAGAAAGCAATCTGCTAGATTCGTTTGCACAGAAAATGAGTTCTCATGATGAGATCATAATTACATGGTGGGGGGAGAACAAAGTCAGTTTGAGCCATTCACCCATCCCAAGCAGACTGCCTTACATGTCACCTTGGCAAGGCAGCTGGCAACTAGAAAAGTCTTCCACGTAAAAAATTATCATGCCAGCAGTCTCTTAGTCTTACTATTGCTAAGGTGTAATTCTCAACAGTTGAACACTATAACAGCAAAGGATGGCTCACTCCTCTTATTCTTAAGTTTATTAGACATTTCCTATAATGAATCATGGAGTGATCACCATTACATGGTTTGGGTTTCTTTTTTTAAAAAAAATCCTGCCTGTAGGAGTGGACTGGAAAGTGAAAACTGCCATGGAGCAAGTCAAGTTGAGTGGTCCCTGTTGTAGACTTGCCAAAAATGGGTTGGGGTGGAGCCTGGGGAGGGCAAGGTTTGGGGAGCGGAGGAACCTCCACCAGATATAATGCCATAGAGTCCACCCTCTGGAACTGATCTCTGTAGTATGGAAATCAGCTGTAATTCTGTGATATATCTAGACCCCACTTGGAGTTTGCTCCTGCCCTGCCATGCTGTGGTACAAGCCAGCAATGCAGCATAACAACTTAGAGTGACTGACAATGGGCATTAGCTCAGCCATTGCATTATCCCCCAAACTGGAAGCAGTGCAGGAAGAGACAATTGGTGAACTGACACCAACTGCCATGGCTGATAAAGGGTCTGGGCCAAGTGGCCCCTGAGACTTAGGCAAAAATGCTGGGGGTTCGCTTTGCTTTCTCTAGAACAGTGGCCAACCACGAAATTCCCCTTTAAGTTAAATTACCAGTCCACTCCTGCCTGCCTGCAATGCACAAATGGGCTTTTAAGTACTTGGACATTTGTGCAGCACAAAAAAATTACTATCTTGCTAAGCTGGGGGAGACTGAAATGTCTTGGAATGATTTTCCTCAGAGACTTCAGTATAGGTTTGAATTCTTGGTTTTACAAAGTTATTTAACAGAACTCGTCACAAGTTCTTGATCTTTCTGCCTTTGGTTTTAAGGCAATACAAAAAGGAAAAAGAGAGAATCATGGAATAAAGTAGGACACGCACCATGAAAATACTAACTACAGCAAATGAAACAATGTATATAAATGAAACAATAAACAATGAAGCATATTATTCATGAATCATATATATATATATATATATATATATATATATATATATATATATATATATATATATATTCACACACTGGCTGCTCAAAAAACATCAATTAGCAGGGTCACAAACAGTTAAGTTCAGCTATTATGAATACAAACACAATGGTAAAATGCAAAATGCTCAAATACAATCAATATCAGAAAACATATACATGAAAGTGACCAGTGCTTGAAGCTATAAAGTGACAGTGCCGCACTTTCTGAGGTGCTTGTCTTTCCACCAAAGAGCTTCATGGTGGTCCTGTTTGTTCTCACGTGTAACTGGTGCTGCAACTGCTGAGGAAGATATACCGAAACAAGTATTTTGCTGGCTCCTTGTTGAGTTGCAGGGGTCTTTGTACCCACCCCCTTTATCTTCCTGACACCTGTAGAAAAGAACCGAAAAGAAAATAAGTTATTCAGACTAAAATTTAGCACTTACCTTTGCACTTATTGCATATGTATGAATTGTTTGTCACTGTCCTTGTTCCTTGATTGTGAATTCGCATTACTATGTGATTGGTACTGTAGCATGTTACACTTTAATGACTTATAAATATGTTTGGTACATATCTTTAAATAGAATCATTACTTTTCATTGTATTGCCCTCTTAATTTGTTGTTTATTTGTTTCTTGGTATCTACATGGACCGTGGCAGCCGCAGTGCATGTAGAACCTGTTTTGGAAATGTTCTTACTTTGAATTGTATAATGCTGTTGTGGTAACTGCCAGAAGGATTACGGAAACGGGAAGGAAACACTAGTACCCCCGTTGCTGTTACATCTTTACTATGGAACATTTCCTCTTATGAATTGATTGAACATTTCCTTATGAAGACGTTTATGCTGTACTGATAATTGTAACTCGAGGAACTGTCACTTTATAGCTTCAAGCACTGGTCACTTTCACGTATATGTTTACTGATATTGATTGTACTTGAGCATTTTGCACTTTACCATTGTATTTATATTCATAATAGCTGAACTTAACTGTTTGTGACCCTGCTAATTGGTTGATGTTTTGCATCTGATTTTTTGAGCAGCCTGTGTGTGTGTGTGTGTGTGTGTGTGTGTGTGTACACATTGTTTCATTTGCTGTAGTTAGTATTTTCATGGTGCATGTGCTACTTTATTCTTTGGTTTTAAGGCTTCAAATTGTTGTCACTTCCCTACGGTGGCCCAAATGCCTCTTTCAGCAGGCATCCCATCATACCCAACTATCAAAGCCCTAGCCAGTCAACTACTGTCCTTCAGTTGCAGAGGTGGTTGGAACCAGCAAGAATTCAGCTTGCTCATTATACTTCCCTGTAGCACAAACATTTATTTACTTAGTTACTCTACTTATTTACTTTCCCACTGAGACTCAAAGTGGATAACAAAACTTTTTTTGAAAAGAGGATGCCATAAAACAGTATAACACACACAATAAATTGTGTGCTTTTGCACAATATGATATTTTTGTAATGATCCAGCAAATGGACAGTGGACAGAAAGTAGAAACAGTGATAGGAAAGAGAAGCAGAGATCGGGATAGATGTGGAGATGCCATGAGGCATCAACTTGCAGCTACTTTGGGAACACTTTATTTTACAACCACCGAAAATTATGAGAAGAAGCTCTCTATTATCATTGGCTGCATTTGGTGCTGAGCTTTCTATTTCTAGTCTCATGAACTCAGAGTTTGGCAAGAGCCCAGAGAAATCCCATCTGCTTTAGCATGTGGTAGGAGGTTAATGGTGACAAAAAGTCATACTTTATGAGAGCCTTTCTCATTTCTTCAGTTTTCCTGACAAGTGACTTTGCCAGCTTTCAAGCCTCCTTTTCCTACAAAGGGCATCAATGTTTTATTAACCCTTTCCCCTCCAGAAGATGCCCTATTTCATTAAAGAATGCCGCTGCTCTATCTGCTTTCACTAGCAGGGCTGTGAGGGCCTCTAATTTAACACAGTTTGGGCAGAGACCATTCCTTTTCTTTCTTCAAATGCCAAGGTGAAGCCCAGTAAACTTTTCACATTGCTTTGTGCAATTCAATTAAGGAAGGAGAGAAAGAACTTCCATTATTGGGCAGGTCACTATCTTTCCTGATGTCAAGTGATGAGTTTCCAGACTGTAACCATGCTGACATTTGCTGTTGCCCTTAGAAAACTGAATCATTGAATGGAGTCATAAATGGCTTTTCAAGTGTGTTCAGTCTTGCTTCTTGTCAATTTTGTTGCTTCACTTGATACAAATTACTACTGAATGGTTTCTGGAACAAATATTAACCACCAACAAGTTTCTTGTGGTATAAATAAACACTGTGATAAGAAGAAAACCTTACATCTGTATTTCTTTTCACATCTTTTAAAAATAGCTAGCCTTTCGAGGTGGAGCAGGGAATGCTTTCCTGTGTGAACAAAATAGAATGTGTAACAAGAATGGAGACATTCTGCATACTTTGAGTGCCTGGTAGCAGCACTCAGTTTATGTGCATGTGTGGTGAGAGCAACAGAGGAATCCTGTACAAATATCATACACTAATGTTTGCCCAGGATCACCATTATGCAAGTGATCAGTACAGAATATAAGTGATATTTTACACAAGGATATTTTTACCATTTTATAGTTATTAAAATACAGATTATTTTATATAATGAGCCATGTACATTGGTTTATTTACATTTCATGTTGCTCACTGATCATTTGTATAAAGATTCATGTTGGGGGAGGGATATCTCCTATCTCACTTGGGAATGGTCCTTTTTCAATGAAGTGACTTCCTCATATGGTTTCTTGTCTACTTGAACCAACATAGTCTATGAAACTGGAAATGATTGTCCCTGCCTACTACAAAGAGTGAATGAAGAACAAGCTATTTTTTAAACATTGTTTCTTTGAAGGGCTAATGTGTTCTTTTCATTAGATGATTGATGACATTATATTACTAGTGATGGAGAGTGCTGTCAAGTCATAGCTGAGTTATGGAGACCCCTGGTGGGGTTTTCATGGCAAGAGACTAACAGAGGTGGTTTGCTATTCACAGCCTCTTAGTTGGAGGTCTCCCATCCGATTACCAACCAAGGCTGACCCTGCTTTGCTTCTGAGATTGGATGAGATCAGGCTTGCCTGGGCTATCCGGATTAGGGCACTATGTTACTACTCGCTCTACAAATAACACTACAGTAATACCTAGTGGCACCTAGTGAAATATTACAATGCTTACAAGCATTATACAGAATATATTTAAGATATCAAAGCAAAAGCACCCATTCATCCAGTCAACAGAGAATGCACTAAACAGACATCTAGACCATAGCACAAGTAATTAGTCACAGAAAGACAGCCACATATACTGATTCTGTAAACACCCTAGGTTGCATACTTCTCCTATGGCCTATAGTGACATTTCTAGAGTTTCAAACTCTCAGTGTGGCAGTGCCTAATGGATGTGAAATAGGAACCTACAAGCAGGGGACCTGCAAGAACTTGTTGGGGGCATCTCATTTTCCCCTTTATCCTTCTCCCCACGGAATCTCTCTTTTTTTTCAGCACACCCTATAACTTTTTCACCTTCCTTCTCTCTTTCCAACTCACCATGTGAGGTAACTGCATCTAGTTCTAGGCAAATTATCGCCCAGAAGAGTCACACTGTGGCTGACGCCAGTCCAGGTAAGTCACATGGCAGTGAGTTGCACAGTGGCCACCACCAGGCCTGGCTGAATTGTGTGATGGTTGCTGGTAGGTCTAGCCAAGTTGGGCAAGTTGGGCAATACCAAGTTGCACAGAGGAGTTATGCAATGGTCACATCCTCCATCCATCCCTGGCATCAGTGGGAGAAATTGGAGAAAGGAAGGCCCAGTGTGCCATCGGTGTACCAGCACCACTTATGCTTTAAACTGGAAGTGGCAAGGGATGTGCTGGCATTTTGCAAAGACTCTATGGTAAAACCATAGAATTTTTGTGAAAAAATAGCATTCCCAGCAATCCACTAACATCAGTTCCAGGTGCATGGGAATAATGAGCATTGACAACAATGTGAGCATGTCAACAACAAGTCCCCACCCCCAGTAGCAGGTAAGTCTCCAGTTGCCAGGGGATCTGCCAATTCTAGAAATGGAAGGGAGTTAGGTACCTGAAGTCATTGTTCAAAGTTTATAGTTTTAAGAAGATAAATATTTAACAGCTATTAAAAACCTTTCATTCCTATATTACATATAAAAATCAAAGAGTTAATATGCTGCTAGTGTGCCTAATGAGACGATCACAACACATACTGAAAATGAACTTTCAATAGTAGGAGAAGAACAGGCACAGAACAAAAATCTGGGTCCAGTAACTGGAAGGCAGACAGCTATGAGCAGGCAAAAAGCTCTTAATTGTATCAGCATCAGGATACAACTGGTACAAACAAACAGGCTCAGAACTGGTAGCTTGCTCAGATATAGGTCCTTGTAGCAGATGGAAAACATGTGCAGATTTCAGGAGCAAGACACAATGGCCAAAAAGGGACTCATACTGGGATGGCTTTTGGAGGACTCAAAGGCACTTTCATGCTTTGAGTTTCAAACAACCAAATTCCAGGGTTGAGCACAAAAAGAGGCCAGTAAAATAGCAGCTGATTAGAAGCCACTTGTTATTACAACAAAAAAAATCTTTTTTTAACTCCTGGTGCACAATCAAGCAGTATTCTGACCTGAGTAAGAGAGGGAATTTTGGCAAGTGCAACGAGTCATGCAGATTGGTTCATCTTGGCACAACAATCGCATCTCCAAATTATCTATTCTCTGTAAGGTACAAAAACTGACTCCCCCACTGCATGTGGTCAACCTATGATAGTTAGAATTCTAATTCTAAGCTACATCTGTGAGGTAGAATGATGCCTGATTTTCAAACCTAAGAATCCAAATCACTAAATAGGCTTGTCAGGTCTCCTGTATGGTGGGAGGCCTCCCACCCACAAGCCCCATTGCCTGCTGCTGCTCAGACAGGAAGCAGGAAAAAATAAAAAACAGTGACTTTGCCAATGTTGCTATGTCACTGGAAGTGACAAAGGGTAGCTCTAGGGATCCCCAGAAACTCTATAGTTTTGTATATTGACATCAGAGATGTCACCAATGTCACATGCACACCCCTTTGTCCTCACTCCCAGACCTCCCACTGGTTGCCAAGCTTGGCCTGGCAATCCTACCATTAAATGATCATCCCTTCCCCCAAACAAAGGTTTCATTTTTGAAAGACATTTCATTGTTCCCAAGGAATAAGAGATACAGTAAGGAACAAATAATGTATATTATTTGATTTGCTGCTTCCATCATCCTGAGCACTATTTTCTTCTGCGCTCTTTTAAAACAATGGGTGCATAGTAAAGTATAGTTGCTGCTGCTTCTACAGTCTAAATTGCCTGTGATTTGTGTCCCCTTGGGTATGCTTGCTAATTTTTAGCATGCAAGGATGCCTGCACCCATCACATCCTGTTCTGCCACTGTGAGATATGATCACTTCAAATGCCATATCTACACTTACTAGATTACCCTAATAGCCCTTGAAGCATCATTATTTGTTAATGTGCACTTAAACAAAGGATGTTCCTAAGCTTGCCATTGTCCTCAAAATGGAACAGAAAAAAAAATTGGCAGCTATATTTAAGAATGCATTTAGCCCATTAGCATTTGTCATGTACATGAGAATTAAAGATGAAGGATTTGATATTTGTTTCTATAAATATGTAGCAGTTCCACATTTTGTGAAAACTCTTTGCCTCAATTTTCTAATAACTCTTACTGCAGGCTGAAGAGTGAAAGAAAGATGTTTTCTTACTCCTGAACATGGCTTTACATTTTCACAGCTCCCTATAGAAAGTAATGTTTATTGACAAGTTAGTGTTTTTCTGTTTTGAAAAAAAAGGTCTGGTTCTCTAGGTATATGTGCAGCTCATGCAATAGCAGATTCATGACTTCACAATCCAGATTATCTTTCTTCTTCTAGCAGTTTTATGACTGGCTTATCAGGCTTTCCCCACTCTCATTGCACAACACACACCATACCTACAAAATAAGCCTCTTTGGTTTCAGAAAACAATGGCATTGGCATCAACTGTAAAAGCTGCAGCAGCCTCAGATCAATGTCTACTCTCTGTTGCCCAAGGAGAGAGAGCAGCTGGTGGTGGGAGGGGGGGAGCACAATGGATCGGGGCCTGCTGCGCTCCACTTTTCACATAGCCTGGCACTGAAGAAAAGGGAGAAGCAGCACAGAAGAGATATGGCTTAGGGAGTGGACTAACTACACCATTATACTTGATAATTTCCCCCTCCAGAGTTCTAAAAAGCAAGCAATTAAAAAACCTCCCAAGACTCAAATTCACTTGCTAGACTCTAAGGAGAAAGCCAGCTTTTGAAAGCTTGGACTGAAGCATCTTCCTTCTCACCATACACCTTCTCTAGTGTTAGCAGAGCAGCATGGTATGTGCAGCAAAAGTATGTGGGTGTGCCTGAATTGCAGGGTGTGTGCATGGAGAGGAATAAACTGAGGTATGGAGACTGACTTAAGCTTTAGAAAAGAAATTAGAAAAGAAAATCCTTGTATTTCAGGAGCTCTTGGATAGGAAAGAGTAGAGACAGCATTCTGTTCTATCTATCTACTATAGACTGCCAAGAGATGCAGGATGGCATGTCATATATCCACAGTGGCAAGATGGAGAAGGCAAAAGGACAGGGAGAAGGACAAAAAGAGGAAGGTGTGGTGCAAGAAGGAAGGAAGTCTCTGAGAAAACAATCTACACTTTAAAGGGATGGCTACAGGATGGTAGAAAGGAAAGGTGGACAGATAGTCACATACCTCCCCCTCTGAAACCAGAAATAAGGAGCAGCACAAAATACTTCACTCCTTACAACTAATAATAGCTCACACATTTTTAGGGGGGGAAACAAACTGCTATCTTATAAAACAGCTGCATACCTACTTACCTGGGTACATGGGAGCCCTGGCTGGAGGTTATGAAGGGTGGGCAAGGGAATGATTGGGTGCCATGGAGGGGACTCAGCCACTGTGGGGGCATAAGAATATTGGTTACCATGGTAGTAGGCAACCTATGCTCCACTGGGCTGCTTGGGCGAGGCTGGGTGTGGGGGGAAGGCAACATGTCCCTTACAATTGGCGCCTATGCGCTAAGCCAGGTTTTTTTAGAGGAGTAACTTTCCGCTGCTGCTTGGGAGCATTCCAGATATGGCTTAGGGAGTGGACTAACTCGCACCCTGTCCCCTGGCCTGCCCCACCCCCCAGCCTGCCAGCACAAGGGGTATATTCCAGTTCCACTCGTGCCTAGCTGCCTCAGCCTAGCACTGGTGGGGAACCCAGGCAGAGTTCTATCAGGCTGCTGTGCCATCATAAGAGGGGGTTACAATGGCATAAGTGTGAGATATACCCTTGTACCTTCCTGAGCACTTTCGCAAACAAGCCTCAGGATTTCACACACAGCCCTCAGGATTGCACTGTAGTAGAGTTGCCCCACCAGAGTTACAGCCTTCAAAGTCAATTGGTGTCAATTGGCTTAGAAGGGTGTAACTCTCTTTAGGATTGCAGTTAAATTCTCAACAATAAAAATAATTGTCAATAAAATCAGCAGCTTAAAACAATTATTTAGGAACAGTGGGCAGGTCCTAACAAATGGGATTAAAGTACTAAAATATGGAGTTAATTTTTTTTTAATGTTGGAAAATTAGATTGCTTGGTGCTAAATAGGAAACATTATATTCACAGGCAATGTCATACTTCCCTTTGTCATTCTTTAAGTTCATATAGAACAGGAACAAGAACATTTTCTTCTATACGTCTGAAATCTGAGATGAAGCATCCCTAGGATGAAGGATACAATCTCTGAGAATTTCATCCCAGTTAAGTAGAGGGGGAAATAACAACAGTACACAAGATTTGTATCCTGTATCTTCAGAGGTCGCCCAACACAGCTGGGACAATAGTACAAAATAACTGGCATAGAAAGGGGCTTTTTAAAAAGCACTTTATAGGGAATTATTCAATGATAGTGTTGCTTTCAGGGCCTCAGATGTCAGTGGAGCAAGGATGATGGAGTCGGTAGTGGCAAGAGAATCCAGTTCACGTCCCTTCCCTTTGTGACTTATTTTGGCCTTCTAGTCTCAGCATCAACCATGGTTACATTTCTCTCCAAGTCTGGGTTCTCCCATGCTAGCAATGTGCTTAGAATCAGCTGAATATGATTTCTGATCCACCACACTGTTGTTTTAGTGATTCCTATCAGTAGGAGACAGCCACATTAATACAACAGTAACTAATACCTGATGCTCAGAAGGCAGTGAAATAAAAAGCTCCAAAGTATATCAAGCAAATTATCCATTACAGTACCGGGGGGGGGGGGAATTTTCTTTCTGATTTCCACAGATGATCAACTTATGCCTGGAAGCATTAGACTTGATTACACTAATCATTATTTTAGCTTACATAGCTGCAAACTTTATTAGTGTTGCCCAGTGACTTTGCTACTTTGGGAATTTAATCAAACAGTTAGAGTAAATGGAGCTATTTGCTTTCTCCCTGAAGGCAGATTTTTTTTTTTTTTAGAAAATCCTTCATATATCATTGAAATAAATATTAGACTCTATACCCCAGTGAATTGTAGAGGATTTATATTTATTTATTTACTTACTTTACGTATCCTTGCTCCATCTCAGACTTCGTGATTGCCCAGGGGCTTCTTCTCAAATTCCAGTCAATTTGGGGTATGATAATGCTGAAGGATGCCAGATATGAACTTTGCTATACTATGTGCCATAGTATGATAGAGATTCCATCACAAGCTTAGTCATTATGGGCCGCTTTTTGCATAACATCTGCTCTTTTTCAATGGGTGGTCACAGCTGAGTTGGAAAGTGAAGTTGTAAGAGTTTCATATATTCAGCTTTGAATAATTATTATGTGTGACTTTTCTTTTTAAATAAAGTTATCCTAAACTCATAGGATAAGTTAGTCTTTGCTGAAGATATTTGGAGCAATTTTTTTTTAATTTTGGCGTGGTGCACCCTCTTGTAAATATGCGCTGCATGTATCAAGATGAGAGAGAAATCAGAAAAGCTCCAAGAAAGGTGTGCTAAAATCGAAGATGGTGAATCATAATTATGGCATATTCACATTACTCATTTATGATGCCAAACTAAAGAGGCATCTACACATTATCCTCATGTTAAAATGATGAATTGGATTCCAGGGATAATTTCCACTAATGGAAGAGAAGGAGTAGTCCTGTTCCACTAACAGGCGTGACTTCTGTTAGCAAAAATTATCATTGTGATCCAGCTAGATGCATAAGATCCAGTTCTGTAGATAAAGAAAAACTCTTGTTTCCTTACAGTAGCAAGATGCACTCTTTTTTGGTTTCCTAAAAAAAGCTTTGTTCATTTTATTATATTCATTTTTATACCCATCGATTTCAGCAGGAAGCGTCGCCATCCTCTTCCTCTCCCTTCTCCCCACTACACTTCCCTTACCACGATAGTAGAAAATAGATATTCTACCCCCCCCCATCTATAGAGTGAGTGGGTGGCTATTCAGCCACCTGGTCAAACACTATTGCCACATGGTGCATGGGCTGCTGCAGAGGATGCCTCCACTTGCACTACAATAAATGTAAGAGCCAACCTACAAGTGATGCCTGACACTAGTTGGACACTTGTCAGCTTCCCTCAAGTTTTGATGGGAAATGTAGGCGTCCTGGTCTTGCAGCTTGGCTCTCCGACTGCTGTCCAATGGACTTTTCAACTGTCCCTTGTCCAACATTCCACCAAGCTGCCTACATTTCCCATCAAAACTTGAGGGAAGCTGACAAGTGTCCAACTAGTGTCAGGCGTCAGTTGTAGTTTGGCTCTAAGACAAGAGTTGAGGGAGGGAGGGAGGAAGGAATATATTCCCTTCTGTGAAACTGCAGGGAAAAGAATGAATGACATTCATTGATTGATTGGTTTCCTTACTTTTTCATTGTCCAAATGAATGGAGATTTCACCCTTTTTAACCATTTGTTTGGATATTAATGTACATTCCTGCTCTACATTAAAAGTGAAGTACAAAATCAACTATTTCTGACTTCCTGTAAATCCCTGGTGTCCTTCAAATCTATTCCTTGATGATTGCCACTAAAGAAGTCTCCAAGTTCATCTGAGCCAGGGTCAGCATGACTTAGCCCTTACATTCTTTCTCAATGAAAGAAAAGACGAAATGCAAAACCAGACAGTGGTAGTACCCTTTTGTCACTACTCTTGCTCATCCAAAACAAGGCAAGGCATACTTGGTAATGGGGTAAAGCTCTGAAGTGGCATTCCGGTGCTAAGCAGAGTTAAGCCCTATAGTAACTCATTTTAGAAATTAAGCACTAGACTTCAGTGTTGCTTCATATGTGGGGAAAAAACCATGAATGATATCTGTCCAATAGAGTGATGCATTCTGAGGTTTCACATTCATTCAACACAGTCTGGTTTGTTTTTGGTGTCTCTCTGCTGTTGGCCCAGAATAGAGTTCTCCTTCAGTAACAAACTGTATTTTCAAACAGCTTTTGAAGAAATGGTTTTGTATTCCATTATCTTTTCACAATGGAGAGTGATTTTCCCCTCCTATTTCCAGACAGATCTGTCATTTCTATGAGACCAGAGTATTCTTTCACTTCTGCTTCTTATTCCATGGTGAATTAGCTCAAAGTGTCTGTCACCCCCTCTCTGCTATTTAAACCCCACTACTAGGGATGTTTAATTTTTTATGGAGATGTGTATAAACTTGCTATTTCTCCATTCCTCTCTGGCTCCCACTGGTTGCCTTGCCTCCTTTGTTTCCATCTAACCTTTCCATCCCCTAACGGGAGTATTCTAAACAATTCACTTTTGAATGTTTACCTTTCAGTCGGAAACCACTCAGTTTACCTGCTGCATGCTATAATCTCCTTATTTGCACCCCTTCACCTTTTCAGGATTTATTTCTTTGGCCAGGTCAACAAGCAGGTCAAATGCTTGATAATTATCATCCTGAACTGAGGCTGCTTTGCTGAAATTGATTAGTATGTTTCTAGCCTCGTAGGCAATCATTCTACCTTTGTTTTTGCTTGCCAATTCACACTGCCTTTCTGGCAAAACAAATCCAATTTAATTCTTTCATATTCTTTTTGTTTTGGTGACACGAAGCATTTCCCTCATATTACAAACATCTGTAGGGATTGTCAAATGCCTCCATGTCAGGATTTTTTTTAGCAGAAAAATGAAGATTATATACAGAGAGGTTAAAAGAAATAGATATTTCTAGTACTGAGAAAAGCTGTATGGACAAGTCTTTGTAACTATTTTCGATCAGTATATTATACTAGATTTCTACTGCCACAGACAACAATTGCCCCAACCTCCCCCCCACCCCCAAAACCTTTGTGGGACAAATGTGATAAAGTATATATTTACCACATTGCAGCATGTTGTCTGTTTTTCCCCACACAGCAGTCTCATGTTTACTTGATACAGCAGTTTGTGCTCACTGGATCAAGGTGAAAGGATTTAAATTGCAAGGAGACAGGCTTATTTTAGATGGTGGGGGGATGTGTACTGAATATCTGTGAAAGCAATTGTCTAAGAGGACAAGTGGTGTGGTGTGCTTTCTCCTGTTCTCTACTTAACGTTGGTTCTGTTAGGTATAAATGAAAGTGCAAGGCATTTCTGAAGCAACATTATAGCAGGAATATGAAACCAGGTTTAATCCAGGAGCTGACAAAAGGCCTGTGAAGGGTTTAAAGTGGGGTGCCTCATGGTCACAATGATGAAACACCCAGGATGCTGGATAGGGTAAGGTGGATGAGGAGCCAGAGTGGAAGAGCTGTGATAGCCAAGGTGAGAGATTACCAGAGAATTTTCTGGGGAGCTGGAGAGGAAAAGCTGTATCTTGGCAATGTTGTAAATGGAGGAAATGACATAATGAACATGGAGAACAAATGAGAAAGAAGAATTTTTTAAAGGCCAAGGCTTTATGCCTATATATTGTCAATACCTAAGCAGAAATATTAGACATAAAACTAGAGATGCATGAGTAACTGGAGGGAGAAAGCTGGAGAGGTAGAAAGATAAAACTGGTTGTCATCAGTATGTAGGTGGTACTAAAAAGCATGATATTTGATGTGGTAGCCAGGGACAGTGTATAGAGACAAAATAAAAGAAGATCAAAGACAGATCTCAGGACAGAGGCTAATATAGAGAGTAGTTGGAAAAGAGGATTTTGTGAGAGATGGGAACCAGAGATGGAAGGAGATAGGATACATGTTCAGGGTTGGATCAGGGACAAACATGTCTTAAAGTCTAAAACTAATGAGTGTGCTGAAAGAACAGACCAGAGAAGAGAGACAAAGCTTCCAAGAAATCCACTGAATTAATGGACTGCAGGTCATCCAATAAGCAAAAGGCAGAGTGTGTGAAAGCTGTAATGTGAGCGATGTAAACGGAAATAATAAGATGATGATCAGACAGAAGGAATTACACAGCACAGAGGTCAGATACAGAATAATTGTTGATGTCCACTGTTGTAGCAGTTAGAATGTTGGACAAGAACCAGGGAGAGACATTGGTTCAAAGCCCCACTTGTTGTGTAGTTCACTGACTGAACTCCTAAAAATGCACTAAATAAGAGGAAAAGAGGGCCCAGTGCAGTGCATGATTGAGTCACTCCAATTGTGAAAATGGAAGAAAGACTTCAGGAAAAGGAGCTAGGAAGCAGCACAGTCAGAGGGATTATCAACATAAATGCTGAAATCACCAAGGAACAAGGTGGCCTGTTGTTGGAAAGGAAGAAAGTAAGTCTGGCAAAAGATCTAAAACAAATGCTAAGAAATAGCCAACTCCTCTTTCGTTCATCAGCAGAACTGTGCTTGCAGAAAATGTGACTGTTCCAAACTGCAGTACCTGCAACTCCAGGAACATTCTTTCCTGGGGTCAAAAGGGGCTACTGGAATGGTGACGAATAAAATCAGAATTCTGAGCATGCATACTTGCATCCATACAAATAATGTGTGAGCTGCTGTGTTCCCCACTGTGTTGTACCTCCCTCCACCATTGTGCAGGTACACAGGGGCCTTCCCTCTGGCTCAGATATGCAGAAGGGAGGGGTTTCTCCACCCATCCCCCTCCTAGACTGCTACACAGTGACTCTCTCATTTAGTTTATCTTTCTCTCACCCTCCTCGGTCACGCTAGTCTTCTCCTCCCAGGCTTCATTGGGAGTACTACTTTTATGGTACCTGACTGTTCCCCCTCCCCCTAGGCAGCCAATCCCCCAAGGCTCCTCATTCCCTCTCCTCCCAGGCCCCTGTTGAGGGACCCTTTGATAGGGCTGTGTTCTGTTGCATATTTCCCTCAAGCCCCTCCCCAAGTCTGTCACCCAAGGGGCATCTCGCTCAGCCTGCTGTGCCTTGCCCTGTTGGGGCCCTTCACTTCCCACCCTCTGTCATGGCTGGGCCTAGCCTGACAGTTTCCAGTGGGGTTCCACCCTGCCCCATTCACCAGCCCACAGGGCCAGGAATGTCAGGGTCGGCAGGGAGCTCAATGGCCAGTTGCTGGTCCCTCCAGTTGGGCATGCTGAGGGTAGTGTCGGCAGTCCCGGCCCTCCTGCTGGTGGCGCTGGCACCAGCAACCCTCCTGTGGGCCTCCATTTGCCCTGGGTGCCCTCATGCCTCCTTGGGCTCCTCCCCAGCTGCCTTGCTGCTGGCATTGGCGGTCATCACAGTGTGCCCAGCTTCCTTTGATGTTCTTCTGCCTGTTCTGGCTCCCGTCCCTGCTTGTGGTCATCGTGGGGCTTGGCAGATCTGGTGAGGATGCTTGAGTGAGTTGGGCTGTGGGCGCTGAGGACCTCCTCGGGTTGTCTCCCAGTTGGGAGGTTGGTCCCGGGGAAGAGTCCAGAGCAGGCCGCACAGGACACAAGTTTATTCTGCTTTGGCCTTACTGATGTTGGTACTAAAAACTGGCCCCTACTTGAATCTAGTTTGATAAAGGCAGACTATAAATTTTGTAAATAAATAAATACTGTATTAACAATGACTTTTAAAAGCCAGCCCAAATATTAACAGTCTAGCAGTGCTTGGGAAAGAGGGTCAGGCTTTGGGGAGCCACCAAAAGAAACAGAGTAACAGATACAGAGCCAAACTACAAGTGATGCCTGACACTAGTTGGACACTTGTCAGCTTCCCTCAAGTTTTGATGGGAAATGTAGGCAGCTTGGCGGAATGTTGGACAAGTGGCAGTTGAAAAGTCCATTGGACAGCAGTCGGAGAGCCAAGCTGCAAGACCAGGATGCCTACATTTTCCATCAAAACTTGAGGGAAGCTGACAAGTGTCCAACTAGTGTCAGGTGTCACTTGTAGTTTGGCTCATAGATTCTAAGAGTGCCTGTGAACATTTATTTATTTATTTATTTATTTATTTATTTATTTATTTATTTATTTATTTATTTATTTATTTATTTATTTATTTATTTATTTATTTATTTATTTATGTCCACCTTTATCATTGAAATTCAAAGCTGATTTCACAGTGTAGGATTAATACAATCAATGGCTGAGACAATAAATTATACAATGGGGTATGGCTAGCAGAAATCCGAATACAAGCATAAATCCAAATACAGAGCTGAAAATAATGCTGAAAGAAGCATAAGTAATTAAACATGACATATTAAACCATGAAGGAACTAACCAGTAGGAACATACCTGCATCAATAGTAAGTGTTGTATCATATACAATCTCTTTATCATGAGCATCTTTATAAGCCATTTCCTCACAGCACAACCCTATTACCTATGTAAAAAAACTCTCCTGAATAATTCGGTTTTTCATTGTTTGCTGAAAACCAAGAGAGTGGGAGCTTTCCTGACCTCCTCTGGCAGGCCATTCCACAAGGTTGGGACCACCACAGAGAAAGCATGTGTATAGGCAGCTGTTGATTTTGCCTGTTTGCAGGGTGGAACCTGCAGATAGTCCTATTCAGATGAGTGAAGCTGCCATAGACAGGTGATCCCATAGATATGAGAGGAGCCAAAGCCATGAAGGGCTTTGTATGTGATAGTCAAAACTTTGAATTGAGCCCAGTAACTGATGGCTAGCCAATGGAGTGACTGCAGAATAAGGGTTATTTGCACACTTCACCTAACTCCTGATAATAATCCAGCTGTGACATTTTGTACCAACTGGAGTCTCTGAATAGACTTCAAAGGAGACCTATGTAGAGTGTGTTACAGTAGTCTTGGTGTTACTATGTCATGAGTCCAAGTGGCCAGATCTGCAGTGTCAAGGTTAGGGAGCCATTTTCCAGGCTAGTCTGAGTTCAGAGAAATTCTTTTTTGCAGATGCATTCTTGCTTCTCTAGCAGCAGTGCTGTGTCTAGTATAACCCAAAGACTCTTAACTGAATCTGCAAAGGTCAACTCAGTCCCATCAAAAGTGGGGAGCACAATGTTCTTCAGAATCTCTCCCTTCCCAGCCAGCATCACTTTTGTCTTGTCTGGGTTCAGTTTCAGTTTGTTTGCTTTCAGCCATTTGACCACAGCTGTTAAACGGCAACTCAAAGACCTCTATAGCATCACCAGGAGATTTGGATAGTGAAGATAGATTGTCACTCACAAGCTGGGCTTTTTTCTGGGAAAAGAGTGGTGGAACTCAATGGTGGAACTGAGGACCACACAATGACATTACTTTGGGTTAGCTGGAACAAGGAGGGAGTTTTTTAAAGTTTAAATTGCCCTCGGCAAAAATGGTCACATGGTCAGTGCCCCCCCCCCGATCTCCAGACAGAGGGGAGTTTAGATTGCCCTCCGCGCTGCATGGCCATATGACCATTTTCAAGAGGTGCTGGAACTCCATTCCACCGCATTCCAGCTGAAAAAAAGCCCTGCTCACAAGCCAGATTTGGTGCAAGAGAGCATGTGATTTACACAGTTGTTCCCTGAAGTACATTGCAAGTCAAATCTAGCACCTTAAATTGTGCCCCACAAACAACAGAGAACAGAGCTGTGGCAAATTTTGGTGGTTTAATTTTTCATACCAAAATCAGCACTTTCAGTGGAGTAGAATTCAGCATCAGATCATTAGGCAAATTTAATTATCGAAAAAGCACATTTCCCTTCACTATAGTTCCAGTCATGCTGCCAGAGCAGCTGCTAAAGCTGTTGCTGCTTCTCTCTCTACCTTTGCCAATGACTTCTGCAAATGACTCTCTGCAGTAAGTCAGATACCACATGGCAAACATGATGATATTACACTCTGATACACCTTATGATAGTCAATCAAATGTTACAAGTGACAGCCAATAAAATGCAAGTAAATACTGTGCCATTGTGTAGTGTCGATAAATGTGGTGATATGATTGTTCATAATTCAAAATGTAGAAAAATGAACTGAAGTATCAACTGGCCGACCAAAACAACACCCCTAAGACATTTTAAGGTAAGTGTAAATGTAACTGGAAAGAGGTAAATAATTTTGTCTTGCCTGTAAAAAGTGAGTAAAGTATAAATCCCTCGATCTTAGAGGTGCAAGACAATTTTATTGTATTAATAAATTGTATTGTACTCTTATTTTTCCAAAGGACATCTACATTCTGGAGGTAACCATGGGGGTGATCCTTTCCCTTACAGTCGCCTGGTCCATGCCAAGAGGGCTCTTCATTTCTCGCCTCTTTTCCCTTGGCAGAAACGGCAGAGGCTGATACGGGAAACAGAAGTTTTTGCACATCAGCCATAGCCCCTTCTAATTTTCCTCCTCCACTTAGATCCAATGTAAACATGAATCCAGCTGAGGCAAAGAATTCACCAGTGGGACTTTGCACTTGCACAGTGTCTTGTTTAAACTGGGCCAATAATTTAGGGTTCCCAGGTGCCCGTTGGTGGCAGGCAAACTCCCAGGGATTTGATCCCTCATCTGCTGATTACCTAGCAAACAGCAGGAGGGGACAAGCTCCCAGAGGTTGTTTGCCATTAACAGTCATTTTCGGAGAGCGCGTCGCATGTGTGCTCCCAACCGGCGCAGCAATGTCACTTCTGGAAGTAACATTGTTGTGCTGCTTGCAGGAGCATTTCCACGCTTCATTTGAGGCCAATTTGGGCCCCAAACAGGGTCAAATCAGCCCCATGTGGAGAAGGGGAGTAGTCACGTGACTGGTGTGGTGTCATCACTTCTGGAAGTGATATCATCACACTGGCTCCAAAAGAAGTCCTCATGTTCTGCACAAGGTAAGTGCTGGGTACTCCACCCTCCTGATGGGAGGTGAGTGGTACCTGGCAACCCAGCTGATATCTACGTAAAGCAGCTATGTGTATAGGAAGCAACCAGTTTACACAAGACACAGTGAAAATGCAAAATCTCATGGGTGTCTTTCATCTCAACCAGCATCAAATTTAAATCAAGCCCCAGTCAAATCATGCCAGTGATCAATGGGAATATGTTTGATGCACTCATAATTAGACATGGCCATGAACAGCATTATGAACAGAAAAAAAACACGAACAGCCCGTTCGTCTGTTTGTGAACAAGCCGTTTGTAAGGCTCCATTCTAAATGAACAAGTGGTCATTGCAAGCCTTGTTCCTTGCCTTCATCAGCCATTTGTCAAGCCAGACAGTCTGGGGCCTTTCAATCAATTCTCCTGGCAACAGCAGAGACTGAACTCTGTCTGAACTCCTTCTGGCTTTCCTTCTGGCTTTAACCCTTCAAAGTACTTCCACCAGAGAGTCCTGCTTTTGCCATTGTGAAGAGAAAATGACAGCAAAGGGGGGGACACATGGATCATGCCTTTTCCGGGGTGCAATCTCTCTGAAACTTGGGGGGGGCGGTCTTCAGAGGACAGTGAGGACTATGTCCCCTGCGAATTTGGTGGGTATTGGACATTGGGAAGGTCAGTTTGTGGGGTGTTTAAAGGACCCTGCCCCTTGCATGTGGCAGGAAAGGGCCCTTTAAACTATCAGCGGGCACGTGGCAGGGGGGAATTCCCCCTGCCACCTGCCCGCTGATAGTTTAAAGGGATCTTTAAGGGACCACGAACAATGAACAACAAACATGTTTGTGAACAGAGTCATGTTCGTTACTGTTCATTGTTTGTTGCTTGTGGATGACAATGAACAATGAACAGCTTGTTCCATTTTTTTTCCCCGTTTGTGCCCATGTCTACTCATAACCTCGTTGGAGCTGATGCACTGTATATATCCATGTGCACCAGCCAATGGTCAAGAAGAAAAACATGCTTATGTTGTGCTCTACAGCGATCCATATACACAGACCTGTACACTGTATGTGTTCTCTGAAGTCACATTATATCAGTTTTTTAAAAAAAAATCATGTGAATTAATAATGAGTTTCTATTTTCTAATTGAAAAGCTAAGTGCTTTACCTAGGAGGAAATTGCCTAGAAAATACTAAATAATACTGGAAAAGGAAGACCAAAGAAGAGATCCCAAAGGTACAAAATAGCGGTTTCTGTAGAGCCCCATCTCAGAGGAAACAGCTTTCCAATTAGTCTACTCCAGAAAAACTGGCTTCTTCATTCTGAAAATTTTGTTAAAAATCTGTTTCCCATCTGTGCCTTGGCTTTGTCCAAAAAAATCAGTCAGTATCCTGCAATGAATATCTAAACAGAAATGTCTCCTCAGCTTGTCACTACTAAGAACAATGAATGAATCTCCTAAATGAGCCCTTGTTTCCTAACAATAATGTACATTAAATGACATACATTTCCCAGCAATAGAAGACACTGCTCATTTTAAGAAGAGTTGATATATATCAAACGTGTGATCTCTCATCATAGCTAATGAAACTTTTTAGACCAATATCTCAGGTAATTCTGTAACTTACTGTATAACCCTAAACAGAGTACACCTTTCCAAGGCTTAGAAGGGTGTAACTCTGTTTAGGACTGCACCATTAGTGTCCCATAGTGGTCAGACATAAAATGGCATGTGTTGTGTTGATTTCTCTTTCTGATTTTGTGGCATGAATGTGTTGCACATTCATCTTTGATGTTTTCTTCCCTATGGTTTCTGGAAGCACACATTGGAAGGGATTCTAAATGAGGTATCAGCAGACTGGGATTCCCAACACTGCCTAGGAAAATGCTAGGAGATTTGGGGAGTGGTACCACGGGGGTATGGAGTTGGGAGAAGATGTGTCTTTATGGTCTGATCTCTATTGTAAAAACTATAGAGACTAGGGGAAATTCCTAGAACATCACTATGGAGGCCATTTTTCTCCCATTCCTCAATTTCTCAAGGGTAGAAGATTGGGGCAGAGGGCGGGAAATTCAGGGGATGGTCCCTGAAATCAGTAAGCCTAGACCAGATTGATATCTTATATCCTAATAGCCAAGTAGTCTTGATCTGTGGATACTTAAATCTGGTGACTGGAGCCATGAACGGACAAGACATTTTTCTGTACGCCTGAAAAATGACACAGGTTTGCAGAGAAATCTGAAATTAAAAAAAAAATGGTGGTTCAAAAACTCTCAAAATGAGCCAGTTTGGTGTAGTGGTTAGGAGCGTGGGACTCTAATTTGGAGAGCCGGGTTTGATTCCCCACTCCTCCACTTGAAGCTAGCTGGGTGACCTTGGGCTAGTCACATTTCTCTGGAGCTCTCTCAGCCCCACCCACCTCAGAGGGTGTTTTGTTATGGGGATAATAATGGCATACTTTGTAAACCTTAAGTTGTCCTGAAGGGTGGTATATAAATTGAATATTGTTGTTGTTGTTGTTGTTATAATAAAAGAAGTAGTTTTAACCAAACCCCCTCCATGGCTGTTGCTAAACCATAATAATTTACCCAGTATTCCATGGTTGGTTTCTGTCAGTAAAGGCAGGGGAATGGGGCAGGGCCCTTTCTAGGCTATTTTGGCCTTTGAGGGGGGACTCATCCAGGTCAGGCCCAGATGCAACCACCAGGCGACTTGCTACCACACAACTGGCATGACTCACCCAAGCCTGACTGATTGCTATTGTTCAACAGCAGCCCCTCCCTCCAAGCCAACATAGTGTTGTGGCTAAAGTTGCATAGTAGGATCAAAAAGACTCAGGTCCAAATCATCACTCTGCTGTGGAAGCTTACTGGATGACCTTGGGCCAGTCACACACTCTCAGCCTAACCTACCTCAAAGGGTTGTTGCAAGGATAATATGGAGGCAATGATGTGTGCTGCTTTGGGCCCCCAGTGTGGATAAATGAAGTAAATTAATAAATATAGATGAAGATGGGGGAGGGCAGATAAAAGATAAGCTGTTTAGTAGGTTTGAAGGAGAGAAGGACATAGGGAAAGATGAGTATATAGGGGCTGCCAAGGGGAGGAAAAGAGGAAATAATGTAGGGAAGGGAATACTGGGAAAAGTGAAGTACCCCCCACCCCAGGCAAGTCTTTGCAGGTTCACCATCATGCAACTGGGCCTGGCTCAGCCAGCACCACACAAGTGAGCTGCAGAGGAGAGGCTGTGGGGGGGGGGTAAAAAGAGGGGAGCAGATAAAAGTGGGTTGGAATGAGAGAAGGAACCATGAAAGGGGAGAGAGGCTATAGGGGGCAGGGAAGGAAAAGAGGACATGCTGGGGGAGGGGAAAATGAACTGCCTCCCTCCAAGTCCTTGCAAGTCCTCTACTTGTTACATATAATGTGTCTGACTAGGAACTATTTGGCAAAGAAGACTGTAGCTATGTCCACCCAATAACACACCAATTAGATATTTTGATTGCTAGGGCTGGCTGTATCCCACCAGTAGACTAATTAGTGGAGTCAAATTAAGGAGCAATACCATACCAGAAGCAGCCCTTGGGTCTTAACTTTTGCACACCGGAGAGCATTCTGTAAAATTTAAGATAATGTTGATTGGAGTTTAGTGGTTTACAGCGCAAGCCTAAGCAGAGTTACTTCTCTTTGAAACCCATTGACTTCAATGCACTTAGAAGGGTGTAATTCAACAACGTTTGATTTATATACTGCCCTTCAGGACAACTTAACGCCCACTCAGAACGGTTTACAAAGTATGTTATATCCCCACAACAACAATCATCCTGTGAGGTGGGTGGGGCTAAGAGAGCTCCAAGAAACTGTGACTGACCCAAGGTCACCCAGCTGGCTTCAAGTGGAGGAGTGGGGATTCAAACTTGGTTTTCCAGATTAGAGTCTTAACAGTCTTAATAACATCAAAAAGAGTCCAGTAGCACCTTTAAGACTAACCAACTTTATTGTAGCATAAGCTTATGCTACAATAAAGTTGGTTAGTCTTAAAGGTGCTACTGGACTCTTTTTGATTTTGCTGCTACAGACTAACACAGCTAACTCCTCTGCAGTCTTAACAACTGCATCAAATTGGCTGTCAGTTTAGGATGGCACTGTTTATATCTGTCCATTCAGCCAGTGGAGAAGTTCAAAGCCTTGTTGTTTCTTTTGCAGGATTCTCTCATGGAAACCAGCATTTTTCTACTCTATATACTTCATGCTAGGATTCAGGACAGCTTCCTAGGACAGGCAAAAGTTATAGAATAATTTTCTGGCAATTTTGTCTACACAACCATATGGCCACATGGTAGCTAGAAGCAGTAGATAGCTCTCTTTCCCTGTCATTGAGCAGTTATTAATAAGCCTAACAATTCACTTTTTCAAAAAAATTATTTAACAGAACACATTATTAATGTGTTCCATAATATTGGGTCTATTTGTCTCATTGTCAGTTTATTTTAGACAAATCCAAATACCATGGAATTGAGGTGCCAGGAGCTGCAAGCAGCTTTCATTCTCTTGATTGTTTCAACCCAGGCCATACTGGCTGTGTTACAAAAGGCACCAGCTGGCACTGTTGAAGCTTGAAAAGAAGCCATTCTCTTTGTGTGAATCCTGCAGCATACAGTCCTGACGAAGGTGTTCCTAGCAAGTCCGTTATTTGTACTGTTGAAAGATGGAGATGGCTGCATCAGGGAATCTCATGCCTGCACTGGATTTCACTTAGTATTGGCTGACAAGTCCATTAGTATTATAACTGAAGGGTATCTCTGTGCTAGCTGTGGCCTTATGAATGTTTAAAACTCAAATTACATGGCTGTCTCTGGTTCTTCTTCAACTTGACAGATCTCAACTATCTTAATTGTCATCTTCTTTGTGACCTAATTGGTGAACAGGATGGTTTAAATGATGGAACAAAACTATCATAGTAAAAACATCATGTTCAGTGACTTCTCCATTATTCTATGGGAATGGCTATTGTTTGGAGGTATGAGAAATGACTTGCAGGAAGAAGGGCAATACAAGGATTCCAGAATAAATAATATTATCACACCTTTGGCCCATGAGATGGTATGAAATTATGTCTTTTATGTCTAATGACTCCTTGCATGACGACTGCTAGTCATTTTTAAAGGGGTAGTGGGAATGGTATAGTGATTAGACTAGGAATAGTGAGACCTGAGTTCAGTACATGAAGCTCACCAGGGGTGCTTGAATAGTAAAGAGTTCAGTAGCACCTTTAAGACTAACCAACTTTATTGTAGCATAAGGTTTCGAGAGCCACAGCTCTCTTCGTCAAATGCATGGAGGGTATAAAGAAACTGGCCAGATATGTATAGGTGGTGAGGGGAGGGGGGGCAGGGTACAGGGAGTAAGGGTCATATAAATGTAAATAAGTTACAAGAAGTCATGAAAGAGGTGGAATGCACAATCCAGGCTGGTTGTGACCCCTCCCCTCCTTGGCAGAATCTGAATAGAATGCCTGAAGGCAGTTACTTTTGATAATGAGATAACCATTCATAGTCTCTATTATCAAATCTAGGTTTTAGAGAGCTATTTGATTCCCATGAATTAAACTTCTTGCTAGTATGTTGTTACCTACCTAAATAAGGCTTTTGTTCTGATGGGATTCTCTAGTTTCATGTTGGTTCTGTTGAAATCCCACCCCCAAAATAGGGAACAATGGAGACTGTAGTAGGAACAGCTTGTTCAGGGGCACCTAGAATTGTACCCCTGAATCCAATCTTCTTGAAACGTGGGGGTCCTCAATGGACAGTCAAGAATTTGGTGGAGCTTGCTTTAAAAAAAACCCTGGTCCCTAGATAGGTTCCACCATGGTTGAATATATTCAGTATTTTTGAATAAAGTTGATCCAGATACCAGATACTTGTTTATTTGGACCTGAATATCTGTAATACTGAACACTATGGTATTATCTGAATTATGGTATGGATCTGAATTATACTAAATGTTTTTTGTTGTTGCACAACCCAAGTCTTTATATTATATATTATGTACTAGAGTCAACATCAAGCAGTTGCATGGAGGGTATGAAGGAAAAAATTACACAAATACACTGGCAACTTTGCCAGTGGTGAAGAGTCTAGGCGTGTTCCCTGGAGACCACTTCAATCAGCTGATAAATGTTTACTGGTGGTCCCCGGCCCTAAGGAAGCCCGCCTTGCATCAACCAGGGCCAGGGCCTTTTCAGTCCTGGCCCCAGCCTGGTGGAACGCTCTGTCAATGGAGACCCAGGCCCAGCGGGACATATTATCATTCTGCTGGGCCTG
Source organism: Eublepharis macularius (assembly GCF_028583425.1). Taxonomy (NCBI): domain Eukaryota; kingdom Metazoa; phylum Chordata; class Lepidosauria; order Squamata; family Eublepharidae; genus Eublepharis; species Eublepharis macularius. The sequence continues at coordinate 88,682,915 of NC_072794.1, read as the reverse complement.
TAAGACAGAGCTGTTCTGCTAGGCGTTCAGTGGTTGAAGGGGGCAGTGCTCTGTCAGCCTCCCACCTTTGGGGTGGGGTGGGTTTCTCCCCACCATTGCACCTTAATGTATTTGGTTAATTTATTTTATTATTGCTTATTGTATGTTGATTTTAGAATTATTGTTTTCTTGTTTTTATTGATTTTAACTGTTGTTCACCGCCCAGAGCCCCTGAGGATGGGCAGTTTATAAATCGAAATAATAAATAAATAATAGATGAAACTCACTAAAGAATCATCAGAAGAATGATTTCACTTCTTATACTAGCCAGTTTTCTTAAAAGATAACCATAAAATTTCTTAAGATGCAGAGAGATGATCAATTCAAACAGACTGTTCTATTGAAAACAATTCTAGCACAATGAAAAATACAAAATTAAACCCAACAGAATCTTGTGTGGTTTAAAACTCTATATATGGTCCCCTTCTGCAACCTGAGACTAGGGAACAGGTAAATAGTCACATCAAGTCTTTGATCTCTATATCACAAACCTAAAAACAATTAAACTTTTATTGGACTTTATGCCTCATGGTTGGCTGATTAAAAATAAAAAAATGGTCACAATCTTGCAGAAATGTAGGTGTGCCTATGCCTGCTGAATACTATAATAGCTGATATCAAGCCAAGAAGTATAATGTATAAAACATTTTAGTAAGCAAAATTGTTTCTGTCAAAATGCAAGGAGGTTCAAAAAGACAACAGCTGGACTGTGGCTTTTGCCTTCTATAAAAAGCAGTTTAAAACATCTTGCATACAATGGTTTTGCTTACTCAAATGCATTGTGTACAGTATAGTCTGTCTTTAGATGTTATTTTATTGCATAAGCTGCACATATCTGTAAATTCCCTTAAACTAAAATGTTGCTATACTGTGATTGCTTATGGTTGGATTTTTACTTTAGTCAAGCCATTGTACCATAGACTTTTCATTCTGAAAGAAAAATCCAAATAAAATCTATTAATATTATCAGAGCACAGTCTAGGAATGGAACATCATAAACAGAGAAAAGAAAACGTTTAAAATATCAGATCTTGCTTGATGTCTACTGGTTCTCACAATGAATTCATATAGGACACCAAGTCTATTCCTCCCACCTCAAGGCATAATTCTCAGCATCCACCAGTATTTTAGAATGATCTGTTCTGCATCTCGAGAGCCCAAGTGGACAGACCAGCAGCAGTAACCATCACTGTTGCTCTGCCAGTGCTGCTCCCCTCCCTCCAATGTCTTGTATAAGTGTTATAATGATGCTGCACTGGTGATGAGAGGATAGATCTTGCCTGCCATTTCAGCAGCCCAAGAACTCTTTATTCAGTTTCACACTGACACTTTTTACAATTTAGGTTTTTGCACAACGCACAAAACCTCCATGTACCAAACACAGGATTCTACTTTATGAGCCACAACAAAAATCATGATTTAAGTAATGTTTTAGGATTGGTACACAGCTGCATGCATGTAAAACCCAGTGATTTCAATTGACCTTATCTATGTGCAGGATTGTGATCCTAAGCAGGCAAGTGGAAGAAACTGCTACGCAAGAGGGTCTTTAGAACACATCATCTGTGTAGCCATGTTAATGTAATCCTAGGCAAATGGCTTCCTCTTTTGTATGAACCTCTGAGTATCCAAATGTGTTGGCGGTCCCCCTGGCAATTCAGAAATAGAAGGTTACTGCATTTCATATTTCATTCTAGAAACTGCTTTATAACAAATGGCAATATTAATTCTAGTAAATTTAGCACTTTTTCATACTGAATATAATTTACTCTCTTGCACCCTCTAGTGGGTTCCTCTAAACTAATGCAATGTTTCTTTTCATTTACCTTTCCCCCATGTGAACAGTGATCCTGCTACTGGCTTTGAATGGGTAGGTCTGTTTGACTTCAGTGGGATTTATACACCATCAACTAAGTGATGTGTTCTATTCTAAAACATTTTTACATTAAATTGCAGATTTCTTACTATAATGAGGATTTTTTTTTTGCAACCATTTGATCTGAACAGTTTATCTACTAGGGGAACATCCATGCAGATATTATTATTATTACTATTACTACTATTATTTATATCATTTATAGTTTGTCTTTCTCACTGAGACTCAAAGCAGATTATACAGTGTGAGATTAGTACAGTCAATATCAAGGACATTTCCATAAACAATGCCATAGGGTAAATGAGCATATGTTTACAAAGACATAGCATTAGCAAGAACCCAACACAGAGTTGAAGAAATGCTGAAACAGAACATAAGAAATTCTAAGACTGACATTAGACAACATGAAGCACAGGTAGCTCAGAGGAGCACATATTTACGTAAGGCAACATAGTGGTGAAGTCTATGGTCCCTAACCCCTTGGTGAAGCATCTGAGACCCCCTCCTTACAATACAAAAGCCTTTTTGAATAATTTGGTTTTGCATTGATTGTGGAAAGCTAGGAGAATGGGGGGAATCTCCTGATCTCCTCAGGCAGGATGTTCACAGTGTAGGGGCCACCACAGAGAAAGCCCATGTACAGGCTGCTGTTTATTTTGCCCATGTGCAGGCTGGCATCTGCAGGAGACCCTGTTCAGATGAGAGAAGCTACCATGGAGGAACATAGGGAGATAGGGAGAGAAGCAGTCCATAGGTATGCTGGACCAAGACCATGAAGAGCTTTTTATGTGATAACCAATACCTTGAATTGAGCATGGTAAATGATAGGTAGCCAATGGAGTGACTATAGAATGGGGTTGATGTTCTTGCTCCTGCCTGCTCCTGATAACAGTCATGCTGTAACGTTTTGCACCAATTGGAGCCTCCGAGTTAACTTAGATGAGAGACCTATGTGTAGTGCATTACAATAGTCACGTCTTGATGTTACCATAGCACAGGACCAGTGGCCAGGTCGGCCATATTGAAGTAAGAATCCATCTCCCAATCTAGAATGAGGTTGTAGAAAGCATTTTTTGTGGCTGCCTTAACTTGTTTTTCTAGTAGTAGTGCTGGATCCAGTATAACCCCTAGACTCTTAACTGAGTATGCAAGGGTCAAACAAACTCCATCGGAAGTGGGGAGTACAATGTCCTTCAAAATTTCTGCCTTTCCAACAAGCATAACTTTCGTATTGTCTGGGTTCAATTTCAATCTGTTCATTTTCAGCCATTTCACCACACTGAATCTTATGGGGACCTGGATAGCAAGGTATAGAACTGGGTGTCAGCTACATATTGATGACATCCCACTCCATAGCTGCGAATGAGTTCTCCTAAAGGCTTTACATAGAAGTTGAATAACATGAGAGATAGGATTGCACCCTGCAGAACCCCACAAAATAATTCCAATTCTGGAGATAGCTGATCTCCAATGGCAACGCTTTGAGTCCATTCCATGAGGAACAATTTAAACAAGTCCAAGGCATATCCTTTGATGCCCACTTCTGTTTCTAAATGCCTCAACAGGATGGCATGGCCTACTGTGTTAAAGCTGCAGATAGATCCAGGAGAAATAATAAGGAGGCATGGCCTGTCTATATTCAGATGGAGATCATCCACTAACACTACTAGTGCTGTCTCTGTCCCATGCCCTGGTCTAAATCCAGACTGGAAAGGGTCTAGAATGTTAGAGTTTTCCAAGAAGATCAGCTACTGCTCTTTCAATCACGTTGCCCTTATGCTATGTGCATAGCTTGCTTCAAAACTTCTGAATTTACACGATTAGCTCTCTTTTTCAATGTAATTTCATGTATTGATTTTTTTAGCTTACAGAGTAGCAATTAAACCCATGCAATTGAAGATACTGTATTCAAAAAGGAAGGGTGAAAGGAAAAAAGGGACACACAGATAATGCGAGAGAGAGAGAGAGAGAGATCCAGACATTCAGAGATCCAGTATCTCAGTTCAGTGTAATTTACAGTAATACTCAGTCATTAGTTATAATTTCTTGATAGCTCTTTTGAGGATCAGGGTCTCTTATAAATTTGTTTTACAGATCCATCTCTGGCATATTGTGTTGATTTAGATACTGCCTGTAGATTTTGCAACCAAAGGACCAAATATACCCAAGAGGTTGAAGGAAGAATGAAAAAGGCAAAGAGGGGAGGGAAAATTATGTTCCTGGAAGCAGAGAGGCACAGAGATCCTGCCTTTCACCACAGCTTTCTACTGTGTTGTGAACATTTCAGATCTCATGCACTCTTTGCCTTGGATCCACCAGAATGTTTCCATAGATGGAAAGATTTCTATTTGCAGAGCTTGAGTTTCTCACCTCCTCCCTCCTCTCTTTGGAGGACCCCCAGGAATAGCATTTCAGGGGGCATTTTGGGCTGCAGCAGGAGGAGGAAGCTAGAGAGTCACACTGCATGAGTAGAATTCCTTCTGCCAGCAGAAATGTTCCAGTGGATCCAAGCCACTGTCAAGAATAACTGTCTGCTTTAATAAGACCAGAAGACCTCATGCAATTTCATCTTAGTTTCAAAAGAAATTGGTTGATTCTTTCTATATCCTCCATGTTCCCAGTGACTAAGCTATGCCTCAAATCAAGACTCTTCCACTTCAGGCCCACAATATGCATCTTCTGTTCTAGCAGCAGGAACATGGTGGAGTACTCTCCCTATCCCTTTCTAGTGTCCTAGAATTTGGAGGAGCTCTACATCTCCTACTCCCTCATAATTTCCCCAACCGATATTGCTCCCTTTCAGTCCCATGAGCCAGAATCTGTGTCAAATACATCCTGTAGAACAGCCATAATGCTGCCTGGCACAGCATTGTTTTCCATGTAAGAAATGAGCTGTACAGAATGTCTAAGAGTGGGGAGAATAATCTTTTTTCTCTAAATCAAGTTGTGCACATCAGAAAAAACCTGAATGAGGAAAAATCGCATTGTCTATGATTTAGACACATTTCATGTAGATCATTAAGATTTGAGTCCAGTGGCACCTTAGTGAATGACAAGATTTTTAGGGTATAAGCTTTCAAGAGTCAAAGCTCCCTTCTTCAGAATGCTCCCAAAAGCTTATATTCTGAAACTCTTGTTGGTCTAAGGTGCCATTGGACTCTAAATCTGCTGTTCTACTGCAGACCAAAACAGCTACCTACCTAAAACATATTTCACATACATTGCTGTAGATTAGCAGATGATAAAAAGATACATTGTGAATGTATGGAACTTCTTTTGATCTCAAACATCATGTACATTCATTGCTAATGCTACTTCCAACACAACAATACAACAAGCAGCTTTCAGCTCCATACATACATGGTATGGAGGTGCAGATGATCTGTATTCCCTAATGCACGGACCTGCATAATATATCTGCTTGCAAACGCAATTGTGGTGTACATCCTTCCACCACCCATGCAGGACAATGCTGTATTTTAATATTTTATACCCGCCAATTTTAATTGTTTGATATGATGTTTTAATGTTTTTATAATGTTTTTATTGTTTTAAGCTGTTGTTAAACCGCCCTGTTGTTAAACCGCGGTCTAGAAATGCAATTAAATAAATAAATAAATAAATAAATAAATAATTCAGTTGGGGCCCACAGCTGGGCCTGGGCAGTGCAGTGGATATCTCATAGATCGACATTTGGAGCATGCTTTGGGACTCTCTTCTGCTAACCATCTTTCACCAATTAAACTACAAAAGGGGCACTGCTTAGTGAGCTACTTAAGGGGAGATAAAGATGGTATGGTCTAGAAGACCCACAAATTCTTAAAGTGCACCATGCAGCTAATGAATTAACAAGATTGATACACTCGTACGTAACTATCAAAAATACACTCTTTAAACAAAGTGCTGGGTGCTCTACAATCTACAGTCTAATGTCAAACCATATGAATAACATGAACTGAAAACAGACAATTAGCATAACACATATGCGGATTGAGTTGAGCAGACCTGCCTGCAAGTCCCAGGTCTCCACAAGTCCTTTCTTAATTCACCACAGAGAACACTCTCTCTTCCTTCTGTTCTGCAGGAATCTCCTGTGGCACGAGTGGGTGGAGAGGCCAACCCCTGGTGGAAGAAACCCGAGAGGAGATGCAGGAAGCACAGGGAAGAATCACAGCTACCTGGAACACTCAACAGTGTGCAAGCTGGACTCCTGTTTCACGGGGGCTTTCTCAAGAGTGTTGGAGGACAGCAAACAATATTCCGTTCCAGAAATCTGTACCAATTCACTTCTCCAGTCCCAAATGGGAGACCCAGATACCAGATGGGTCTCCCATTTGGGACTGGAGAAGTGAATTACCGCCAGAGATTCCTACAGAACAGAAGGAAGAGTGTTCTCCGTGGTGAATTAAGAAAGGACTTGTGGAGACCTGGGACTTGCAGGAGGATCTGCTCAACTCAATCCGCATATGCTTGTTATGCTAATTGTCTGTTTTCGGTTCATGTTATTCATATGGTTTGACATTAGATTGTAGATTGTAGAGTACCCAGCACTTTGTTTAAAGAGTGTATTTTTGATAGTTACATACGAGTGTATCGATCTTGTTAATTCATTGGCTGCACGGTGCACTTTAAGAATTCTAGATTGTACTGCTGTAGGTCTTTATCTCTGCTTAACCATCTTTCACCAGGCTGGCTGTCAGGGCCCCCCTGACATTTTTGTCATTCAATTGGGCAAAAGTAACCTGGGCAGGTGGCTTTATCAAGACTTGAGGCACACCATCAAGGCTGATTTGGAACATCTACAAAGACATTTTCCTTGTATGTGCATACCTTGAGTGAACTTGCAGGAGAGGCGCTATTGGCATGGGGGTGGTCAAACCAGGCCAGTTCTATTTGGCCAGAAGGAAGGTAACTGGGACTGTGGGTCAGTTTGTGCAGTCTGTGGGGGGCCTTGTGATCACCCACCCAGACATCTCCTTCAGGGTTGAGGCCTTGTTTTGTCCAGACAGGGTGCACCTGTTCAGCTGGGAGCAGGACATTTGGCTGCAGGATATCCGGGATGGCCTGTTGGTTTGGTTACAGCCCTAGGAGCATTTGGTGGGAGCCATTTGGTGGCTCTTGTGGCAATTGGGCAGGAGGCAATGATCATTTTGGGGGAAAACAGGGCCTTGGCACTCGGTTTCCTTATTATGGAATCCCCTTAAGGGATTTGGAGAGTGAGGTCCGGCTGGTGCATGCCTAGGTCAGGGGCTGTCAGGTCCAGTTAACTCCCAGATGGCAGGGGATCCACACAGTGACATCCACCCCCGTGCTCTCCCTTTAACTGTCATCCCATCGTCCCCCCATCAACCACAGTCCGAGTGGGTGTAGGTGTCATCAGCTGTCAGGTGGGTCAGCTGATGCTGGGATCCATGCCCCATGTAGTGCCAGTGCTCCTGAGCTGTAAAATCAGTAAAGTTGTGGCCTCTTTTAAAATCCAGCACTTGTGTTGGGTGCTTTTGTCGCTGTGCCCTTCGCCCTTCCTTTCCACATCATCACTAGCCCACAAACAGAAAAATGCATAATTTGAAATTCATTCAAATTAAATATGCTAGAAACAATCATACAAACATTTCCCACATCCCATCATGTTTTAGCTTTGTTCATTGGTGAAAAAAGATATTAATATCTTTGGAAAAACAGATTTAATCTTTGTCTGTGTTAAGTGTGGGTGAACCAATGATTGAAAAAATGGTCAGAAGGCCAGTTGTCTCTCTGAAGCTAAGTGGGAAAGGAAACCCCCAGAGGATGCCGCATATACCACTCAGTTTACAGGGAGGAGGACAGGATAGAAATATATACAATATAAATATTTAAAATCCAATTGTCTCAGACAGAGCAGGACATAATAATAATCTTCCTTTTCAAGATCCAATCTAATTGCATGTTCAACATATTCCTGAATATACATATATACATTCCTTTGTTCTACAGTGACAAACCTCAGAATGTATGTATTGTGAATAAGTTTTGATTTCACAAAACTATATGATTAATTGCACAATCACAAAGCCTAATGTTAACTACATTGATGCAACTTTTTGTGGAAATAAAGTCTGAATCCATTCCCCAGTTTGCAGTTGTCCCCTAGACAATTAATGCAAATATTAAATGAAATATGGTATATTATATTAAATATGCACAAAAATGTATCAACACGCTTCCGTCCATTACCATGATTTAATGTACCAGGATATGCATAACAATCTCTGATACTGGATGACAAGAAGGAGCAAGAGGTATCTAGCTGATCTTTTGCATTTAGATGTATTTTATAACAGTACAATGTTCCTATCATAAATCTTGTTCTTGCCTTTCTAGATGTGATGGCTACATTCTGTACAGAAACACACATGAAAGCTCTGCAAAATCCAGTGCAATACTTTACATGCATATCTAACACAGGTAAATGTTAAGAACCTTCAAGAGCTCAGTTGCTTAGGCATCTGCTTTTTCTGGGCAAAAGTCAGACAAATTTATTTTTAAAGTTGTTTAAAATACTTATATACCTGCTTTTGTCCTGAGCATCCCAATGTCAGATTCTGGTCCTAAGGAATCCAAACTAATTGTTAAAATCAATTACATATTTATGAGTTAGACATGCATGTGCATAATTTGTAAAATTCTACCTGTTCTAGACAAACTGCTCTTAGCATGTTTAAAACTATTTCTAGACTGTATCACTTTAGGAAATAGATTAGCTGAATATTTCAATACTCTCCATGAAAGCAACTCCCTGCACAAAAAGAATTAGCAAGTCAAAATATCTGAAGAAGGGAACTTTGGTTCTGGAAAGTTTATACCTTGGAAATCTGTTGGTCTCTAAGATGCCGCTGGACTCAAATCCTGCTGTTCTGGCCTGTCAAGGAGTTGGCTAGCTGAGAACCCCTTTCTGTTATGTCTATGTGCATAAAGTTTTTATATGCAGTCTACAATTGTGCCACTCAGAAACAATTTTACTGTGTGAAGAGCTATTTCTTTTGCATTTAAAAACTTTTCTTCATATTAACAATGACCAACAAATGTGTCTAATTTAAAAAGAAAGGAAATAAGACTTTCTATCAGTCATTCTACTGAATGATACTACATGTAGACATACTGGACATATACAGCCCTGCTGCTTATAAACTGTTAATGTGATGTTTCAAAGGTCATAGAAGCTCTCTATTACCAGCGCAACAGAATTACAGTCAGTTGCTCCATTCTTAACTTTACAGCATTTGTGTGCAATTATGTGGTACAACTGACCCTAGAAACTCCAGAGCATTGAGGAGAATCTGCAATTTGAATAGAAACAAGTTAAGGGAACACATATATTTATTTAATATATGGATAAAGTCCATGCAAATTTAAGCACTGTTACAGTGCAATCCTAAGCAGAGGTAGGCCATTCTAAGTCAATTGACTTAAATGGCCTTAGACTGGAGTAACTCTTCTTATGATTTCACTATCTAGGGATGGACCAAACATTGTGTGGGAGATCTTTGAATGATCTTCCAACCTGTTCAGAGGAGGAGGGATGCTTAAGCCTTTCCCTTTGTCATCTCCTCCCCTCAAAAGCTGTCCTCAAAGTATCTGTTTGCACCAGAGAACTTTTCATTTGTGGGGCAAATAGCAGTTTGAGGGGCAGTTAGTTTGATCAGGAAAACCTGGCAAGGGAAAACAGAAAAGTACCCTGTCCCCTGACAATTGCTCAGAGCAAACTGGTGCCTGCATTTAGTTTGAAAAAAAGGTGGGATACCAGTCATGGATCTACCACAGAAGTTTTACCTTAACCCCAACTGATTTCAATGGGAAAGAGTTAAACGTGCTTATCTCTGTCACATACCTAACTCTCACATTGAAATCAACGAGCCCTGAAAATTCATAACTTTGAATGGTTCATCTTTCAAATGTTGTCTTTTTATGAATGCACACTACATTTTACCCATGCTATTATTTTATGACAAAAATAAAGCAAGGTGTTTAAGACTGTGTTTTGAAAGATATAGCAATTTTTTTTTTAAATAATTGGTTCCATAATCGGGCAATAATACCCAAAACCATGTTAACAGTATCTGACATTTGATAAAATAAAAGACATATAGCATTGTCTGCTAAGGTATACCAGAGTGTCCTTCACCAGAGCTCCTTTAAAAATATCGCTGATGGTTGAGAATCACTTAAAACACAAGGTACGTGTGCTGTTTGAATTCCCCAGAGTGTGTTTTATAGCCTATTATGTAGAAAATATGCTTTAAGTATGCTTGCTTAATTTTAAATGTTTTGTGAAATAAGGACATGATTTCAACCATTGGAATGTAGTTAGAAATCTGGAGGCATACATATAAGGCAAAATGCAAACACCTTTTAAAAAGAACTCAGATGTTTAGATTCCTTTACTTTCCCAATGCTTTATGTATTTTACCAGGTCACGGCGGTTGCCAAGTCTGCATTTTTCCATCTTCATCAGATCAGGCAACTTCCCCTGTACCTGACGCCCCAGGACCTGGCTGCAGTGATCCATGCAACGGTCACCTCCAGGCTAGATTACTGTAACTCACTCTACGCTGGGCTACCCCTGGGCCTGATCCGGAAACTACAACTGGTCCAGAATGCGGCGGCACGGGTCCTGACTGGTATACCTTACCAGTCACACATCACACCTGTCCTGCGCCAGCTGCACTGGCTTCCGGTTGAATTCCGAATCAGGTTCAAAGTGTTGGTTCTTACCTTTAAAGCCCTGAGCGGGTTGGGACCGGCATATCTTCGGGACCGCCTCTCCCTGTACGTTCCCTGGAGATCGCTCCGATCAGCGAATAAATATTTACTTGTGGTCCCCGGCCCTAAGGAAGCCCGCCTCGCTTCAACCAGGCCCAGGGCCTTTTCAGTCCTGGCCCCAGCGTGGTGGAACGCTCTGTCAATGGAAACCCGGGCCCAGCGGGACATATTATCGTTCCACCGGGCCTGTAAGACAGAGCTGTTCCGCCAGGCGTTTGGTGATTGAAGGGGGCGGTGCCATGTCGGCCTCCCACCTTTGGGGTGGGGAAGGTTCTCCCCACCACTGCACCTTGTTAATTTGTTTTATTATTTGTATATTGATTTTAGTTTTTGTTTTTATTGATTTTAACTGTTCACCGCCCAGAGCCCCTGGGGATGGGCGGTATATAAATTGAATAAATAAATAAATAAAATATAAATCAAGGAGACTGGAAATCATAGAATCATAGAGTTGGAAGGGGACATACAGACCATCTAGTCCAACCCCCTGCCCAGTGCAGGATCAGCCTAAAGCATCCCTGACAAATATTCATCCAGCCTCTTCTTGAAAACTGCCAGTGAGGGGGAGCTCACCACCTCCCTAGGCAGTTGATTCTGACCGTGAAAAAGTTTTTCCTAATGTCCAGCCAGTACCTTTGTGCATGTAATTTAAGCCCATTGTTTCGGGTCCTACCCTCTGCTGCCAACTGGAACAGCTCCTTGCCCTCCTCCAAATGACAGCCTTTCAAATATTAAAGAGAGTAGTCATGTCCCCCCTCAATCTCCTCTTCTCCAAACTAAACATTCTCAGGGCCTATCCTCATAGGTGTCAGTCTCCAGACCCCTGATCATCCTCGTCACTCTCCTCTGCACCCTCTCGATTTTGTCCACATCCTTTTTGAAGTGAGGCCTCCAGAACTTCACACAATACTCCAGGTGCGGCCTGACCAAGGCAGTATAGAGAGGGGCTATGACCTCCTGTGATTTTGATGCTATGGCCCCTTTGATACAACCCAAGATTGAATTAGCCTTTTTTGCCTCCGCATCACACTGACTGCTCATATTTAGTTTACCGTCCACTCTTACCCCAAGATCCCTCTCACATATACTACTGCCCTAAAGTATATCCCCCATCCAGTATTTGTGCTTCCCATTTTTGTGGCCCAGATGTAATACTGTGCACTTGTCTTTGTTGAGTTGCATCCTATTCGCAGCTGCCCACTTCTCTAGAGTATTCAGGTCTTGTATGGTTACAGTTATACCACAAATGGGGCAAATTCAGTTATGCCATAAATGGAGACAGGCCTGTCAATGAGTATAAGAGAAAGTGAAACCTACACAGTTTACCTCATCTTGTGAACAAAAAAGAGGGGGTAGCCATCACCTCCATGCTCAGTCTGAGATACTGGAAAGTTCTGTTGAAGGAACAGTATGCTGAACTACACAGACCTTGGCTTGATTCAGCACAGCAGCATCTACGGATAGCATAGCATTTTTTTCATGCCCCCTCGGCTTTTAAAAAATAAATCAATTACTGACACAGAAGGAAAGATTGGAAGAGGAAGGCAGTGTCTAGTTAGAGCTTTTTGTTTGTTTCTTTTGTGATGTTCTAAGGCTGCAATCCTAAGCACACGTACTTGGAAGTAAATCTTATTAAATTTAATGGGAATTACTTTTGAGTAATTAGGATATGTGCACAAACCTTTTGGGTTTTATGTCTATTAAAGAGGAGATACATGGGATAGATACTGCACTGTATTTCTTTGAAAAGGTGCTTTTTGAAGCAGGAGGAAGGATTTTGTTGGAAGAAAGGCTGGAACTATTTCAAAATATAGGATAAATTCTGCCTTGGAAGCCGCCTATATAATCTTCAAGAGAATCAGTGAGAGAGAGATAGGCCTGAAAATGGATGTAATAGATAGTGCCCTGATTCTTTGTCTTCTTTACAGATGTCTGATCATTTCAACTGGAAACAAGATATTGCACCAGCAGCAGTACCAAACTTAATTCTAAGTGTCATTTTCATTGCAATATGGCATCTGTACAATCAGTGCAGAGGCAATGGTTTCTTGCACGTACTCCAAAATTATTACACAAAGAAGTATGCATGAATAATAATGAATGGGAGAAGGATTTACATGTTGAATGAACACATTAGAGATTCCTGATAAAAAAAATAAATGGTATTGCCACACACATCCTTGTATTTGGGAAACACTCTTCAGTTTGTAGTAGGGTCGATCCAGAAGATCATCAGTTCTCTAGAGCTTTAGACATGGCTATGAGCACTCATGAATCACAGGTAACACATTATCTACTGGAATATGATAAATTTGTGATACTAGCCCACATTGTGGTGGGTAAACCGTGCTGTGCACCAGAATTTCAGAATCAGCCATGTGGATGGAGATAAGCAAGAGGCACTTTTAACATATATGTGCTTCCACACTCTTGTGTCAATCAAATTGTCAAGCAATTAAAAAGTATTACAGCAGAAAATCCAGTGCTATGAACATGCTATTGTAGGAAATTTGGTCAAGAAAAAGTGCAGGTCCAATTTTATTCACGGTTACAGATATTATTTGTGCAATATGAAGTATAGAAAGAGATTTTGTAGACAAAGAAACATTCCTAAAAATAGAAATTCTTGTGCACATCACCCATAATGTACAGATAACTAAGGAGAATAAATTAAAGCAATTTTAATTTAATACAAATAGAAGGATCCTGAGTGCTTTGTTTTAGCTGTCTGCAGATAGTCCTCCTAAAACAAATAATCTCTGTTATTTAATTAAATCCAATAAGATCAGGTACAGTGTGTATACAGTGTGTACACACACACACACACACACACACACACACTGTAAAAGGTATTATTATGATTTGAGTTGAAAATAACCATCTTCACTATCTGGTATATAATCTATGAACTAGTTACAGAATAATACCAATATATTTACAATGACTTCTCTTTGGTTCAGGGTTTTAAAATATAAAAAAATCTCTATTTGTTTGGTCTTAGCAGAAAAGAAAAAAATTGCATTGGACCAAAATGAATACTAATGAAAGTCCTTAGCTGTCTTTGTGAGGAGAATAAAAAGAAATACTGTGGTTTTCTTTTAGAATCTCCATCCTTTAAAAAAACAAACTTTTTTTTCTGCTGTGAAGATTGTTGATAGCAAGGGTGGGAGGGCAATGTAATTTCATAAAATATCTGCATTTTTTAAAAGAAAGATTTTGTTGCAAAAATGTTGGTGTGTAATTTCTTCCATCTACTTTTTTCAAAGGGCCGTAAAGAAAAAGCACCTATTTGTTCTGCACTGCAACAATGCCAGCTGCATTCAATCAACTAAAAAGCTGCAAGCCATAAACCTTCCTCCACAGCCATAGAAGAAAAAAAGGCAGGGCCATAAAAATTCATCAGGATAATGTAGAGATGAGACGCGTTTGAATCACCATCCCTGCAATCAACCAATCACTCATCTTGTGGCATTTACAGCACATCTCATTCCCCTGTTCCTTAAGGACAATTGATTTTCCTGATTCCATTAGCATAACGGCGAGGAAAATGACTGCAGTGCAATATTTCTGGAAAGTTCCAACAAGTAAGCTGTGTGCTGGAGTGTGACCATAATAATAAGCTACCTAGCTAACAACTGTGTGTGCTTCTGTTGCTACCAATGCCGCCTCCTACCATCATAGTCTCAGAAACAAGAGGGAAAAGGACACAACCTAAGCAATTTGGGGTTCAAGTACAGAAACACTCCATCCTCCCACTGAATATCAAACACCAACTTAGGAAGATAAATATAATTTCAAGGAGGTCTGAACAGTAGACAACATCTAATAACCTCTGAGCTTCATTATGCTACAGGTAATAATTCAATTTTCTGAAATGTTACATGAAATATTCCTATGTTTCTCAGTGACTCTCCTGCCCTCCCGCTTTTGTTTAAAGACACACAAAAAAACAATCTTAATATGTGCCATATAAATTTACAAGTCTAATTTCTCAATAGATTCTAAAAAGAGCATCTATGATGGACTGCATGTTTTAAAAAAGCCTAGAAGTGCTGTACACATAGCTGCAGGACTATTTCCCTATTATTGGGATCCCCCTAAGGGGTCTGAAGAGTGAGGCATTGCAGGTGCATGCCCAGCTTGGGGGCTGTCAGGTCTGCCTCACTCTCAGGTGGCAGGGGTTCCACACAGGGGTGTACACCCATGTGGTATCCCATTAACCGTCATTCCATGGTTTTCCTCCCATCAGCTGTGGCCTGAGGGGTTGTGGTGGGTTATTGGCTGGCAGATGGGTCAGCCGATGCTCAGCACTGCCAATGTGCTGCGAGATGTAAATCAATAAAGTTGTGGCCTCTTTCAGCTCCATCATGGTTGTCTGGTGGGTTTGTCACCTTTCCCCCTAGCTCTCCCTCCCATTCAACACGAGCCTGCAATCAGAGAGCTTTGGATGACAGTCTACTCCAAGGGATCTGATTGGATAGCATGAGCTGGAAAGAGGAGGGTCTGTTTTGAGTCCTAGCAGAGATAGGAATCCAATGTGAAGAGTTGGGAGATGGAGTCCTAACCGAGAGTAGTGTTAACACCAGCAGAAGAACTGGGGAAAGTTGGCAAGGAGGTTTGGGAAGTAATTGCAGACTCCCAAACAGGCCAAAGAAAAGGGGACAGATCATTTAAGGAGAGGAGATTTTCCCTACCCAGTCAAACAGGGAAGTAGCTCTGGAGAGTGAAGATATATATATATATTGAAGTACCTCAGAAATTTTCAGCCCCTAATTTTACCTGACCTTTCCCCTTTAAATAAACTAGTTAGTTATTTTTGGAATTTTAAAAACATCTCTTGTGCCATTTCTGTTGTTTAAAGATGAGGGAAAGTCTAATCCCTCACAGCGTTCCATGGACATCAGGCTGAAGGCAGGAGTTTACCCATTTTCTGAGGGTTTTTTTTTCTTTTAATTTGTAATAAGATAATATTCATATTGTTTTCATTTATTCAGGCTGATGAAAATTTACCAGTGAGCATGTGCTGCCTTCTCTTAAAAATTGCAGATAGATTTATAGATAGGTTCTAAATGCATTTTAAAAAAATATGCAGCTTCTTGAAGTGCAATTCAGAGACTGCATGTATCAAGCAACATAAAGTACATTTACAGTGCAATCCTAAACAGAGTTATACTGGGGATTAATCAGACTGAGAAGGGGGTTGGAGTTATTGAGCTAATTTTGAATTGATTGGAAACAGAGCCATTTAGGATTATGGGCAAAGAAATTGCCCTCTGGATTAATCAATTGATTATTGTATGGCATTAAATAAATTCTGAGGCTGTCTTTTTTGCACTGGACATAATGCTGGATCAGTGCTGATGCCATTCCTTGCAGCTGGTGGGACATTGTTGTTGGTTAATGGTGGATGCAGGGAGGGCAGCTGCATTGGCCATCTTCTGGGCCAATATTCGATCATTTCAGTCCACTCTCTGGGGAGGAGATTGACAGGACCCTGCAGGCAGTGAGACCTACCATGTGCCTCCTGGACCCATGCCCATCATGGCTGGTGAAGACCGGTGTTAATGGACTGAAGGATTCTTTGGAGGCCATTGTCAACTTGTCCATGGACTCTGGGGTTTTTCCCTGGGCACTTAAGGAAGCCATGGTGAGGCCTCTCCTAAAGAAACCGTCATTGGACCCCACTGACCTGACCAGTTACTGACCGGTCTCAAACCTCCCATTTCTGGGTAAGGTGATTGAGTAGGTGGCAGTGGAAGAGCTGCAGGGTTCCTGAAGGATACCTCAGCCCTAGATCCCTTCCAGTCCAGTTTTCACCCAGGACATGGGGCAGAGAAGCTGCTGGTCACCCTCACAGACGATCTTCACAGGCACCTGGATCACAGTGGATCAGTGCTGCTGATATTACTGGATCTCTCAACAGCGTTCAATACAGTCTATTATGATCTTTTGACCCACCATCTTGCCAATGTGTAATTCGCTCTACGTGGGGCTTCCCTTGAGTTTGATCTGAAGAATGCAGCTGGTTCAAAATGCAGCAGTGTATGTCATTGTGAGAGTGTCAAATGGAACACATATAATACCTATACTGTTCCAGTTGCATTGGCTGCCAGTGGAGTACCGAATTAGATTCAAGGTTCTGGTACTAACCTATAAAACCCTATGTGGACTGGGACCAGCATATCTGTGGGACCACCTATTGGTGGTCCCTGGCCCCAGGGAGGCCCACCTGACCTTGACCAGAGCCAGGGCTTTTTCAGTCCTGGCTCCAACCTGGTTGAACTCTCTGTCTAGTGAGACCAGGGTCTGGCCGGACTTACTATCTTTCCACTGGGCCTGTAAGACAGAGATGTTCTGCCTTTGGTTGAGGCTGGGCTGGGCCTCTGCAGGCCTGGACAGAGGAGAAGAGAAGATCTAAGCCCTCCCTATCAGAGTCATCCACCATCTAGCTTCTAGTGAACAGATTGCTCCTGTCTTGCTTATTAGCTTTTAGATTGCACTGTTGTGATACTTGTTTGAATGTCTGGATTTTTTATACTTTTTATTGCTTTTATGATGAAAGTGTATAAATGTTTTTTTCTGTCTTGAAACCTCCTGAAACTGCTAATTCCCTTCCCCTAAATATTCTAGAAAGTGAGAACTTGATCAGTATGAATTGAATCCTAATTGGGCATCCAATGGAGTGATTGCAGAATGGGTATAAAATGCATGTATTGCCTAGTTCCTGGTAATGACTAGACATGGGCACGAATGGAAAAAAGCTCAAAGTACCCTGTTCGTCATTTGGTGCCATCCATGAACAACGAACAACGAACATGGATGAACATGAACTGTTCCCGGACATGTTTGTTGTTCGTGGGGGCCAGAACCCCACCCCCACCCCCAAACCACCCACCCCACTTAGCCTCCCTCCCCTCAAACCCACTTACCTGGCCCTTTAAAGATCCCTTTAAACTATCAGCTGGCAGGCAGCAGGGGGGATTCCTGCTGCCTGCCAACTGATAGTTTAAAGCGCCCTTTCCTGCCACGTGCAAGGGGCAGGGCCCTTTAAACACCCCACAAACTGACCTTCCCAATGTCCAATACCCACCAAATTTGCAGGGAACATAGTCCTCACTGTCCTCTGAAGACCCCCCAAGTTTCAGAGAGATTGCACCCCGGGAAAGGCATGATCCACAGGTCTCCCCCTTGGCTGTCATTTTCTGTTCACAGTGGCAAAAACGGGACTCTCTGCTGGAAGTACTTTGAAGGGTTAAAGCCAGAAGGAAAGTCAGAAGGAGTTCAGACAGTGTTCAGTCCCTCCCTGTCTCTGGTTGCCAAGGGGATTGATTGCCAAGCAAAGAAAAACAATGGCTGCTCCCGTAAAGGAACTGACAGTGCAACAGAGATAAATTCACGGGAGACAATAAACAAGCATTTCCACAAAGTATCAAAATTATTTCCAAAGTGCACAGTGCTACATATACATAATATAACTTAGACCTTACTTAAACATATAACTGTAACCATTCGATAAGGCATGTAACAGATTGACCAAACCGGGCACGGTAAAAAGTCCAAAAGTCAATTCTTGAAACGGTGGTATCTCCTTGAATCTTCTTTAACAATTCTTGTAAGCGGTAGAAGGCCGAACCGATGGAAAGAAAGTTCCATGCCCACGCCCTATCTGGGGCCAGCTCAAAAGCACAGATTTCGTCCCTTTACTTCCTCAGGGGCGTATCTCCCGCTTCAATTCTGATGGACATTCCTAATGAATAAACCCGGAACACGGCAGCTAAGCATTCTCTCTTGCACCTGGATTGATTGCAGCAGGTGCCAGACTGTCTGGCTTGCTGAACAGATGCTGAAGGCAATGAATAAAGCTTTTAACGACCACCTGTTCGTTTAGGCTGGGGCCTCACTAACAGCTTGTTCGAGTACAGCAGATTAGGCTGTTCGTGGGTTTTTTCTGTTTGTAATGCTGTTCATGCCCATGTCTAGTAATAATGACCCACCTGTGGCATTTTGCACAAACCAGAGTTTTAATTTTGTAGGGAGACCTATATAGCATGCATTACAGTAGCCAAGTCTTGATGTTACGGGGCATATATCCAGGTGGCCGAATCAGCTGAGTCAAGGAAGTGGGCCATCTTGCAAGATAACCTAAGCTGGAAGAAAGTGTGGCGGGGCTGCAGCTGCATTAATTTGCTTCTCCAACAGTAAAGCTGGGTCCAGTATAATCTCTAGAATTGACTGAGTGTTCAATGGTCATCTGAACCCAATCAAAAGTGGAAAGCACAATGCTCTTCAAGGTGCCAGTCTTCTTAACTAGTATTACCTCTGCCTTGTCAGGATTCAGTTTCAATTTGTTCACTCTCAGCCATTTAATCACAGCAATAAGGTGGCAGCTCAAGACCTCTACTGCATCCCCAGAGATTTGGATAGAGAGATATAGAGTTGGGTGTCATCAGCATACTTATGGCATAAAATTCCAAAACTACAAATTATTATTTCTAACAGCCTCACATAGAAATCAAATAGCAGGGGGAAATAAGACTGCACCCTGTGGAACCCTAAAGGATGGATTCCATTCCACACTGACGGTAACGGGTCTCCAACAGCACCTCTTTGAGTCTGATCTGTAAGAACAATTTAAGCTATTCTAAAGCACATCCCTAATAGCAGCTTCTGCATTTCAATGTGATAGCAAAGGAAGCAGACAAATCTAGTAGAGGCAACAAAGTGGCATGGCCTTTGTTGACATTCAGATGGAAATCATCAATTAAAGCCACCAGCACTATCTCTGGCCTGAAAAGAGTCCATAGCACTGTAAAGGGTCCAGAGCACAGAAGTTATCCAAGAGGTGAGGAGTTGGTCCATCACTGCTCTCTCAGTTGAGAAACTCACTGCCAGTGGACACAGTGACAGTCACTCACAACCATAAAGGGTTTTAAAGGTGGCTATACAGATTCACAAAGGAGTGGTCCATCAATGTCTACTGTAGCCATGATAACTAAAAAAAGAACCTCCATATACAGAGACAGCAAACCTCTGAATACCGTCTCTAGGACACAGCATCAGGGGAACGAACTTGGCCTCTATACCCTATTTTTTTGCCCCTCCAGAGCAATAGGGTGGCCACTGGGTTAAACAGGATAATGCACTAGATGAGCCACTGCTCGGATCCAGCAGGCCTGCTTATGTTCTTTTTAAAGAAGAGAGCAGAGATGGCAAAACTGAGAGAAAGTACTTCTTTCCAAGTTGTGAAGGGACAACACAGAGATATTGCAAGCAAATAAAGATGAAGGAGGTGCGGAAAGAATATAAGATTAGCCTTAGTGAGTCAGAATACTTCTTTGAACAAGTATCCAAATAAAAAATCAGCAACAGAGTGATAACATGGCTTTGTACACACTTGAAGTAGTTACCGTGACAGGTCTGGTTATCCTTGACTTTTCATATGTCTCTCCTACATATATTTATTCTTTTGCCTATGCTTGTATCATGTAGGATGAAGCCACTGTGGGTTTTTTCTACAGTGTTCTAAAGATCACCAATCCTCTCAATGGTCCTTGAGAAAACTATAACTGCTAAACTCATTCATGCCCTATGACTGGACTCCTGATGGATGAGGGGACGAAAGACATCCTTTTAAAACAAATTTACCGTTGTCTTTTATTTATTACAGAGGAAGAAAGAATGCAACTGCAATTTCTTTGCTTCAGCCCACAAGGTGATACTTAGAACCTATCAGATTCCAACCAGATATCTAAATACTGACTAAAGTACTTGACTCAGTTTAAAAATCATGATCTTAGGTTTCTGTTTTTAGTTACTTTGGCTTTCCCAAAGGCAGTAACTCTAGTTAATGTTTATATTACACACTGAGTGTAGCTAAATCCCAAAGCATTTCACAAATTATTATACACAAAGATGGTAGATAGGTGCAAATGACAGCCAAGAGTTATGTTTTAAAATGCTCTTTTTCTTTGGGATTCAACTGTGAGTCATAGGGAATTATACTAGAGAAACAAGGCTGCAGTGTGACCCAATATTTCTGTCACTCTTCATGAACCTCTCAGCTCTGGCATTCTCCTAGTGCACTAATAAGTATGAGCTGCCTGTATCTGTGAAAGGGACACCTTTTTTGTGAAACCAGTTTGAGTGCTAATGGAAGCAGGATGTGCATGCTAACACTGCTTTCAAGCCTGAGGCAGCCCTCCAAAGCTTTGTTGAACATTGTGTGTTGATTCAGAGAACCCTTACACCAGCCATTATAGGACTTTTTTGGCCACCTGCCCGTTCCCTGGTTCCAGAAAACAGGCTATGGGAACATCTGCCAAATACTGTACAAGTTTGCATGCATCTTCTGCACCATTACTTTCTGCATTGCTAGTTTAAAGCTAAATCATACAGCTGTATTACTATACATATTCCATTATGAGGCTTGTGTGTTTTCCCTCAGAAACTGTATTGCTTTTGCAATTACCCCCCTAGTTGGAATGAAGAGACAGACACAGGTGTTGGATCTAAGGGCCACTTTATTAATTAACTTCAACATTAAACATTAACCATAACTGTGGCAAGGGTAAAAGTGGTACAGGTCAAGCCATGGGGTCACCCCTGGACCTCCGCCTTGACCTGCCTGGGCGAGCCCCGAAGCCCCGAGTGCTAGCCCTCCATGCGGATAGCTAGGACCCAGCTGGCCAGGCAAATTGGTTTCCCCCTTTCAAGCTCCTAAGCCTCAGACATACAGCAGTGAGGGAAGGACTTGCACATGGGGTACCCCTATGCAGTCTACCCACATGCACTGGCAGCCATCACAACCAGTACCAGCCACTCCTAGCTGACCCCTCTTCCTTACCAACAGGGAAGTGCCAAGGGTGCTCACCAGCCGGCTCCCTCTCACTATACTCTATCCTGCCAGTGGCACCACCACAAGCCAATTTCCTCCACTCTAATCATGGTGCAAGGTAGGCGAAAAAACCTTTCATCCCAAGTCCAATTACGGGGGAAAGGAGAACAAATTCTTACCTGGCTCTGAATACAGCAACCAGCTAATCTTGCACCATAAAAGGGGTGAGGAGGGTGAGCTGAGCGTTGGAGGCAACTGAAGCCGGGCAGGCAGAGCTGCCTGAAGAGGCTGCTTGCTCCGCCCCCCAGCAAGACCCGGATGCCCGGGAAAGTGCACTGTCCTCCCTCCTTCCAGGGATGCAATGCACGGCTACCTTCTGGAGCAGCTGAAGCTGCCCGTAGGTATGGCCATATTATTTCAACATATTTAATACCTGCAGATGGAGTCTGCTGATCCTTCAGACTCCTTCAAGTTGACACGGCAATAATAACACTTAATTAACTAATGTTGCTCCAAACCCCCACATTAAGGGGCCTCTTCTGTGACTTCCTGTTGCATTCCATTTGTAGTTTCTGTGGTTACCAAAATATGAAGCTATGAAGAGAGGATTACTTGAAGGACAAAATTCTGTGTGCCAGTCCTGGTCATGCCAGCAGCTTATGAACCTAGTGCTTGGGTCGGATGTGGGTGGCCCTAAGGCAGAAGGAATTTCCATCTGGGAGCCTGTGCTGATTTTTGGTGGCCTAGCCACTGGAGAAGGCACCATGTAGAAGCACATTTAGGCACCCTGCAAAAACCTATAGACCTGGGTTAAGTTTTATATATGACCAAATCTTTGTCACTACCACATTTCCACATAGAAGAGCAACTCTCCTTCAAGGTTTCAAGTACTCTTTGGCCAAGGATTTGTTTTCTCTTTGTAATGTGCATTTTCAACAGATTAAAGTGCTATTCATTGGAACAGTCCTAAATGGTATTCACCATAACATTTACATCAGTTGAACTGAACCAGTCATGGCTTAAATATGCGGAGTTCTTGCTCTGTTTTTGGTATCCTCATAAGTTTAGTGTTGGAAAAAGCACTCACACTATCCTTTCCACATTAAAAATACTCATTATTCCTGACATAGAGCAGAACCACAAGTGACAAAAGGCACAGATTGGACACTTGTCAGCTTCCCTCAAGTTTTGATGGGAAATGTAGGCAGCTTGGCGGAATGTTGGACAAGTGACAGTTGAAAAGTCCATTGGACAGCGGTCAGAGAGCCAAGCTGCAAGACCAGGATGCCTACATTTCCCATCAAAACTTGAGGGAAGCTGACAAGCGTCCAATCTGTGCCTTTTGTCACTTGTGGTTCTGCTCATAGATACTAACCTTAGTGTCAAAAAAGGCTCATATAAAGCAGTGGGGACAGGAAACAATTCAGGAGTTAGGAGAACATGCATCATTCCCAACAGCAAATGGTGTAAGAAAATCCATTTTGCTACCCGTTCTGGACTCCTGTTTGTCTGTTTGCAACAGACTAACACAGACACCCTCTGGAATCCATTTTACAATGCTTTTACTAAGTTTATGCAGCTCATATTTAGAACAAATGAGCTCTTTTGTTTCCATGGCTGCTAAAGGAGGGTCTTTTTCCTCCAGAATTTCACTCTTGTGGTTAGATACTTCCTTCTAATCTTCATCATAGATATAATAATGAATAACATATTAATCTGCTCTGCTTTATCCTAAACAATTCTCCTACCTCTACTGCATTAACCACCCTGATGAATCTATAGAGGACAGTCTTATTTCCATATTAATGGAGCAATTACATTTGATAATGAGGAAATAAATTGTAATCATTTTGACTATCCCAGCCAGAGAATATTCAGCTCCTGGGCACAAAAGGACTTAAAGGTTTTCCATTGCTCTATGTAGCTTTATGCCCAAATGTAATGAAATGAGTTGACTTTTCCACAGTTTACTTTAAAGACATAAAAGTGTTCATGTTACTCAGCAAGTTTCAGGATGCCCAGTCCCAAAGTGCTGCATTTTATAAATAGTGGGAGTGGTTATGAAACAAGTAACATTGACCCACATCTTTTATTGAAGAGTTGGGACTTTGCATATGAGAGTCCAGCCTGTAATATTGATGAATATGTTGGGCAGATTAAGAAAGTGCATAGCTATCAAAACTAGACTATGTTGCCAAACATATGTGAAATACTAAAATATATGTAAAATAAAGAAACATTTGGTGAACAACCATGCAAAATAATATTGGAAATGCTTGTCTATAACTCCCAAAGTATGAGTAACAACAACACCATGGGTTCAGTAGTCAAAAGTGGCCAGATCAATCAAGATGATGAGATTCCTGTCTATGGAGCTTCTGGTAGGCCCCCCCTTCCTTTCCAGTGGTTAGCATGCTGATTTGTATGAGGACCACCATGCCAGTTGTTAGTGGGTTTAAGCTTTCCCCCATGCTGTTTTCTCACACTGAACTGACCCTGTAGAGCTGCTCTTCACCCAGTTGGGGTAAAAATGCAAGTCATGTCAAGAGACAGAGAAAGTACCCAGTGCAAATCAGCACTGAGAAAAGTGTTCTAGTTCCTGTATATCATATGGCCTGAGCCTAGGGATATAAGCCTTGTTTAAGTCATTCTGTTGAGCTGAAGGGTTTGGGTGTTTCAATAAAATAAATACTAGGTAAACGCAGAGGAAACAGAAAACTCTGGGCTTCTGATCTTGGGCACTGATGCAGCAAAATGCCCTATCTATTTCCAAAATCAAAGTTCTGGCCAGCAGTGAAAAGGAACTGATCATCAGTTACTTTACATTCCTAAGGCACTTCTTAACAATGTTTTCATCCACCTTTACTGTCCCTTCTGTCATTGGGATGACGCTATACCCCTGTGATTTAACTCTAAATGTGGAAGCTATTATAGGAAGATGAGGAAAATAGTTGTTTTAAAGATCTGTCTGGCAGACACAGTTTTCAACAGCTTCAATAAATGCCTGCAATGGCTTTTAACCATTTTTTATTAGAAAAGTTAAATTGAGAACATAAATCCTAACCATTTAAATTCCTTAATAAAAAGAATCAAATGTTAAATGCTGGCCAGAAGTAAATGCAATTGGAAAGTGCATAGCCACTTTCTAAACACCTGGTGAAAGGTTAATTAAGCAGAAATTTTGGGTAGCTCATACAAGGCGATAGCAAAAGGAATCAGAAAGATAAAAATGCCTATGATGGATGAAGTGGGCCAAGGGTGAAGGAGAACAGATGAAAGAGAAAGGAGATACTTTGTTGTTTGTTGTTGTGCTGCCCCTGCTGCTACTGTTATAGAAACCACATAATTTCACAGCACTTTAAACATAGCTAAGCTTTTAGAACCTTAACCTGGATAGCCTAGACAAGCCTGATTTTGTCAGGTCTTGGAAGCTGAGCATGGTTAGCCATGGTTAGTAATTGGATGGGAGATCTCTAAAGAAGACTGAGGTAGACAAGGGAAAACCGCCTTTGTTAGTCTCTTACTTTGAAAACCCTAGCAGGCGGTGCCATAAGTCAGATGCCACCACCACCAAGCTTTTAGCATGGGATCTAGGAGACCTCAACCAGTTTGTGGGAGCAAATTTTTGAAACTACAAAAGACTCCTTCTAGTGACAATAATCAAAGGCCACTAGGGATAGAAGTTGACAGCCAAATCTTGAAACTAAAAGCCAAGGTAAGCCTAACATGACTTTAATACATTTTCGATATGAATGATGGTTTTGCTGTCATACTCAAAATGGTATGGACCTTCTTATACTATGTCTAGACATGCACAAAGTTGTCTGATATCTAGGACGCTATGAATACAATAGAAAGGCTCCTCTGGGACACAACAGCAACAACCAAATGGGAAACCCCTCCTACACCAGAAGAAAATGTAATGAGACAAAATATATAGAATCACATATATCTATTATAAAGTGACAAGTGCAACAAGTGAATAAATATATATTGTATACAATCTTATACAAACACCATAAAAATCCTATACATAAATAACAGTCATAACAATCTATTTATATATCAAAAATTCTTCCAACTATTCCAAAGGTAACAAAATACATCCAATAGAGTATCACAACTACAAATATAAATTCATATAAATTCATAAACATATATAGAGAGAGTCTATCCACTATAGCCCACAGATGCACTTGCAAGAGAAAGAGAAAAAAAGAAAAAAAATTGTACTCATTGTACTGTGTTAGGGAAAGAATGGCCATATACATATATGGCCATTCTTTCCTTAACACAGTACAATGATTCCATTTTTTTTCTTTTTTTCTCTTTCTCTTGCAAGTGCACCTGTGGGCTATAGTGGATAGACTCTCACACCCCTTGATGGCACTTACCAGGTGCCAATGCCATCTTACAATCCTTCCAATATCATATAAAAGGGGAGTGTAGTCTAGTGTCCAGTGGATTCCAACCCTTTCTGATTGAATCCTAGTTTGAAAAAGACCTTTCCTATCCTCCAGGTTCGCTGTCATCTAGCTGCACTCAGAATGTGGGATGGTTAGCCTTTATCCTTAAAGTCCCTGCTAGACATGGGCACGAACAGAAAAAAAACAAACATGGTGTTCATTGTTCATTGCCATCCACAAACAACGAACAACAAAACATTGATGAACATGACCTGTTCACGAACATGTTCGTTGTTTGTTGTTTGTGGGGGCCAGCAGGCTCTCCTCCAGCCATCAAGATCCCTACCACACCACTTCCAGAAACCCTACCTGAGCAGACAGCAGGAAAAGTACCAGTAATAAATAATAGCTTGGCCCAGAGCCTGGCAGCAGCCCTGGAACTTGAAGAGGTAGAGCCCTATCCTACCACACACAAAGAAAATTCAAGCTCCAATGCACTCTCCCTGTCTCTCTCTCTCAAAATGCCAACAGCAACTGTCTCTCCCTCTGTCTGCAAAACCAGAGCTGGGAGCCCCCCTCCCCCCTGCTCTTTGCTTCTTTGTAACAAATTTGGAGCTCCACACTTGAAAGGAAGACCTGCCTATCAAGCTAAATTGGGCTTAGATTGGAGTTTCCAGGGCAACAGCAGGAGTTCAGGCAGAGTTCAGGCAGTCCCTGTCTCCGGTTGCCAAGGTAATTGATTGCAGGTGCCAGATTGTCTGGCTTGAGGAACAGCAATGAACAGCAATGAACAATGCTTGCAATGACCACCTGTTCCTTTAGAATGGGACCTCACAAACAGCTTGTTCACGAACAGCTGATTGGGCTGTTCGTGGCTTTTTTTAGTTCGTATTGCTGTTCGTGCCCATCTCTAGTCCATGCACAGGGCTAGGCTTTCTCTTGTATAATCTCATCTTGCATGCCTATCTTTATTATTACAGGAGTTGAGGATATCTTCTTCGTCCTTGAAAAAGTGGATAATAAGAAACAGGTGGAGTGAGCTGGCTTCTCTGTTGGGCTTTTTGGGGGTTGCACCCCTGGGATACAGTATCCGACCTGTAAGGGAAAAGCACAAAGAGGACATTAGCACTGTTATGTTTACAGAATCTGGTGCACTTATTTGATTATCTCCACATGCTGGCGTTTGTTACTTTAAGACCTTACTCCTATGTCTCTGTAAGAGAAAGAGAAAAAAAAATTCATTATCATAAGAGAAAAAAATAAAAATTTGTAATCATTGTACTGTGTTCAGGAAAGAATGGCCATATATATGTGTGTGTGTGTGTTTATGAATTTATATTTGTAGTTGTGATATTCTTGATATTGGATATATTTTGTTACCTTTGGAACAGTTGGAAGAATTTTTGATATATAAATAGATTGTTATGACTGTTATTTATGTATAGGATTTTTATGGTGTTTGTATGAGATTGTATATGATATATGTGATTTTATACATTTTGGCTCATTATATTTTCCTCCTATGTTGTGAGGTTTCCCATTTGGTTGTTGATATCCAGGACTGGCAATTGGAGATCTCTGTGCTACATATGTCCCCCTGAGGAATAACAACTGTCTATCCCAGGTGGCCCACCCATATTAGTTGCTAAAGAGGGAACATATCAGTGATATATTCAGTTAGCATGAATTCTGCTTTCCCGTCTTACTGTGTAGTAAGTGCCGTTAGCCAAGTCTTCACGGGTCTATTTCACCAGTTCTGTTCCCATACTTCAGAGGTTTTTTTCATGAGCATCTACACCAGATTTGCTACCATGAGTAGTCACTCCAGCCACGATATGGCTTTTCCCTGACTTTCCTGTGAGCGTTTATACCATGGCTATAGAAAAAAAATCTGCTTTGCAGTAGGCTGTTTCCCAGTGCTTTATTCAGTTTTTGGTCTTCCACCCTCTTCCCCCCTTCTCCTGCCCTCTGCCAACCCACTGCATTGTGATTGCCTATTCTTATCTAGCCAGGCACTCCATCTCTCCTCCTTTTCATTCTTCTCTCTCTCTTCTTTCCTCTCTCTTTTCGTTTAAAATTAAGTCCAATGCTGGATCAATGAATCGCTGGTTTGAAGGCAGGCAGGGGGGAGTTCCCTTTTTATTCTTTTTGCTTTGGTACTGGTAGGAATATTGTATAGAGGGCTAAATATCTGGGTATCAGAAATAAGTGAGTTTTAGATTCTCTTTTTATCCCATGGTGGAGAAACAGATATTTGGGGACAACAGAGAAGGAAGCTTTGCCAGTGATTCATTGCTGCTTAATGAGAGGTGCAAACAGCCACATACAAGCCAATTCCATACTTGACAGAATGCAATTTAAATGAGGTTTTCAACATGCAGCACTAAGAAGGCTGGAGGGGAAGGAGCTGATAGTGGCCTGAAATAAGAACTGGATGGGCAGGCTTCCCCCTTTCCTCTGATTGGATGGTCAGAATCCCACCTTCAGAATGGGAGGGTTGCTGACAGGATTTGGCAGTTCAGTTAGGATATGGGATTTGAAGAGGTTTTGTGTATATCAGTTTCCCTAATGTAACAACCTTGTTGTTGGCAGGTGGCAACCTAGGAGAGGACCTTCTTGGTCACTGCACCCAAACTCTGGAACTCTCTCCCCTGGAAGATTCACCTTTCTCCTTCTATTGGCTGTTTTCTGCCAATGGGTGAAGACTTAAAAAAAATTAAATAATTTTATTCATGTAAAAAAGTACACAAATATAGTCACAATTAGAACCCCAGAGAGTGCAAAAGAACATACTAGTTCAGACATAAGAACAGGCAAAGAGAGAACCAAAGTCTATAGTCTTTTCTCTGTGCTAGGATCCCTCTGTGTTCCAAATAATCAAAGACAGGAGTCCAGATTTCCTCATAACTGCTCCGTTTCTCACTATGATGCAAGCTACAGAAAAAAGGATTGTGCACAATTTTATCCAAAACACAAATGTCCCAAAGTTTCTCATGATCTATTCAAGGAAGGTCCAGTTGGGTCTGACCAAAAGGCAGCAATTGTTAAACGACCCTCTGCTAATAATTTGGAAATAAGATTTGTCTTTTTTGGGAATTTGGATATCATTCCAGATAGCAAATATAAACATCTTTGTAGAGAAGGGGTAATTCATCTTAGTAGTTTGGAAAATTGCCTTAGAATCAGACAGCCAGAAAAGATAAATTTTGGGGTATTTCCACCATAAGTGAATTGGAGAGCCTTTTTGCCCTCAAAGCTTCCAGCATTTAGGGCTAAGACCTTGATTTATTTTATGTAGTCTGTTGGGACAGATATACCACTGTGTCCTAGTCAATTGGATAGTAGATTTTTTTGAGGGAGAACTCCAACTAGATTCCCAATCATCTATTCCCCCAGGCAGTTCTTTTTCCCACATGTCAACATATGTTGGTAATTTTGGGTATAGGACCACGAGAAGAATTTGATAAATTTTAGATAGAAGACCTTTCATTGCCCTTGAAGATTCAGTTAAAAGGGTCTCAGACTTAGTTAATGTAACAGTCTGAACCATTTTGGTAGCATAGGAGAGCATAATTGCTCTCATTTGGAAATATTGGAAACACGCTGCCTGGCCTTGTAGCTTTGAATCTACTTCTTGTTTCGTAAGGATTTTTGTAAGGTGAAGACTTTTTTTTGTTCTGTCTGGCGTTCCATCAGTGATCTGTCCTTCCTGCCAAATACTTTTGTTGTCTTTATATGTGTATTTTAGCTTGGTTTAAATTGTTTCAATGATGTCTTTTGGTTTTGTTTTAATGTTTTTGATATTGTTTTTATTATGTATATGTTTAATCTGTTAGCCACCTTGTTGACTATGAAGGTCATAGAGAAGTGGAGCATAAATTTTGTAAATAAATAAAAATATAATAAATAATATACACACTTTTGATCATGTTGTGTCCTCAACATCAAGCATTTATTTACTTTATTTGAAAAAAATAGAATATTTATATAGTGATATATGTATATATGGACTATCAGAAACATAACTCTACAGGTATAACTTTCAGAATCAGAGCATTCGAATATGAATTGAGGCACCTGGTTCAACTCAATCATAAACTTCACTGGGTGAATTTGAGCCAGTAATAGTGTCCAAAGTTGTTATGAGAAGAAAATGAGAGGGGACTGGCGCTTGCATCATCACTGTAAGCTTCTTGAATTAAGAGCAAGATTTTAAAAAATGGATTTTTTTTGTATCTTCTCAAACACAATACTTTTCAACAGGAATACTTCATACAAGGATTCAGCAAATCAATCAGATTCCACTGTAAAAGTGGCCAGGTGGGAAATTAATCAATTCTGCTCTTAAGTAATTTTTTGCAAATCTTAAGAGCTTTTTGCATTCAGAATGGATTCCATTCACACTTCAAACATGAGACATCAAACCTAATAATGTAGATAGTCTTTTTTTGTGCATTGTGCAACTCCCCTCTGGGCCACACTAGGTTTCTCCTTGTCTTCCCAAGGCACAGAGGGAGTTTCAATATGACCACATCTTCTGGGTGCCAGAGGCCTTGGAATAGAATTGCCATCAGCGTACTGGGTTTGGGGATTGCCCACTATCGGTGGCCAAGCTCGAACGCCCGACTTACCGGGCGTGTAGTTTGCGGCTGCGGGGGAAAGTGGAGGGTCGGCGCGGCCGCTGCTCTGCCGGCCGGCCCAGCATGCCCCGGGCCGGCCGGCAGCCAATCGTTTCAAATGGCGGGCGGCCAATTCCGGGGCCGCCCGGCTCGCTGCGGGGGGCAGGGCCTCTGCCGGACCTGGGAAGAGCAGTCTTCCCTCAGGTCTGGCAGGCTGGCATAAATTCCGGCCACTGACCCCGCCCCCGGCATTCGGCTCGGCAGCGACACGAGGAGCAGCTTGGCAGCGACACGAGGAGCAGCAAGCGGAGGGAAAGGTTTAGCTGAGCCTTTCCCCTCATGTTCCCGCTCGCAGCCCAGCTCCCCGGCTCAGACAAGGCAGCCGGGTGGGAGCGAGAAGCCAGCAAGGAAGACCAGCTCCCCGGCCCGTGCTTGCACGTGTCGGGTGGGAGCGCTGCGTTCGGGGACGAGGCCTAAGCTGAGCCCTCTTCCCCGCTGCAGCGAAGACGAGCCAGGGCCGAGCTCCGAGCCACAGCGGACGACGACCGCGGAAGCCCCCCCCCACTCTTGCACGGGCACAGCACACACACACACAGGCAGCTGCCAGGCATGGCCCCAGCAAAAGAGTCCAGGCGGGCCAAGGCTGCAGCCAGGGAGCCCTCAGGCTCCTCCACACGGGCCAGGCGGAGGCCTGCGGCAGGGGTCGCCACGGGGCTGGGGGTGGGGCAGCATTCAAAGGGAGGGCCACCAGAGGCATGTACGGCCAGGCAACCTCGGCGTGCCGGGGCAAAGGGGCACCCCTCGGTGGGAGGCAAGGGGAAGATTGCCAAGGCACAGCCTGCGCCACGCGCTGGGGGAAGGAGCGGGGAGAAGGCCAAAAAAGGGGCCCAGACCACATCTGTCGGGGGAAGGGCCAAGCGGCAACAGCCAGCCTGTAGCCGGGACCCTTCCCCAAGCTCCCTGCAAAGTATTGCCAGGGCACTGGAGGAGCTAAGTGCCCCGGTGGACCACCTGGGGAACTTTGGGCCCTGGGGGAGGTTCGCCTCCCTCGGAGCCTGTTGAGGTCCCCAGGCTGTCCCGCGCCCAGAAGAAGGGATCCAGAGCATCCAGAGGACACCGGGAGCCGCAGTCCTCAGATTCCAGCAGCTCCAGTGGGGAGAGGCGACCTTCCTCCAAGCGCAGGAGAACCTCACACAAGAAAGCACGGCGGCGCAGGAGGCGGGAGGACACAAGCAGTGATGGATCCTCGGGTGAGTCTTCCTCTTCAGAGGATGGGGCCCATTGGGAAGAATACTGGGGGGAGGGGGCCTCCGCCCCAGGCATCCCCGGGTGGGCCCGGCGGTGCAGGGCTGCGCAGTCCAAACGTAAGGACCCCGGGGGGGTGTGGGACTCGGACCCCGGGGAGGCCCCTCCCCCCCAGCTGGCACCTCTCCAACCACTTAAGCAACATCCTTAGGGCAAGGGCGCTGGCGGGGGAGGGGGCAGCAATGGACTACGATGAGGCCTTCCGCAAGAGGGCTTCCCACAGCCCCCAGGCGCGCTGGGACCTCATCAGCCAAAAGTTGTGGCTCCTCCTGGTGGGTCCTCACATGCGGGGTAAGGGCAACGCCGCCCGGGCGGGGCGCTGGCCTGGCAGGAGAGAAAAACCACGGGGTCTGTGCTGGGAATACAACCAGGGCAGGTGCCAGATGCTCAAGTGCCGTTATGAGCACATCTGTGACACTTGCGGGGGCTCCCATCCGCGCCAGTCATGCCCCCGGGGCCCCCAGGCCCCCGCGCCCTTTCGGGGGGGCGGTCCACCAGTGGCGGGACGCACAAGGATGGGGGGACCAGCTCTAACTCTGCCTCAACCGCCAACGGTGGGAAATAGTCCCGCCTGCCATGAGCTCACCCTCGCCCACTCCCCTGTGCAGGTTGCCGCCCTCCGCACCCTGCTGGCTCTATACCCCAACAGGCTCGCGGCAGCCTTCCTGCTGGAAGGCTTCACTAAGGGTTTCCGGATCCCCTTCATCGGGCCGCGGGTGCCCACCACCTCGGGCAACCTGAAGTCATCAAGGGAGATGCCGGAGGTGGTGGCGAGCAAGATAGCCAAGGAGGTGGCCCTGGGCCGGGTGGCGGGCCCCTTTCCCTCTCCTCCCATTCCCAATTTGAGGGTCTCTCCCTTGGGCCTGGTACCCAAGAAGGCCCTGGGCGAATTAAGGTTAATCCACCATCTCTCGTACCCCCGCGGGTCGTCCGTTAATGACAACATCCCCCGGGAGTGTGCTCCGTGAAGTACGCGTCCTTTGACCAGGCAGTCCGCCTTGAGCGGTCCTGCGGTCCTGGGGCCCTTATGGCCAAATGCGACGTGGAGTCCGCTTTCAGGCTACTACCGGTCCACCCGCTTGATTTCTGCCTCTTGGGGTTCAAATTTAACGGGGAATGGTAAGTGGATCGGGCCATGCCCATGGGGTGTTCCATGGCATGCGCCGCCTTCGAAACATTCAGTACCTTCCTGGAATGGGTGGCCAAGGGCCGCATGGGGTCCCCGCACATCAGCCATTACCTCGATGATTTCCTGGTGATGGCGCCCCCTGGGGATAGCACCTGTGAATCCCGGCTCCAGGCCTTTCGGTCCCTCGCGGCCGAGCTGGGGGTCCCCCTCGCTCAGGATAAAACAGAAGGCCCCACCACCCGGCTCACCTACCTCGGCATAGAGCTGGACTCTGTGGCCGGGGTATCGCGCCTCCCCCGCGACAAGCTGGGGCGACTGCGAGACATCATTTCGCTGGCCCTTGCCCGGGAGAAGTGCACGCTCCGTGAACTTCAGGCCATCATCGGGCACCTAAATTTCGCTTGCAGGGTGGTCGCGCCAGCTCTCGCCTTCTGCGCTCGCCTCTCCAGGGCCTGCAGGGGGGCCTCCGCGCCCCACCACCACATTTGCTTAACGGCAGGCATCAAGGAGGATCTTCGGGTGTGGCTAGAATTCTTGTCCCAGTACAACGGGGTTTCACTTTGGCAGACCCCCTTATCCCCGGGGCCCGGGCTGCAGGTTCACTCGGACGCGGCCGGCAGCCTGGGTTTTGGGGTCTACTTCAATGGCAGGTGGTGCGCCCAGCAGTGGCCCCCCTCTTGGGCAGGCTCAGGGATCTTGAGGGATCTCACTTTCCATGAGTTCTTTCCCATCCTGGTGGCGGTGACCGTTTGGGGTGAGCAGTTCAGGGACAAGCGCGTCCTCTTTTGGTGCGACAATCAGGCTACGGTGCAGGTTATCAACAAGCAGTCTTCTCGCTCTGAGCGGGTCATGCGTCTCGTTCGCCGTTTTGTGTTATGCTGTCTTGCGTTTAACATATCCTTTTTTGCTCGCCATGTAGCAGGGTTGGATAACGGCATCGCGGATGCACTATCTCGCTTCCAGATGGAGAGGTTTTTCACCCAAGCCCCCGAAGCCAGTCACACGCCCGACCCATTCCCGGCAGCCCTGTGGACGATTGGCGAAGCTCCATGATGGAGGGGATCCTTCATTCTGTGGCACCATCTACCCGGCGGGCCTACAGCAAGGCGGTGACGCGCTTCTTGGCCTTCGCGGCAGGCCTCGGCACCGGTGATCCATGGCCGGCTTCACGCACAGCGGTGCTGCAGTACCTAGCACACATGCGGGGCCTGGGTCTCGTGCCCAGGACCATGCGGGCGGCCCTTGCTGGCATTTCCTTCTTCAGCAGGGCGGAAGGGCTTCCGGACCCTTGCGACTGCTTCGAGGCCCGCCGGGCTATAGAGGGGTGGGGGCGGCTTCCCCCTCGCCCGCCAGACCGGCGGAGACCCATCACCCTGGCCATCCTGGGGGCAATTCTCGAGGCGATCCCTAGCTTATGCTGGTCTGCCTTCGAGGCACAGCTCTTCCGGACTGCCTTCGGGCTGGCCTTCTTCGGGGCCTTCCGGGTGAGCGAGTTGGTGGCCGGTTCCCACTGGGACTCCTCGGGGAGGGCCATCGCACTCGGCGATGTGTCCGTTTCCAGGCACATGGTGTCCATCGCCGTGCGAAGGTCAAAGACAGATCAGAGGGGCCGGGGGGCTACCGTGCGCCTTCGGGCCTTACCCGGCCGGGCTCTATGCCCTGTCGCGGCGGTGCGGGCCTACCTGGCTATTCGCCCCAACAGCCCCGGCCCCTTCCTGGCCCACTGCGACAGTTCCCCCCTCACCCGTTACCAGTTCATCTCCATCCTGCTAGCCGGGCTCCAGGCCGCCAGCCTCCCCCCAGGTGATTTCGCCTCTCACTCCTTCCGGATCGGGGCCGCCACAGCGGCAGCGGGCCTGGGCCTTCCCGGCTCGGTCATACAGCGCCTCGGCCGCTGGCGATCCAGGGCCTTCCTCGCCTACGTCCGCCCTTCACGGGTCCTTACTTTCTGACCTTGTCTTGTACTCCTCCCGTCTGCAGGTCATCGAAGGAAGGTGTGGATATGTGGCCACAGCATCGTCCACTGGGCCGGGAGGTACGCGGCGGCGTCTGGTTGGGGAGTGCACCTGGGACTGGACGACTTCATCGAGATCCGCTGGATTGGGTCCCGTGGCATGCTGTGGGACGTGCTGGTCCCCACTTTGTCTCACCAGGCCCGCCGCCTGGGGCCACCTGACGCGCTGATCATCCAGCTGGGCGAGAATGACCTGGGATGGCGTGAAGGCCCGGAGCTGCAGCGGGCAATGTGCAGGGACCTGGGCTACTTGCGGGGGCTGTTCCCCGGTACTTTCTTCATCTGGTCGGACTTGCTACAGAGACGGGTTTGGCGCCATGCCCGGCACCCAGACAAGGTTGATGGGATGCGGCAGAGGGTGGCCCGGGCCATGGTGCGCTACATCACGGAAGCACAGGGCCTGCCGGTCAGACACCTGGACATTTCCTTCTGGCAGGAGGCGCTTTTCCGCCCAGATGGGGTTCATCTCTCTTCCTGGGGGCACGACATATGGCTGCAAGACCTAAGGGATGGCTTGTTGGAGTGGTTGAACTTGTAGGAGCGTTGGCGGGAGCCCCCTGGGGGGCTCTGGTGGCGGGGGTCATGGGATCAGATCTCTTTGCGGGGATCAGGGCTCGCCCTGGTCCCCAGGAAGGGGATCCCCTTACGGGATCTTGGGAGTGAGGACGGAGGTGCATGCCCAGCTCGGGGGCTGTCAGGGCGGACTCACTCCCAGGTGGCAGGGGGGATCATACAGGGGTGTACACCCAGATGATCTCCCCGCTGAATGCCACTCCGGAGGCTCCCCCTCAGCACGGGTCTGAGGGGGGAGGGGTCATCGGCTGGCAGGCGGGTCAGCCGATGCTTTTGTGGGATCCGATCCTCATGACTGCCAATGCTCCTGTTTGCTGTTTATGTTGCTGTTCATGTCAATAAAATTTGGCCAGTTTCCTCCACGGGCCGTGTCCGGGGTATTTCTTCCGCGCCGCTACCCTCCTTGAAACCCTTAGCAATAGGCCGCAAGCGCGAACGCCCGACTTACCGGGCGTGTAGTTTGCGGCTGCGGGGGAAAGTGGAGGGTCGGCGCGGCCGCTGCTCTGCCGGCCGGCCCAGCATGCCCCGGGCCGGCCGGCAGCCAATCGTTTCAAATGGTGGGTGGCCAATCCCGGGGCCGCCCAGCTCGCTGCGGGGGGCGGGGCCTCTGCCGGACCTGGGAAGAGCAGTCTTCCCTCAGGTCCGGCAGGCTGGCATAAATTCCGGCCACTGACCCCGCCCCCGGCATTTGGCTCGGCAGCGACATCCCACCCACCACGCCCTGTTTGTTATGGTTTGCTACTGTTCATTTATTGAAATGTTTGGCGGGGGTCATGGGATTGGATCTCTTTGCGGGGATCAGGGCTCGCCCTGGTCCCCGGGAAGGGGATCCCCTTATGGGATCTTGGGAGTGAGGACGGAGGTGCATGCCCAGCTCGGGGGCTGTCAGGGCGGACTCACTCCCAGGTGGCAGGGGGGGATCATACAGGGGTGTACACCCAGATGATCTCCCCGCTGAATGCCACTCTGGAGGCTCCCCCTCAGCACGGGTCTGAGGGGGGAGGGGTCATTGGCTGGCAGGCGGGTCAGCCGATGCTTTTGTGGGATCCAATCCTCATGACTGCCAATGCTCCTGTTTGCTGTTTATGTTGCTGTTCATGTCAATAAAATTTGGCCAGTTTCCTCCACGGGCCGTGTCCGGGGTATTTCTTCCTGTCAGAACTGTGGCTAGATAAAATCCTTACTCCAGTCTTCCTTCTGCAATTAGACAAAAGTTCATTGTTTCCAAAAAGCATTTAATGAAGAAAAAGATTATTATAGTCCACTGGCCTGAATGCAATATCCAGGTTGGTACATATGCATTGTTACCAATGCCAGGCAAAGCAAGAGATACATATTAAATATCATAGCTGACCCATCCTCCCCCCACAGTTCTCAAAATATTCCCTTTGAAGCTGCAAAAGCGAAAGCTTCCCCAAGGCCGGTTCTTGGTGGAACGTCGGTAGCCAAAACAATGCTGGTCTGTGAGATAGCTGCCTGGGAACCTCTGCACCTGGGGAAGAAAGCACTGAACACTGAAAGGATTAAATATGGAGTCGGTTAAGCATAGGTATACAAAAGAGCATTCTGATCCTGACATTCTGCCCCCCCTAAGAACCCCCCCCCCCCCGGTTTACGTGGATAGCGAGAGTGGAACGCTTTCAGCAACCTAGGGGCATGGACATGTATAGCACTGACCCACTCATCAAACCCCGAATCAAAGTCCTTCCATCTAATTAGGTAAAACAGTTGGTTCCGTTTAATTTTTGAGTCCAGTATTTGTTGTACTTCGTAGTGGGTCTGATCATCGATTAACGTTGGAATAGGGGGACCTTTGACGTGCCACTGGTTATCTGTTGGAGCCTTTTTGAGGAGGCTGACATGGAAGGTATCATGCACGTAGCGTAGGTTCTTTGGCAAATCTAAAGCAACAGTCACTTTGTTGATTACTTTACGCACTGGGAAAGGCCCCAAAAACTTTAAAGCTAGTTTCCTGCTGGTTTGAGATAGTTTTAGGTTTTTTGTAGACAGATAGACAAGATCGCCAGGTTGTAAATTCCATTCCGCCGCACGGTGGCAGTCTGCGTATTTTTTGTAATCCTGTTTAGCTTTGTCGAGGTGTTTTTTGATTTGAGTCCATTGTTGAGCTGCTTCCCCCCACCACTCGGTGACGTCCTGAGAAGCTGTAGTTGGAGGGGGGAGCGCTTCAAACGGGAACGGCTTGAAGTGGAAGCCATAAACTACTTTGAAAGGAGTTTCTCCTGTAGACGCGTGTACACTGTTATTGTAGGAGAATTCTGCTAGTGGGAGCAAATCAACCCAATTGTCTTGTTGGAAGTTGATGTAGCATCTTAGAAATTGTTCTAATATCTGGTTAGTTTTTTCGGATTGTCCATCTGTTTCTGGGTGATGGCTTGAACTGAGCCCTTGTTCAATTCCCAGTAGTTGCAAAAGCTCCCGCCAGAAGTTGGCAACGAATTGCCCGCCGTGATCCGAAATCACCTTGGATGGAAAAGAATGTATTTTCACAATGTTTTTCATAAAAATATCAGCTAGTTTTCTAGCGGAGGGGATGGTGGTGCATGGTATAAAGTGTGCTTGCTTGGAAAACAAATCGACCACGACCAAAATACAATTATGTTCCTTAGAGGGGGGTAAGTCAGTAATAAAGTCCATAGAAATAATCTCCCATGGTCGACTTGGCGTTTCTAAGGGTTGTAAAAGCCCCGGA
Organism: Eublepharis macularius; assembly: GCF_028583425.1. Taxonomy (NCBI): domain Eukaryota; kingdom Metazoa; phylum Chordata; class Lepidosauria; order Squamata; family Eublepharidae; genus Eublepharis; species Eublepharis macularius. Next base: position 88,644,611 of record NC_072794.1, on the reverse strand, counting down.
GGTTTGCCCTTTCGGGATTTGGCGCTGAGACAGATGGGGCAAGAGGCTACGTATTGGGAAATGTCTTTGCGCATGCCTGGCCACCAAAATTGGCGTTGCACCAAGTGGAGCGTTTTTAAGTAACCGTAGTGTCCCGCTGTGGGGGCATTGTGACATCGTTGTAAAACATCCTTTCTGAGACATTTAGGCACATAAAAACGGTCTCCCCAAAGCCATTCCCCTGTGGCGGATTGTTGCAGTTTGTCTTTGGGCGCCTCCCCCCCCCTCCTTTTCCACCGGCTTTCAGCTTTTCTCTCCACCCCTGATCGGGTGACGGGGAGGGTTTAGCGCGGCTGCGCGTAGTCATCACGCCCCCTAATTGCGTAGGCGAAAACAGTGTCGACTGTCTCCTCCCTTTTACTTTTATGTTGGGGCATGCGTGATAGAGCGTCGGCGAGAAAGTTGGTTTTGCCTGGTAGGAAGTTCAAGGTAAAATTGAATTTCGAGAAGAATTCCGCCCACCGCAATTGCTTGGCGTTTAATCTGCGAGGGCTGCGCAGGGCCTCTAAATTTTTGTGATCCGTCCAGACTTCGAACGGATGCCGGGCTCCTTCTAGCCAATGTCTCCAATGTGTGAGCGCCGCTTTAACAGCGAAGGCTTCCTTCTCCCACACATTCCAATTTCTCTCTGCCTCAGAAAACTTTCTAGAAAGGAAGGCGCAAGGTTTGAGATTTCCGTCCTCTCCTCGCTGCAATAACACACCCCCAATTGCCATATCGCTGGCATCGACCTGTACTATGAAGGGGCAGTTTTCATCGGGGTGTTGTAGGACGGGTTCTGAGACAAATTGCTCTTTTAGCCGATTGAATGCTGTCTCGCATTCGGGTGTCCATGAGAGCTTTGCACTAGGTTTTTTTGCTTGCTCCCCCTTGTCTTTCGTTTTTAACAATTCAGTCAAGGGGAGCGTGGTCTGAGCGAAATTAGCAATGAATTCTCTATAGAAATTGGCAAACCCTAGAAACGACTGCAATTCTTTCCTAGTGGAGGGGATTTGCCAATTTAATACAGCTTGTATTTTTTCTGGGTCCATTTTCAAGCCCTCTGACGATATACAATAGCCCAGATAGGTGAGTTTTGTTTTGTGGAACTCACATTTTGAAAGTTTAATAGGCAGTTTGTTATTCATGAGTGTAGTTAGGACCTTTTGTACAAGTTTCACATGTTCCTCCTCCGTTTGTGAGTAAATCAACACATCATCAAGATACACCACTACCCCCTGGTACAGAAATTCATGTAGGACTTCATTGATCATGGACATGAAAACCGACGGGGAGCCAGTCAAGCCGAAAGGCATCACTAAATATTCATATTGTCCGAGTGGGGTATTAAACGCGGTTTTCCATTCATCCCCTTCTCGGATACGGACATGGAAGTAAGCATCTTTTAAATCCAATTTAGTAAAGATCTTATCTTGGGCCATGACGTTGAGTAGATCTTTGATGAGTGGAATGGGGTAGGCGTTGCTAGCGGACACAGCGTTTAGTCCCCGAAAATCAGTACACAGTCTCAAGCCCCCATCCTTCTTTTTCACGAACAAAACTGGGGCTGCATGGGGACTATTAGCTGGGCGGATGAACCCCCTTTGCAAATTGAGATCAATGAACTTCCGAAGTTCGTCTCTTTCGTTGGGGCTCATAGGGTATAACCGACCCTTTGGTAGTGAAGCCCCTGGTAAAATTTCCACAGCACAGTCTGTCCTCCTATGCGGAGGGAGTGTATTGGCCTCTTCTTCTGTGAAGGCTTGAGTGAATGCCCTATATTGTTTAGGTATTTGATTAATTTCCTCTTTGGTGAGTAGAGCGGAATCAGACATAGTGGGATTTCTTCCCCAGTTTTGATCCCAACGATGATTTTTGCAAGATTCATGGGTGAAGGTAATACTCCCTTCTGCCCAATGTGGGGGTTGTGATCACACAACCATCGGCTTCCCAGTATCAGGGGATATTTAGCTGTGGCACTAATGACAAAAGATCTGGTTTCCCAATGTGATCCCATGCCGGTTATGATCGGAGCAGTCTCTGTGGTAACCGGATTCATGTTAGTGCCATCCATTTGTTCAAAAATGACAGGTATATCCATATCTTTTACTGGGAGTACTAGTCCATTAACTAAGGCAGGTGCAATAATGTCTCTAGAGCAGCCCGAATCAATAAGGGCTTGCACACGGATGTGCATCTTCTTGTCAGCATTTACTAACGTTACAGGAATGAACAGTATGGACCCCGGGGGTCGGTTTAACACCGGACCAGACTTACGTGTGATCTGCCATTTGGGTCCTTTTACGACAGATCCATTTCGTTTCCCAACTCCGGGCTCTCGGGATTTCCTTCCCCGATCAGGGCTGTTTGATCGTCTTCGGTGATCTCCTCCAACTCCAGTCCTCTCTCTGGGAAACTTTTTCTTGGCGCTCCCCTACTCCTCAGGGCAGCTCTGGGTACCGGAGAAGGGCGTGGCAGCGCTGGGCTGGTTAGGGGAGCTGGGCGTCGTAATTGGAGCGGAGGTCTTTGCACAGGCCGATATGGGCATTGTGCTGCGAAATGGCCACCCTGGCCGCACTGTAAGCACAATCCCTGTTGCCATCTAGCATCTCGCGCTCCCTGGGTGGCATACCCAGTTCCCCTGCTCCCTCTCAGAGACAAAGGTGTGGAGGAGCGTCTTTGGCTCGGGGGGTGCTGATGTTGTTCCGCAAGGCGAACTTCCAGGAGTCGATTTTCAACTTCGCAAGTCAACTGTATCCATCCTAACAGTGTAGGTGGATTGTCTTGCATGAGCGCTCGGTCAAGTAATTTTGGATTCAATCCTTGTTTATACAAGATGATCTTAGTGGACTCCTCGCACCTCGGACATTTGGCAGCGAGCTGTCGGAATTGTGTGGCATAGTCTCTAGCCGACATGCTGCCTTGCCTAATTGCTTGCAACTCCGTTCTAGCCCAAGTTTCCTCCAAGGGATCTTCATATTGCGCCTGAATAGCATCCACTAACCCTTGGAGAGTTTCTAACTCGGGAGCCCCCACATTATATAGTCCCACGTACCAGTCCGCAGCTTTACCTTGGAGACGCGATCCCAGATGCTCTATCTGGCTGGCTTCGCTTCCAAACAGGTGTCCCCAACGATTAAAAAATTGCACCACTTGTACCAGGAAAAATCCCAATTTGGAAGGGTCTCCATCAAAAGTAGTGTCCAGTTTGACCCATCCCATGGGTAAATCCTGTCTGGGGGTTTGGTCTGGCATGGGATAAACGTCCATCGGCCCCAGTTGCAGCGGTGGCTGGCGCGGGTGGGAATACGGTTGAGGTTGGGGGACCGGTTGCCTTGGCGTTGGCTGCGGGTGCAGAGGTTGTAGGGGCGGAGGGGCCACTGGCCCCGTTAGCGGTATCGACCCCGAAGACGGCAGGGGTCCCCTCGGTGTCGGCTGGCGCGGCGTCGGTCGGGTTGGCACTGGTCGGGTGGGGCGAGGTCCCCTTGGCGAAGTCTGCGTTCCTTGAACCACCCGCGGTGTAATTTGTTGACTTGCTTGGGTTGTCGGTGGGTAAATTATAGGGGAAATCGGCCCGCGTGGTTGGGCCAGCAAAGTTCTGGGAACCACCATCGGTGTGGTGGGCTGACTCGCTTGGGTGGTTGGTGGAGGAATTATAGGGGAAGCCGGTCTGCGTGGCGGTTCTTCCTCCTCCTCCTCCGTTTCCTCGCTGCTGCTGGTATCCGTGGTTGCAGGCTGGTCTGGGTACCGGTCCCCCGGACACGGTTCACCACCTTCTCCCGTCAGGAGGGATCCCCCTCCAGTGGCCCCAATCACCTCACCCGTTTCCGACGGTTGCTGCGGCCATATCTGGTCTTGCAAGTTAGCCAGACTCTGGCTAATGCCAGACAGGCCCGTTGGCGGGGCCCTATCTCTGTCTCCCGCCACTAAAACTGAAAGCAGATGTACAGCATTGGCTAGACTCTCTTCCATATTCTGTAGTCTGTTCTCCAACCTCTGCACTCTGTCTGTGGACTGCTGCAGATCCCCCGTATCCCCAGTAGTTGGAGGGGTTGTCGGGTGGTCCGTGCTCAGCGTCTGTTGCCACGGCAGGGGTGCTTCCACCCCTTGTTCCTCCTGCGACCGCGCAGCAAGTACACCTTTGGTTAATCCAGTGATTGCTGAAATCCCAGAATCAATGGCAATGGTTCTGCTCTGGAGCTGTGCCCATTGATGCTCTCCGACATCTGGTTCCCCCACTCTCGGGGTGACTTCGGCATAGTCCCAGCTCAGAGCACTTCGCTGGGAAGTATCTCCTTCCATTCGCTCGGCCGTCCGGTTCCAGAACAGCCATGGACGGCCCTCAGCTTGCTCCGGTATAGATCCCAGGCTACGCCGGCTATCCAACTGTATTTGGGTAAACATCGCGCTGATCCTCTGCTCCCTCGTCTCTCTGGGCCAGGCGCCCCACTGCGTCAGGGTCGGCACGCTGAACAATGGAACGGCTGATGCGCTGGGCCTCGTTCTCTCTGTACTGGGAGCGAGGGTAAAAATGGTTGTAACCGTGGATCCTTGTCTCCTTGGCACAACTTGAGAAGATTCCAAGCCTCGAGGACCGGGAGAGACATACGGATCGAACAAAGGGTCCCGGGGTGGGACAGCTTTGGAGTCCGTTTGATCCAGTTGAGGCATTGGAAAGATGATTGGTAACAAAATGTCAGAACTGTGGCTAGATAAAATCCTTACTCCAGTCTGCCTTCTGCAATTAGACAAAAGTCCATTGTTTCCAAAAAGCATTTAATGAAGAAAAAGATTATTATAGTCCACTGGCCTGAATGCAATATCCAGGTTGGTACATATGTATTGTTACCAATGCCAGGCAAAGCAAGAGATACATATTAAATATCATAGCTGACCCATCCTCCCCCCACAGTTCTCAAAATATTCCCTTTGAAGCTGCAAAAGCGAAAGCTTCCCCAAGGCCGGTTCTTGGTGGAACGTCGGTAGCCAAAACAATGCTGGTCTGTGAGATAGCTGCCTGGGAACCTCTGCACCTGGGGAAGAAAGCACTGAACACTGAAAGGATTAAATATGGAGTCGGTTAAGCATAGGTATACAAAAGAGCATTCTGATCCTGACATTTCCGCGCCGCTACCCTCCTCGAAACCCTTAGCAATAGGCTGCAAACAGCAAGCCTCGTTTGGAAGCCTTATATAACTTTCTTGAGCTACACTATGCCTCCATCTTGTTCTTCCTAGATCTCTGATATGGTGGAATGGTGGTGATACTGTTCCAGAAACATGTTTCAGTAATTTCCATAATTGCTGCATAACTCATGATTTTAATTATTTTTTACAATGAAATCCTCATCTTCAGCAATAACTCAAACTTTTTTTTGCCCAACATAGAAATCAAAGCTACTCTGCCAGTTATCTTGTCATGCACATCCCAAATGGAAGCAGCAGGAATGGGGAATGATATGGAATGTATGCATCTTTAGAACAATTAATTTAGGATACCTATGTGGGATGCAACAACATCCCCTCATCGCGCCCACAGACATTCTGCTATCACTTTTGGCTTTTTGAAGATAAATGCAAATGACAGTTCTACTTTCCAAAATTTGCCACCTTCCAGTTTCCATTGAATTCTATGGTGGGGGGGGGAGCACCCAGAGTAATTATACTCTGATCTGCCACTAGGATTGTGGCATTTTACCAGCTTCCTCATAAAAACATGACATCTCTAGCAATGAGAATGGACTGCGAAGGGACAGGAAAGACCGGGAAAGTGTTAGGTGCAGCTAAGAGGTGGAGTATTGCTTATCTTCTCACCACCCAAGCCCACACATTAATTATGATTTTAGTTATTCAGTTTCTTCAGTTCACAGGCCACTTTTCAAATTTGCAGTTACCAAACTGGCATATAATAAATATTAAAATGATGAAAATCAATGTAACCATATCAGCATGCGAACAGTAACTATAAAAGAGGTATAACTGAGAGCAAACAGTATAAAACAAACACAATTAAATGTCAGGAAAACACTGAGAACTTATCCACAGGAGAAAGCCAAAGTACTAATAGTGGTGTGGAAACTTCTGACAACTTGGGATCCATCCTAATTCATTTTCTCAAAAAATAAAGAGTTGGTCTGAAGTGTTCATGGCACAGGAAAATACAGTAGCAAACTGCTGCTACAGTGCATTAAGAGTGTGTTGTCCAACAGTATGTGAAGTAGCATTGTCTCATGATAGAAAATGTTAGCAATAACTTCATGGTGTTAGAGAATATGAGCATTGTGTCAGAGGTAGGGTATAACATGAAATGTAGTATGGTTACCTCATGCTCTCTTTTCAAGAACCTTCTATAATAGAGTTGTTTTGTTTGGCTCTAAAGGTCTAGTGGAAATATTCCAACAAGGAGACAGAAATGTGGAGGAAAAATAGTCTCATATCACATTCTGAATAGTTGCAGCACCTCTGCTGAGGGGAAAAAAATTAAAAGAGAAATAGTTAAACTTCAGCGTGCTCCTACAAGAGTGATTGCCTTTTATATTTTATTTAGAAAACTTAACCAGGAATTTTTATTACTCCCCCCAAATGTTTTAAAGGGAAAGTAAATCTTGAATGCTGCCCTGGGTCTATGCTACTAAAGTTTGCAGATGGGAAGACAATGCTTTCTAAGCCTTCTGGGGGTTAAACACATGAATCCACTTTATAATGAATCAGGCCAATGATCTCTCAGGATCAGTATTAGCTACTCTAACTATGTTGCTCTCCAGAGTCTCATCACCTACTGCATAATACCTTCAACTGGTGATACAGGGGACTGCACTTGGGACCTTCTGCACACAAAGCAATACTCTTCCACTAAGCCATGACCCCTCCCCTGAGGGATGGGACACAGGTGATCAAATAGCTTGGCAAAAGCTATGGATTAGATGTTCTATAGTACATGATGATTAATGTATACGTTAATATATTAGAAACAGCAACATCACTGGAAAAGGTCCAGAATAAGAAGACCATGGGAGTAACAGATAACCATTGTTCACTGTGTCATTTATATTAAGATTATCTTTCATTTTTTTTTAAAAAGGCCCCAAAGGAATAGGACTCAAGCATGTTTGTAGGATTGTCATACTCCTGATGGGAACTGGAGATCTCCCAGAATTGCAGCTGATCTCCAGACGATGGAGGTTGGTTCCTCTGGAGAAAATGGTTGCTTTGGAGATTTGACTCTATGGCATTATATCCCGCTGATCTCCATTCCCTTGTTGATATCTAAGTGTCAAAAGCCAGTGTGCAGAGGCTTTAGATCAGAACGATCAGTATGACAGGTAGACACATCAGGTGACATAGAGTCAGATGGTTAACTTAAGAGTCAGGAGACCATGAAGTGAATGACTCAGCTAAACTCATGCATGTATCTGATTGGGTGTCTACATGTATATATAGCTACTATGTACAGTATGGTAGGGGCTTCTTGCAAGTCCAGGTGTAGGTGAAGCACTTTGTCTCTCTGGACTGTAAACTTGTATATATTGCTCTTTATCCACCTATAAATAAATTGTATTATACACCTTTACTAAACTAATAAGGTGTGGACTCTTTGTGGATCCTCCTAAAGCTGGTGCAGTCATGCTGAATACACACTGTTCAACATCCCTAACGCCACCTTCCCCAGGCTCCACACACAAAATCTCCAGGAATTTTCCCACCCAAGTAGGCAACTGTCATGGCCCAGTCTGAGAGCCAGGACTCCTCAGGAGAAGAGGAGCCCTGTGTAGCCAGCCCTAGCCCTGATTCAGCAGAAGACAGCAATCAGGAGCAACAGCTGCTGGCTGATCAGAGCTTACAGCCAGCAGCTGAGGCACCAGCACCCTCTAGCTCCAATACTACAGAGGAAGCTCAGCCAGGGACTTCTACAGGTGCAGCGCAGCCAAGAGCCTCCCCCCCCCAGGTTCACCCACGCCCAAGGAACGCCACAGGCAGCGCCAGAGACTGGAACTGCAGGAGAGACGGCGCAGTGCTCGCCTCTTGAGCCAATGCCAGCTGCTGGAGAGTGACGATGAGTAGTGGCAGGATAGAGCCCCAGCAGCTGGCTGAAAACCACGTCTGGCTATAAGAGCCAGTCTGGGGGAACTGCTGGGTGTGGAAGCAACGTGTCTACTGCCTGCAACCACTCTGTGTTCTGTGAACCTTGCCTGTGCCTGCTTTTGGACCTGACACTATCAGTGACTGACCTTGGACTGTGCCTGACCTCACTCTTGGACTCTGGACTCACTCCCGGCTTTATCTCGTGCTCTGACCACTGGTTTGACTTGGCTTTTACTCTTGGAACTCCCCTTTGACTTTGGCCTTAAGGTTTGGACTTGAACCACCCTGCTTGGGCTGGCCCAGCCCGTGACAGCAACCCTATGGAACTTGGTTATAGAAAATTACTATTCAGGCCAAGCAGCAAGGCTGAATGGCATTTTTAATTTCAAACACAAATGTATCAGTGCATATTATCCAAGATCATTGAATAGCTCATGCTCATGCTAACAATGTCACTAAATCTTATATGCAAGAAACTCAGCAGTCAGTAAACTAGTTTAAAATCTTTTTAACTATCATAGAGCCATACCAAGTAATTCAGAGAAGAGTATCTAGCAAAGAATTCTTGGCATCCTCCTAGAAGATAGTTCACAAGATTCAAGTACTTCCTTATTTGGAGGGTAATAATCACTTTCTGCTGTACCTGCGAATACTTTTGGATCCCAAGGATCTTTATTTGACCTCTAGGTATTCTACTATTGTACAACCTACCGAAAGGTTTGGCTGTCGTGTGAGATGGTCCCACAAATTAGCACAGTGTTTAAAAGAACTTTTGAACTCAGGAAACTTATTGAATCACTGCCAATCATCAGGGAGCTCACCAATGCTGTTAAACCCAGTAGATGTGTATGAAAATTTTATACAGAATCTGTATCCTTTTCTATTCCATCTTCCTTCCAAGGACAGTGTTAAACCTTTTAATCTTTCTAAACCTTTGTTTAATCAAAGGTGTGCGGCAGCTAAGACAGCATTGCATAGGGCATACCATCAATACGAGACTACTGAGGAGGAAGCAAAAAAGACACCCTTTCTCAACTGTTGCTACAGAAAAAGGAATACAAACTTTTGATAAAGCTGAGGAAGAGAGTACACTAGGGAATGGTTGGGTGAACTCATAAATGCAGCCAAAGGTAAAAATACATCTCTCTTCTGGAAGTTGGTGTCCGGTAGAGTATCAGGAGTCAAGTCCCGCATAACTGTATGCATTCCCGTGGACAGATGGGTCACCTACTTTAGTAAAATGTATGATGACCATAATGTCTACCCTTCTCTGGGACTATCATTAGATGATGCTCCAAAGTGGTCCCCTGTAAAAACTGGAGAGATTGAATTTCTCATTAGCAGATTAAAGATCACCAAAGCTCCAGGCATTGATGGCATCCCACCAGAACTTCTGAAAGAGGATAAAGTCTGGTGGCCCTCCTTTCTAGCGCCCCTTTTTACATATATTGATAATACAGGCCATATGCCCAAGTCTTGGGGTATAGCCATAGTGGTTCCACTATATAAGAAGGGTATGAAGGAGGATCCCTCCAATTACAGACCAATCAGCCTGTTAAAAATTATAAGCAAGCTTTATGCAGGTCATCTGTTAGAAAAATTCCAGGATTGGTTAGAACAAGAAAATATACTGGCTGATGAACAGGTGGGCTTTAGGTCAGGCAGGTCCACGCTTGACCATTGTCTGACTTTACAGCATCTTATTGAAAAATACTCGGCCAGGGGAACAATCTCATTATACACTGCTTTTGTTGACCTTAAGTCTGAGTTCGATTTAATATCTAGACCTCAGCTTTGAAATAAGCTCCTATGTGCCAATATAGACAAAAGACTTCTGTTCTTATTGTGGGCCTTGCATGAACATACGTTCCTAAGTGTTAGATGTAATAGACTTAGTCACCTCACTGACTCCATTAGAACTCTAAGAGGTGTTAGGCAGGGTTGCCTGCTAGCCCCAGTCTTATTTAGTTTCTACATCAATAATATGGTTAGCTGGCTCAATGCTCCAGATCTTCACCCCCCTAGCCTTGCAAACCGGCATGTACCTGTGTTACTGTATGCTGATGATGCAGTGCTCTTATCCAGAACCCCATTTGGCTTAAGGAGAGCCCTTGGGAAATTGGCTGTTTTGCGAAACTGAGCTCCTGGATATTAATTATCAGAAGACCAAAATCATAGCATTCAGGAGTAGATCGAAACAAAGATATTGGGCTATCAATGGCCATCAGATTGAATAAGTAGATAGCTTTAAATACTTGGTTGTGATTGTACAGGCAAATGGCTCAAGGGTTAAGCACAGCCAGTATGTTGCTGAACAAGGGGAAAGATCAGCAAGTGCCATATTAAAAAAATTTCATACCCAGGGCAGCTATTTTGTTCCAGCAGCGTTAAAGCTGTATAAGGCCAAATTTTTAGTGCAGATTCTATATGGAACATTTTTAGGTCCTCTCTCCTCTTGTTTCAATCTGCAAGGAAGAGCACGGTCCAAATTTTTGAGAGCTGTGCTACAAGTTCCCAAGGGTGTATCAAACGCCTGGATTCGTCTGGAGTCAGGAAACCTGAGGTTTGAAGCTAGGGTGGGTATCCAATCCGTTCAGCTGAAAGCTTTTTTCGATACTCAAGGTTTGCTCCCCCTGATTCTCCATGATGAATTTAAATCCAGCTGGCTTAAGGCAGTTTACAGGTATATTACAAAAACAGGTTTCTCTGTTCATGTGCTCCTAACTCAGGGGGCTGTATGAGCCAAAGGGTTAATTAAACAAAGAATAGAAGACATACAGCGTCAATCTGACATCTCTAGTGCATCTAAAATAGGGGTGTTGATAAATGATAAAGGTATCTTGAGCCATCCAAGTATCTGGCCTCTGTGGAAGTAAATAATCTCAGAAGGGCATTTTCTTTGGCCAGGTTTTCCATTAGCGGTTGTTGAGAGTAGGGACTAGAGATGGGCACAAACCAAAATACAATCCAAAAAACCCCATGAAACAGGCTGGTTCGGGGTTCCCAAACCAGGGTTCATGGAAGCTCCTTTTCCGGAACTTCCACGAACTTTATACTGGTTCATTGGGTCGTATTTACAGGGGCAGTTTCAATGGCCATTTCCCCAAGGAAATGGCCATTAAAACTGCCCCTTTAAGGGACTTGCAAGGGCAGGTCCCTTTAAACGCAGCCATTTGAGGGGCAGCAAGGCTGTTTTTGGCCTCCTCTGCCCCTGCGCAGGCCTGCAGAGGGATGGAGGAGGCCAAAAATGGCCTTGCCGCCCCTCAAATGGCTGTGCCATGTGTGGTCATTTGAGGGGCAGCAAGGCCGTTTTCAGCCTCCTCTGCCCCTGCGCAGGCACACAGAGGGACGGAGGAGGCTGAAAATGTCCTTGCCGCCCCTCACAGGAGGAGACGGTGGACCCCGTGCCACAGGGGAAGGTAAGTGTGCGGCTGGGGCAGAGGTTGGGGCTGGAGGGTGGGGGAGTGAGAGAGTGGGGGAGTGGGGGGGCTGGGGTTAGGGCAGTTTAAGCAGCAGGTCCCTTTAAACTATCGGATGGCTGCCAGCTGATAGTTTAAAGGGGCCTGCTGCTTGCAAAGCAGGAAAGGGCCCTTTAAACTGTTAAATGCCCTTTCCCTGCTGCTGCTAAGCAGCTGGAAAGGAGCATTTAAACCCCATGAACCACGAACCATGAACTATGTCATAACTGGCCCCAGTTCCATGCCAGTCCATGGTTTTTGGTTTGTTAAAATCCACGAACCACGAATCTCATGGTTCAGTTTTGTTTGTTTTTTTGGTCCGTTCCCATGTCTAGTAGGGACAAGAAAATCCCATATGCAGAAAGGCTATGTCTATGCCCTTTGGGAAAGGTAGAGTCTGCTGAGCATATGTTCTTCAGTTGCCCATTTTAAAGAGAGTTTCGTTTAAAAATTATTACTCCACTATTACATAGGATTCCCAGTTATATAACTACAAATAAAGCAAAGCTCTGCTGGCTCTTAGCTGATAAAAACCACATGATCACATGGCAAGTAGCCAGATTTTGTACATTAATTTTTAAATGGCGTGAAATGTATTTTAAAAGTTTTTTAAAAACTGATGGTTTTTCTTTTTATTGATAAGTGGTTTTGTAACATGATTTTTGTATATTCGTCTTGGTACTGTAATAAAAATGATGGTGAAGATTCCATGGGTTAAATCATGATGGGTAAATTGGCTTGAATTCTGTTTACATTTGTAATGTAGTTGTGCGCCAGATTATAAAAAATAACTTTTGACCTCTGACATTTTTCTTGATATATGTTGATGAAAGATTTCATTCTCAGTTTACTGGTTTGCATAAACAATACAGATACTGATTTTTTTTCTTGGATAGACTGAGGTTATTGAAACAGTGGAAACAATATTCTTCCTCCCCATTCAGATAATTACATAATCGGAGCCCATATGATCACTCACAAATGTTTTCTGTTGGGCTCAATCAAATATGTAGAACCTCATTAACACTGTTTTTTTCAGTGTCTCTGTACATGCATCACTCTCATCCAATCCGAGCCTTTGAGCTAGCCAACTCACAACTGGTAGATGCTCATTTGTTTATTTGCAGAACATCAAGAGCATGTGAAGAGTGGGAATGTGTGAAAAGAACTGCAGAATGAACAGCTTAATGCTGAAATTCTTTTGATTTCATGTTTCATTCTTATGTTTAATAGTATCACAATCTAAGTAGCAACTCCTCAGGAAAACCAGAGGAAAATGGGCAAGGTATGACAGAGAGAATATCCTTAGTTAACACAGAAAGACATTTCTGTAGCTCATGTTATTCTGACACTGTTTCTATACAGTTATTTTAACTGGATGATTTCAGAAGAAGGATAAGCATTGTTTGCCTCTACCCCGTATATATAAGAGGAGAAAGCCATATTTTGCATAAATTAAGGCTTCTCCTCCAAGCGCATCATCACCATATAACTTATTCTTACCTTTCTTATCCCACCCATTACTCCATGTAGAGATAGGTTCCCATCTTCAATCTGGGAACTCAGAGATTCCCCAGAATTACAACTGATTTCCAGAGATCAGTTCCCCTGGAGGAAATAGCAACTTTGGAGGTCAGATCCTATGATGCCATCCTTGCTGAGTCCCCTTCCCTACACCATCCCCTTGCACCACCATCCCCTTGCACCACACACAAATCTCCAGGAATTTCTCAAAGAATGTGAAAACCTTGTATAGAAGTCAAACCAAATTGCAACCACAATCTACAGCAGATGTTGTGAGGAGGAGGGTCAGAAGACAAATTATAACACATTGATAGGAAAAATTGTGCAGGCTACTAAGTGCAGGCACTTTTCTCACTAGACCCCTTTCTTGTTCATTCTGGGGAAGATAATTGAGGCTTACTAACTAAGGACCACACTGCAGTTGCTTAGAGGCCTCTTCACAGGCATTTGATTCAGCACAACTTTGAAGATTTCTTTTAAACTGTGTAATATTCCCTGACGTAGGACAAGGTGCCACAAGCTTTTGGCTCTTCTCTTTGCTCTTTTTGACTGTTCCCATCCTCAAGAAGTCCTGCTAATTGTTACCAAGTGAGACCAAGGCTTCTTAGGAAATATTGGCCTACCCTGAATGCCACAGCATAGTTGCAGAGTTGCTACCAAGGCACAATCTACATTTTGTGCCATAAAATCAGGCTGGTCCAATGTTTCCACTGGTTCAATTGGACCTTTACAACATTTTATAAGTTTGACTAGAACTATTATATGCTCTTTAAGTATCTCCAAAAAGAGCCCCATAGTGCAGAGTGGTAAGCTGCAGTGCTGCAGCCCAAGCTCTGCTCAAGACCTGAGTTCGATCCTGGTGGAAGCCGGGTTCAGATAGCCGGCTCAAGGTTGACTCAGCTTTCCATCTGTCCGAGGTCGGTAAAATGAGTACCCAGTTTCCTGGGGGTAAAGTGTAGGTGACTGGGAAAGGCAATGGTAAACCACCCCATAACAGAAGTCTGCTAAGAAAATGTCGTGATGCGACGTCTCCTCATTGGTCAGTAATGACTCAGTGCTTGCACAGGGGACTACCTTTACCTAAGTATTTTCAAAAACCATATTAATAGTTCAGCCCAGTTACTCGTTTACTGGGAAATATCTCGTAATGGCATCTTCTCCTGTTCAAAAATCTTTGTTTCTAATTCTATATTTCTCTACAATTGTGTCAGTTTAATAGCAATTATCATTAAGTGATGTTTCCATTTAACATCAGTTGAAAATTACTGATTTACTGCTCCAAACAGCAATTAATGTCAATTATTCTACACAACACCATGCTGTGCTACAGATTTTTCAATTTTCCACTTAACTTCACTATGTATATGTCTCATTTGACACTTTTTCAAGTCTTTGTAAGATGAACCATGATGGACTGATTGAGAGTGTCTTTTGGGGGGTAGTAAACCTTATGCATGTACTCTCATGAAGGGAATGGATGTGTACAAGAAGAGTATATTTATTTTATTTATTTTACATCATTTATTTTACATTCTTCCAAATGGGGACCCAAAACAGCTTATATCATTCTCCTTTCCTCCATTTTATCCTCACAACAACCATTTGAGGTAGACTAGGCTGAGAGTATGTGACTGACCCAAGGTTACTCAGTGAGCTTCCACAGCAGATTGGTGATTCAAACCTGGATCTCTTGTATCCTTGTCCAACACTATACCGCACTGGCTCTCCAGGATAGAAAATAGTTGATTGGAAATTCTTTTATTTTTAAGGTCAAAATCAACACCTTGAATTGTGCTTGGGAGTAGATTGACTTGTGTAATTGCTATAATATCAGGGTCATATGATCCCAATAGCTGGCCCCAACCAGCAGTCTAGCGGTAGCATTCAGCATTAGCTGTATTCAGCACTAGCTGCAACTTTCAAATGCTCTTCAAGGGTAGCCCCAAGTAGAGCACATTGCTTACTTAATTAAGGAGTAATTACGGCATGGATCAAACTGACATGGATAGCCCAGGTGAGCCTCATCTCATCAGATCTCATCAGATCTCAGAAGCTAAGCAGGATCAGCCTTTGTTAGTAATTGGATGGGAGACCTCCAATGATAACCAGGGTTGCAGAGGCAGGCAAGAGCAAACCACTTCAGTTAGTCTCTTGCCATGAAAACCCCACAAGGGGTTGCCATGTCAACTCTGACTTGTGGGCACTCTCCACCACCAAGGCATGGATTAGTGTGGCTAGATTGGACTGAGCCAGGAACAGGTGCAGCTAACACACCAACCAAAGCTTGGCAAAAGCACTCTGAACCAGCGGAGCTATGTGGTTTAGCATGGTGACTGGTTTTACAATGTGTTGAGCAGCACTCTTAAGCTGTGAACCTTACTTTTCAAGGGAAGTGTAACCTCATACAAGACAGAAGAGATCTCAAGTTCCTGGTCTGCCAGAAGATCTCTATGCTGTTAGGATTTAATTTCAACTTGTTCACATTCATCCAGTCCATTACTGCCTTCAAGCACTGGTTCAGAGCATTAGCAGCATCCTTGGAATTAGGTAGAAATGAAAAGTAGAGCTGGATATCATCTGCATATTGATGACATGGCAGCCCAAACATTCTGGTGATTTCTCCCAGAGACTTCATAAAGATATTAAATAGCATGGGGGATAAGGTTAAATCTTGTGGAACCTCACAGGCCACTGGCCAAGGGGCAGTGCAACAATCCCCCAGCACAACCTTCTGAGATTGACCTTCCAGATACGACTTGAATTGCTATGGCATAATGCCCCTTAGTCCCAGGGCTGAGAGATGACTCTGAAGGATACCATGGTCAATGGTATCAAAGGCTGCTGAGAGATGTAGCAGGACTACCAGGGTCACACTCTCCCTGTCTAGTTCTCAGTAAAGGTCATTAACCCAGGCAACCAGAGCAGTCTCTGTTCCAAATCTCTGCCTGGAGGCAGATTGAAGTAGGTCCAGAAAAATCAGTCTCTTCCAACAACCTCTGGAGCTGAGAAGCAATCACCTGTTCTAACACCTTGCTCAAGAATGGAAGAATAGAGAGTTCTTCAACATAGGACTCAAGAAGAGTTTTTTCGACACAGGTTTAATTACAGTCTCCTTGAGCTCAAGTAGTACAATTCTTATAGTCAAGGAAGTATTTACTGCTCCTTTTACCCATTCAGCTCCCCCCCCCCCACAGCAGCTTTTATCAGCCAGGAAGGGCAAGAGTCAAAAGCACAGGTGGTGGACCTCTCCTCTGCAAGAATCTTATCCACAAGCTGAAAGTTATCCATATAAATTGGACAAGCAAGTGCCAAAGGTTCATCATCTGGACTAGAGGTGGGCATGAACAGGAAAAAATGAACACGATGTTCATTGTTCGTTGCCATCCACGAACAGGGAATCATGAACAACCACAAACATGACCCTGTTCACAAACATGTTCATGGTTGGCTGTTCGTGGGAGGGAGGGGGGAGACTTGGAAGGGAAGAAAGTTCCCTGTGCCGTTTGCAAATGGCGTGGTGAATCTCCTTCCCTTCAAAGTCTTCCTCCTTCCAGCTGCCTAGAGGGAGGGGCGGGAGACTCTGAAGGGAAGGTTCCCCATGCTGTTTGCAAACGGCCTGGGGAACCTCCTTCCCTTCAAAGTCTCCCTCCTTCCAGCTGGCTAGAGGGAGGGAGGGGAGACTCTGAAGGGAAGAAGGTTCCCCATGCCGTTTGCAAACAGCATGGGGAACCTCCTTCCCTTCAAAGTCTCCCTCCTTCCAGCTGGCTGGAGGGAGGGGGGGAAACTTTGTCAGGAAACCCCTGACAAGAGGCTGTGCAGCAGCAGGGAGAAGGGCATTTCACCCCAGCAGGGTGAAGTGCATTCAGCCACTTGTCAGGGGTTTCCTTGACAAGCAGCTGAGTGGGGGATTTAAATGTCCCTCTTCATGCACTGCACAGCAGCAGAGAGAGGGAAATTTAAACCCCGGAAGGCTGCAATCAGCCCTTGTCAGGGATTTCCCTGACAAGCAGCCAAGTCGGGGGTGAAGTGCCCCTGGGCTTAGATTGGGGTTTCCAGGGCAACAGGAGTTCAGACAGAGTTCAGAAAGTCCGTGCCTACTGTTGCCAAGGGAATTGATTGAAAGGTGCCAGACTGTCTGGCTTGACAAACGGCTGATGAACACCACAAACAGGGCTTGGAATGAACACGTTTATTGGGAATAGGGCCTCACGAACAGCTTGCTTGCGAACAGCTGATCAGGTTGTTCGTGGCTTTTTTTTTGTTCCTATTGCTGTTCATCCCCACCTCTAATCTGGATATGTATCCTCTCCAGCATCTAACTCAGCATGAATCTGTGCTAATTGATTGTACTTCTTCTTTCTTGCTTTTAGGGAATGTGTGTGTGTGTGTTTGTGTGTGTGTGTGTGTGTGTGTGTGTGTAAAATCCATTTAATCAATAATAGAATCTGTTACTCTTTCTTCTCCCCTAGTGGTGGAGAGTGCCCTCAAGTGTGACCCATGGCATCCCCCCCACCCAGCAGGGTTTTCATGGCAAGAGACTAAAAGAGGTGGTTTGGCATTGCCTGCCTCTGTATTCCTGGTCTTCTTTGGAGGTCCCCCATCCAATTACTAACCAAGGCCAAACTTGCTTTTGAGATCTGACAAGATCAGGCTCACCTGGGCTATCCAGGTCATAGCTCTTTCTTCCCTAGTAACTTTCAATGCAGATGCATTCAATAACTCATACCCCCAGTGTATTTTGTATTAAAATTATTAGTGGAATTGTCCATACAAATCAAATGTTACTCTTTTAATCAACTAAAAAAAGGGTCTGTTTATTGGTCCAGTCTTGATAGCTCAGATATAAAGAGCGAATTGTGAAAAAGAAAAGGGATGGAAGCCCCCACAGACTCAACCCAAAGAAGGCTGGGGAAAATACAGGGGTCAAGTTACAAACTAAAATAAAAAAATTCCAAGTAAGTATTTATTAGAAGTGTTCACAAGGTTGTGGTTAAAAACAAATTTAAAATATAGGGCCTTAATTACAGGCTACATGCATGACTAAAACATTCTCCATATAAGATGATGCTACAGCCCAATAACCGACACAAAAACAGAACAGATGCATTTTGGCCCTCAGGCCTTCCTCAGAGGTCAATTGTACAATATTTATGTTAAACAAACACACCCATACATTTAGAAACCAATATAAATGGTTCCTGATGTTCTTGTTTCTTGTACTGTGTGTAGGGTTGCCAGGTCCGCCTGTTCTCCCAGCTGGAGATGGGGGACCCAGCACCTAACTTATCTTCTTTTTCTCAAGCAGTGACATAATCACATGGCCTGAAACTGCCCAGGGAGCATTCCTGTGCTTTACCGGGGGGGGGGGGGGATCGGCTCTATTCAGACCAAATAGGGCTGGATCAGGCCCAAATTGGGCCAGATTTGAGCAAATTTGGCCCGGACTGGGTCGCTGTGAAGCACAGAAGCATTCCCACACTCTGCAGCAGCTTGATCTGGTCTGGATTGGGCCCAAATCAGTGTGGAACGGGCTGCTATGCAGCATGAGAGCACTCCTGTGCTCCACAGTGACCCAATCCAGGCTGATTCGGGCCCAAATAGGCCTGGATTGTGCCCAAATCAGCCCAAATCAGCCCAGATCAGCCTGGAACAGGCCGCTGTGGCATCTGGGAGCACTATAATGCTCCACAGTGGCCCGTTTCAGGCTGATTCAGGCCTAATCCAAGCCTATTTGAGCCTGATCTGCGTCAGATCAGGCCTGCAGGAATATGCCGCGCCTCCCGGGAGTGTGCCCCAGTGCCCCTATTATGTTAAAAGAAAAGCTTCCCTTCCTTCCTTGGGCAATCTCAGTGTTATTGTTTGATAACTTTCCTGACAATCAAACCTCTGCTATAGTGGCTTCCTTTTTAGCCACGGTGATAAAGAAACAAGATTTTCATGAGTTTAGATAGTTTAAAGTGATAATGACGAGTTATGTCTGTGAGAATTGGGTATGTTCAATTGTACAGTTCATATTTTGTTGGTGTTGTATGGCTTATGGCTTCGGCCGGAAAAGCAATAAACTTATTATTATTATTATTATTATTATTATTATTATTATTATTATTATTATAAAAATGCAATAGGGAACTAACATGAACCCACACTCACACACACACCAATTGTCTCTTCTCTAGAACTGATATATCCCCAGTATATTGTATTCTAGCCCAGGTACTCAGTTTTACAGAGGAAATTTCACTTCTGCTGAATAGACCAACGAAAACATCTTTCTTGGAAACATTCTTACCAACGAAATGACAAAGCATCAAAATGATTCCTTCTCGTGGCTAAAATCCAAGACCATAATCCATGAATGGTATTGAAACTTAGTCTTTACTTTCCGTGATAAAGCTTGCTGAGCTGCTATACAAATAAACACATACAACTTTAAATGAATAAATCATGCAAATACATGCTAATGTATACATAAATTAACAGAACATAATAAGGAGAACGAACAAAGTAGATTACAAATTTTTGCCTGCACTTTCAAAATATGTGAGCGATATTTGCTTTCAAAAGAACAAACTCATTTAGACAGAACCAAACAAACACGAATCAGCAGTGAAAGCTAATTTTATGTTCAGTAAAGAAGGAAGATGTGCTTCCTGCCTCAATAGGCAAAAACCAATTAAATTAGGCAAACTTGAAAACATGGAAGTAAAAATCTGTTCTAGTACATAAAAGAAGTTTAGGGGCCACATTCTGCTTGCACATAGTGAGCTGGAGGGGCTCTTGGGAGAATAAATTAATTGATGTACTATCATAACGAGAAGTGAGGTGATAGCAGAATGTGGTTCATTTCTGAAACAAAATTAAGGCATTTATGTCCTTTGGAGCAATTTGAAACCAGCTATGCTATAGAAAATTTTAACACTGTTCTCCTAAAGATCCAGAAATTTCTGTTGAATCTCCTGATAATTCTGTGCTAGTCATTGAAAAAAATACCAAATGCAATCAAAGTTTGCTGAACTAGATGATTATTGTCCCAATAATAGAACCAGTGATGAACAATGTTCAACAATTTTACCGTTCTGGTAGACAATGGCTACATTCAGACATCACACTATGTTTGCCACAACAGAGTAAATGTGGCATGTTTCACATGCATGAATTCTGCCCTGGCTTTTCCCTCCTCCATTCTCACACAGAGGACAGCTAAGGATTTCTGATTTAAAATAAACTCTGGTTACCCATGAGGCACAAATGCTGGTGCCTGAATGAGCCAAAGTTAATGTTTAATTTGAATAAGCTGGGATTCTAAACTACAACGGTTTAGAATCATGGTTTATGGGACATACATTTATCTGAGATACATTGGCTACTGCACTCAAACATCACAGGGAAATAAAATTTGTTTCCACCTTGTGCTCCACATGAAAAGGGAAAAGGAAGGAGGGAAGAGCAAGGGGAGTGCACAAGCACGATGTCTACATTCAGCCAGTCATTTGTCATCAGCAACTTCATATGGTTAAGAAAGACATATAGATCAGTGAAATGTTCGGAGGCCAGGATCAGCTTCATAGTCAAAATTATTATATCAGTTACAGTGTTTGTAGATACAAAATAAACAATGCTTTTGAGATCTAAATATATCATTTCATTCATCCATGGCAATGACAGAAAATCAAAACATTTGAATAATCTTTTTTTTAGTATTCTGAGTGCTTATGCTGTTACATAAAGTACATTTCCTGCAAACACTGTTTTAAATCCTGTAATAAAAATCATGCAAATAACCTGTTATTCTTCACTTTGGATATCAAGAACCAGGGTGGTGTAGTGATTGAAGTTTCAGACTAGAATTTCCTCTCCTTCATTTTATCCTAACAATGAACTGGTGAGTCAAGTTAAGCTGAGAATGTGTAACTGGCCCAAGGTCACCTTGTGAGCTTCCATGGCAGAGTGAGGATTTGAACCTAGGCCTCCCAGATAGTAGTCTGAAACTAACCGCTATACCACATGAGCTTTCTTAGGGTGGCTGTTGTTAAACAGTATCAAGCAGCTGGACTTGCATGAATCATGTTAGTTGGGTGGCAGCAATTCACCCAGTGGTTGTTGCCAGGCCTGGCTGTTATTCCTTCTCCCGGAGGCACATTGGACATTATGGGCACTGAGACACCTCCCGCCCAACTTGAGCCAGACCAGCCCTGTGGCAGAAAGGCTGTGTCTGGCCCATTTGAGTTCACAGTGTGGGGAAATGACACCAGAGCCCTGTATGAGGTAAGGTAAGGCAGCACCCAGCCCACCCAAGCCCTACCCAAGTTGAGGGATGTGGTACCCAACCAGTTTGGGTTCTATGGGGCAGGAAAATGCAGGATGCCTCTTCCTCTCTACCTCCTTCCTTTGGTGTTAGGTGGTGTATGACTACCCAACCCCACTGTGTGACCACAGTGAGCTGGGCCATTTTTCACTCCCAGTCCACCCCTTCCTTCTCCCTCAAAGACCAAAACAACCTTGGAAAGGGCCCTGCCCCCTCCACTTTTATTGAAAGAAAGCAAGGGTGGAAGACTGGCTGACAGTACTATGTGGTTGCCTAACAACAGCCACTGAGGGCATTTTTGTTTTAAAGCTACAGGTGCTACTTCTGTTCTTGGGGGGGAGGGGGTTAACATTGCAATGCATTTTTTTAAGATTTTGGTTTTTTATCCAACTTGGGATGTTTTTGAGGTGTGTAGAAATACCCATTTTGTCTGTTCATGGCTCCAGTCTCTGGATTTAACTATACGCAGATTTGGTCATGTTGATAATTAGATATATTGATGATTGTCTATCACAATCAGCTATAAAAATGGCATTGCATAGGCTTTCCCCCCTTCCAAACCATCCAACCATAAACCATTTCTCCTTGACACCAAAAATGTTTATACATCAAGAAAATTAAAATATGTCTTTTTTTGCAATACCTAGAATAGAAATTCTCTGGCAAATTTTACAAACAAACTGTCATCTAATGCATTCACTACACCAAAGCTACAAACTTAGCAGTCCATTCTGTGATCTCTGGAGATGTCAGCAGTTATTATAAATGACTTTCCAGTTAATTACCTGTTTGGAAATTGAGGAGACTTGGGGTTCGCAGCTGCTTCAGTAAGTAGCTTCAGTGCTCGCCTCATTCCATTGAGTATGATAAATAATATATTGTCTGCCAGACTGCGAGACAATGGCTCATCCAAACCCCTTGGAGATCTTGCTCTGTCTGCCATGTGTTAAAGGCAGTATTGAGGATAAAAGTAGAAATTAAATGGTGTTTAATCTTGATTGTCTCAATCCCACCTGGAACACAAGCAGGATTTACAGAGCAACTTCCTAGGTGCCTGTCAAAAAAATTAGCTTATAAAAACAAAGATATTGAAGGGACTGGGCGGGGAGGGAGGGACAAGATGTTTAATTTCAAATGTTTGACTATGAGCGGGACCACAAGTGATGCCTGACACAGGTTGGACACTAGTCAGCTTCCCTCAAGTTTTGATGGGAAATGTAGGCATCCTGGTCTTGCAGCTTGACTCTCTGACTGCTGTCCAATGGACTTTTCAACTGTCACTTGTCCAACATTCCGCCAAGCTGCCTACATTTCCCATCAAAACTTGAGGGAAGCTGGCAAGTGTCCAACCTGTGTCAGGCGTCACTTGTGGTCCCGCTCTATATGGTTTCATGATAACTTAACTATCCTGGGGACAGGATGGATGTTTCGTTGAACCCCAACCATTCCTCCATGGATCCCTCACCCTCCTCCTCAAACAGTTTAAAGAGTTCCTCTTCCCCCGGTGGCAAGAGCTCTTTGGCCTCCTCCACAGCCCACGAACTGTTCCAGGGGAGGGAGGATGAAGGGTTACTGGCTGCACCTCAGAGCTGGCAACGGAAGATGGAGCGAGGGGTGGACTGCAGGCAGGGACAGCATTGGGAGTTGGGGATGGGGATGGGATAAATGTTTCATCGAACCCCAACCATTCGTCCGTGGATCCCTCACCCTCCTCCTCAAACAGTTTAAAGAGTTTCTCTTCCTCCAGTGGCAAGAGCTCTACGGCCTCCTCCAAAGCCCCCACAGGTGATTTTTCAGGAGCAGGAGTCTCTGCTGCCCCAAAGCCCTGCCCAGAACTGCTTCCCATGGGGCAACTGGGACAATCTTTGCACTTCCCCCCACGACCACCCTTGGCCCCCGGCCGAAGCCTCATTGTGCCAGCAAACAAGAATTAAGGAGAAGAGAAAAGGAGAGAACACTGTGAGCCCTCAGCTGAGGTGCCCACTGAGCTTGGCCCCAGGACCTGGCAGCAGCCCTGGAACCAGGTGGAGGGGCTAAAGCCCTAGCCCAGCATGTTCAGAAACCTTACCAGATCAGGTACTGATAATAATCAATGTGAGCCCTCAGCCGAGGTGCCCACTGAGCTTGGCCCCAGGGCCTGGTAGCAGCCCTGGAACCAGAAGGAGGGGCTAGAGCCCTAGCCCAGCACGCCCAGAAATCTGACCAGAACTGATAATAACAATAATCAATGTGAGCCCTCAGCCAAGGTGCCCACTGAGCTTGGCCTCAGGGCCTGGCAGTAGCCCTGGAACCAGAAGGAGGGGCTAGAGCCCTAGCCCAGCATGCCCAGAAATCTGACCAGATCTGGCATTGCTAATAATAATAATCAGTGTGAGCCCTCAGCCAAGGTGCCCACTGAGCTTGGCCCCAGGGCCTGGCAGCCGCCCTGGAACCACAGGGGATAGATCCCTATCCCACCCATCACACACAGAAAAAATCCCAACTCCAATGCACTTTCCCTGTTTCTCTCCCAAAAGGCTAGGAACAGCTCTGTCCCACTCCACTGCCTGCTGAAACTGAAAGCCAGAACTGGGAGCACTGTGCCCTTTTATAACCAGAGGTCTCATGGAGAAAAGCAGGAGGTCTGTAGTTGGCAGTTAGAACTGCCTAACAGGGTTTGCAGGGATGGGATTGGAGTGCCCACGGGTACAGAACACCACCCCTCCCCCTCCCTCCCCCCGGTCTCTGGTCCCATGTAACCAATTGTAACCAATTTGGAGCGCCACACTTGAAAGGAAGACCTGCCCATCAAGCTAAGTTGGGCTTAGATTGGGGTTTCTAGGGTGACAGAAGGAGTGCAGACAGAGTTCAAGCAGTCCCTGCCTCCGTTGCCAAGGGAATTGATTGAAGGTGCCTGACTGTCTGGTTTCACAAACAGCGGATGAACGCAGAGAACCAGGCTTGCGATGACCACTTGTTCATTTACAATGGGGCCTCACCAACGGCTTGTTCGTGGGTTTTTTGCCTTCGTAATGCTGTTCATGCCCATGTCTACTCATGACTTCCTGCACCAACTTTACATGCTCTTCATAATTACTGGACTAAAGTAAAATATCATCCAGATAAACAACCAGTCCTTTGTACAAATATTCATGCAACACTTCATTGATCAGGTTCATGAAGACCCCAGGGGCCCCTTGCAAGCCAAAGGGCATAACCAAATATTCAAATTGTCCCAAAGGAGTGTTAAACATGGTCTTCCACTCATCCCCCTCTTGAATACAAACTTTGAAGTAAGCATCCCTTAAGTCCAATTTGGTGAAGATCCTCCCTTTAGCTACTACTCCAAGCAAGTCTCTGATGAGAAGGAGGGGGTAGGCATTTGATATAGAAACTGCATTAATTCCTCTGTAATCAGTGCATGATCTCAAGCCTCCGTCCTTCTTCCAAAACAGCAATGGGGCAGCATGGGGAGACCTTGCAGGTCAGATAAAACCTCTTTCTATGTTTTTATCAATGAGCTTGCAGCGCTCCTTTCTCTTGGCTGGGTTCATAGAGTACAGCTTTCCTTTAGAAAGACTCTGCCCCAGAATCAGTTCGATGGCACCATCTGTTGCCCTGTGAAGGGGTAATTCATCTGCCTCTTGTTATTTAAAAAAAACCCTTAAATCATGGTATTCAGAAGGGATCTCAGCTAACTCTTCCCTTGTTAAACATACAGTTTCAGGCATGGGAGGGGGGCTGCCACCACATTGTGGGTTCCACACGTGCTTCTGACATTCTGGCACTGCGAAACGTAACTGGCACATTTTCCACTGTATGTAAGTATCATGATCATAAAGCCATTGGACTCCCAAAACTGCTGGAAATTTTGCAGTTGGGCTTACTACAAAAGTTCTTTCCTCCCAATGACTCCCCATTCCCACCTGGATTAGTTCAGTCTCATATGCACAGAGGGCCCTTTCAGAGGAGAGTCAGCCAAATGTAATAGCCTCTGTTAATTTCACCAGATCTAGTCCCAAGCCTGTTAGAGGGGCAGGAGCGATTAGGTCCCTTCTGCACCCTGAATCAATCAAAGCTTTCACTCAGATATGCATCCCCCTTCTAGGATGTACTATGGTAATTGGGAGGAAAAATAAGGTTCCCTTTTCTCTCACCATGCTTGGCACCTGCTCTCCTGTGACCTGCTGACGGATGCCTGTTACAGCAGGTCTGCACTGCTTCCCACCGGCATATCCTTCTCACTGCTGGAAGGAGATCCCTCTCCCGGCCTCCTGGCTGCTTCTCCCTTCCCAGCCACCACTGCCTTTTCCTACTCTTGGGATACTCCTCTTCCCCGACCCAGGTGTGTTGAGGCTGCCGCTTCTCCCTGCCTCGCCTTCCTGGCTAGGCTACTCCAGGATCCTGACTCTCTCTTGGGGGGAGGGACTTCTCACCCTCTGGCACTCCGCAGCAAACTGGCCCACCACACCACACTTTAGGCACAAACCTTAGTTCCTCCTCCTCTCCATCTTGCCCAACAGGATTGGTCCTCTCATGCGAGGCTTGTCTTCCCTCTTGCTCTCACTGGCTCTCTGTTGTTGGCTGGCTTGGTGTTCTAAGTGAAGCAGCTTTACAGCCTCCTCTCTGTTTTCAATCTCACACGACAGCTGGATCCACCCTAGCTGGGTACGTGGGTTATCTTGCACCATGGCTTTGGCCACTGAGTCTGGGTTCAAGCCAGCATGGAAAAACCCCACCTTCACTGAATCAGTCCAGTCTTGTACTTTGGCAGCGCACTCTCTGTACTTGGCTGCAAACTTGCACACTGGATGCTTCCCTTGCCGCATACACTTCAGTTTAGTTCTTGCTCTCTCCTCGTCAACAGGGTCTTTGTACTGCACCCACATTGCACGCATGAAGGCTCTCACAC
Source organism: Eublepharis macularius (assembly GCF_028583425.1). Taxonomy (NCBI): domain Eukaryota; kingdom Metazoa; phylum Chordata; class Lepidosauria; order Squamata; family Eublepharidae; genus Eublepharis; species Eublepharis macularius. Next base: position 88,618,334 of record NC_072794.1, on the reverse strand, counting down.
TCTGCAGCTCTGGGGCTCATGCTGTGTAGAGAGTCACATACCATTTGGCCATTTCTCCTCAACCGGGAGACCAGGTAGCTCACCCAGCTGGCTTCATCTGGGAAGGTGTGGCCTCACTCTCTCAAGAACTCTGCCTCTTGCACTAGGCAGTACCCCAACTCCTCTGGGTCCCCCTCAAAGTGAGTTTCTAGTTTCTGTAGGCCCTATGGTGGCTGAGGTGGAGGTGCAGGCATCTGCCCAGTTGGCACTCCCACTGGGTGCACGGGTTGGGACCCCGGCACTGGAGCTCCTTTCCCATCTGGAAGATGGACCAGTGGTTGGCCTGCCAGCCCTGGGACTCCTTACCCATCCAGGGGAAGAGCGGGCAGCTGGCCTGGCAGGGCTTGGGCAGCTAGATCCAGTGGCTGGTTTGGAAGGCCACCTGCATCATCTGCTGGATATTCTCCATGAAGGCATATAACTCACACTTCATCTCCCCCATCTCAGCTTGGATCTCTTGCACTTTGTCAGTGGAGGGTGCTTCCAGTGTTCCTCTCCCACCTTAATCTTCATCCCCTTCCCTCCTTCTTTGAGGAATTCATCCCATCAGAGCAGACTCAGTCTGTGGAGCTGAGCCCTCCAACAATCTCTGGTTTCCATCTTCCTCCTGGCTGACAGGGGGTCCATTGCACCGGGGTCCCCTCCATACAGGAGCTGTGGTCCAGAGGCAGCCAGGAAACATCGGTGCAGGGCCTCATGCTAGCTCCAGCTCCAGCAAATGCTCCTGAGTTGGGCCCATGCTCTTTGGTGGGGTCTTTAAGGCTTCCTTCGGTTGGCTCTTCAACACTAGTCCCCATGCCTCCTTCATTAGCTGTGGCTCAGGGTTAGGAGTCTATGGTGATTCAGGTCCATAGTCCTAGCAATCTAAGAATGTCAGGCAACTTTCAAAACACTTCAGGGGTTAAAGTTCTTTATTGGTATTGCTAGTTTCACGCTCTCATGCCAGCCTTGCTAGAACTGACAGTTACAGAAAAGCTCAAAGCAGATAAAGGTTCCTCATGGCTACTTCCTCTGCCCCTTCTACTAGTCTTCCAACTCTACAAGCAGGCTGGGTGATTCATAGACATCTCAAGGACAGGTTCCCAGGCTAGGGAAAGATTACAGCAGGAATCAGCAACCACTTCCTGTTCATAGTTTCCCAGCACCCAACAATATCAGTTTTAGCTGCAGAAATATGACAGGTGATTCTTTTTCATATCTGAAAAATACTATAAATAAAAAAAAACATTCAAGCAAAAGAGGCTTTGTAACCTAGGATCCTAGGAAGATGCAAGAACCACAGATGGGTATACTTTGCCCAGGAGAAGTGGCAATAAACCACTGTCCCTGACATCCTGCAATATGGTTGTTAGCACTCCAGTTGTTTTTCTTCCCATCATGATGCTGTGGTGAATGTAAAGTGTACATAACCTGAAAGAGTGGTTCTGAGTTGCAAACCAAACTATCTAATTGAGGCAAAAGCTCAGTGCTAGTTGCTCTGCTCATGGACAGTTGCTGATGGAAAGTACTTAGGGATATTTATGATGCATTTTTCTGTGGGGCAAGGCAATATAGCAAGGCATTTGAATTATGATCCACCTGCTACACCTGCTACTATGGAAGCTGCGGGTACATTCATATTAGTAGACTCATCTCTGCTCCTTTTGGGTACATAAGTTTAAAATAGCTTATTTGTGTATTTAGCTTGAATTTCACTATGTACAATTTTTAGTTAGGTTGACAACAATGGCCCCTAAGTTTGTAAATATTTGTCTGTTCAACAGCAGCATTTATCTTACAAAGGCACATAGACCATTTTGCCTCTGACAAGTTTCCTGTTCATTTGTTACCCTAATAACAAATAGACTGTCAGGCTTGCTGGTCCTCAGACATGAATTAAATCTGCTGACACAACTGACTGGAAAACTTCATTTAAAGATTGTGCAATAGCAGAAATACAGAGAAGGAATTTGAAAAACCGTAAGTCTGCTGATGACTTACATATTCCGGAGTAGCAATGCACAAAACAGTCTGATAATGCTTCTCTTCACACAGAGTGATTTTACAAGCCAAATCCAACACACTTTTTTAAGGAGCTGGCACATATAATGGTGTTGAAGAACTGTGAATAAAAAGTGTAATGGTTGTTATTCACCAGATGAATGTTTGTTGTCAGGGCTTGCCGCCGCTGCCGCTGGGCGTGGCACTGGGCGGTCTGCTCCTGACGTCACAGGGGGGCCAGGGATTCTGCAGGACCCTGCTCTGTGGAAGGAGGGGCGGTATACCTCACCCAGACTCCCTCTCAGTCCACTCGCTGGCCTGCTCAACCCGGCCTGCTTACCCTCTGCGTCCTCCTTCGTCTCCTCCTTCCAGAACTCTCCTCCAAACCTCCACCCTTGCATCTTACTGCTCTCACTCCACATCATCACTCCTCACTCACACCCACCACCACAGGGCTCTTCCCAGCCAGCTTTTATAGGGCTTCCTTCTACTGCCCCACCCCTCTTCCAGCCTGGCCTTGGGCTGCACCAAGCAGTTGCAGCTGGGGTAGCTGATCTGGCCCCACTGACCAGCACCAGCTGTGCCTTGTTCTCTGGCTGCCCAGCCTCCCTGCCTTGGCTGATTGCTGAAGGCATGTCCAGCTGCAGTCCCCTGGCTAGCAGCCCAGCCTCCCTGGCAGAGCTGATGGCTGAAGGTGGGTCCAGCTGCGGCTCCTTGGCTGGTTGCCCAGGGCTTCCTGCAGAGTGCCTCCAATAGCCCCACCTGGAGTGGCTTGGCTTTTGGCAACTCCTGGGCCCGGCTACTATTTTCTAGCTGGGGCGTGGCTTTGGGTTGTTGGGGCTGCTGCTGCTTCTCCTCCTCAGGTAAGGTCTTTGGGTGGGTGACTGCTGGGCTCCCAATCCCTCTGCCCTTGCCCCCTTCCGCCTTGCCTAGCCCCCTTTCCCTCCCTAGGGGAGTGGGACTCGCTGGCCTCTCTCTGTCTCCCCCTGCCTCCTGAGGCCCTGGGCTTTTGCCCCTTGCCCCTGGCACCGGCAGGTTCTGGCTCCATTTGCCTGTGGGAGGGGTTGACCTGCTGTCCCCCAGCTGCCCCCTCTGCCTGCCCGTCAGCCCGGCTGACCTGCTGTTCCCTCCTACCAAGTCTGGGGGCTGGGACCCAGACCCCGGACACACACCCCCGCTTAGCTTTGAGTTGTGGGGGTCAGGGTCAGACTCAAACATGCGGGACATGAAGTCCGCATCCACATGCTGCGCCCCCTTGCGGTACTTGATGGTGAACCGGAAGGGGAGGAGGGAGAGGTACCACCGCAGCACACGGGGGTTGTGTGCCTTCATGCGGTGGAGCCACTGCAGGGGCGCATGGTCCGTTAGTAGGACAAAGGGATTATTGGCCAGGTAGTATTGCAGGGCCCCCACTGCCCACTTGACCGCTAGGGCCTCCCGCTCCACTGTTGCATAGCGCCTCTCTGCGGGCTGCAGCTTCCGACTCAGGAAGAGGATGGGGACGTCGGTTCCGTCACGTTCCTGAGTCAGGACTGCCCCAAGGCCGGTGTCAGAAGCGTCTGTGGCCAGCGTAAAGGGTCGGTCAAAGTCTGGGTTCCACAGGGCTGTGGTATTAGAGAGGGCTGACCGCAGGTCCTTGAAAGCTGCTTCTAGTGCTGGGGTCCACCGGACTTGGTTGGGCAGCCCCTTCTTTAAGCAGTCTGTCAGGGGGGCGGCTCGGAAGGCAAAGTGGGGGATGAACCGCCCGTAATACCCCAGTAGTCCCAGGAAACGTCGGACCTGCTTCTTGGTCCGGGGCTGGGGGGCATCAGCTATTGAGGCCACCTTGTCTGGTGGTGGGCGAACTCGGCCTCCCCCGACCACAAAGCCCAGGTACTGGAGTTCCTGGAACCCCAGGTGGCTCTTCTTTGGGTTAGCCCGTAGTCCGGCTCGCTGGAGGGCCCTCATGACAGCTTCCAAGTGTTGGAGGTGGGTGGGCCAGTCCGGGCTGAAGATGATGATGTCATCTATGTATGCCATTGCATACGCCCGGCACTCTCCCAGCACTTGGTCCACCAGCCGCTGAAACGTGGCAGCTGCCCCGTGTAGACCAAACGGCATCTTCTTGAACTGGAAGAGGCCTCGTGGGGTGGCAAAGGCTGTCTTCTCCCGGTCCGCTGGCTGCACGGGCACTTGCCAGTAGCCCTTCGTCAAGTCTAGGGCCGACAGGTAGCGGGCGGACCCTAGGTGGTCTACCAACACATCTGCTCGGGGCATGGGGTATGCATCGAACTGGGCCACCTTATTCAGTTCGCGATAGTCGATGCAGAATCGGGTGGTCCCATCCGGCTTGGGCACCAAGACTATCGGGCTCCTCCAAGCGCTTCGCGAGGGCTCGATTAACCCAAGCCTGAGCATCTTGTCGGTCTCCTTCTCCACTGCCTCCCACCGCTTCCTGGGGATGGGGCGCCAGGTAGCCCGGGCTGTCTGCCCCGGGTCCGTTGGAATGGCATGTTGGATCAGGCTCGTGCTGCCCGGCCTGCGGGAGAAGACCCCGGGAATCCGAGCCCAGAGGTCTTGTAGCTGGGCCCTCTGAGCTGGGTCGAGCTGAGGGTCCACCTTGGGCTCCTCCAACTCCGGGGCATCAGTGGTCCAAGGCAGCACACTGTCAGGGAGCTCTAGCGGGTCCTCAGCCACGCCGCACTCCTCTTTTGGGCGCTCGTGCCACTGCTTTAGGAGGTTCACATGCAGGGTCTTCCGCCGACGCCGGCCGACCCCACACTGGACTTCGTAGGTGGTGGGGCCCAGCACCCTTCGAATCTGGTAGGGACCCCTCCATGGGTCCCCTTCCTCTCTTGGGAACACCGAGTGGTGCACGAGGACCTTCTCTCCGGCCTGGAAAGTCCTCATCCGCGCACCCCGGTCATAGGCGGCCTTTTGCTTTGACTGGGTGCGAGTCAGTCTGCGATTTGCCTCCGCTTGGGACTGTTGCACCCGGTCACGGAGCCGGCTCACGTACTCCTGTATGGGGGGCGCGGGGCTGCTGGCCCGGGGCCCCCAGCGTTCCGTCAGCCGGGAGAGCATCCCCCTTGGCTTGCGCCCATATAGCAGCTCGAATGGGCTGAAGCCAGTGGAGGCCTGCGTGGTCTCCCGGAGGGCAAACATGAGCGGGTCGATGTACAAGTCCCACTGGTGAGGCTTGTCCCGCGTCATCTTCTTCAGGGCCTCCTTGACGGTCTGGTTCAGCCGCTCTGCCAACCCGTCTGTTTGAGGGTGGTAAGCCGAGGTGAACACCTGCCGGATCCCCAAATTCCGGCAGAGCTGACGCATGGCTGTGGCACGGAACGGGCCCCCCCGATCCGTCAAAATTTCGTCTGGCAGCCCCACCATCGCGAAAAACTTGGACAGGGCCCGTACCATCCCCGGGGTCTGCATGGTCTTCAGCGGGATGACCTCGGGGAACCGCGTGGCATAGTCCACAATCACCAGGGCAAAGCGATGGCCCCGGGGTGTGCGTGGCAGCGGTCCGATAAAGTCCATTGCGATGCGTTGGAAGGGTGTCTCCATGACGGGCAGTGGGGAGAGGGGGGCCTTTGGCGGGCGGCGGGCTGCCACCCGCTGGCAGGTGGGACACGAGCGGCAGTGGGCCTTCACGTCTGCATTCACAGAGGGCCAGAAGAATTGCTCAAGAACCTTCCTCAGGGTCTTGTGGTGCCCCAGGTGCCCGGCCCAAGCATGCTCATGGGCCGTGCGGAGGACTTCCGCCCGATAGGCTGCTGACACAAGTAGTTGGCGGACCTCCCCCTGGCCATTTGGGGCACGAGCTATGCGAACCCAGACCCCTCCTTGCTTCTCGATGCGAGGGAGCCGTTGGAATCTCCGTTCATCCCGCACTTGCTCCTCCTCACGAGCGGCTGTCTCTCGCAAACGCTGCAAGGACTCATCTGCCTCTTGGGCATCACGGAATGGGCGGTCTGCCAGGGTTCCAGCTGGGCCTCCAGTCCGTGGTTCTGCCCCTGGCCTGGTGGAGGGACCCTCTCCCGGGTCGTTGGCCTCCTCCACTTGCAGAGCGGTGGCAACTTGTGGGTCTGTCACTTCCCCTGCCGCCTTCAGCCGAGACCCGGCGGTCCCTGGGGTGTCTCTTCCCAATTTCTTCGCTGCCTGCTGGAGGAGCCTGAAGAACCCCGGGGCATCTCTTCCCAGCAGTATTGGTACGGGTAGGTGAGCTAACTGGGCAACTTCCATTTGGTGGCGGACCCCTAGGTACTCTATCGTGATTAGGGCCGTAGGGTACGGCTGGGTGCGGCCCATCACATCCGTCACCGGGATCCAGCGGAACACTGGGGTGGCAGCTGGGAGGAGCTGGGGCCGAATTGCTGAGACTGCACTCCCAGAGTCCAACAGGGCTTGTAGGATCAGCCGGCCTATCTTCACGGTGGCGCACAGACTCTGCACCTGCTTGCCAGGCGGTGGGTTATTTTCCCAAACGAGGGCGCAAACCCTTGGCAAGGCCTCAGTGAGCACACCGGCTTGCCTCTGCAGCTCCGCTGTCTGTGCTAGTTCCACTGGAGCGGCTGGGTAGGCTGCCTCCAGCTTTCCCCACATCCTATCCTGGCGTTCCTCCAGCCACAGTCCAAGCTCCGCTGGGGCGGCGGCCTTGGGAGGCCGCCCCTTGACTGGTGCCTGCGTTGGAACGTCTCTCCCCGTACGGGCCACCAACTTGTCAGGGCTTGCCGCCGCTGCCGCTGGGCGTGGCACTGGGCGGTCTGTTCCTGACGTCACAGGGGGGCCAGGGATTCTGCAGGACCCTGCTCTGTGGAAGGAGGGGCGGTATACCTCACCCAGACTCCCTCTCAGTCCACTCGCTGGCCTGCTCAACCCGGCCTGCTTACCCTCTGCGTCCTCCTTCGTCTCCTCCTTCCAGAACTCTCCTCCAAACCTCCACCCTTGCATCTTACTGCTCTCACTCCACATCATCACTCCTCACTCACACCCACCACCACAGGGCTCTTCCCAGCCAGCTTTTATAGGGCTTCCTTCTACTGCCCCACCCCTCTTCCAGCCTGGCCTTGGGCTGCACCAAGCAGTTGCAGCTGGGGTAGCTGATCTGGCCCCACTGACCAGCACCAGCTGTGCCTTGTTCTCTGGCTGCCCAGCCTCCCTGCCTTGGCTGATTGCTGAAGGCATGTCCAGCTGCAGTCCCCTGGCTAGCAGCCCAGCCTCCCTGGCAGAGCTGATGGCTGAAGGTGGGTCCAGCTGCGGCTCCTTGGCTGGTTGCCCAGGGCTTCCTGCAGAGTGCCTCCAATAGCCCCACCTGGAGTGGCTTGGCTTTTGGCAACTCCTGGGCCCGGCTACTATTTTCTAGCTGGGGCGTGGCTTTGGGTTGTTGGGGCTGCTGCTGCTTCTCCTCCTCAGGTAAGGTCTTTGGGTGGGTGACTGCTGGGCTCCCAATCCCTCTGCCCTTGCCCCCTTCCGCCTTGCCTAGCCCCCTTTCCCTCCCTAGGGGAGTGGGACTCGCTGGCCTCTCTCTGTCTCCCCCTGCCTCCTGAGGCCCTGGGCTTTTGCCCCTTGCCCCTGGCACCGGCAGGTTCTGGCTCCATTTGCCTGTGGGAGGGGTTGACCTGCTGTCTGCTGGCTGCCCCCTCTGTTTGCCCGTCAGCCCGGCTGACCTGCTGTTCCCTCCTACCAAGTCTGGGGGCTGGGACCCAGACCCCGGACATTTGTTTCTGGATTAGTAGTATCTATTGTTCACATTTTTACTCTGAAGACTGGACATGTGATTAACTGATTTTTTTTTAACATGGGAAGAGAATTTTAGCACATGCCCAACCTGCATTCTGAAATGGTATTTCAATCAAAGTTAAACTATATGGCTTTAGAGTGTATTAGTATGAGGTCTATGGTACAGTCTAATTTGGAATATTGTATACATTTCCTGTTGCCATATCTCAAAAAAGATATTGCAGAGCTAGGAAAAGTGCAGAAGTTAACCAAGATCAAGGGGAGTTCTTGAGCCTCTGTGCCCTGATTTTTGGCTTTCCAGGGCAACTGGTTGGACAGTGTGTGAAGCAATGGATGCCCGACTTACCAGGCGGAGGGTTTGCGGCCGCTAGCATGGAGATGGGAACGGCCGCGGCAGCCTTGCTTTCTTCTCCCCGGTGTGCTCTGGGGCTTCGGGTGGCCAATCAGTTTAAAACTTGGCTGCCCAATCACAAGCAGCCGGGGAGGGGCTGGCCAGGGGCGGGGCTGGCCGCCGGACCTAAGGGACGAAGTTTTCCCTCTGGTCTGGTGGCTCAGCATTTAAGCAGAGCCGGTCCCGCTTCCCCGCACTTTGCTTCCTGATGCGAACCCCCACCCTCCGCTCCCTGGTTGCTGTTCTTTCCACTTGTTCCTTTTGTCACAACTCGTTCAGGTATCATTGGATCGGATCTCTTTTCGGGGATCTAGGGCCCTCGGCCCTGGAACCCCATTAAGGGGATTCCCATATGGAATCTTGGGAGTGAGGTGAGAGGCATGCCCAGCTCGGGGGCTGCCGGTGTTCTCTCACTTCCAGGTGGCAGGGGAATCATGCAGGGGTGTATACCCATATGATCTCCCCCTTTAATGTCACTCCTTGGTTCCTCCCCTTCAGTGGGGGTCCTGAAGGGGGGAGGGGTCAGCGGCTGGCAGGCGGGCCAGCCGATGCTGGGGATCCGATCCATATGCTTGCCAATGCTCCTTTGTTCTTGTTTACCAATAAAGTTGTGACCAATTTTTCTCCAGCTGTTTGTGTGGATCTGAGTTTGTCAACGCGCTGTCCCCTTCCACCAGGCTTCAGCATAGGCCGCAAACAGGACACTGGATTAGATGCACCACTGGTCTGATCCAGCAGGGCTCTTCCTATATTCTTAGGACCAATAAATGTATAAAAATGTTAAGGATCTCAGTGTTTGACCCTTGTTGAGGAGGAAGAGGAATTGTTAACCAAATTGAATTTAGAGGTTCATCTGTCAGAGCCTGGCATTCTCATCAAAAGGGAAATGGTGTGTTGGATTCTGGATAAGGATAGCAGAATAAATACAATTTCTTCAGTTGTGTGGAAGTTTATGCTAAAAGACCAAAGCCCAGAGTTTGTACACATCCCAATCTAACCATTACACTAGGAAATGGATCATATAGTAAACCTGCCATAGGTCCATAGCATCAGATTGCCCAATTATCCATTGTTCCAAAGTTAGAATTTCTTTCTGTGTTTGGAAAAAGTATCAAAAATGCTTTTAAACTCATTTCCTTTTTAAGACTATTCTGGTAGATCTCTTTATATCATTATGTATTTTAAGAAATTAAACAATGAGTGCCTAGGCAACTGGAATGTCTTGGATGAGGCTTATCACACTTTTCACAGCTGCTTCCAAATGATCTTAGGTGAGATAGCACTGGCAGCCATTTGATCTGATGTGCTGAAGATTTACCTAGAGGTTTTCAGTGTGACTGGAACTGGGCTGTAACAATCTGGCTTGACCATTAAGCATAGACAATAAGAAATATATAATGTGAACTGCCCTTGCTTTGTCCCTTTATTGAAACTTTCTATAGTTTAGTGTTATGTTTAGATTGTTAATACTCTGAAATGCATGTAACAGCTTTCGGTTGCATTTACAGGTATACATACACACATAACACTTCTTCAGTCTTGGAAGTCCCAAAAAAATAACAGATTTATTGTATCATAAACTTTTGTGAGTTACATTACAGTTATTCATAAAAATGTACCTGATGAGGCCAGATTTTAGCCCACAAAAGCTTATGCTACTATAAAGCGAAATCCTGTCACGGAGTGGAACAGACCCTGATGCTAGTCAGAGACGAGCCATGACGAGCACCCCTTTTACAGAGCCATAACCTGAACTACAGCTGATTGGTAGCAGGCTTGGAAGTGGGTCCCAGGTTCATGAGCAAGCTTGTTGATTCTCCATCAGGATCAGGACCATTATCCTTGCAAGAAATGGGAAAGAGCAATGAGACGTGTGCAAGCTTAAGCACTGCCATACAAGGCGATCAAGAAGTAGGTCAGTGAGAAGTTTTCCAGTTTCTTCCACCAGGCTATGCAGGAAAAGAGGCTGTGGGGAAAGCTCAAGTGAGCCAGAATCCCCTCCTTTTTCTGAGGCCACAGTGGTGGTGGCTAAGGACTGACTTGGTCAGGCAAGTTGGGTCAGAATGTACCCTTCTACAGTTTCTTTTGGTTTTTCTTCAGTGGGCTAGCATGGATACATCATTAGAATATGATACTTTTGAGGTGTACAGTATCAAGATCTTTGTTCAAGCTCCTAACTGCTATCATATCACTATTTCCATCCCCTTGTTTAAGTGGTATAGGGCCCTAAAAAGCTGCCTTTTCCAGTTCTCTTATTCTCCCTTTTTTGCTGTATAGTATTGACAGCTTAGCTAAGCTAACTAATAGGAAAGAAAAACATCAACCTGAAACAATATGTGCATTGTTAAAAACTAGTCTTAGGATCAATTCCCTGTAGAGCTGTTGCTGGGGGAGAGTGAAAAATAAGCTGCTTACCTATATTCCCCCATATACTCCCAACATAATATAAAGAATGTTCCTTTAACACAGCAAAGCTTTCTTCCCAAACACCCAGTATTATACAATATAAAAATAAGGGGACATTTGGCTGCAGGGCTATTGCTATTAGGGGCTGGGTGGGTAGGGCTGCCTCACCCCTAACAATAGTACTATGGAGTAGAGATGGGCACAAACCACATTACAAACCATAAAAACCCACAAAAATGGTGATCGCGCGATCTTGATCCAGCAGATCGTAGTCGGCCACGGCCAACGATCCAGCGTTCGGGAGAGGCCTGGGTCAGGGCGTTCAGGCTCGGTTTGGGAAGCCAAACCGAGGCGCCAGCAATCTATTCCCCTGGCACCGGAGCCAGGGGAAGGCCTGAGCTCTGTCTGCCCTCCTTCTGTCGCCCTGGAAACCCGAATGGAAGCCCAGCTTTCCTTGATCAGCAGGGCTTCCTTCCAACCACGGAGCTGCAAAGCAGTTACAAGCAGGGGTGTGCAAGGCCTGCCTGTTTCGGTAAACCTGATTCAGTTTGAAATGAATCAGGAAAGCGTTTCAGTATTCGCGTTTCGTTAATAGTTTCGGCTTTTCGGCTTGATTCGGCCATTGTTTTCAACAAAAAAACCTTCTCCCGGCTTTCTGGGAGTCTGGGGGGGGGGCATTTTCTGTCCGAATCACACCAAACTTGGTGGAGACCTTCTCCTAACTCTCCTCTAACTACCCCCCAAGTTTCAGAAAGATTGGACTTTGGAGGGCCATGTTATGCCCCCCAAACAAGGTGCCCCCATCCTCCTACATTCTCCATGGTTCTCTAAGGGGAAAAACAAGTCATATTTCTAGGTGGCTTAGGGTGGCATTTTGCAAGCCAAATGCACCCAACTTTCAGGGGACCTGCTCCCACCTGTCCTCCCACCCTCCACCAAGTTTCAGGCAGATTCCACTTTGGGGGGCCATTTTATGGCCTCCCAAAGAAGGTGCCCCTATCCACCTCCACTCCACTATGCCCTCCCAAAGGTGGATCTCCTGCCACACCACTTTGTCTTTCTACTGTGTGGAAGACTTCCACACTGCAGAAACACATGGGATTGGGGCTGCCAATGGCCACAGCCACAGTCCACCTGCACCCAAACTGCCAAATACCACACACACCCTCCCCCAAACCTAACCTCCCCTGTCCTGTGGCCAGCCACTTTCTATTGATTCCTGTTATGGGAAAATCTCCCACAGCAGGAACCCACGGAATGTGTCATCTATGGCCACAGGCACAGTCCCCCTTTTAAATCCACCCCCACAGCCCCACACTGACCCAAAGATACCCTCCCCAACATTCCCACACCGGCCACTACCCCAGGAGCAGGCTGGCCAGCCGTCCCCCATTGTTCCCTGTGATGGGAACTTTTAAACTCTTTTTCCCAGGGCAATTATGCACAGCCCAGGGGTGCCACAATGGTGGGCACACTCCTGAGTGTGAGCTTGTCCCTGTGAAAGAGCACCTGAACCACAGACACCCTCCCCCAAATGCCCCCACCACCTACAGAGGTGGCTGGCCAGCCAGCCCCATTGTTCCCTATGATGGGAACCAACTGCACAACAAAGAATAAAACACAAACACACGCTGAATAAAGTTTTTAAAAAGTATTTTCTCACTTTCAAAGTACAAGTAGGCAAAGCATTGTGACACATTACACCAGCAGTCCCCCACACAGAAAAATAACACAACTCACTTAACATCAGAGAATCACAAAAACACAATTCCTGTCAAAAACACTTTATTTCTTGAACAGCTTTAGGTTACACAGCAGAGGGGCACACCAAAGGGCATGCGAGAAGTATCTTACACAAAAATAACACAACACATTAAAGAATCACCCAAAACACAATTCCTGTCAAAAACACTTTATTTCTTTAACTGCTTTAGGTTACACAGTAGGAGGACACAACAGGGAATAAAAGCAGTCTACTACACAAAAATAACACAACTCACTTAACATCGAAGAATCACCCAAAACACAATTGCTGTCAAAAACATCTTATTTCTTGAACAGCTTTAGGTTAAACAGCAGGGAGGCATACCAAAGGGCATGCCAGCAGTATCTAACACAAAAATAACACAACTCACTTCACATTAAAGAATCACCCAAAACACAATTCCTATCAAAAACACTTTATTTCTTTAACTGCTTTAGGTTACACAGTAGGAGGACACAACAGGGCATAAAAGCAGTCTACTACACAAAAATAACACAACTCACTTCACATCAGAGAGTCACTCAAAAAACAATTGCTGTCGAAAACAGTGAAGTAAGTTGTGTTATTTTGTGTAGTAGACTGCCCCCAACCTTCAGGGGCCCATCTCCTACCTGTCCTCCCACCCTCCACCAAGGCTCAACCAAGGGTGGTTGTGGGGTGAAGTGCGATGGCAGTCCTCCTGGTTCAGTTGTGGAAAGCAGCATTGGGTGTGGCTCGGGGGCCGCAGAGAGTCCTCCCACTCCCCCAATTCACCTGTGTGGGCTGTGGAGGAGGCCCAAGAGGTCTTTGCACAGGAGGGAGAGAATCTCTCTCAACATTTTGAGGAGGGGTGGGCGGGCGCTGGATCCCTGGAGGAATGGTGTGTGTGTTATGAAAGATCCCTCCCGTCCCCATCCCAAACTCTCGGTGGTGTCCCCTCCCGCAGTCCAGACCTCACCCCGTCGTCTGTGTCCAGCCCCGCAGCGCAGCCTGTAACCATTCATCCTCCTTCCCCTGGGACAGTTACCGGTCAGCGTTACAAGGCCTCCATATGGAGGCACTTTTGGGCCCTTCCTGATGACCCCCATGTGGTGCGGTGCTGTGCCTGTGATGTCTTGGTGCACAGGGGCAAAAACCCAACGCACCTGCCTTCGACGGCCCTGACTCGCCACCTGAAGAGGCACCACCCGAGCCTGTCTCCCTCCTCACCCAGTGAAACATCCATTGGGGGGAGAAAGGGGGCTACCCGCTCTTCTGAGTGGGGATCAGTGGGAGGATCACTTTGCCCTGAGGGTGATGCTGGTGCGAGCAGAGTGCTCCGGCAGGCCGCACTGGGGGACGTTGTCCCCTCGGGGTCCAGGAAAGTGCAGCTTAAAACCTCGAGGCTGATGGCTCAGGAGGTGGCTGCTGCCACACTGTTCCTCAGTAGGACCCTCGGGTGAGGACCCGCGGTGGCTGGGGGATCAGGCCCCCAGTCCGAATGACACGTCCTCTCCCTCCCACGCCGGGAATTCCAACACGCTCCTCTTTGGCCTGGTGGTTGCGGGGGGATCTTCCCACTCCCCCCCCCCACATGACAGGACCTCTCCCTCCCATCCTTTCCGGCAAGGCAGGAAGGTGGGTGATGCTGCCAATGGCAGCCTCCTTTGGGCACTTGCACAACAGTTCAGGAACTGTTGCACATATAGTTCAGCCGCACAGTGCCCCCATCCATCGCAAACGCAGGGGGGAATGGGTCTCTTGACTGATGTCCTTCCCACAAAGGCAGGAAGATTGCCGATGTCAGCTGCTGTTGCTGCTGCTGCTGCTGCTGCTCTCCCGTTTCCGTCTCCCCTTCTCAGGAACCACTCTGACCCATCCAGACAATGCCTTATGTCCTGCCCATCCCCTACTTTCCACAAAGGCAGGACGGCGGATCAGGTCAAGCCCTGCTTCACGAGGGACTATCCTGTTACTGCTCCCTCCTTGGTTACACAGTTTGGTGGCGCTCACGCAGCCGATTGTATTGTGTATGGATACAGTTGGTTGACAAGGTGGCATCACCCCTATCAACGGGACTGACAGTACCTCTTTCAGCTGGGTGGGAATGTCTCCTTCAACTCCCGTCCTTTCCGTCAAGGCAGGAAGGTGGGTACTGTCAGCTGCCACCGTATTACTCCGCAGTGGGACTCTCGGTTGAGGAGCCGTAGCTGCTGGGGGATCTTCCCCCTCCCCCTCCTCATGATTCCCACCCACTCCGGGAATACCAGCATGCTCCTTTTCAGCCTGGCGGGTGGGCACATGGGGGGGTACCGCCGGCGAGCAGCCAGACCCCCCACCCTCGAGGGGAAGCAGCTCTCTGCCGTCTCCCCGTGCCCAATAGGTCCGGAGGCCACCACCAGCTCCCACCATTCATGTATCACTGGGAATCCCGGCACGCTCCACTTTGGACTGGCGGGTGGGCACATGGGGGGTGCCGCCGGCAAGTGGTCAGACCCCCCATCCTCTGAGGGGGGGCAGCTCTCCTCTGTCTGCCCATGCCCGCCAGGCCCGGCAGCCACCACCAGCACCCACCATTCATGTATCGCTGGGAATCCCAGCACGCTCCACTTTGGCCTGGCGGGTGGGCATATGGGGGGTGCTGCCAGCAAGCGGCCAGACCCCCTGCCTCCTGAGGGGAGGTGGCTCAATGCCGCCTCCCCGTGCCCGCCAGGCCCGGCGGCCATCGTCATCAACCACCTTCCTGCCATTGCAGGGAATACCAGCACACTCTTCTTTGGCCTGGCGGGTGGGCACATAGGGGGTGCCGCCGGCGAGCGGTCAGACTCCCCGTCCCCTGAGGGGAGGCAGCTCATCGCCGCCTCTCCGTGCCCGCCAGGCCCGGCAGCCGCCGCCTTCACCCACCTTCCTTTCTTGCTGGGAATACCAGCGTGCTCCTTTTTGGCCTGGCAGGCGGGCATATGGGGGGTGCCACCAGCGAGCGGCCAGACCCCTCACCCCCTGAAGGGAGGCAGCTCATTGCCATCTCTCCATGCCCACCAGGCCCGGTGGCCGCCAGCAGCACCCACCTTCCCACATAGCTGGGAATACCAGCGTGCCCCGTTTTGGCCTCCACGATCCATGATCCCGTTCGGTTCGGGAATGGGAGATGGTCATTGCGGTTTTGTTAATTTGGGATCGTGGTCGGCACCAAACCACAATCCACAGGTTCGTTATTTTTTTTTGGTTCGTGCCCATGTCTACTATGGAGATATTTTGCAAATGACAGGCTTGCTGATAGTTCTGAAATGACTCCCAGTCCCATTCCCTCCCTCTTCCTCCCTTCTTCAAGTCCATGGAGTCTTGTCTATGTATTCCTCACTCTTAAGAGTATGGCCTGGTGGGAAGGAAAGAGAAAAGAAAATTTCCATGTGCACTGTTTTTCAATCCCTTGTTGTAGGCAAATCCTTGATATTAATATCTGGTCTATAGACTTCCATGGTTTAAAAAAAGCTGCACAATAGGTCAATCTGTTATCTGGAAAGACTGCTTGTCAGCCACCATATGGATACATGTTATAACAAAAGGACAGGCAATGTCATTTCTTCAGTAGTTAAGTTTTTTATTGTTGACAGGGGCATAATAATGAACAATTATTCTTTTAGCTCATGTATAGCGTTCTTCAACAGCTACCAGCCCAGTTCTACTTGCCCAATAGAGACTCCAACTCTGCATGAACTACATCAATTCTTTTTAAGATTCTGGCATGTTTGTTGGGTGTTTAACAGCCTTACATTTATAGCCACTTGGCTATTAGTTTGAAACATTTAAAAAATCTTTGATAATAGTATTTAAAGAACAGCATTTTTTTACCATATAAAAAAATCTGCTATACACATTCTATATTAGAACAATTTATTCTGCAATATGATTACATGTTGGCACAGGCTCTGATTAGGACTTTAAACAGAAACTAGTGGTAGTTATGTTGAATGTGGTTTTCATTGGATGCAGCACAATACCATTGATTGGATGGAGATTATATTCAGCATTAACTCCAGCTCTATAAAAATGTCACAAAGGAAGTGAGTCTGGTGGCATCAGATATTTCTAATTGCATGGATGAACAGCACATGTTGTGACTTCTGATTTTAATAATCTAAATAGACAAAGGAAGTCATAGGTTGGAAGCAAAATCATTAATCTTGGTGATTATTAAACATTCCTCTAAATGACAGTAATGACTTGCTTTTGACCTTGGATTGTTGAGCAGTATTCAAAAGAGAATGGTGAGTCAAATATTTGTGGTGTCCAACAAATTTCACAGATCAGATAATTTATCTCTAGTAGGCAAGCTTGCATCTTTTCAAAGAGGTGTTTGCCAATTAAGTGCTTACTTTGCTATTTGGTCTTATGACTTTTTAATTGAGTATTTGGTAAATTCAAAACTCATAATATGGTTTCCTGATTAGTAGTTTGACATTCGTAATTGTAGGGGAATATATCTTGTTTCTGTAACATATGGTTGGTTCACTGTGGGCTTCTACAGATGAAGTATGAATTGTATTGTAGAGCAAAACATGCATAACTGCTTGAAAAGTTGTGCTTATAGCTTTGGATAAAACCCAAAGCAGCCCCAATGAATTGACTACTGTTCTTCATACTTATTCATACTTATTTGTGCAGTTTGTCCATCTTCTGTCTGATGTCCCCCATATTTTTTATTGTGCCCCATAGGAGTACATATATGCTCCTGTACCTTTATTGCGTGTATTTGCATTTGGGCACCTTAATCGAAATATCAGTCATATAGAACCATGGCCTAGCTCTATACATGCATCCTAGCTTCCCGCAGAGTTCTTCTGCTAATGTATATGTGAATGATATCACATTGTAAAACTGCCAGATTTTTTACTTGTTCCCATAAATGGTTTTATCAAGCACTTTATTACAGCAATTAGATTTTCACATATATATTATCCTGTCCATTTTGTCCTGTACTTCTTCCATGATACAATTCAAATATTCATAGTAAGTAGCTTTTTTGTGTTCAGTCGCTCACAGTTAGTTTTTCTGGACAGATTTGGTGATTAAGAAATCTAGTGTGGTAGTCTCAGGAAACATGTTTTATGCCCATATGATTACCATGTTTGGAACAAGAGTAGAGGACTTATAGACAGTTATTTTCCATTATTCACTGTTGATAGTAACATCTTGTTACTGTCACCTACAATAGGAAAGTAAAAGTATGAGAAACTTCATGGATACAGGGCACCAAATAGAAGTATATGCTGAGGGGAGGCATGTAAGGGGGAAGTCCTGCCTATGTTGGTGAATCAACATAATCATAACTTTGTAAGCCAATGGTTGTCCAATGAGCTGGACAACATGGTTGAAATTGGTCAAAAGATTAATCCCTGAAAGTTAGGGGCTTTTGAAATGTACTAACCCAGGTACTAACCCAGGTTGATATGCTTGCAGCATACACTGAGCTTATTTATTTGGACATTAATTTGATGAGATGATGATCCAGCACAAAAGACATGATATCCTATCACTATTGCAGGAGTGTCTGCCAGACCCAAAATGACCTGCCTGGAACTAGCAGGAAAGCTAGCTCTGGATCTGTTGCTGGGTTCTGGGAAATGTAGTTTTATTTGAAGCAGAGGCATTCTTCTCTGTGCTATGTAGTCTCTTCCCTATACTACAAAAATCCAGTAGCACCTTAAAAACGAACAGTATTCCAGTATGAACTTTCATGAGTTAGAGCTTACATCCTTTGATACAATAAAAGAAAGAAAATAATTTTCCTTATTTTTATATAGAGAATTATGGAAGGGGAGCAGGAAGACAGGTACTAAGAAGTGCTTGTTATCAAAATCAGGTGTGGATCTCTGTGTTAGAGATCTGGACATTTCAAACATAAAGGATGATGACAGAGGTCAGTGATTCAAGCCTTGATCATTCTGTGGTAAAGACAAACAAAAGTCAATAAAATAAGGTAAGCAACAAACTAATTACAGAAGTGTTCTGATAGTAAAGGACTATGGTATGGTATGATACAACATGTTAAGAACACTCTATTAAAGTTTCTAAAAAGTAAGTTATTAGAAAGGGGAGAGGAGAAGGTATCAGCTTATTTCACTTCTGAATTCAGCTCCAGAGCCAAGAATAAAGAATGTTCCCACCATCCTGTCACAGGCAGTTCTTGTGGATGCATATGTTATTACTTCAACTGAAATTACTTTTGAGTGATCATGTATAAGGTGTTGGCTGCAATCCTAAGCACAGGTACAACAAGGGAACAAGTCCACGGGAAGCAAACTGCAATACTCAGCAATAAATTTACAAAAGGTATATTCAAAGTGCAAGTGCTATAAATAGTGAAAATTCATACACATTGTGAATTCATACCCATACATTCATTCCATAGACATCACAGATTTACAAGGGAAAATACATCCATATACACTGAACAGTAGGGCTATAACTCCATAGGTCTTTTCATGAATTCTTATATAAGGTATTGTGCAAAGACAAACAGTCCTGAGTCCTTCCAGATCTATAAGGAGCGACACAGTTGGAAATGAAAGGCAAAGTTCCAAACCACGCCCAATCTGGGGCCGGCTTCACACTGCAGATTTCGTGATTCCTTCGTCAGGAGCGTGCAGTTCACTCCATCAGGTCAGGACAGAGCACAATCCAACATTATTGCATCACCAACACTCTTGAAAGCCCATAACATGGCGGCTGAGCTTGTTCTCTTACGCCGCCGTGTTATGGGCTTTCAAGAGTGTTGGTGATGCAATAATGTTGGATTGTGCTCTGTCCTGACCTGATGGAGTGAACTGCACGCTCCTGACAAAGGAATCACGAAATCTGCAGCGTGAAGCCGTCCCCAGATTGGGCGTGGTTTGGAACTTTGCCTTTCATTTCCAACTGTGTCGCTCCTTATAGATCTGGAAGGACTCAGGTCTGTTTGTCTTTACACAATACCTTATATAAGAATTCATGAAAAGACCTATGGAGTTATAGCCCTACTGTTCAGTGTATATGGATGTATTTTCCCTTGTAAATCTGTGATGTCTATGGAATGAATGTATGGGTATGAATTCACAATGTGTATGAATTTTCACTATTTATAGCACTTGCACTTTGAATATACCTTTTGTAAATTTATTGCTGAGTATTGCAGTTTGCTTCCTGTGGACTTGTTCCCTTGTTGTACCTGTAATTGTAGGGGAGTAGCCATCTGTTTTTCCTTTGCAATCCTAAGCACAGCATACTCACAGGAGAAGTGGCAGTTTTGGGACTACCTTAAAAAAACTGGGCTAGGTTGAAGCTGCCAGAGGAGCCCAGAGAAACAGTGGAAGAATCTGCAGAGGAAGAGGGTCCTAGAGAGCCCTTCCCTTCCAGGGCAGGGCTACCTCCCTCAGCTCATCCCCTTGGCTGGCCTCTTTTTCTGTCCTTGCCTTCTCTCTCTTTGTAGATGCCTCTGCTGGCTGCCATGACTGATGGCTCTTTACCCTTCCCACCAGTCTTCCAGGGCAGAGGGTCACCAAGAATTGTCCCAGAGAAATTTACAACCAGTCCATCTCTGATTTACAGCTATATTTTTGATTGCTAAAAGCTCTCTTTTCAGGTCTTTGATCTCTTAGAATAAGTATTCTACAACAGACATTTCAGAGCCCAAACTATCCCTCATATACTATGAGCATGTTACTTGCCTGCAGGTTCTGCAGCCAAGCTTGAGGAGAGAGTCTCTGGTCTTGGGCTGAAAATGCTAAGTCTTATAATTTTCAGAAATCTCAGCTTTAAAAACCACCTCTAGATGGCCACAATGGAAACCTTGGGGCCATCCTAGATTGTTATGGGTTCAACACATGAGAAACATCACACAGTAAATCTAATGATCAGGTAAGAGAAACTGAAACCTTTGTAGTCAGATCATTATTTACTGAAGGCTTGAGTGGCTTGCGTGGTCCTGTCACCTTCATTTTGCAGTGGCAGCAGACTTCATAAGATAGGGACTTAATCCAATTTTTTTCTAGAAGAACTCAGGATATTTTCAGCGCTTCATCGATAATTTGACTAACGGCTTAGTGTGAGACTAAAATGCCAGACTCCTAGGGGCCTTGGATACTATCACGCATAGATGCCCTCAAATAAATCGCTACACTATGTTTCACACATGAACTGAGAGACCAAAAATGGAAGGGATACCTTTAGAACCATGTAGGTGGAAGGCAAAATCAGACCCAGCATGCCAAAGAGGTCATTTGAAAGCCTATAAGGTACAGGTGATTGCAGGAAAGAAAGAATTCTTCCACCATTGCATCCATGGAATCATGCCTACTTCGACTGGTTGAATTTTTGTCTGCTCCTTGAGATCTGATATTTCCCATGATTCTATTATTTTCCCTCTGTTATTTAATATCAATAACTTCACCCCTTGTGGATACAGCTGATCTGGCCATATCGATCCATGCTACTGTAACCTTGAGACTAGATTACTGAAATGTGCTTTATGTTGTTCTGTCCTTGAAGATTACATAAGGCTACAGTTGATTTAAATTCACTGGATACCAATGTGTTTTGGGATCTTGTTTGAGGTCTTGATTTTGACCTTTAAAGGGGGGTGGGGATACACCACCCCCACCCTCTTCCCGTGCTGCTTTTTACCTGGTTGGAAGATGGAAGAAAAGTGTGAGAATACTGTCTTGGGGGTGAAGTGCACTCCCACATGCTCCAGAGCGCCACTGCACACAGAGGCATCACACCATGAATTATGTCATTCCTGGCATGATGTGGAAGTAATGGGTTGCACTTAGGGCTAAGTGTTTGAAAATCAGTCCCAAATTTAGCATTTCCCCTCATACCGCCCCCCCCCCCCCCATCTCTCAGTTTACCTCCCTAGGGACCTGACAACTCTATCTTTAAAGCTTTTTATGGCCTGGATCCAACCTACTTGAGGCGTTGCCATATGAGCCTTCGCAAACCCCTCTGTCTTCTTGCTAGGGCCTCCTTTCAGTTCCTTTTATAAAACTGACAAAGAGAACCACAACCTGGGCAAGGCTGTTTTTGTGGCAGGTCCATCCCTTTGGAATGAACTGCCAAATGATATGTGAGTTGCCTCATCCATTCTGCAATTTAAGAAAAAGTGTAAGGTGGAGTTTTTTAGAATAGCCTTTGGCTGGTGGTTTTATATTAGGTTATTTTAGTGTCCGATGATGTTTTAATTATTTATTGTATATGGAATTTTTATGGGTGAAAATACATTTGAGCTTTTAGGGGAAATAAATAAATAAATAAATGGCTTTCTGTTACTTATCTCCAGGTTTGTTTGTTTTTTCTCATGCAGTTCATTTCTTTAGAATCAAATGGGCCTCAAGAGTGTGAAAAGTAGGGCTCCCAAACAGTTACTTCTATTTTTAGGGGGGAAAGAAAGTATGTCAAATCGATTGTTATTCTCTAGTTTTATCTGTGCATCTCAGATATTTTAAACTTCATCATGTCATCTCCCTGCTTGGTACTTAGGATATATTTTGCTAACTGATTAAATCTTCAGAACTTTCATAAGTTTCCAATGTAATGCAATTGAAAAAAAGTTGAAACATGCCCTATAGTCTATTCCTTTAAACAAAACTTCTGAAGAATTTCAGTCAATAAATAGAACCTTAAGTTTAGTTACATTTTCCACCATGCAAACAGCTTCAGCACCAATTGAGTAGGGCAACTAGGATGTACTGAGAGACAGTCATATGCCAATTTAGTAATGGCAGTTGATTCTTTTTACAGCCACAACTGTCAATAGAATAGCAGCACTATCCCCATGCAGCTGAGTTTGCACTCAAATTTCCCTATCCTATTACAGGTACATACATAACCAAAAATGATCTATAATTGCCCTTGCACAACTGTGTGAACAATTGTGTGAACAAGCCCTTAAAGATTAGCCCTTCTTGGCTAAATTGTATTTGGTCGCATATATAAAGCCGCAATACATCATAAGCCCTTAGGTCTCCACATGTGTTTGAATCATTTGTCTTAAAGGCCAGCCTGAAAGGTTTATTAATAGCACATGCCCAAAGGAGGGTTTGTTGTGGGTACCCAGATGACATATATGAATCTTTGGAAAATAGGCTTGGGGCTTTCAGTTACATCCCATAAAACCCATACCTTTGGATTTATAAACATTCAGTGAAGAGAATCCTTTATAACTAGCTAACAGAAGCCCTGTTTACATGACATATTTGTGGTGAGAGACAATGCATACAAGGGAAGTGGGAGCAAGTATGCTGACCCTCCTCCTGGTTGTGACTTTATGGTAATCCCTACCCCAGCTATGTGTGTTCAGCACAGAACTTACATCCACACATAAGATCTGTTCCCCAGGACCATGTCATGTCTGTACCCCTACATCCATGTCATTGTTCTATGTGTTGAACCATTGCTAATGCTGTACCTTGATTTCATTTTGCAAATGCGCTAACCATTGCTTTCGTTTCTCTAGCAGCCTGAGAACACAGCTGTCTTATCTCTTTCCTTTGAAGCTCACAGAAGTGACCTTGCACTGTCTGAAATGTTACAGTTTACTCTTATGCATTTTGTCCTGTGTAGGCTGATGCATAAACCCTAGAAGAAATTCCCAGACCATTTCCTGTGCAAAGCTGTGGTCTAGGTGGGAGGGGGGAAATGATTGGGTATTTAGAGATGTACTTTCTTCAAGTTTCTATTCCTATCAAGGAAGTGTATACTGCTGAGATGCTTTTTTGCCTCTGAGTAATTCTATGGACATATATATGGAAATGATTGGATTTCTGAATAAAACCATTTAACCAAGAGCTTGGACTTCTTGTTGCAGTGGTACAGAGACCTGTCTACCATATCCTGTCATTCATAGCCTGACAGACCAGGAGGAGTTGTTCATTCCCGGCCACAGAGGCACAAGCATAGGTAGGCATAGATAGGGACAGCACTCTCGGCTGCAAGCAGGGACAGGTTTGAGTGCTGGCTTCCACTCCCTCTTCTAACCATGTTGGCCCAGTTCATGATGATTGCTTTGTGTTTACAGGGCTAGTGTGGGTCTGTAATAAGATGGCCTGTGATGTGAATAAGATCCAGAGCAGTTAGCCGTGTTAGTCTGTAGTAGCAAAATCAGAAACCACAGTTCTCTTTGTCAGATGCATCTGGCAGGGAGAGCTGTGGTTATTGAAGGCTTATACTACATGGGAATGGGATGCTTTTACTGCTGCAAACTAACTCGACAAACTGACTCCACACCAAAAGGAGATGTTTACGTTTACTAGCAAAGGAATGTTTTGGTTGTCTCCCCGCTAATTGCATCCTGTCCCCTTCTGATATATGTCCCCTTCTCTCCCATCTCCACCCTCCTCTTCTGTATTTGACCAGTTTGTATCATGCATCTGATGAAGAGAACTTGATTCTCGAAAGCTTATGCTACAATAAAATTGGTTAGTCTTAAAGGTGCTACTGGACTCTTTCTGTGATGTGAATGGTAGTGACAATAAGTCACAGAATCTGAAACAAATTTTATACCACGGTGCACAGAAATGCTGACCTATTGAACAAAATTCTTCACAAACTTGAAGGTCATTACGGTACTGATGATTTAAACATGAGAGTGTGCATCTCAAATTCATAGTAATATTTGAAAGATACCAAATAAAATGGCAAGATAACCTTTGCTTTGAATATGTCATACAAGTGATTTAATTTTTATTATAAGACTATAATCAGGAACATAATCAGAAATGCTGAGCATAAGAAAATTTTGATATCAGCTTTTGAACTCAGGTCACACATAACGTAATATAATTTTCCTTTCAGTTTAACACATTATATGCAACAAAAGTGACTGGCCCAAAAGTATAGTAATCAATCATTGGAGTTCCAATGAATTTTTATGTTTCTTAATTTTTGTATTAAAATGTGTAATTTTATGGGATAGATTTTACCAGTAGTCAAATTATACAGAAGCCAGCCAGGTGACCGTGGGCTAGTCACAGTTCTCTAGAGCTCTCTCAGCCCCATCCACCTCACAGGGTGTTTTGTTGTGGGGATGATAATGGCATACTTTGTAAACCACTCTGCGTGGGCATTAAGTTGTCCTGAAGGGTGGTATATAAACTATTGCTGTGACACATGTCATCAAGACACCATGTAACTTCTGTCAATAAAATAAAATTACATGACTCAATACAGTCACAATAGATGGTATTCTCTTTGTGGGGAGGTGGTGCTCTGTTGTCTTGGTGCTGGAAGGAAGGCAGTGGGAGGGCTTCTGGTGTCCTGGCCTCACTGACAGTCCTTTAGATGGCACTGGATTTCTAGCCACTGTGTGTGACAGAATGTTGGACTGGATGGGCCACTGGCCTGATCCAACATGGCTTTGCTTATGTTCTTAGTCAGTCAGATATCATAACATTATGATATCTGGTGAGATGTGCTGATGTCACTGAGGTACAAGTGCTAAACCATGCCATGAAGTTCAGAACATGGATGAAAATAAAGTCCCAAATGTGATTGAGGCAGTGACAAATTGCTTGGATATTCCAATGTAAGATTTATTTTAAAGCATGAGTAATTTGGGTACAATAACAACAATAACAACTGTGTTTATATACCACTGTTCTAGACAGATTAATTCCGTACTCAGAGCAGTGAACAAAGTAAGTGTTATTATTATCCCCATAATATAGCTGGGGAATTTCTGCTGAGAGGAGTGGCTTACCCAAGGCTACCTGCTGAGTTCATGGCAGTTGTGGAATTTGAACCAGCAGAGTGCTGATTTCCAGCCCAACCATTTAACCGCTATGCTACAGCAGCTATGTACACTTATTTGCAAGTGTTTTTTTTATTCTATGTACACTTATTTGGAAGGAAGTCCCATGTACTAAGTAGAACTTACTTCCATGTAAACATGTGTAGGATCTAACAGTAAAGCATTGTCATATAATGCAGTATGTAATCATTGTTAGAGGAACATAACAATATGATCCAGAAACCACTTAATCTTGCATATGTGCCTGCCAACCACTTTACTTTGCCCTCAATGATTTGTGCTGACATACATAGTTTGTGACTGCACGGCACATCCTTAAACATAAGAGGCAAACTGAGTTGCTGACAATTCACTTCATCGTCAATTCACAATTCACTTCTTATCCCCATGCAGGCGCAGTACACAGGGATAAGCAGTGAGTCAGGGGCAAAACAGTTTGCCTCCCCACCATCTCCTCAGAGCCTCCAGAGGTCTGGAAAGGCCCAGCGCAGCTTCCCACTTCCCACTGCCTGGGGCTTCTGGAGGCCCTGGAAGCCCCTGCCCAGCAACGGGAAGACCTACCACCCTCAGGGCTTCTAGAGGCCCGGGAAGGACCAGCGTGGCAGCAGGAAGACATGGCGCCACTGCCTTGGGCCTTCCCACCATCCTGGAGCCCAGTGCAGCTGTGCAGCCCAGCTCAGCAGCCCACTACAGTGCGGGACTGCCCAGCCCAGCAGCCAGCTGTGGCATGGGGCTGTCTGGCCTGCTGCAGTGCAGGGCTGCCCAACCCATTGCAGCACAGCCCGCTGTGGGGCAGCCTGGCTCACTGTGACATGGGGCTGCCTGGCCCAGTGGCCCAGTGTGATGCATGGCCCAGCAGCCCGCTGCGGCACAGGGAAGCTCGGCACCTGCTACTAAAGCCCATTGTATTATGTTACAATGGGCTCTGGCACTAGTATTTTATATCAGAGCAAAGTTGTAAGCATGCAATCTAAATAGCTTGTAAGCCATAGCCTAAAGGTAGCAGAATGGGCATGCTCCCATACTTCAGGCTAGATTTGAAAAAGCAAAAAGGTAATTTAATTCTATAAAATGTCTACTTAAGCTAGAATTACATAGGTATTTGCCATCTAGTTGCAAGTGATTTATGGTGACCTCAACAAGAGCCTTTCAAGGCAAGTGAGAAGCAGAGGTGGTGGCCATTGCCTTCCTTTGCAGAGTCTTCCTTGTGGTCCCCCATCCAAGTCGATCTATAAATACCTAAAAAATGTCAATAAATAATGAAACAATATAAATTAATGCAAAAAGCAGCAATACAATATTTCTCCATCAAGATACAATACAAAAGTCTTCCAGACCAACTGGTAAGTATAAAACAATATAATTAAACCACCATTTGGAACCTCAACAAAGTCCAGAGACTATAGGTAACAAAGCATTCATTATGCTTTAAGTGAAAACCATTGTCTTCTTGATGTTATTGCAGGAGAAGCCTTCAAAAGAAATTTTCAAAAGAAGTTGCCTTTCATTCAAAGTTCAATGCCTATAGAAGCCTTCAATTAATGTCTGCCCAACAGGTTCTGCCAGCATGTCATTGGCCCATTTCACTGAACATTTCCTCAAGGGCACAAATTAATATTCACACCACTGCAATAAAACATATATCTAACCTTAACAGTCGTGTTGTCATTTCCAAAACAACAATAAAGCTGTTAAACAAACTGCTCTGTGATTTACTGCTATGTAAATAACTCACTGTGATACCAATGTTCTAGTCTTAAAAACCTAGTTGGTCAGGCAATGACAGTCTGTTGCCGTGCCTATGTAATCTATGATGCACATTTTAAAGGCAGCCATGCGCCTCCTCCAACGCTGCTATTAAATACAAATTTTAAGGAACCACACACTTTAAACCCATGTTGCACCAAAATGTTACACAAAAATAAAGTGTCACACAAAACAAGAATAATCTATTTCATTATTAAATCCTTGTGGTGATAGGCTGTTTAATCTGAAAATCCATCAAGCCTCCAGCTGCAGTAAATGTCTACCAGTTTTTTATTTTAATCTGAGGTTCGCTACATGCAGGACTGAGAACTGGAAGTCTCTATCACTCTCATGGTTCCCAGTGGTTCCCACCATTGTTCACTTTGAGTACTTTAGCATTTTAATTATATGAATGAATTGAGATATATGTATTGATGGTGATTGGTTTGGCTTCTGGGAGGTTGTCCTGTTTCTTGTAGTTTCTGTGTCCCAGGCAAGCCCCTTCTTCTTACATAGCTTCCAAGACTGACAAGATCAGGCTATGCCACACTGCCTTCCCTAACCTGGAATTTTAAAAGGATACATACTGTGAAGATGGCATGAGGAGGAGCCTTAGCTGAAGGACTACACAATGCTGAGCTCTTTAAGCATACTTTTGCCACATCGATAATATGAAGAAAAGAGTTGTTGAAGTGTACAAGAGTTAGTTTACCAGCATCAAATGCTCATCATGAGTCATGAGTAGACATGGGCACAAACCAAAAAAAAATAATGAACCCATGGTTCGTGGTTCAGTGCTGCCAACGAAACTGAACTAACGAACCACAACGAACATTTCCAGCTGATGAACCTGTTCGGGGTTCATGGTTCGTGGGGGTCAGAATGGCCCATTGGACTTAGAGAGGCCATATTCACAGGGAGTGTTTAGCAGGCTCTCCTCCAGCCAGCACCTCAGTTTGGTCAAGATTGCAATAGGGATCTTGGAGTTATACCCTCTCCAATCCGAGGCCCCCAGGAAACTCGCACTCGACACAATTAGAGCCACCAGTTGATGTTGGCCCAGTGTACAAGGGGTGTACTTGAAGGTATGCCACCTCCCCTCAGGGGGCAGGGGGTCTGGCCGCTCGCCAGTGGCTCCCCCCATGTGCCCACCCACCAGGCCTCACAGGAGCATGCATTTATTCCCAGCGTAGGCTGTAAGCTGTTTTATGTTGGCGGCCGCCAGGCCTGGCATGCATGGTGAGGCAGTGGCGTGCCGCCTCCCCTCAGGGGGTGGGGGTCTGGCCACTCGCCAGCGGCACCCCCCATGTGCCCACCCGGCAGGCCTCAGAGGAGCGTGCATTTATTCCCGGCACAGGCCAGAAGGTGGGTGATATCGGTGGCCGCTGGGCCTGGCGTGCAAGGGGAGGTGGTGGCATGCCACCTCCCCTCAGGGGGTCTGGCCACTCACCGGTGGCACCCTCCATGTGCCCGCCCACCAGGCCTCAGAGGAGCGCGCATTTATTCCTGGCGAGGTCCAGAAGGCGGGTGATGTCCCCTCTCTTTCTATTTCTATCTCTATCGTTTTCTACATACAATTCTCTAACTATATAACATTCTCTAACTGTTAACATACATTCTCTAATGTTATACATTCTGTAATGTTTGTATCTTTCTGTGTTTTTGTTTTTCAATCCTTTTATCTATGTATGTATCGTGTTCTGTTCAATTCTATATATATTGTCGAAGGCTTTCACGGCCGGAGAACGATGGTTGTTGTGGGTTTTCTGGGCTGTATTGCCTTGGTCTTGGCATTGTAGTTCCTTACGTTTCGCCAGCAGCTGTGGCTGGCATCTTCAGAGGCGAGGCACCAAAAGACAGAGATCTCTCAGTGTCACAGTGTGGAAAAGATGTAGGTCATTTGTATCTACTCAGGAGGGGTGGGGTTGAGCTGAGTCATCCTGTAAGGGTTTCCCAGGGTGTGGAATGCTAATGGCGGGAGGCTTCACTGTATCCTGAGGAGGTTCTTTTGCATATGGATTGGTACTTTTGCATATGGATTAGCACATCAAGTACCAATCCATATGCAAAAGAACCTCCTCAGGATACAGTGAAGCCTCCCGCCATTAGCATTCCACACCCTGGGAAACCCTTACAGGATGACTCAGCTCAACCCCACCCCTCCTGAGTAGATACAAATGACCTACATCTTTTCCACACCGTGACACTGAGAGATCTCTGTCTTTTGGTGCTACACCTCTGAAGATGCCAGCCACAGCTGCTGGCGAAACGTCAGGAACTACAATGCCAAGACCACGGCAATACAGCCCGGAAAACCCACAACAACCACAATTTTATATCTATTTGTTGCATTCGCATTCTGTTTCTAGATCTACAACAGTTGATATCTATGTACCCTTTTCTATGTATTTCTCTGTATCTCTCTCTTACTATCTATTCATAACTTTCTATTTCTATCTGTTTCTTTCTATGTGTTTCCACCACTATCTATCTGAATCTATATCTTTCTATGTGTATCTGCCCTTTCCCATTTCTTTCTCTCTCTGTCTTTTTCTCTATTTTTATATCTATATCGTTTTCTACACACCTTTCTCTATCTTCATCTATATGTATGTTTGTGTATTGATCTTTTTCTAATGTTTTTTTTCCAAGTTCATCTTTCAATCTATCAATCTTGTTCTATCCAACTCTGTAGTTGTAGCATTCGCATGTCATTGGAAGGGGAAGTGGGAAGATCTCCCAACAACCATGGGGCCTCATCGAAGGGTCCCACTGGAGAATATTCTGGTGACAACCAACATCACCCACCTTCCTGCCTTCGCTTAAAGGATGGGAGGGAGAGGAGATGTCATGTGGAGGGGGAGTGGGAAGATCCCCCAGCAACCAGGGGGCCTCATCCGAGGGTCCCACTGAGGGATATCCACCCTGAAGGAGTACACAGACTGCTGTGGCATAGGCTTGTCTGCTCCCCCTGTGTCACAGTGGAGGCTGTTGCCAACATCACTCACTTTCCTGCCTTCAAGGAAAGGACGTGACTGGTCATGGCATTACCCCTGCCCAGAGGAGACAGCCGCTGCTGTTGACAGGGGCTGCCGCAATGTACAATTTTATGTGCAACAGCAGCAGAGCTGTCCCTCATGGCCAAAAGCTGAAGCATCAGAGAGCACCCACCTTCCAGCATTCACAGAAAGGGTGTGAGGGACTCATTTCCCCCTGCTCAGAGGGGACAGCAGGTGCCCATGGAAAGGGGGGTTTCGTGCTGTACAACTATACACGCAACAGCTCCTGAGCTGCTCCTCATGGCCAAAACCACCACTGGCAGACATCAACCACCTTCCTGCCTTTGCGGAAAGGATGTGACTGGTCATGGGACCCATTTCCCCCATGCACAGAGAGGACAGCAGGTGCACATGGATAGGGGTGCACCATGCAACTCAAACCCGTCAGCTCAGCAAACGCAACTGAGCTGCCCCTCGTGGTCCAAAGCAGTGGCAGCAGATAGCACCCACCTTCCTGCCCTCACGGAAAGGGTGGGAGGGACCCATTCACCCCTGCTCAGAGGGGACAGCAGGTGCCATGGAAGGGGGGCTACCGTTTGGTGCCACCCTAACATCAGCAACAGCAGCAGAGCTGTTCCTCGTGGCCAAAAGCAGCAGCAGCTGGCAGCACCACACCTTCCTGCCTTCGTGGAACAGATGGGCTGGGAAAGACCGGAGAGGTTGGGAGGCATCTGAGCAGACCCAGAGAGGGAGAGGTTGAAAGAGGGACCATCAGTAGAAATGTCAGGGAGACAGGGACAGAGGGTTACTGCCGGCTGCATCACAGAGTATGACCGGGAAGACCCCTTAGTTGGTGAGCCATGAGCAGAGAAAGCCACTGAGTTGTGGGGCAGCAGCATGCGATGACATGACACACCTTCCTGCATTTGCAGAAAGGACGGGAATGGACGGGACCAGGGAGGTCGTTGGGAGGTGTCAGAGCAGTTCCAGAAAGGGAGAGGTACGAAGAGGGACTGGGAAGTTGGAAGATCCCAATACTTGCGAGGCCTCCTCCAAGGATCCCACTGAGGTACCCTGTGGCAGCAGCCAACATCACCCACCTTCCTGCCCTTGCAGAAAGGACAGAAATGGACAGGACTGGGGAGGTCATTGGGAGGGATCGGAGTGGTCCCAGAGAGAGCGAGGTGTGAAGAGGGACTGGGAGCTTGACAGGAAGAGGAGGACCAAGAGGCCCCAAACATCCACCATGTCGGATTGCACAGGCTGCTGTGGCAGAGGCTTGTCCACCCCTCCTGCGTCACAGTGGAGGCTGTAGCCAACATCACTCACCTTCCTGCCTTCATGGACAGGAGATGAGTAGAGGGACCCATTCCCCCTATGCACAGAGTGGACAGCAGAAGCCTAGTATAGGGGGCTCCGTGCTGTGCAACCATATGTTCCACAGCTCCAGAGCTGCCCTACATGCCCAAACACTGGAGGACAAGTTGTGGGAAGGGGTCATTTGGGCACCATCCGGAGAGAGAGAGGTTGAAAGAGGGAATGGGAACTTGTCTGGGAGAGGAGGGCAAAGGGTCACCAGCCATGGAAACAGCCCCAAGAACTGAGGGAGGCTTGAGCCCGCTGTGGAGGAGCTTGACCTACAACCCCAGTAGACTGGGGAGGCTCAGAGCCCGGGTAGGTCCAGGTACACGGGGGGTGCCCCAGTAGGTTGAGGTTGACCTTTATGAAGGTCAACATGTCCACCAGGTCAGGTTGCAGACGTGTGCAGCGGGGATGGAGGAGGTCTCCCAGGTAGGAGAATATTCACTCGCTCTGTACGCTGGTGGGAGGGCAGGACAGGATGATTGTTGCCACGATGGACAGGTCCAGCCATCGGTCAGATTTCCTCACCCAATACTGCAACGGGTTGGCATGGGAGGGGGGCTCGGTGGGCTCAGAAAGGTACTCGTGCACCATGGCCCCCGCCAAGTCCTCCACTGGGAGAGATGCGCCCACCAGGCAGCAGCCAACCACACAGCCCACCAACAAGGCCCAGAGATTGAATGGAGCCATTTAGGTGGGTCTTCCCTGGCGTGGCGCTCTTCCCACCTCCTCCCCCTCCCCTTCCTCCGCCTGCCCCTCTCCCCTGCCAGGTTCCTTCTGTCCTGCCTTGTCTTTCTGGAAATAGAGCACCACTGTGTAGAGCTCCTTTTTCAAGCACTGCATCTGACCCGCATGTATGGTGAGGCTGCCCTTGATGCGGGGGTCACAGAGGGAGGCCAGTTGGTACAGTGCCTCATGGCGTAGAGGATGCAAGCGCTCAGCCATGCAGGCCTGGATCCTCCTAACAAAGGCCTGGACCCTGGAGAGCAGCTCTTGCTCGTACTGGAGCTCCTGGACCAGAAACCAGTCAAGCCTGTGGATCAGAGGGATGACCTGACCTGGGCTGGCCTCATAGGAGCACAAGAGCTCAGTGGCATCCTTGAAGGGTTTCAGTATCCGGGACATCTGGGCAAGGACTCTCCATTCTATGGAGCTGAGGCCCAACTCCTCTCCCCTACTCAGCACATCCAAAGATGACAGGATGTCTTGCAATGGGCCCTTCTGCTCCACCAGACAACATATCATGTTGTAGCTGGAGTTCCAGCAGGTTGGCAGGTCCTGGAAGAGTTGGTGCGCGGGGTCCCCCCTCCCCCTGCCTCTGGAACAGCTCGCGGGAAGAGTTTATGCTGTGGGAGAAGTGGGAAGCAATGTGACAGCAGCTGTCCAGCAGATTGCGCGTCCACAAGGTTCCCTTATCTCAGCTGTCCCTCGGCTTGCTCCCCAGCCCGAGCACGTCCCTCATCACAAGGTGCATCACAAGGTGCGCCATGCACACCAGGCCCAGGAGGGATGCCTCTTTCAGGGCTGCCAACATGTTGGTTCCTGCATCCGTCACCATGAAGCCACGAACAAACCCTTCCACCCCTGACATCCACTCCCTCAGAGCCGCCTTTACGGTGGTGGCAATGTTCTTCCCAGTTCCCCCGGGCCTGGAGAAGAAGTGCCCTGTAGCCCGGTGTCAAACTGGGCACCTTTTACGGGTGCCAGATCTTGGCCTGGGGCAGCGGAGGTCCTCTGGTTGCCACCAGTGGGTAGTGATGGCAAGGTACCTGTGATGGCAGCCGCTCCACAGGTTGGCCATAAAGTGTACTGTACGGCCTTGGGCGGCCAACAGCTCTCTGTGCACCATGTCTCGCACTGACTCGTAGAGGGCAGGCACGACTCGACTCCCAACGGTGCGCCGTGACGGCATGGAGAACCATGGGGCAAAGTGCTGGAGCAGCAGTTGGAAGCCCACACCCTCCATGACCGATGGGGGAAGCCTTGCAGGGCAATCGTCTGAGCCACCACATGAATGCCCGCCTCCTGAGCCCTAGACATCACCCTTTTCAGTGGCACCACCCCCGACCCCGATGAAACAACTTCCCCCAGGGAGGCCTGCCTGACCCTTCTGCTCCCACCGGCAGCACCCTCGAGGTAAGGCTTCTTGCTTGGGGTATATTCCGGTGACCCTCCCACTGATCCCAGATCAGACGAGCTGGTGGTGGCCCTCTGTCTCCCCCCGATGGATGTTTCACTGCCCAAGAATGGAGACCACAGGCTCGAGTGGTGCCTCTTCAGGTGCCTACCCAGGGCTGTCGATGACAGGTGCTTTGGGTCATTGCCCCTGTTCATCAGGCCATCACACACACAGCACTGCACCACATGGGGGTCAGTCAGAAGGGCCCGAAAGTGCCTTCATACATTGAGGTTGAACCGTGGCCTGCTAACGGTTCCAGGGGAGGGAGGATGAAGGGTTGCTTGCTGTGCCACAGAGCTGGCAATGGAAGATGAAGTGATAGGTGGACTACAGGCAGGGTCAGCACCGGTAGTTTGGGATGGGGACGGGCTGGATGTTTCCTCGAACCCCAACCATTCCTCAAAGAATCCCTCGGCCTCCTCCTCATCAAATATTTTCAAGAGTTCCTCTTCTGCCGGTGGCAAGAGCTCTTCAGCCAGAGGGAGGGAGGGACTAGAGCCCTAGCCCACCACTCCCACAGACCTGACCAAATCAGGCATTAATAATATTGTGAGCCCTCAGCCGAGGTGCCCACTGAGCTTGGCCCCAGAGTCAGGCAGCAGCCCTGGAACCAGAGGAGATAGATGCCTATCCCAAAAATCCAAGATCAATTATACTCTCTCTGTCTCTCTCCCCAAAGGCTAGCAAGTAGCAAGCAACAGCTCTGTCACACTCCACTGCTCACTGAAAGTGAAAGCCATCCTGGGAGCCCAGTGCTTTTTATAAGCTGAGGTCCCATAGAGCAACACAGGAGGTCTGTGGTTGGCCGTAAGAGCTGCCTATCAGGGTTTGCAGGGATGAGATTGGAATGCCTATGGCTTCAAATCTCTCAAGAGTTGGATTCTATTAGCTCTCAAAATTAAGTGTTATATATGTTCAGAAGTACGTTGCTTTGTCATGATTTCATACACTTGAAGGGAATAGGAATTAGTATATCTAGGGTTTAGGCAAATTCACACAACTAAATTGACATTGGAAATATGGACTGATTGCATCCATGTAGGACCATATTCCCATTTTGTAATTCATTGCACATTTTTTGAAACTCACAAAGCTGCTTGGGTCTTCTCAAAATGCACTCTCAATGTACCCATTTAGTTTCTTAAAAATTGTAAGGAAATCTAAGTAGATGGTAATTTTGTGTTCCTCCTTTTTATCTTGGAATGCTAATAGCACCTTGTTGCCCAACATACACAAAAAACACACAAGTCCCCTTTGCCTCTTGGCTTTGTAATCCATGCTTGATGGATGTTGGCAAGTATTCTTGCAATTATTCATTTGAAGCCAACTAAAAAAGGAGTTTAGTGTCCAGGAAATAAATGAATCCTTGATTCTCCATGAGTGAAGCTTTCTGGAACTTGGTTTAAGTCTCTAATGTTCCCAAACATGATGAAAAATAGCAACAACATTGCCTCCTGTGGAAGCAAGGCAGAAATAAATCAGAGGAGTAATTTACTTCAAAGGCCTCTGCATTTACCTCTCTCTCTCTCTCTCTCGTCTCCTAACTGGGAGAACAAAAATGAAAATGAACATCTAAAATTGTCAGGTAATACAAAGCTGTCACTACTGGAGTGATTCTGAATGCATCAGACACTGGATTCACTTAGACTATTTTGAGCACTTTACAGATTTTTTTTCTTGACTACATTTCTGGTTTCAGCCAGTGAGATCAGGGTTCCAAAGCTGATTCAAATGTTAGAAACCTTAACTTATAGGGAAATAACTACATTTCTTCTTGTCTAGGGGTACAGGAACAGGATAGGGTTTAGGTTACTGTGTGAGATTAAGAATTTAGGACCCCAAAGCATAGCTCCCCATGTGACTGACTTTTGCTCTAAAGTGACCTGAACACCAGGGGTTGGAAGTGATCTAAATTATCATTTTTATCTTCCTTAAGCTGCTTCTTCTCACATAACCACAGTGAGACAGAAAGAGGTCTGTTTGCTTTTTCTAGGTATATTGAAGCTAATTCCTACTCCTGGCATTGTATTGTTTGTGTTCTGCAGTGTAAAACAAACTGGATATGGAGAGGCTTCACTGCCATGAGCTAAGATTCACTTCTGTTGTCATGTGATGTTGGAGTGAGCTGGGAGAGCACTCCGTCCTGAAAGAGCCAGGCAGCGAGTCCAAAAGGGAGGCCACTGGAGAGGCTGGATGGCACCTGTCTCCACTCCAGCTGGACTGGAGAGAAGGAGAGCCCTTCAGCTCATCCAATTGCCAGTCCTTTCCTATTCAAGTAGAAGAACTTCACAAAACTGAAATTCAGTGTACAGATTTGAAAAAAAAACATTCGATAGCGTTTATTTAAAGCAACAGAACTCCCCCCCCAAAATAAATGCATTTTATAAGAGAGAAAAATACTTTTATTTATTTCTAGCACAATCCGTCCATTGGGCTTCATTTAACACTGGAGAGAGAATCATCCAATCCACTTGAATCTTCATGAGATGTTCACAATTAATAAGTGAGGCTGTCTGTGCATGTATCTGAATGCAATGTATGAAAAAGTCGGACTTGGCTGTTACAGGAGTGTGAAACAATAGAACAGGGTATGACTCCTGGCATGTACAATAGTTACAGAACAATCCTAAAAAGAGTTACTTCAGTCTAAGCCCACTGAAACCTTCTTAGGATTGCTCTATAAGTTGACTCCTGCAACCGGCAAGGTTGTTTATCACAATTTTCTTGAAAAAAATCCCTGTTCCTCTAGTAAATTTGTAGGAGGCAGATACTCACAGAATAGCTTTCCCCAGGCAAAATAGGGCACACCTCACCTTATTAATTTATCCCCTGATAGGAAATGCACATGCCTCTGCTAGGAAGAAAAGGCAATAAGATAAGGGGGGGGGGAACTGTGGTCTTCCAAAACCCTGCTATTTTTATTTCTTTTCTTGCCTTCCATCTTTTCATCTCTCACCTACTCTTCTCTTCTATGCTTCTGCTATGGGAACTTTTAAAAAGCTAGTCTGGGAGAAAGCGGTTCTCACACTTGGCATATCGTCCCAAATGCCATCCTCCTAAAGACCAAAAAAAAGGGGGGGGGGGACAGATATTAAACAGATTCAACATGATCCTTGGCAGATTGAGTATGCTATATCCCTTCATCTGAGGGGTGGACCTGACTTGGTAGTACAATAAGACTTTTTTCTTTTTAATGTTTCTAAATTCTCATTGCAGTATCAACATGATCCAATGCATTATACTCAAAGTTTATGCTCATAATATATTCAATTGTTAAGCGTTTGGGACTTGAATTATAAAATGACCCTCCTTATCTATTCTGCTCTGTGTAAGAACAATAATTCCCAAAGACAACTTCTTTGGAAAATGACTTTTTTTGCCTTTATGTTTCCTTGCCAAACATAGGACACATTGCATTTTGTGATTTTTTTAAAGACAGGGCTTTTGTATCAAGTAAACGGTTCATAATTATTATTTACTAGCAAAAATGTCTGCCATTATCATAGCAAGTTTTTGTATGTTCAAGGACTCCTGGTCGAAGTTTGTGAGATGTAGAGTGAGATGTAGATCTCTGAACTCTGCACAGAACTACTGGGCTAGGCCAACTTGTGCAAGTGGAAGACAGACAGGCTTTGCCCTCACAGCAACAGTGTCCTCAAGTGCATTACTTTATTTTTCCCTGTAAGACAAATAGGCACCAGTAAACATTCCTTCCATGAAGCAAAGTAAGAAAAGGGGTGCACTCAAGGGCACCATTAGAAATGATGGGGAGATAAAGCTGTTCCTTGCTCCATTACTTTTCTGTGTTGATGATTCCCTAATTTTAACTGCAGGATCCTGACGACTGCTCAGAAGCTTCCATTGCTGCTGGAGGCGGCACCGTTTTAGATATTCCAGATGATGGGTTTAATCTGTGATTGACTTGGGTCTTAACCATCTTCAGCTTTACTTTCATCACATCATCATATTTACAAAGAGCAGCCCTTGATTCATTAAGTCTGAAAAACAACAGAGCATAAAAGTTGTCCTTGGTGACCACTCCTCATCTTCAGAATTCTTCTAGATGGCTATAAAAATAGGAGCTTTCCAGAAACTATTCAAGCAAAATTTTGAGGCCAGCAGTGAGCAGGAGATTCTGGTTATTTGTTCTACATTTCTCATGCCTATGGCATCACAAAAAGGGCAGGCAATCCATTGCAAAAAAAAAATTAAAAAATTAACACATAGCATATATTCATTCCTTTACACTGCAAATTTCAGAGAGTCAACTCTGGTAAGCCATCTCTGCCAGTTTTTCCTGCCCTGGGATGAACTGATATGCCTGAAGGATCAGTGAATTATATGCATGTTGCCTTTATCTGGCCCATTTCCAAATCAGTATCTATGAAGTCTTTCTGTCTGTTCACTAATGTATGATGAATTCTGAATCAATAGCCTAGGCTAAGGTGGGGGGATGCTAACTAAAGCAGGGCTGAACTCTTAAGGACTGTACAGATTCTCCTCTCTGGTCAGTTCAATTGGATGTTCTGAACTGAACACAGCTGGCATTCATTTGCTACAAATAGCTTTACACTCCAGCATCTTCAATAATTTTGTCATGCAGCATTCCCTAGATAGGGCCATAATTCATTTAATAAACAGAAAATTAAAACAGAAAATAAACAATTCTAGGAAACTGCAATGGAGACAGATTTCAGTCAGAGTTTTAAAAGACAACATTGATCTTTTTATTTCTTTTCTTTTTTTAAGGATTTCCATTGCAGCTCCTAAGGTCACCTTCTTGACGATTCGAACAGGGTTTATCTTGTACCATTTACTCTGACATACAGCCCAATGATTTATTATTGCTTCGTTCTTGATACTCTTCACTGCACAATCCAATCTAAAAGACACACATATTTCTCAATTCAGGGACTTTTTTATTTTATGAAAAATCAGCTTGGAGCTTTGTGGTAAATGCTAGACTTGCCACTTGATCCTAATTACATTCTTAAGTATGTTTTCCGCATACTGCGTTCCATTTCCTGCATCAGTCCTTGTTGAATGGGATCCTTCTTCTCCTGCTTTGCTTCCAACAATTTCATTGTACTTACATCCAAATGAAAAATGAGTAGGACTGCAAAGCTGCAAGCTTTCTGCATGCATCTAAAACTCCATATGCTCTTAAGTGTTAGAAGCTGATGCAGGGATTTTATTCTTTTTTTTAGGGACTATATTTAGACATAGGACTTAACAACATGGCATGCTAATTTCTATTGCCAAGAGAAAAGCGGTAAAAGAAATGGCTTTAACTCCTTGCCTACTTTGCAGCCCAGCAAAAAACAGTGAAAGCAGGCAAATCACATGTGATATAGATAGATAGATAGATATAGATATAGATATATAGATATATAGATATATATCACATGTGATATATATATACGGCAAATCACATGTGATATAGATATAGATATAGATATACGGTTGTTATTCCAGCATCAACAGCTGCATAACTTGCAAAAATGCAATGTATCTGCCTTTTCATGGTAGGAGATGTAACAATAGGAAAAAGTTGCATCTCTTTCATTTCTGCATGTCACTCAGCAGACAGTACTTCTGCCTGGAAAAGCTCACTACAACCCTATCTGTAAAATTTAGGCAACAAGGAAGAATCAAGAATAGGATTAAAGGACTTTTTTGGGAGGACTCCTGTATTTCAGCAACTTCCCAATAGCCAGAAATGTGGTATGTGAAACTTTTCCATCCAGTTCATCTCTACTCTGAGAAAAGAATCGGTTGCTGAACTTCAGCTTGCCATGTAACCATTTAGGACCCAGGAGTCCAGCAGAGAAACAATGATGACTCTAAAGAGGAAGAAAATTCCCCACTCAGTTGAAACTGTGCAACTTTCTTACTACCCACCACTGAGAGCCAGTTTGGTGTAGTGGTTAAGAGCAGCAGGACTCTAATCTGGAGAACCGGGTTTGATTCCCCACTTCTCCACTTGAAGCCAGCTGGGTGACCTTGGGTCAGTCACAGCTCTTCTAGGCTCTCTCAGCCACACCCACCTCACAGGGTGATTGTTGTGGGGATAATAGTGACATACTTTGTAAACCACTCTGAGTGGGCGTTAAGTTGTCCTGAAGGGTGGTACGTAAATTGAAGGTTACTACTTTATTATTATTATTCAACTATCGGCTCTTTGTTCAGTTTACTTATTGACAACATTTATATGCTGTCTTTCTACTCAGATAGGGTTCCCAAGGCAGTGAGCAACAAATATTGATGAGTCTAAAACAATATGCACAGATACTTATAAAAATAAAAGAAATTTCTCAGGCTATTCCTGTTGTGAAATTTTCTGGTTTTGTTCAAATCCCCCTCCCTCAGAGCTGGGACCAGCTTTCCTCTATGTCTTTATATCGGACAAGTGAACAGTCTGTGACCATCATGGAAATAAAAGGTATAGAGCCTGAAGCAAAACCAGAACCTAACCATGACCTAATGACAGCGATTCATGCATCTGTCACCTCCAGGTTGGAGTACTGTAATTCAGTCTACCCAGAGCTTCCCTTGGGTCTGATCCAGAAATTACAATGGGTTCAGAATGCAGCTGCTTGCATCCTTACAAGAACCCCCTATACACTAGTGGCCAAAATTGTGGAAACCTTTTGGGGAAAGTGCATTTTTGAGGTTTGATGGCTTATAACATCACTTTTTTTTTTGAGTAATACCATAAAATTATATATCAATGGAAAGATGATTTAATCAAGAATGTAATGCAACAAAGTTTGTTCAATTATATGTATTCTATCAAATGTTATAGCCAAATAACCAGGAAAAGGAAGCACAACTTGCTTAGGTTGATATGAAGTAGCTTTCCTTCATTTGAATGTAGCCAATGAGCATGAGTCTTTAGAGAGCCAATCAGGTGTCATCTTGTTTTGACAACGAGCCAATCAGGTCACAGTAGGATTCAGCTATTGATGTCATGTACTGGAGCTGAGAGGAGGTCATTTGTCAGTGTGTTATGTGATTGCTATCAAGTTGGTTGGTTTGTTTTGTGTTCTTTCATTTAGTGAGCTTGTAAAACGTAATAAAATTAAAGAAATGGCACAAAGAGTTGACTGGGCACCCAGAAAGTGATGTAAAATAGTACTATTAAGTGAACAAGGCTACAGTTATGAAGAAATTAGAAGATAAATTGGTGGAAACTTAACCAAAGGTGACATTTCTAAATTTTTGAAGAGGTATAAGGCAACTCAGTCACTACAAAACCAGACTGGTAAAGGCAGGAAAAGGTGCACACAAGCAAGGGATGATAGAAGAATTGAGAGACTGAGCATAGGTGACAGAAGAAAATCATACAGAACAAAATGGTGCAATCATACAGAACAAAAATCATACAGAACAAAATGGCACAATTCAATGTGAAGTTGAGTGCAAGGACTGTTTGGCGCAGACTGGAGGAATTTGGTCTTACTAAAATTCCACCAAAAAAACCATTGTTATCTCTCAAACAAAGGTTGAAAAGATTAAACTGGGCTAAAACCCATGTTAACTGGACAGCGGAACAATGGGACCGTGTTATTTGGAGTGATGAGACCAAAATCTCCCTGTTTGGTAGTGATGGCATAAAATACGTGAGAAGAAGAATTGGAGAAGATTTGCATCCTGATTGCATTATACCTACCGTGAAACACCCAGTTAGTATTATGATATGGGGTTGTATGACATCAAAAGGTGTGGGCAGAATTTGCGTGATAAATGGCAACATAAATGCCCACAAATACATAAATGAAATACTTGAGCCCAAACTGAAGCCTTCCACACGTGATCTTTTCCAAGATGATGAAGCATTTATATTTCAACAAGATTCGCTCCATGTCATGTTGCTGCTGTGTGCAAAAAGTGGTTTCAAGATAATCATATTCCACTGTTGGAATGGCCTGGGAATAGCCCAGACCTTAACCCCATCGAAAATCTATGGAGCTGACTAAAGAAACTGGTTAGTGAGAAGCAACCCAGCAATAAACCGCAATTAATAGAAGCAATAACTCAATCATGGTTTCACGTTATAACAACTGCAGAACTAAAAAACTTGGTTCACTCCATGGGAAGGCGTTGTAAGGCCATAATTAAAGCAAACGGTTACCCAACTAAGTATTAACTGACATGGTGAGAATTGTTGTATAACTCATTTTTTCTATGTGTTTCAATTTTCTTCTTTATAACTACTGTTCTAAAAAAAATCCTTCATAAAAGTTATTGCATTAGATTCTTAAATTATCTTTCCATTGATATATAATTTTATGTTATTACTCCAAAAAAAAGTGGTGTTATGAGCCATCAAACCTCAAAAATACACTTTTTCCAAAGGTTTCCACAATTTTGGCCACTAGTGTATGATAAATATTGCTCTCATCTTGCAGCAGCTGCACTGGCTCCCCGTGGAGTTCCGGATCAGATTCAAGGTTTTGGTTTTAACCTATAAAGCCCTTAGTGAACTGGGACCAGTGTACCTGCAGGACTGCCTCCCACCATATATGGTGCTTAGATCAGCTGATAAACACTTACTGGTGGTGGTCCCTGGCCCCAGGGAGGCTTGACTGGCCTTGACCAGAGCCAGGGTCTTTTTGGTCCTGACTCCAACCTGGTGGAACTCTCTATCTGTAGCTACTTGGGCCTGCCAAGATCTCTTATCCTTTCGGCAGGCCTGTAAGAACGAGATGTTCCACCAGGCATATAGTTGAGGCTGGTTCTGTACTCCTTTAGTGAGCTTCCCTACTGATTTCTTGTGTGTAATCATCTTGCCCCCATACAAGTCATAATGAGAACTGTAACGACTGTTTCTTCCCTTTCCCCTCACCCTCCTATGCACTGTCAGCAGGAGTGGGTTGTATTAATTGCCGTCTGGGGATGTATGATATGGTTTTATTGTGATTTTAGAAAGTATTTTTTACTTGCTATAACCCACTTTGAGCCCACTTGTGGGGAGGGTAGGCTAGAATCCTAACAAAATAGATAAATAAATAAATAAGTTTACCTTATTCAATCATGCTAACTGAACCAGAATAATTCTCCCATGTTGTCACCTGGAAGAAGCTATACCTCATCCAGTACCAGCACTCAGACCGTTAATCAAGGACCTCCAGTCATTAGTGTGGCTTTTGCTGCTAGCAGAATTGTTGTCACTAGCATTTC
This sequence comes from Eublepharis macularius, assembly GCF_028583425.1. Classification (NCBI taxonomy): domain Eukaryota; kingdom Metazoa; phylum Chordata; class Lepidosauria; order Squamata; family Eublepharidae; genus Eublepharis; species Eublepharis macularius. Next base: position 88,575,821 of record NC_072794.1, on the reverse strand, counting down.
CAGCATCAATGCAGCGCCATAGATTCAGATCCATAGTTTGGTAAGCCTCCATCTTATTTCCCTCGATGGCATATTGGTCCATTAACAAAAAGGAAGACAATCAGGAATGTAAGACACTCCACCTAAAAATGTGAAACCCCCTCCAAAAAAAGGTTTTCATTACTATATATACTTGTAACTTGTATGCAAATATAAGATGACCGCCTTTTGTTCTTGACAGCGCAAGTAAAAAAAACCTAGACTTCCTTTTGGGTAAATACAGTAGATCCAATTTATAATGTTTGAACTAGCATCAAAGTCCCACTTGAGAATAAACCTGCATCTGAACCCACCTCTTTACCACCTGGAATCTTCGCTCTCGTAGCCTTTCCGCATTATTCCCAGTATCCTGGGCCACCCCTTCTTTCCTTTTTTCAAGCATTTATCTCCCACCTAGCTCCATCTTGTATTTCCAACAGGGAAATAAAAGTATCTTTTGTTTTTATACTGCTTGTCCTATAACTAGGTTCAGAATCTGCCCTAAGGTGTAAATCACTACTGGCTATAGAGCTTTCCATTTGGAATACGATGAGATTTGGCCCTGATACTTTTCCATTTTTAATTATGTGCTTCCCAGTCTTCTGCCTTGGTATTGGACCACAGCGGGTTTCAGGACTGAGAATTATATTTCTCTCTTGCTTTTATTGGCTCTTTCTGGCCTCTTGTATTCCATCTTGAGTGGTGTAACCTTTTCAGGTGGCTCAAGTAACTGGATATTTAGTAAGCTTATGGCATTTGACACTGGCATGGAGAGTCTGGTATTATTTTACTGCTGAAATTTGCTAATTTCTTAGTCAACGCATGTGTATAAGTTCCCTTAGTAAACTATATCTTCTGATTTTGCTCTATATTGTTCAAGCTTGTGATGCTGCTGTCCCACTTACAGGACTATCCTAAGCAGAATTACACTCTTCTAAGAATATAACTGCTGAGGGTTACACTGCGAATTACAAAGATTCTGTATTAAAGATGAGTGGATTACTGTTATGTTTTAAAAGTTCTACAGTTGGCTTTAGACCCTAAGCCAGCAGCTCCACGAGCACAGAATGAGAGCTGATGAAAAACAAGCAATTTATTTATACCCATTTTAATGCAGATACCAGTTCAATTTGGAAAGTAGATTGTATACCACACATAACACTTTAGGACAACTCTAACTTTACTTCTTGTACATAGATATCTATAGCAAGTATGAAATATATGTGCACCCCTTCAAACATGAATATATGTTGCTCATATAGAATTAAGTATGTCTCTTTTTTAAAAACCAGCAGAAGCAGTGGCTTTGTAAATTTTTGCATTGCTTCTCTTTTTAAAAACTTTTTTTTCATTCCCCCCCCAAAAGTTAACGCAGAGGCAGTCTTGTAGGACAGCAATGTACAAAAAGATATGTTTAATCTTAGTACTTGGAGAAATAGGATTGCAAATCGTACTATGATCCTGCAATGTTAAAGAAAGAAAACATTTAGACATACTGTAGCATTTAGCATAAATCAATAGATTAAAATAGTATGCTGTTCTTCTGCAAAAATGTGGTTGAGTCAGCATAGAATCAGCAAAGGAATCATTTTTCCAGGAAATGGTTTTCATAAGAACGTTTTGCCCTCAGTGCACTATGAAGAGTTTTTTTTACATGATTCATATCACCTATATTTTGTCATGTCACTTTTGAATCAAAGAATTTCACACCCTTCACAGTTACAGTGAACTGGTTTATTTTGTACTCAGGTATGCATGAATTAAAACATTAGCTCTACCTTGGAAGAAAGATTCAGTGAAATCAACTGGTCTTGCTGTAAAGTTAATAAGAGGTAAAACCAGCATGTGTTTCTTTCTGCTGCACAGCTGCTGTGCCTGTATGTTGACTTCAACATGACAGAATGCTTCTTCAAATCTTGGTCACTATCAAAGCTATTATAAGTATTCCATTTAGTGTCATTAACCCTCCAAGTGCCTAGATCCCAGGATGCATCTGCTTTCTTTAAAATCTACTAGTCATTAGCTGGTACGTTAAGTAGCTAATGATGCTCTTACAAGATCTGCTGCATCACACAGGTGTTAGGGAGTAAACATTTCTAAACAGCATTTTTGTGGCATGTCAATTAAGAGCTCAGCTTTACAAATGCTCTCTTGAGTAGGTTTAGTCACAGGTTCAGGCCTGTCCTTCACTCAGTTTGAATGCCTCTTTGCAGAATTAGGTTCTTAATGAGAAAAAAAATCAATATCAGACATTGGACTAAAAGCTTCTGCATGGTATCTATAAAACCTTACAAACTAGGGGGAAATGGTCTGAAAAGCACTTGCTATTCTGTATTTCCTCCTACTAAGGTATTTACAAAACTGTAAGTTTGTTTTTTTATAAGATGCATATTACCATTTGACTCCCTATTCTATGACCTCATTACTTCCCCACAAATTGATCAATATTTTTAAAAAGTCAAGGCACTATGCATATGCTAATTAGCTGTGTGTAAGGAAGATTAATTGGGTGCATGTAAATTATTGAAGCCTTAAGCTTCCCTTATTCTCATGGGTCAGACAGAAGACCCCAGTGGAACAGATGCATAGCAAGGTTAAGTAAGCAATTCTCATCTCTCTGTCCTCATCTGTCAGACACCTTTGTGGCACTGCTGGTGCCAGGAAGTCAGACGCCAGCCTCCAAGCAAGGAACCAGAGAGGCACAGGAGGCTGCCAATGTTAAATTTGATAGCACAGCAGGAGGTGCCATTTGCAATCCCACAGGAAACAGTTTTACTCCTTTGTCTTTCCTGCTCATATAAACAAATTGAAGATGATGTAATTGCTTGAGCTGTTGCCTCTGAATTTCTTTAAATATGCAAATTTTCATTTTATTTCTAGACCACTTGCTTCTCCAGATGTCAGGTACTCCTTTACATGTCCTTCAGATTTCAGCCTTATATACTGATTGCACCTGTTTATTCAGAATAAACACACACACCTCTTAATACACATACTCATTGGACTGGAAACCAATCAGCCCTTATTGCCAAACTCTAGAGAAGTAGTTATAGGAATCTGTTACAGTAAAACAAAGTAAAATGAATTCTTTAGCAGCTCGCTTTAAGCTAATGGATCATAGACTGGAAAGGAACTTAAAAAGAAGAAGAAGAAGAAGCTGGACCAGCCTGGGGTCTACGTTGGGATAAAGGGCTTCCTAACGTGATTTGCATGTAGTTGCACTTCATTCTGTCTATCTGAACACTAACAGCATTAGGGAAGAAATGCTAGATGAAATCATTAGGCCCATCCTCAGGCAGCTGATCCTGCTAGGAGCAGCCACTCAATGCCGCACAGGCTGGGGCAGAGAGAAGGGAAAGGGAAAGCACAGCGCTTCCTAGCGCCTCTTCCCCAGCAGAGTTGCTGCTCAAGGCAACTTTCTACACCAAACTTGTCAAAAGTGGCCTCCCGTGGACTCCACAGCTGCTGCAGGGTCTTGGGGGGGCAAGACAGCCCCACAGGGGAAATGGCAGGGCCAGGCCAAGAGGTGTGGCTTGGGGGGCATTTGTCACCAGGAGGGGGCCTGCTAAATCAATTTTCTAGAGCCTGTTGTATTTGTTCACACAACAAGCTCTGTTGCTAGTTTTATATAATGCAGCATACGGCATGATTCATGTCATAGCAAGAAAAGCAAATTTTGTAAGGGGCTGCATGTTTCCTAATGATTTGATAAAATAGTTCAATAGTAACTTTTCCATATTGCTTGAACTTCCAGTTTGCTGACAGAATAAGACTCATCCCTTTGTTTCCCAATTTAATTAAAAAGGCACAATTACATAGCTTTCTCCTGATATTTTTGACATAGCTAACACACCGGTTTTCCAACCACTGCCATAACATAATGGGCCAATACTGGCTTCATATAAAAGCTGTGCTGCTTCATTGTCTGGCTAGTCTTAAGACATTGCTGGTGTAACTGATTTACCATAACTTATGCTCACACTGCATTAGCATGTATGAATACTTCATTTTTTAAAATAACTATATCTACCATGTGCTTCATTCTGAGTCAGCAAGCTATTTGTTGTTACAGTGTGGTATTTTAGTCTTAGCTGACAACTTATTTTTCAAGGGTTCCTGGATTTTCCTTTAAATTTTGATTCCAGTCTTGATTTACAATTATCTCTAAAAAAACATTAAAATGCTACATAAGTGTAATGGCTTAGCTTTACTTCAGGTGCCCTTTCTTTTTCTTTTCAAGTTAGTTCCTGTTATTTTTATTCTGTCTGTTTGCCACTAACTCTTTTTGCTATATGCTTTATGAGATTCTTTCTTTACTGATTTAAACACTGATCTGTGATTCCTTTAAAAATGTAGAATTCTTAGCTATGTTCTGCTTCCAGATACATGCTACCTACCAGACTACATGATGAATTAGTTTTTAGGAAGCAAGTTTCTAGACCTTGTAATGGGAAAAAATAGACTCTGAATTTCTTGGTATAGAATTTGTGTTACGCTGGTATACTTTGTTTAGGTGTCTGCTTGCACAAAGCATACAGAGCCCTAATTATGTGGTGGGTAAATCAAAGCCACTGTTTGGCTTTGAGATTCAGGTATGCATGAAATCAACCATGTAATGGACATAGCAAGTTAAGACTTGGGGCCATTTGCAAATGTCTTTTGTCTATATCAACTCCTTATTGGCTACTTTTGCATACTTACACCATGTTGAAATGTAAGCATTCTTTTTTTAAAAAAAACCCCTGACGTTGCTTGATCTTTTAAAATATATAAAGTGAATATTAAAGGATTTTTTTGTAAATATTATCAAATGAAAAATTCAAATATGAGCTGGAGATATTCTGAGGGATTAAAATTATCCATCATTAAGGAAATCTAAAGAGTAAAAAAAATACTTTTTTAAAATATTAAAAGTTAGTATATGAGTGATACAGATGTGGTAGCAGACTAAAGATGCATGTTACAGATGCAGCTTATAACATAAGTGTGGTCATGCCCTAATGATACCACTGTCCTTTGGCAAAGCCCAGGGGGCCAGCTAAAGCATCTCAGCACCATGGACAGCAGCTAATGTTACCTCAAACTGGCCTGAATAAGTCTTTTTATATGCAGGCCAGATGTTCACACTTCCTTAGGCCAGCTTAAGGCAAAAATGAACCTTTTCAACCAGGGTTATCAGAGTTTCTAAATTATATACTGGGAAGAAATTTAATTAGTTTAATTAAGAAAGTTTATTTCATGGTAATTCAGTTTTGTTATGCTGCAAGATTTAATGTGTCCTCTGGTAGAAGGGATTTGTTATAAATATTCATAGGATGCGCTTTATTTCCAACCCAGCCAGGATGAAAATGTATGAAGAAAAGTATATATCTATAAACATTTTTTTTAAAGTTAGCAGTTTGAAGATCTTCTAACTTCCCCTATATGGCTATATTTATTTGTGCATGTCAATAAATTTTTGTATTATCTGTCTCTATTACTCTGTATTTGCTTCATTGATTTTCTGTATATTTCAAAAAAAAATTCATCAAGATGAACAGACAAAAAGGGTAAAGGCTGGCTTCCTTTATTGCCAGAAATTAAGTAATTATTTTGCTTCTTGTTCAGTCTTTACCACAATTTACACAGAGGACATGATCCAGCCAAAATTAATAATTTTAAGACTCTTGATTTAACTTAGTAAAGAACAGCTGTATTTTAATTTTCCTGGATTAAGCACACATTTTAAAATGCATAGCCACTTCACAGATTAATTTTCTACACAGATCACTTTTGCCATGTTTACTCAAAGCAGAAAAAGCACAATTGGTAGTAGAGTTTGGTAACATACACTCATGGCAAAATAGATGTGTATGCATTCAGTACATATGATAATGTACCTGTGTGAAATCCACAATTTCCTAAATAGAAATAATATCTATGTAGCAAATTTGCAAGGCAATAAGTGTTCAACACTAGTTCAGACTGGGATGAAGCATTGGTTACAAAGTTATGGAAGTTTACAAAGCAGGACTATATGTACTTTGCACCTTTTTAAAAATCACATTCTTGTCACCAACATAACCCAAATTCTGTGCCATGTAAAACTCAATGATATATCATATATTGTTTATGTGGTTTCTTCCCTAGCTGCACTTTCACGTGAGAAAGATTTTCCTTTAACAGTAAACAGGATCTTGAATGAAGTCCTGAAAATAGTATTATTGCCACATCCAATCTTGTAGTGAAGTTCTGAGCTGGTAGAATGGCCTGTACCACTTCAAACTGCAGGTAGGAGTAATATTTGTGACTTGGACCTGCCCTTACTAATATTGCTCCATAAAGAAAATTGGTCCAATCTATCAACAGTAATGAAACAGATTAGAAACTACATTTTTAAAAGACCCAAGGACTAGGAGGTCAAGCATTCACAATTCTATCATCTACAAATTAATTCTTAAACTATGCATTACCTCTAAATTTTAGTTTCTTTCTCAAGAAATTCAATCTGTTTCCTCGAAGCCTTTATGTTTGGATATTGGATGCTGTCATGAAACGCACCTAATCTCACAGTTCACATATAGGGGTACACAACACAAAAAACCCTCCGGCTTTTGCAAGAAGATATCCTGAACTTCTAGCTATGTGTCATAGGGTCAGACTAGCAACATGGCAGCTCATCCACACCAGAGAGGCCACACTTCGACTTCCTTGCTTAATGTGATATTGTTTTGAGTTTTCTGTGGACACTATAGTATTTTCTATCAGCTGCCTTGGAGCTCCCACTGGGAGAAAGGTGCCATAGAAATATTTAAATAAAATAAACAATAAATAAAACCTCCATATTGAAAGGCTGTGTCATATCTCTGAATATCAGATACTGGGAACATGCAATAGCCACCACTGTTCATGTGTTTCATCTGCACCATAGTGGATTAGACTAGATGATGAGAAGGTGGATATACTGATTTGAAAAGTAAGATTTCAGCTCTAGGTCTATGGTGAGAGGCCCTAAAGAAAACAAAATAATAGTTGCATATGATGACCTATATGATAAATTATTTCCTAACATTATTACTCTGAGACTGTGCACTCTACCAGCCAAATTTTCTCCAGGGAAGATACAGTGCTGTTTGTAATTCATGCCAAACAATACCCCCTCTTGAGCTGGCAGGACATCTTTTTTCTCAATTGGTTAAATTAAGAAGAACAATGATCTCTCTCTAGATTACTAAAATCCATAAATAAGCTGTCTTGACAAAGTATCTCTGCCAACTCATAGCAACCAATTTGTAAGATAGGAGATTGGATTGATGCAAAACATATTTTCCATAAATCTTTGGTGCATTTAAATGGGTATTTTAGGCAGCATAAAAGTTGGACTGAAAATATATGTTCCTGATACCAGGTTTGTACATCTCATAAAAGGCAGTTCCATCCAGCCAATCTTAACCAGAAAATATGTGTCTGATTGACAACAGCAAAATAGAGTTCCCTTATTATCAGCATTCAAAAGTCAACACTGAAAAGATAACAGGGTAGAAAAGAACAAACCTTCACACTCTGAGGACAATGATGTAGGGAGGGGAATATGAGACAAACTGCATAATACGAGAGTGTAGGAAACTTTAAAGTAACTTTTTAATATCATAGCTGGCACCAGATCAGAGGACATGGGGCCTTGCACTGAATACTGTACAAGGAACTCGTATTGTTTCTGACCCATACAATATGCTCTTCCAGTGGAACTCACACTTCAAGGCAAGCATACACATTCATTCACTGAGAGTCTGAGACACACAAAGCATTTGTCCCGGACACCATTATAATAAGGTAATGATAGCTAATATTATTCTGCAGAAAATATATACCAGTATACTGTCAGATATAAAGATAGTAAGAATGTGACTGGGGAGGGGGGAGTGGCACCAACATTGCCCAGCAAACTACAGATCTATGCACAATGGAAACACCATATTCTTTGAAGATGCATAAGTAAGATGTTACCAAGGGGTACATTAATGTGGTCAGAACATTTTTCAGACAGTGACCTTGGCAACATTAGAATATGATTACCAGTTACCAAACAGAGGTTACTGCCATCAGTTCCTCAGAAATGTCTCCCCCCATTATTTACATATCTCCAAGACTAGGGAGCTGACTGAGATTAGGGCTATCTGTTTCCTCTTTTTTTAACTAAGCACTGAGGTTATGGCTCGGCCACTGGGTCTTTATTGTTAATATTATTGTTGTTACTAATGGTCCCGCCCTCCATGATATCCTTGGTGAACATGATGTGCACACAATGAATAAATAAATAAGAAAAGTTCAATTTGTAATAAAAGTCTAAATGTGTCATGCCACTGTGCAGAACTAAGGAACTCACACTTGAAATATATCCAAAGATGTTCCCATACTGGTCAGAGCTCCCCCTTATGCTTATTAAAGGCATACAAATCATGTAAAAGAACTGAATCAAAACTGGAGAAAATAGAAATCAGTAACAACACACAAAATCAAAATGCAAAGAAGTCTATGAGAATCCATCCCTAATAGTAGCCTGAGAATTAGTGTGGTATGTATCTCAGGTCCACTTTAACTTTACTGTCTTCTCTAAACTTGCTGTGTTGCCCATTGCTGACATATTTCTAGATACTATGACTTCGAAAAAGGTTTATTGCATGTGCCCAAAGGCCATCACAGTCAAGCAAATAAAAGACACTAATAAAACATGAACAGTAAACAATAAAACTATAATGATAAAAACACATAAAAGTACATTAAAACACATTAGCACCTGTTTATAGATCCAGAGGATTTAGCCGTGTTAGTCTGTAGTAGCAAAATCAAAAAGAGTCCAGTAGCACCTTTAAGACTAACCAACTTTATTGTAGCATAAGCTTTCGAGAATCACAGTTCTCTTCATCAGATGCTTGGAGGGCAAGAAGAAACTGGTCAGATATAGAGGAGAAGAGGGGAGGGCGGAGTAGATGCAAACAGCTCCTTCTGATATGGAGATCAGTTTGCTTCTGTAAAGGAAATCAGTTACTTTTGATAATGAGATAACCATTCATAGTCCCTATTCAGTCCCAGCTTGACAGAGATACATTTCGCACTCAGTTTTTAGATCGCGTTTGCACCTGTATTTCATCCCATGTTTCTGTGGATTTCACACTCAGGAAGGAGTCATGGAATGCCAATCCGCAGCATGTCAGTGGTTTCTCCAATTTTTCCTCCTGCGGACATACTGCGAAGTTAACGTTCATTCGCTGCAAAACGGCTCCCGGCCCGCAGTATGCTAGTGTGAAAGCGTTTGTCCCTTTTTTGCTTCCCTAACCCCCGATTGGACAGTCTGCCAGTCTAGCCACTCCCACCAGCCGCAGCTCTCAAAAATTTTATTCCGCCATTTTTTTTTCTGTTCAGTGGGGGCAGTAACGTTTAAGCGTTTACTTCATTCCAGTCCTGACCTATTTTCCCTGACGCTCCGATTGTGCTCTTTCCGATTAGCAGCCTTCCAGCACAGCCACAAATCCCACTTTCCCTTTTTTTTTTTTTTTGCTGAGGGGCATTGCTCGAGAACCGAAAATCGGGTCATTTGACCAAGGCGGACCAGTGAGAGCTCGAGCAATGCTTGGCGGGAGAGTCGTTCATGTCGTGATTGTGCGCACATGTTTTTTCCGACAATCAAACTCCCGATGGCCACAAAATCCCTTTTTTTTCTCACCCTTTAAACTGAACATTTTAACGTTTAAACGTTCATCACACAACAAAAACGACATCAGGAGAGGGGGTTGCGTGCTGCGAGACACGAAAATTGGGTCATGTGACCGAGCCGGACCATTGAGAGCTCGAGCACTGCTGGGCGGGAGAAGTTCATTCCTGATCTATCTAACGGCTCAGATGGCGATGCAGAAAATGGCTGGACGAGGAGTGTCGTGGAGGGAGAGGGAGACACTGGATCTCATCGACTTCTGGGGAGAGGAGAAGGTCCAGGAGTCACTATCAATGTGCCACAGAAACATAGACGTCTTCGAAAAGATCGCGGAGCAGATGGCGGCAAGAGGGCACAAGCACACGGCTTTGGAATGTCGGACGAAGACCAAAGCAATGCGCCAAGAATACAAACGAGTGGTGGCACACAACTCCAAATCCGGAAATGCACCCACAACGTGCCCATATTATGCCCAGCTACATCGTATCTTCAGGGGCGATGCCAGCATCAGGCCACAACGGGTGGCCAGAAGCCTCTCCCTTCCGCGCGCCGACACTCCGAGACCAGTTCAATTTGAGGGGTCTGAGGAACTGTTTAGCCACCCGATGGTGACCCTGAATCTACAATCTGTGGATGTCACAGCAAACGATCAAGGTAAGTATGTTTCCTGCTGTTGTGGGTCAAGCGGCGGAATCCTGAGGAGGGATGTGACCACTAGGCGAAACGTTATAACGTTACAGATAGACAATGCCCATTCTTCCTATGAACTTTGCCGGTGTCATGCCCTTGCCAAAGCAATCTATCTGTGTTGGCACTTGTAATGGTGGGTGTGTGAAGAGGGGCCTAGGGTGGGGGGATGTGGTGGGTATGGAGTTTTCAAGTGATCCTTTGCTCACCTGCAGATTTATTCCGTGAAAAACAACTCAAGCTGAAGCAACCCTGAAGTCACAGTAATCAACAAGTTTGGACATGCACCGGTGACATTAGATGTGTGGGAACCTGTTATCCTGTGACATCGTCAAGCAACTTGGGAGTTCACATCACTGGACAATACATGTTATTCTGACAAGAGTCTTCCATTCATACTCGCATCACTAATATCCAAACTTTCCAAAATATAACTTACGCTTATGTTTCTTCCAGGGGCTGCATCTGACCAGGAACAATTGATGGAAGCATGTGACGGGGGAGAGGTGGGAGAAGAAGGTAAGATCGAGTGCCATGATCCTATTTGGCAGAGTGGATGGGGTGCATAAGGCAGAGACACCGTTGGCATGAGGATTTCTGTTCTTTCTAGATAAAGGTGGTCTTAGAAGGGCATTAGGATCATACTGTCAATGAATTAACTTAATTGATTTGAATTACTTTGGATGATTGATTTAGAGGGCCTCCACAGTAGAGAAGACAGTCAGCTTAAAAATGATGTTTGCCAAAGTCATTACAGAAAGAAAGCCCCAAAACTATCTCTCGCTTGACGGTGCACGTGGGTGCACCCAACATTCACAGTGGAAGGTTGGGCACCGACAAAGCACATAACTCAAGTTCTGCATTGTCAAAGAACAGAATTTTTTTCTATTACCTTGCTCTTACTTGTATGCCACTTCAACTGTTCAAGCATTTAAAGTTGCCAGTCTCCAGATGGGCTTGGAATCTTCCAAGAATTACAGCCGATCTCGGGACTGCAAAGGGGGTTTTCCCTGGGCACGATGGCATCTAAGTAGGACAGATTCTATGGCATAACATCGCATGCTGTGGCTGAGCTTCTGCCATGCACAGGCACTGCACCCAAATCTTTATGGATTTCGCAAACCAGAGCTGGCAACCACACATGAAGGTTTGGGAAAAGCAATAATTTCTTTGATCACATCACAGCCTCTATTTTTCAGAAAATAAACTGAAGGCGGAATTGGCTGGCTTGCCAATCCCACCTTTTTTTGGGGGGGGGGGAAACCTGCTTTTTCATAATCAAAGAACTATTGCTTGGCCCAAACATGCATGTTTTATTGCTTGAATATATCTTGCATTGCCTTTGAGAACATGTGCGCTAACTTCGTGATGTTCCCTCTTCTGAGTGTGGATGGTGTCCCCGGAAACCACAAATGCTGGTTCATTGACATGTGAAGTGGCATAACCCCAAGTGCTGTCACTCATTATATTGCTTTCTGGGCTGGTGACATATCTTGAGGTTCTTAGACAGAGAAATGTCAGTCTACAAGACTCTTTATCTGGAGATGCCAGGGATAGAATCTGGAACCTTTCACATGTACAGCATTAACTATAATAATTTGGGCTGAATTGTGGCAGCATCCACACACTGTGAGACTCGCCTCCGCACTTGCCCTTTCAGTCCACCTCGCTCTAGTTTTGTCTGCTCTCACTGGCTGCCGCTTTCAACTAGAAAACCAGATTCAACCTCTGGCATCTCTATTCTGACACAATCATCAGAAAAAAAATTTCCTTTGAATTCCCACAGATTCAGACTTGACTCAGGTGGATGAAATCCTGGAGGAGCATGAGGACGGCAGTCGTCAAAATGTGGGTGAGTGTGCTTTTGCGGTCGTGATTCCTTCAACCCTTTCTAGAAACAAATTTCTCTCTTACAATCATACCAATTTCTCAATTCCTGGTTTCAGTCGCTGAAAATCAGCCCGTTGAAACCGCACCAAAAACCACGGCACAGATGTCGCCTGCATCTCGGCTAGAAAAGGCTAGAACCCGAAGCAGACGTGTGGCCTTGCTTAGCACCATGGCAGAAAAGATGTTGTCTCAGGCAGAGAGAGAGGAGAACAACAATGCCAAGGAAAGAAAACAGACATTGACGGAGAGCCGAGAGTGGCGCATGCAATTTCTGGAAGCGGAGCAGAGAAGGCATGAGGACACTATGAGGGAGGCACAAGAAGACAGAAAGGCTTTCATTGAGGCGCAGCAGCAGAACTTTGAGGGCATCAACAGAGCGGTCAGTGCCTTAAGCTCCCTAACCGAAATTTTGCTGGGGGGAAACCGTGAGCTGAGTCACCAAGCCATGCCAGGACCATCATGTGGAAGGGGAAGTGTGCATAGATCTTCACAGGAGAACCCACCCAGAAAGAGGTGCCGTGTGATTAAACCCAGCAAGAAATTTGATTTGTGAAAAACCTTTGAAATGTGAAATATTACTCCTTTCTGGGGAAGTTGAGCAGGGCATGGGCCACGGCCAAATTCATTTCCCCTTTCCCTTTTTTCACTCTCCCACACACCCGCTGAGAGTGTGGAATTGCCAGGATCAACCCATCACAGCCCCAGGGACACAAAATTGGAGGAGGGAAGAGGAGGAGAGGCAGGGGGAAAGAACAACTCAATTGCATTGAGTCATCAGAAAAGGGAGATTGTTTGGTCCCGGTCACTTCATGTGAAAGTTGACTTTGGCAATAAATAAACATTTCAGATAGGTTTCACAGTTTGATTGTGGATAGGTATTATTTGGTCTGAGAAATTTTAAAACATGACTACCATATCTATTGTGTGTGTTTTTTGAAAAATTTTTACTGTTAACTGCTATAACATAACCAAACTATTTATTGTTTGCGCCGTTTAAAACTTTTTACTGTTAATCATTAAAACATGATCACTGTTCCTTTGACTGATGGATTATTTTGTCCAGGTCATTCCTCAGCTTGCCAATATCCTCCTTGGTTTCCTGTCTCAAAATCCTCAGCTGCCTCTCAAGGCCGTCAATCCTCCTGTTGGTCTTTTTCACTGGGAAAATAAAAATTAGTCACTGAAAGGTAGATCACTAACCATCACCTCCCATTGAACCCTGTCTTTGGAGGGTGTCCAGCACGGTAATTTGTAATAGCTGGTCTTTTTGTCATGACAACTTTTGCCGAAATCAAACACCATTGCAGTGCAATCCTTTGACTGAAATGGCATGCGTCAGGGGAAATTTGTGGTTGTTCCTAAGGCAAGGAAAAAATTCTACTCTTCCCCAGCCATTTCCCTTTCCACCCCAATTTTAATCTGGCAAACAATGCCCAACACATTGGATAAGTCATGGTTGATATGGTGCCTTTAAATTTTTTTTTTTATTTAAAATAAAAACTCACACACACGGAGACATGTTGCCACCACCTGCTTCACTTTCCCAGCAAGCTCGACAACATGATCCACTCTGAGGGAGGAGGAAGCACCCGTAGAGGGGCTGTCTGTGGTCGTTTGTGGTTCCTCGGGAAGGTCACCGAGCTCGGCCACTCTGTGCTGTGATGAGGTTCCATCTGAAGCGGAAGTTTGGGGTACCTCTGCAAGCAGGGTTACCGGATCCACTGTGTGGGATGATGAGGTGCCTTCACCGGGGCTATCTCTGCCAGTGGTGGTTTGTGGTTCCTCAGCAAGGTTTGTGATCTCTACCGCTCTGTGGGAGGATGAAGTAACCTCTGATGTGTCATATCTGGCACCAGAAGCTTGTGGTTGTTCAGCAAGCTCGGGAAGATGTTCGACTCTGTGGGCTGCTGAAGTGCCTTCAGAAGGGCTGTCTCTGGCCCTTGTGGTTTGGGGACCCTCAGCAAGCTCCATGAACTGTTCAGCTATGCGGGAGAATATGGTGCCTTCTGAGGGACTATCTCCGAGTGCAGTGGTTCGGGGTTTCTCCGCTTGCACGGCTAGCTGTTCCACTCTGTGGGAGGAGGTGGCTCCATTAGAAGGGCTGTCCCCGGCATCATCATTGCGGGAATCCTCTGTCAGGTCAATGAAGGGTTCCATTCCGTGGGTGGAGGAAGTCCCTTCTGAAGGGCTATCTGCTGCCGCGGTGGTTTGGGGCTCCACAGTGAGATCTATGAATGCATCAATGCTGTGGGAGGACGGGCTGCCCTCTGACGGGCTTTCTCTTGCATCAGTGGTTTTGCATTGCTCTGTGTGGGGGAGAAAAAGCAAGCAACGTCTAAAAGAGTCCAGTGGCACCTTTAAGTCTAATCAATTTTATTGTTGAATAAGCTTTCGAGAACCACAGCTCTCTTCATCAGATGCCAGATCAAAACTGTTTTTATCAGGCATCTGATGAAGAGAGCTGTGGTCCTCGAAAGCTTATGCAACAATAAAATTGGTTAGTCTTAAAGGTGCCACTGGACTCTTTTTGGTTTTGCTACCACAGACTAACACGGCTAACTCCTCTGGATCTGTAAGCAATGGCTGTAATTGTGGGTGAGAGAAAACATACACCCTCCACGCATGAGAGAAACATGATAACACTAAGCATAATTGATGGCCCACCTTGGTCCTCAGACGAAGAAACCTCAGAGGGACCTCCCATCATCGCACCTTCACTGCTGGTTTCCTCCTCCATTGATTGAATTTCCTCTTCCTCGTGCCCCTCATGCTGGCGTGTTTCGCTGGCCACGATGGTCACCTCATCCTCTCTGCGGTATGATGTTGCTGCAGAAAAAAAAATGTGTGGTGTGTGTCAGCCCCCAAAATGAATAGGCGAAGTTATGAAATCATCCATCCAACAACGCAATCACTGTTCTCTACCAGGAGTTGGTGGCTTAGATTAGGGCAGAATTTCAGTGGGTTTGCATGTGTCTGGAATCCAACCCCTCTATACGGGAAACAAGGCTCTGCTTCAAGGGAGGGGATTCATCAGCATATATGCACTACTTGCCAGGCTAGGACTTTGGCACATATCTCCCCAAACAACTCTGCCATCACTTTCCTCCTACATTGCTAAGAAGACTCCGACCTCCAAAAAAGGAGGGAGGGTTGCCAGCATTGCAACGTTACCACTTTTCCTGATTTTGTTTTTGTGTTTAAAAAAAAAAGTATTAGCAATGTTCCAACATATGATGATACTTACCCTCATGATGGCGGTCCTCCCAACGAGGACGGCCAGCAGCCACCCAAAGCCGCATCAGGGAACGGTGATGAGGTATCTGCCCGCTTCTGCGCGGCAGACCTTGCCAAGCCTCGAGGGAGTCGTAGAAGTCGCACTTCAGTCTTTTAAATTTGGTGCGGCACTGGTCTGGTGTCCTAGCATAGCCTTCTGCCCGGAGCTCCCTCGCAATAGCAGCGTATGCCGATCTATTTCTCTGATGCGTGCTAGACATGAGGTCGGGCGCGAAGCCCAGACGGAGCACAATATCCAGCACCAAGCACACCTCTTCGTGCTGCCAGAAGGTTCCCCTTCCTCTCCTGTACGGCATTCTGACTGTCCGAAACCGAAGAGAGCAACGCTGAAACGTCTCTGCAGAGGGCTCCTTCAACGTTTCCTTGCCCCTTCCCCGAAAACAGTTTCTGCCAGCAAGGATCAGGAGGGAACACTCTCTCAAGTATTGATTACCGATCACCCGCAGGAAGTAACGCACGCACGCACAGAACATTGGGCCGAAAGTCATTGGCCGTCCAGGATCTGGGCGTGGACACGTCGACAGGCATTTTCTTAACTCCCTGGCCTTGAGACTAAACGTTTCAACGTTTATCCCTTTAGATTTAAAAAAGAGATGGTTCATACAAGTCCAAACATGCCAAGAAAAAATGTCATGCAGACAGGGGTGCGATCATGGGGGAAAAAACCATGAACATTGCGGGAACAATGGGGCAAAACTTGAACAGTGGGGAATGGAGGAAACCACACAGGTGATTGCTCAGCAACCTTGGGTGACAAGGCCAACTGTCAATCCAAACCTGATATTCTCATGCTGCCACTGCTTTGTTGAAGGCCACCGCTGGTGGCCCAAAAAAACGCCCAAAACAATGTACCAATTTGTTGATTATCAAGATCAAATAACAACTACAGGCAGTCTGGATGGACAAAGGATTTTGTTCGTGGCAAGGAATACTCTTGACATGCAGTATTTATTTTTCTTATCACATTTAGGACCGTATTGCTATGGTCCCCTCCCCAAAATGTATCTTTGTAGCAGTGCAGTAATGCGGCCCTGAAAAGCACTTTTGGGGTGACTGCTGCAGTCCATTTAAACTGCCTCTTGGGCAAGCTGCAAATTGTCACCCACAATTATCGATCACCTCTGCTTGCCACTGCATTTAGGCAGGTTCGGTGTGTGTATTGGTGGGTGGATGACCAGTTTAAGAAACTTGGCGACCCATTCAAATTTGTTCACGTGTCTGCCACTGTTGGCCAAGCCACTATTGACAAATGACACTTGAAGGGCAAGTGTGTTTCTCCCAGTTCACTTGTCCTCCACTCAATCCACCTGCTGTTCAAGCGTCATTTGAAATTTTTTGCTTCGTCCTGATTGTTGAGGAGAACGCGCATTCAGTGGTGGGAACTCAAAAACAGCAAACAGTTTTGAAAAACTGTTCAACATCACTCCTGCCAATCTTTGCATGGGAGAGAAAAACCACACACTCAATTCAATCTAGATTAACTTGAAAGAACCAGACCTGATTGCTCATGAATTAAAATGTTCAAATCAAATTTATTCGTCATTTCTTGGTGAGGTTAAAGAACATGAATTCAACACTTCACAGCAGCACGAGTCAACCTTTATTGCTGTGATCGATTTCGTGATGATTGCTCAACAACACAGCTTGATGTCTTGGCGAACATTAATCACTCGAATGTCACAAACTGAAGCCCGCATCCAAGCATGCGGAGCAAACCTGGAGGTGGCACAAGATGTTCTTAAACAAACTAAAGCTCAGCTACACAAACATAAATGGCTGTAAAAACAATTTTGGTTATAAGAGGAATTGAGATTGCACACATGACATCCGACGCTTCAGTGGTGCACTAATCCAGAAAAAACAAAGCACACCTGGGGAACATGCAATGGCAAGTGAATTACTGATGCTGCACTTGACTCAACATATGCCTGGCGAGGACATCGCAAACCACCTTTCCCTGCTCCAGGTGACGTCTAGGCCACACGGGGACTGGTGGTTGGTCCTCTGTGAGTTGCACCTGCTGCAATGGTGCATCGTCCTCTACATAGCCATGTCCCTTTTGCTCGCACAGATTATGGAGGACAACGCATGCTACGGCAATGCTGGTGACATTCTCCTCTGCAACCAGCAGGCATGATCTGAGACACCTCCAACGGCCCTTCAGCCGACCAAAAGCATGTTCAACCACATTTCTGGAGCGGGTCAAACATTTATTGAAGTGCCGCTCCGCAGGGGTGGATGGTGTGCCGTAAGGCTTCATCAGCCATCTTCTCATGGGATATGCCGCATCCGATATTATTAGTGGAGGAACAGCAACCCCTTCCAAAGTAAGACATGGGTGACTTCCGGTTTGGGATTCATGGAGGTCTAATGCAGCTCCACTTGCGGAGCTGACCGGACTGCCGTTTTAAGCGGCGGCGGGGTGAAAATAGCCCGCGGCCGACTGCCCTCAGGTGGAGAGCAGGCAAAGAACGCTCAAGACCCTAGGGTGAGTTAGATCTCGGACGAGGGGGGGCTCTGCGTAACGGGTCCCCTCCCGATCCTTGAGGTCCCACCTTGCGACGGGTCGGCTACAATCTCTGCGGCAGTTTTGGGGCCAATTCGGTTGGCATAAGACCCACATAAACAAGCTTCGACTGGGGGAAGAAGTGGAAAGGAGAACTTGAAATCGAAACAGCGATTACAACCCGAGGAAAGTGAAGGGAAGGTAAAGATCACTATCTTCCGATACGGGACAGATTGATAAAAACAGAGAGGAAAAAAAGTAGACTTTTAAACTGCAACAGACTAGTGAAAAGGAGGGGAAGTTTCGGCAGGAGTTGTATTTGAAAAGAGACTAAGTTTAAAGAAGTTATTAAAGAAATTGGACTATTGTTTTGAATACCTGTGGCTTTGGAGCTGTGAGAAAAAGACACCATCGCGAGATCTGCTGTGGGAAGACGGGAGACAGGAAGTGCGTAACAACAATAGAGCGGCTGGAGAGAAGCGGCCCTTGCTGGAGGGCAGGAAGAAGGGAATCGCCATCTTTGAGAGGAGAAGGGTCGCGGCCTCAGCGGAAAAGGAAGTAGGCCATATTGGATTATAAAATCATAGAGAGACCATAGAGAAAAGACGCCCGACATTTTGGACTCTTTAAAATCAATTTATGCAAGAAGACCGGGACATTTGAAATAAAAAAGGTACTAAATTTAACGCCACGGAGCTAAGGAAGAGAGCGGACTCGTGGGAGCGAGCCAAAGCAAGCCCCACGATGTCGAAGAAAGAGTGGCAATCGGCAATAGAAAACCTGGATAAAAAACTTTTGGAGGTGATTAAAGAATTTAAAGACATGAAATTGGAGCTGATCAAAGAGGTTAAACAGACAGTTAAATCGGAGCTGTCAGAAGTAAAATCGGAGCTGTCAGAAGTGAAGAAAGGTATGGAAACAATACAAAGTGAATTACAAGGGACGCAGCAGAGAGTTAAAACAGTAGAAGGAGCGATGGAGAACTTAGCAGATACGCAACAAACAGAGATGAGGCTGATGAGGGGAAGGATGGCGGTTGCGGAAAGTAGACATATGGAGAAGCAGCTGAGATTTCGCGGCCTGCCGGAAATGGAAGGAAAGACAGCGCAAGAGCAGATGACGGAGGTGTTAGCTGAATACCTGGGGAAGGAGGAGGAGGATGTTGTGGCTATCCTAGATGTGGCATATCGTGTGAACTCGAGAATTGCAACCCAGAGGAAAGTACCAAGAGATGTGATTGTACAATTTACAACAAGAAATATGAAAGAGAAGATTGTGACTAAACAGTTTCAAGATCCATTGGAGATCGATGGCAAGACAATTATTATAATGAAGGAACTACCCAGATCAGTGTTACTAGATCGGAAAAAATATAAAGCGCTAATCCAGATGTTGAAGGACATGAAAATCAGGTACAGATGGGAGCTCCCAGAGGGTTTGTCCTTTGAATTTGGAGGTGCCAAAAAGCGTATCAGATCTGAGCGGGAGATGGAGCGATTTATAAGGGACAATGAAAAAGACTTACCAACAAGATTATGAATATGGAGTGTAAAGTATTATCTTGGAATGTAAATGGACTAAATTCACCGAATAAAAGGAAAAATATTTTTCACTGGCTACTAATACAAAAATGTGATATTGTTTGTTTGCAAGAGACTCATATTCGAAAACAGGATGTAAAATATTTAAAACTGGGAAAATTGGGCAAGGACTTTGTAGCGGCCTCAAGTAAGAAAAAAAGAGGAGTGGTGTTGTATGTAAAAGAGGAGCTGCAACCAAAATTCATAATGAAAGATGTGGAAGCCAGATTTGTAGCAGTGGAATGTACTTGGAACCTAAAGAGAGTGTTGGTAGTCAGAATTTACGCACCTAACGGTGCAAAAGAGAGCTTTTTTGAGGATTTGAGGAAGCATTTAGATGATCTTTCATATGATCAGATAATTCTTGCTGGAGACTTCAATGGAGTGACAGACTTGGAACTGGATAAAAAGACTACAATGGCACAAAAGAAAAGAGGACTATTACCAAAGCTCTTTTTTGAGCTGATTCAACAAGAGACTCTTGAAGATGTATGGAGGAGAGAATATCCTAAAAGCAGACAGTTTACTTTTTATTCTGCAAGGCACTCCACATTATCAAGAATTGACATGATCTGGGCCTCAAAAGATTTGGCGTTATGGACTAAAGATGTAGAAATAATGCCGATGGTAGGCTCAGATCATAACCCAATTATGTGGAAATTAGGGAAAAGGAGAAAAAGGAAAGCATGGAGAATAAATGAGGACTTGCTACAGGAAAAAGAGAATATGGAAATATTGAGAAGAGAGACAAAGTTTTTCATACAATACAACGTGAATAAAGAAGCAGATGACGGAGGTAAAGTTTGGGATGCTTACAAGGCGGTTATAAGGGGCACACTAATGGACTTAAATGGTAGAGCAAGAAAGAAGAAAGAGGAGAAGAGACAAGAGATTGAGGAGAAAATAAAAGTTAAGGAAATACAGTTAAAAAAGAGACCAGGGAAAAAGAAATTATATCAGGAAATAAAAATATTGCAAGAACAGCTAACAGCAATGAGTAATAAAGAATTGGAGTGGAATCTCAAAAGGCTGAATCAGAAAGTGTTTGAGGGTGCAAATAAACCTGGGAAGTACCTGGCATGGCAACTGAAGAAGAGAAGGGAAAAGAAAACAATAAACAAAATTTGTGAAGATGACAAAACGTATTTGGAACAGACTACCATCAGTAGAGCCTTTTATAAATTCTACGCTAAACTGTACAACAAGAAAGAAGTAAATAAAGACTCAATAGCGTCATATCTGGAGAAAATGACGCTACCAGAAATCTCGGACGCTTGGAGAAATAAACTGAATAGTGAAGTAACGGATGAGGAAATAAGTAAGGCAATACAATCTGCAAATCTAGGAAAGGCGCCAGGGCCAGATGGACTTACAGCCAAATTTTATAAGACTATGGCCAATGAGCTGGCACCATTCCTAAAGGAGGTGATCAATGGAGTTCTAAGGGATCAAAGGATTCCAGACACTTGGTCTGAAGCGAACATATCATTGATCCCAAAAGAGGGCCAAGATTTGACTAATGTGAAAAATTATAGACCTATATCGTTACTCAACAATGACTATAAAATTTTTGCGAAGATACTGGCGGAGAGACTGAAGGGGTGGCTTTCGGAAGTTATAGAGGAGGAGCAAGCAGGCTTTTTGCCAGACAGACAAATAAGAGACAATTTAAGGACAGTGATTGATGCTATTGAATATTATGATAAGCGTTGTGATAAAGAGGTTGGCTTCTTCTTTGTTGACGCTGAAAAGGCATTTGACAATTTAAACTGGGACTTTATGTTTGCCACTATGGAAAAGCTACAATTAGGAGAAAGATTCATCAGAGCAATTAAGGAAATCTACAGAGACCAGACTGCAGCAATTGTGGTGAATGATGAATTGACTAAGAAACTGATTATAAGTAAAGGAACAAGACAAGGTTGCCCGTTGTCTCCACTGCTGTTCATTTTAGTATTGGAGATCCTGATGATACAAATACGACAAGATGAGGAAATTCGAGGAATAAAAATAAAGGACTATTCATACAAGGTCAGAGCATTCGCGGATGACATAATGTTAATTGTAGAGGACCCATTGAAGAACATGCCAAAAGTGATAGATAAGATCAAGGAGTTTGGAGATTTGGCAGGTTTCTATATCAATAAAAAGAAGTCAAAGATACTATGCAAAAACATGACTAAGCAGAAACAACAACTGTTAATGGAAACAACGGACTGTGAAGTAACAAGTAAGGTGAAATATTTGGGAATTGAAGTGACTGCAAAGAATATAGATTTATTCAAGAACAATTATGAAAAACTATGGACTCAGATTGAGAGAGACTTGATTAAATGGAATAGGCTCAATCTGTCATGGTTGGGTAGGATTGCAGCAGTTAAAATGAATGTGTTACCAAGAGTGATGTTTTTGCTACAGACAATACCAATCATCAGAGACTCTAAACAATTTGAAAAATGGCAGAGGAAAATATCAGACTTTGTATGGGCAGGCAAGAAGCCTCGAGTGAAAATGAAAGTTTTACAAGATGCAAAGGAAAGAGGCGGAATGCAACTGCCCAACTTGAGACTTTATCATGATGCAATCTGCCTAGTTTGGCTGAAAGAGTGGATGACATTAAAGAACAAGAAACTATTAGCCCTAGAGGGATACAAAAAAATATTTGGATGGCACGCATACCTATGGCACGATAAAGTAAAGGTCAACTCGATGTTCCTGCACCATTTTGTACGGAGAAGTCTATATACAATCTGGAAGAAGTACAGAATTTATCTACAAGAAGGAACTCCTTGGTGGGTGGTTCCATATGAGGTGATAGACCCGAGAGCTGTTGATAATGAACGACAATGTTTAACATATAAAGAAATAACTAAAGTAGAAGCATCTAAACTTAAAATAAAGACGCAAGAGGAACTATCACCTAATTACGATTGGTTCCAGTATAGACAGATCAGAGATTTGTATAACTCGGACTCTGTAAAAGGAGGTATACAAATAGAGAATTCGGAACTAGAGCAGACCCTTCTTAAAGAGGACAAGAAAAGAATATCCAAGGTATACCAAGTACTGTTGAAATGGTATACCGAGGATGAGACAGTTAAAACACAAATGGTGAAATGGGCTATAAATTTTAACAAAGAAATAACAATGGAGGCATGGGAATACTTGTGGAAGACTACAATGAAGACAACGACATGTACAAATATCAAAGAGAACATCTACAAAATGATCTATCGTTGGTACATGACACCAAAGAAGATTGCGCTAGGGAATTCGAACACTTCTAATAAATGCTGGAAATGTAGGAAGCATGAGGGCTCCCTCTATCATATGTGGTGGTTGTGTGAGGTAGCCAGGCAGTACTGGGGGGTAATAATAAGAGAAATGAGTGAAATTTTACAATTTCAAATTAATAAGAACCCAGAACTCCTGCTACTGAACTTGGGAATGGAGGGAATTCCAGCCCATCACAGGACGCTGATATTTTACATGACGGCAGCAGCTAGACTTTTGTATGTGCAAAAATGGAAAGTACAAGAAGTGCCAACTATCGAAGATTGGATCTACAAATTGCTGTACATGGCTGAAATGGACAAGATGACAAGAAAACTGAGAAATCTGGACTCAGGGCAGTTTAACACAGATTGGGAGAAGCTGAAACAATATCTGGAGAAGAAATGGGAGGTGGGAGGAAAACTGTGGCAGTTTGAGAACTACTGAAGTATAATAAAATGTAGAGGGGGGTGACTTTACCGGGGGGAGAAGAGATAAATGTGAATTTATAAGCAGTTAGATTAACAGATTGATATATATATAGATATATATAGGTTAATAAATAGAATATTGACAGAAAATAATTAACTATAAGGATTAAATATAAGGATTGAGTCACCAACAATATTTTCTTTCTTTGATAAGATTTGTATAATGCACCAAACTGAATGTCTGAAGGTATAGATGAGTCAAATTGATTGACTATGTGATGTTATATAGAATTACTATAAAAAGACAGAATGAGTAATATATAGAGAATAAGTCAAATTGTTTGATTTAAATGTGTAAGGTTTTTATGGTTTATGATATATAGAAATATTTAAAATTGGAAAATGGGATAAATTGTTTATCTAAGATGGAACAAAGACTTACAGTTTGGATATATAATAAGAAAAATAGTTAAGGATGTACTGCTTAGTATAATGGAGAATATATATTCGTTAGATAGAGGAATTTAATAGAAGTAAGGGAAAAGGGACAAAGGGTTGGAAAACTGTTGGAAGTCAACAAAAGGGGGGGAAAGGGAGGGGTTAGAAATGAAAAATTTGGGGAAAATTGAATGTAAATGTAAAAATAACGGATTCTAACCCAATAAAATTTTTTCAAAAAAAAAAACAAAGTAAGACATGGGTTCCCAGGCACAAATGCCCCAGCATCCATGGCTTCACAGATGGCAGAATTGGCAAAAACAAAGGCGTCATGGTTGCGGCCACTCCAACCGACCTCCACATCAATGAATCGCCCTGTATGGTCCACTGTTCCCTGTATCAGGATTGAGTTGAACTTTTTTCTGTTGCTATACTCATGACCTCTTCCCTTGAATTGGCAAATGGCGATGTGCGTGCCATCCACTGCCCCAATGCAGTGTGGAAATCCAAGCTGCTGAAACCCAGCCATGATCTGTAAAGAGAGTTAAGTTTAAAGCATCTAGAAAGTTTCAATCAGCACACAGACAGTCAGACAGAATCTTGAAAATCTAAACACGAGTATTGGTTTCAATCATATTTATAAATTTAAAAGTCATCATATCATATTCATATTCCTTGTTTTAAACAGCCGAAACTTAAACAGGTCAAAACATGCCGCCAAGGTCCAGGCATGAGATAGGGGGAAACTTACCTTTGCCACATCTTGTCCCAAGCAGACCAGTTTGCTGAGCAGCTCTGCCTCGATAGCAAAGCAAACCTCCAGAACTATCCCTGCGACTGTAGACAGTCCCACGCCGAACTGGTTCATGCAGCCCCGGTAGTGGTAGCAGTTGGCCAGGTACCAGATAGCAATGGCCACTCTCTTCTCCACGGGGATTGCACGGCGAAGTCTGGTATCCTGCCTTGCCAGTCTTGGGCCAATGCATGCCACCAGCTCATTGAAGGTGGACCGGGCCATGCGAAAGTTCTGTATCCATAATTCGTCATCCCATATAGCGGTGACAAAATTGTCCCACCAATCATTGCTTCTGGGATAGACCCAGTAGCGTCTTGGAACACGGATACCTGCCAGCGCGATCCATCGTGCTCGTGCTCTGCTGCTTCGGTGGACTCGCTGTGGTTGTTGGTGTATGTCATGCAGAGCCCACGAGGAATGCCTTGTCCTCCTTCTTTTGACCACACGGAGCCAAAAGCTGTTCGTGGCTTCAATCGATCGCCTCAGATAAATGAGAATTATTTGAAGCCAGGCCAAAATCAGAGCTTTCACAGCAAACATCGTTGCACAATTTCGAAACGCGGAAACGCATAAACGTTACCACGCTTGCGCAAAATTAAAAAAAAAAAAAGAGAGAGAACATTCCCCTCCCATCGGAACACTGCGCATGCCGGCCAAAAAAGAGCGCAACAAATGCGAGCCAATTGAGGCGGGTGTGAAAGCGGTGGGTGAGAAGATTTGTCAAACGCCAACTCGAAACTTTCTATAAGTGTGAAGAGCGCAGGTGCAAATGCGATGCAGACGCGATCGCATTTGCTGCGCAAAAAAGGCGCGGTAAGCTCCTAGTGCGAAATGCACCAGAGTCAAATTTACATATGAATTCCAATTCAGCAGCTTCCCGTTGGATTTTGTTTTTGAAAGGTTTCTGTTGAACTACAGTGACCTTTAAGTCTTTGATGGAATGTCCTGGTAGATTGAAGTGTTCTCCCACTGGTTTTTGGATGTTGCCATTTCTAATGTCAGATTTGTGTCCATTTATTCTTTTGCGTACAGGTTGGCTGGTTTGTCCAATGTACAGAGCAGATGGACATTGTTGGCACATGAGGGCATATATCACATTGGAGGATAAGCAGCTGTAAGAGCCAGAGACAGTTGATGCCATTGGGTCCTGTAATTGTATACCCTGGGTAGATATAAGGGCAGAGCTGGCATCTGGGTCTGTTGCAGGGCCTGGTACCAGCATGGGTACCAGGTGCCAACAATGTCCATCTGCTCTGTACATTGGACAAACCCTAACCCTTCCCAGTCCTGCTCCAGAATGTAGCTGTAATAACCCCTTGTCCGCCTCTCCCTGACAAGGTCCTGGATGTTCTCTCTTTCAACCTCTCCCCTTCTGGATGGAACCAATACGACCCTTCCGAATGACTTCTCCTGACTTGCCCATCCCATCCTTTCTGCGAAGGCAAGGAGGTGAGTGATGCTGGCGACAGCCTCCACTTTGACACAGGAGGGGCAGACAAGCCTCTCCCGGAGCAGTCTGCACAAACCAACACGGTGGATGTTGGGGTCCTCTGTCCCGGTCCTGCTATGCAATGCGGCCAGAAAGCCTCTGTCCTCCTCTCCCGTACAAGTATCAACCAACCCTCTTTCGACCTCTCCCTCTCTGGAACCACCCCAACCCCATCCTATGACCTCTCCTGTCCTGTCCATCCCATTTTTTCCGCGAAGGCAGGAAGGTGGGTGATGTTCGCTGCCACCAAAGAGAAGCTCAGTGGGTTTCTTGGCTCATGGCTCGCAGAAGTTGGGGTCCTCTGTCCCAGTCCTGCAGCACAATGTGGCCAGGATGCCTCTGTCCTCGTCATCCATACAAGTCCCTCTTTTGACCTCTCCCTCTCTGGAACCACCCCGACCCCTCCCAACAAGCTGTCCTGTCCTGTCCTGTCCTGCCCATCCCATCCTTTCTGCGAAGGCAGGAAGGTGGGTGATGTCAGCTGTCACCACTTTTCTCCACGAGGGACAGCTCTGCTGCTGTTGCTGATGGGGTTGTACCACATGGTCTCCCCCTTTCCATGGCACCTGCTGTCCCCTCTGAGCAGGGGGGAATGGGTCCCTCCCACACTTTCCGTGAAGGTAGGAAGGTGGGTGCTGTCTGCTGCTGCTGCTTTTGGGCATGAGGGGCAGCTCAAGAGCTGTTATACATATGGTTGTATAGCATGGGACCCCCTATCCATGGGCACCTGCTGTCCCCTCTGAGCAGGCAGGAATGGGTTCTGGCCGCAACACCAGTCTTTTCCGTGAAGGCAGGAAGGTGGGTGATACTGGCAGCAGCATGCCTGTACTACCTGGACAGGTAAGCTGTCTCTGGGTGGTGCAGATTCTGTGGAACTGCTGGCTTCTGTAGTGTAACCCTTTGTCCTCCTCTCCCAGACAAGTTCCCCTTGAAAGAGGGAATGGGAACTTGTCTGGGAGAGGAGGACAAAGGGTTACCAGCTGTGGAAGCAGCCCCGAGAACTGAGGGGGGCTAGAGCCCTCTGCAGAGGAGCTTGGCCTAGAACCACAGTAGACTTCGGGTGGCTCAGAGCCCAGGTAGGTCCAGGGAGGGATACCCAGGTAGGTTGAAGTTGACCTTGACAAAGGTCAACATGTCCACCAGGTCTGGATGCAGACGTGCACGGCGGGAACGGAGGAGGTCTCCCAGGTTGGAGAACACCTGCTCACTCCGCACACTGGTGGGAGGACAGGATAGGAAGTTGGTTGCCACAATGGACAAGTGCGGCCATACAACAGATTTATTCACCCAATACTCCAAAGGGTTGGAATGGGGGGGCTCGGGGGGCTCCGCAAGGTACTCTCACACAATAGCTCCTGCCGAGTCCTCCACTAGGAGAGACCCGCCCATTGTGGTGCAGCCAACCACACAGCCCACCAACGAGGCCCAGAGAACAAATGGGGCCTTTTGGGTCGGTCTCTCCTGGCACAGCTCTCCTCCTGCTTCCTCCCCCCCTCCTCCTTGTCCGCTGCCTGCCCATCGCTCCTGCCCAGTTCCGTCCATCCTGCCTTCTCTTTCTGGAAACGGAGCACCGCTGCTGGAACCAGAGGGAGGGGCTAGTGCCCTAGCCCAGCACTCCCAGAAACCTGACCAGATCAGGCACTAATTATAATGTGAGCCCTCAGCCGAGGTGCCCTGGAACCAAAGGGAGGGGCTAGAGCCCTAGTCCACCACTCCCAGAGACCTATCCCACCCACCACACACAAAAAAAATCCCAGCTCCAATGCACTCTCCCTGTCTCTCTCCCAAAAGGCTAGAAACAGCTCTGTCCCACTCCACTGCCTGCTGAAACTGACAGCCAGAACTGGGGGCACACTGCCCTTTTATAAGCCGAGGTCTCATACAGAAAAGCAGGAGGTCTGTGGTTGGCAGTCAGAACTGCCTAACAGGGTTTGCAGGGATGAGATTGGAGTGCCCATGGCTACAGAACACCCCTACCCCTCCTTCCCCCCTGGTCTCTGGTTCCATGTAACCAATTGTAACCTATTTGGAGCTCCACACTTGGAAGGAAGACCAGCCCATCAAGCTAAGTTGGGCTTAGATTGGGGTTTCCAGGGTGACAGATGGCATGCAGACAGAGTTCAGGCAGTCCCTGCCTCTTGCCAAGGGAATTGATTGAAGGTGCCTGACTGTCTGGCTTAACAAACAGCGGACGAATGCAACGAACCAGGCTTGTGATGACCACTTGTTTGTTTACAATGGCACCTCATGAACAGCTTGTTTGTGAACAGACGAATAGGCTGTTCGTGGGTTTTTTCGTTCATATTGCTGTTCATGCCCTTGTCTAGGTTTCACACCCAAGATACTTAAAGTTTCTGCATTGTTCTATGGGATTTCCATCTAGTGACCATTTAAATCATTGAGGTCTCTTCCCAAAAACCATTATTTGGCTAAATTGATATTTAAGGCCTCGCCCTTACAGAAATTGCCCAGCTTATTCAGCATCCTCTTTAAACCAATACAAGTTAAGGACACCAACACCATATCATCTGCATATAGGAGGATTGATACTTTTTGATCCCCCAAGGATAGTGGAAAGAATTCAGGGCCTGCCAAACTTGGAACTATATTATTTAAATACAGATGGAAGAGCAAAGAGGCCAAAAAACATCCCTGATTGCCCCACCCAAGTAATCGGGATCTCCTTTGTTAAAGAGCCTGTGGGGCTTACTTTAATTGTAGCAGATATATTGGAATGTAATTCCCAAATCAAGAACAATAGGTATTTATTGATGTTAGTGCCTACTAGTTTTGCCCACAGTCGGTTTCAATCTACTGAGTCAAAAGCAGCAGTCAGATCCACAAATGCTGCAAAAATGGCCTTGGTGCGGTCCTTAATACTCTGCTGAGCTGGATGGTAAAGAATCAGGCAGTGATCAATAGTGACTATTCCTTTCCTGAACCCTGCTTGCTCAGGATGAATTATGTTATTGGAGGTCTCCAGTTTGCACAGAAAAGAATACTTATATATCTTGGAGGCTATGTCCAACAGGTGAACTGGTCAATAATTTGGAGGGACTGGTTTGTAGCCCTTTCTAAATACTGGGACTACAATGCTTAGTTTCCATCCTGAGGGGGAAACACCAGTTAAATTTTATCTGGGTAAACAACATGGCAAAGATGGGCACCTACCAGTCAGGAAAGGATTCAAACAATTCAGGAGGGATCAAGTCCTCGGACAGTAAGGGACTTACCAGAAGAGAGAGAGGAGATGAGGCCTCCTCTTTTAGTTGCTGTGATGGGAGGCCATTGTGGTGAGGTGGACAGATGTAAAAGTGGTGTCTGCCCCACTGTTTCATTCTCCTGAATAGGGTGGGGGGCTGAATACCTGGCTGTAATGTGCATGCCAGTCTTTTGCTGAGATCTGAGCCTCCAATAGAGAGAGGGATCTTCCTAAACTGAAGGAAACAAATTCCCAGAGCCTACTTCCCTTGGGCTGCCAGGCCTAGTTCCTGCCATTGCAATTTAGCAATGTCAAGCTTCTTCTGCCTAAGAAGCTTCTTATAAGCTGACCTTAAAGGTCCAGCTACTAATGCTGCTGTTGTGTGACTATGTTCACCTACCATTGCTACCCTCAGCCATCACAATTACCATTGGAAAAGTTCAATACAGAGGAAAAAACTGTTGCCCAAACCTTTACACAAATCTTTACACACTGATCTCAGAGACTTAATATTTCCATGCATGCTCCTAAGCCCAAGTTCACAGATCACTATATACACCTTACAGGACACCACCCAGTGACACATTTCTGAAAACAAGAAGTACCAGAACATAAAGTGGAAGCTGCTAATCCCCTATTTGCAAGAAGCAGAGCTGTAGGTACACGGGATCTGCACAAGCAGAGCTGATGAGTGCATGGAGTTTGGAGGGAAAGACCCTGCAAGTAACCAGAGACCCTATCTCCCTTACTATTCTTACTTTGTATTTCAAACTATGGTCCCTTGACAACAAATGCTGAAATGTAAGCCATCTTTTTCATGCATTGATTGCATCCTGCTCCCCCCACTCAATAGCTTAAACAGAAAAGATTTGCTTTCTTTACTGATGGCCTTTACAGGTGTTTGTTAAGCATATCATCTCTTCTTTCCCTAGGTACTTTTCCATTGTAACTGAGAACATTTCAACGTGTTGATTGTATTGATTCCCCCCTCCCTTTGAAGCAGAAATAGCTGGCTGTTCCATTTCAAATGAAATTTAAAGGACATAAAGACTGCTAGAATGGGGAAAAAACATTTAATTCAACAGCACTATTCCCTTTATTTTTATCTCAGCCAGGCACAGAGAGAATAAAAAGGAGACCAGTTTCCTTTTCCCCTACCCCTTTTTCAGTTGCAGAGTCCTGAACTGAGAAGAGTAGGGTTAGAACTAGAGATGACAAAAAGGAAAGAGACACATGACACCATGTTTATATTGTTCTTGTCTGAAGCTGTGGAACTTATGGCTGTTCAATAGAGGCCCCATTTCTAAGGTAGCTGCTTTCTGGTGCTCACCTTTTTAGTGCCATTTCTGAACTTAAATGTTGCCTTTGGGAGCAAAATTCATTCTGAAGAAGTGGCATGCTATTTGGGGACATAATTGTCTATACGTTATAATGATAACATATTTTGTAAACCACTCTGAGTGGATGTTAAGTTGTCCTGAAAGGCAGTATATAAATTAAATATTATTATTGTTTATTATTATCCTTTTTTAATGTTCTGCTGTATAGTGCCCTCCACCTGTCTATTATCATATATTGTTGCCACACACACACACATGTATATTACTTGATTACTGGGCCATGGTTCAGTGGTAGAGCATCTGCTTAGCATGAGAAAGCTCCCAGATTCAATCCCTAGCACCTCCAGTGAAAAGAATCTGATAATAGGGGATGTGAAAGACCTCTAACCTGAGACCCTTTGCTAGTTTAATAAGGTAATACTGACTTTGATACGTCAATGGTCTGATTCAGTATAAGGCAGTTTCATATGTACATATGCACTGTACACTGGATGATTGGCAGCTAATCGTGTGCGCTGACCCCACTAGAAAGCATGTGCTTTGGGAAATAGGAAAGTTTTATGGTTGTACCTACATATGCAAATTGGCCATACAATCACAAATACAACATCATCCTAAGCTAGATCTATATGCTCTGCTGAATGTAATGGAATAGTAGGGTCCTCCTGAGCAGGTAGAATGTATTGTTTTCTTTGAAATTTGAGGTGGCTGATGACTGAGGTCAGGCTGATCA
The DNA here is from genome assembly GCF_028583425.1 of Eublepharis macularius. Lineage (NCBI taxonomy): Eukaryota > Metazoa > Chordata > Lepidosauria > Squamata > Eublepharidae > Eublepharis > Eublepharis macularius. The sequence continues at coordinate 88,544,453 of NC_072794.1, read as the reverse complement.
AACCCTTATGTAAATTGAAACGTTGTACTTTGCCCTGAGCCTGCCTGGCAGGGAGGCAGACTAAAAATCTAATATAATAAATTGCTATGTTTTGGAATGGGTTCATTCTTCCCGTGATCCTTGGAACTCTGCTAAGTGGCAGAGCCCAGAGTGTTCTTCTAACCCTCATGTCAACCATCTCAAGGCAACAGGCTGTTAGGTGACCAAACTTGATTAACATGATTTCTTGACCAAACTTGATTTGACCATACTTGATTTCACTTAATTAAATGTGCAAACTAGGAAAGGAGATGTGCCCCCAACCACAACAAAAATAATGAGGAAAGAACTTCTTCACTGAGTGGCCTCCAGAGACACTAGTGATAATGGGGTGGAGTGTCAGCCTGCAGCTGATAGATTTAGCTGGAAAACTGCCAGTTCTCTTTATATGTATGGGTTACAGGATTGATAATGAAGGAAGGAAGATCAAGAAGTAAAAGGAAATAAGTGACACAGCTGAGACTTTGGATCAGTTGTTGGAAAGGCAGTCAGTACAGAATTACTACTATAAAACTTCAAGACTAGTGACATCGTGTTACTGTGTGGGTTGAGCCCCAAAGTAAATTGCACAAGACTGTGAGTTCACTTCTAGGCTTAATGGACATTCCCCCCTCCTGACCAACTACTTCAGCCACCATCTCAATTCAAATAGCTGCCTTCTAAGAAATGTCTTCCTTCCCTGAAAGGCAAATTTTTAGTGCAAAACATGTATTTGTTTCATTGTACTTGAAAAGGTTTTTAAATTTGATATATATTGAAGGTTAGTTTGTTTTTACAGGATCATGTTTCTGCCCTTCTCTCAGGGTGAATACAGACCACAATTTTCCAGGCAGTAATATGAGATGGCACACATGCTACTTCATAGAGAGGCAATAACCTGTAGGAACAACTCACTTAGTGAGGAAAATTTAACATGCTCTCACTACCAGCTGGAGATATGAAAAGGTGGAACATAGTAAAATTCTCCTGTCTGTGTGGTTGTATATCACAGCACAGTTCTATTGGATAAAGAATTTATATATTGTTTGTTTCAATCTCACTTACCAGCTTTAGGTTTTCAAAGCAGCTTCCAATAACAACATAAGGTGCAATACTGTGTGACCTTTAAACCAATGCACTGGCAATGGCACAGAGCAACAACTCTTACAGACCCCTTAAAAGTTTTATAAAGAGCAAAAGAGCATTTTACAAAGAGCAAAATAAACAAGTATTCAAACTAAACAAGTAAACAAAAAGTCAAAGCCAAATATTTGGAATGAAAAAAATGTCAGGAGGGCATTCCAGGAATGGATAGCCACTGCAGAAAAGACCTTATATCTGTACTTAGCTCTGAAGATTTTAATTGAGAAACACTTTCTCCTGCAATGTGCTATCATACAGGGCCGTGTGTGTGTTCCATGTATATTGCTGCCCAGCAGGCACCTCTGACGTGCAATTTGTTAATTCCTTTCAGTACATTGGTTGGGATTGGAGAATCATTTTTTACTGCTATTCAGATATTTTCTCACCCACCAGTTCTATAGTGAGTATGACTCTCCAAATGTGAACACATGTTCAAAGTCCTTGACTTTGCTTTCTAATGAGACTAAAGGTATCTGATGAAGGGAGCTCTGACTTTCGAAAACTCATACCCTTGAAATCTAGCTGGTCTTTAAGGTGCTACTAGACCCAAATCTTGCTCTAGAAAAAAATGTAGCTGAAATTCCCAGAAAATTAGGACTGCATAAAAGAGCATTTTGTGACATATACCGGGACAATCCTAAACAGTTATATTCATCTTAAGCCCATGAACTTCAATGGACTTAGAAGAATGTAACTATGTTTACAGATGGCTTAACCATATGTGAAAGCAGTAAACTAGCAACAACAACTAACGTGTTCTAGTCCAGCCTTCTCTTCTGTTTAAAGTAGTAAGAAACCAGAGGAATAAACATAAATTGTTGGTTTCAAAATGACTCCTTTTTAGGTCAAATAACTGACTACCCAGAACTTCTGAGAACCATTAATAGCTTTGCAGAAAGAAGCAAGATGAACTGGATGTGTCTTCCATTTTTCTTTGCCCAAGGATAAAATTATTCTCTGTGGAATGTAGCAGCAGAAGTTTGAAAGCAAGCAAGAAATGAAACTGAAAAATGGCTCATATACAGAGTTTGGTACAGGCCTCAAAATTAAAAAGAAAGAAAGAGAAAGAATATGAAAAAAACAGCCCTAATATTGCTTTGTCATGTGGCAAAAAAAAATGAGCTATTGTGCTACTGTGTCCACTCATACCATCAATATGTTCAATTATGTGGCAATTATTTAAGGACACACAGCATGGTCCATGGTTGTCCACCTATAATGTGTGTGCGTAGGAGAGTGAGAGAGTGAGACAGACAGACAGAATATTTGCCACTGTAGAGATCAAGGAAACAGGGCTAAAGATAAAAACAATGGCCTGAATCCAGTGACTTCCTTTCACCAAGGGAGGAACCTTCCCATAGGTGAAGGAAACTCGAGAGGAAGACTCCTCAGAATCACTTCTGTCACTTCAAGATAGTGGCTGAACTGAAATTCAAATGACCAGGTGTGATAAGTGCAGTGTTGTGTTTTATGCTAACTCCAGTTGGTTATATTTCTTTAGCAACCATTAAAATAAAAGAGCGCAAAGCCCCCTTGCCACCTGCCGGCTGATAGTTTAAAGGGCCCTGTCCTGGCAAAAACAGCAGTCTGCTGGCAGCTAGTTCGAGGGGTTACAAAAGTGACCTTCCCAATGTCCAATACCCACCAAATTTGCAGGGGACATAGTCCTAACTGTCCTCTGAAGACCCCCCAAGTTTCAGAGAGATTGCACCCCGGGAAAGGCATGATCCATGGGTCTCCCCCTTGGCTGTCATTTTCTCTTCACAGTGGCAAAAACGGGACTCTCTGCTAGAAGTACTTTGAAGAGTTAAAGCCAGAAGGAAAGCCAGAAGGAGTTCAGACAGAGTTCAGTCCCTCCCTGCCTCCGGTTGCCAAGGGGATTGATTGCACGTGCCAGACTGTCTGGCTTGATGAATGGCTGCCGAAGGCAACGAACAATGCTTGCAATGACCACCTGTTTGTTTAGGATGGGGCCTCATGAACAGCTTGTTCGAGAACAGCAGATTAGGCTGTTTGTGTTTTTTTTCTGTTCGTAATGCTGTTCGTGCCCATGTCTAGTGAGAATCCAATGTGTCTTACATTATTATTGCCTTCATTTAATCCTTGCAACAACCCTGTGAGGTAGGTTAGACAGAGAGTATGTGACTAGCCCAAGATAACCCTGCAATATTCCACACAGATTCGAACCTGGGTCTCCCAGATCCTAGTCCAACACTCTAACCCATACATTACCCTGGGCAGTAAAGGGGAGGGGTAAAATGCCCAGTCAGCATCATCCAACAAAGGAATGGCAGTGCTGCTGACCTCAAGAGGCTGCTGGACAAGAGCCAAGTCCTGCTTGAGCTCCACCTACACTGCTTCCCAGCAGCCACCCACCCAGCTTGCCCCCCCCAGCCTCGCCTCCTGACTCCCATGTTACCCACTGGTGAATCTGCAAGCCCTTTTGTGAGCATGTTTTAAGTCCATCAGCATATTGGCATCAAAAATGACTTGCAATATCTGACAATTGATGCATGAGAGCATTAAACAAGAAAGAAAGCAAGTACAATTTTGAGACAAAAAGAAAAGCTCTTATACGTCTCATCAACCTTCTTAAAATACATGCATTTTACTGCAGCTCCAGAGCTAGTTTATTTGCAAGTTAAGATCATACTGGAATAATTACACTCACCAAGAGTTTCTCTGTCCTCTGTTAGATCCTACATGAGTGTCAGGTGAAGACTTTTTTATTGGAGCCAATTTGGTGTAGTGGTTGAGAGCAGCAGGATTCTAATCTGGAGAACTGGATTTGATTCCCCACTCCTCCACTAGAAGCCAGCTGAGTGACCTTGGGTTAGTTACAGCTCTCCAGATCTCTCTCAGCCCCACCTACCTCACAGCAGATTGTTCTGAGCATAATAATAACATACTTTGTAAACTGCTCTGAGTGAGTGTTAAGTTGTCCTGAAGGGTGGTATATTAATCGATGAGGACGATTACTACTACTACAACTGTGAGCAGAACCACAAGTGACAAAAGGCACAGATTGGACACTTGTCAGCTTCCCTCAAGTTTTTATGGGAAATGTAGGCAGCTTGGCGGAATGTTGGACAAGTGACAGTTGAAAAGTCCATTGGACAGCAGTCAGAGAGCGAAGCTGCGAGACCAGGATGCCTACATTTCCCATCAAAACTTGAGAGAAGCTGACAAGTGTCCAATCTGTGCCTTTTGTCACTTGTGGTTCTGCTCTGTCAGGGCAGAATATGGGGAAACAGAATGGTTTGCAATTGGCAAAGGTGTCAGACAAGGATGCATATTATCTTCTTACCTATTCAACCTCTATGCAGAGTATATCATAAGGAAAGATGGATTAGAGTTAGAAGAAGGAAGAGTGGGAATTGATGGAAGGAACATTAACAATTTGAGATAAGCAGATGACACCACATTACTGGCAGAAAATAGTGAAGACTTGAAATAACTACTGATGAAGGTTAAAGGAGAAAGCGCCAAAGCAGGATTTTACAGCTGGACATCAAGAAGACAAAAGTAATGGAGATCCAATATGGTGGCTAATTGAGAGAGTCATCTCTGTACTCTCTCCTGCTGGTTCTGTTTTCTGGGCTTTACAGCCAGGCAGGGTTGGGAGATACAACCTGAGCCTGTCTCCTTATCGATAGGAGATACCCCAGCATGCGATGCCGGATAGATCTGGGGCTTTATTTGGCTCTTTTTAATTAGACAGCTGAAAAACTCTCCAGTGTTCCGAGGATGCAAAACATCAGCAGATAACACACACACAGTCAAGCACAGAACTATGCACTAATGTGTTGGAGGAGGGCAAAGAAAAATAGTGAGAAAGGAGAGCAAGCGAACATGACATCCTCAATAACATGAGGATATTAGTCCAGTTGCACCTTAGAGACCAACAAGATTTTCAGGGTAGAAGAACCAGTATCTGACAACAGGAACTTAAACACTCAAAAGCTCATACCCTGAAAATCTTGTTGGTATCTAAGGTGCCCCTGGACTCAAATCTTGCTGTTCTACTGCAGACCAACAGACTACCCACCTGAAATCAAATAACATGGTAACATCTAGTAACTACTTCCAATTAATCCATGTGACAACATTTAAAATTAAATTGTTTGATATCGTTTACTAGCTCAGTCTTATTCCTTCCCAATTATTGAGTTTGTACTTTTTGTGTAACTTCCCTTGTGTACATGGAAATGTTCTAAGTTGGTGCAGAAATCCATGCATGGTTCATTGGATTCACCCCAATGAATAACTCATTGCCTATAGCCAGGTATGAATGTGGTTACCATAAAACATATTTAGGTTTGATATGGCAGGTCACCTTTATTTTTTTTTATATAAATTTTTTTATTTTTCATAACTACAAAACACTACACAGCACTACACAAGACTATCACAAGGAAAGGGGAGAGGGAAGGGACAAAGGGGGGTGGAAAAAGAAAAAAAGAAAAAGGGGGGGGAATGAACTACAAACACTAAACACTACACTTCAATGTTTCCCTTCATACTGTCATAATACAAAAATAGCTCCATAGGATAATGATGGAGTGGTTAATCATACAGAGAATAAACATTTCAAATTCTGATTAAACTTTCCTCCCCCTTCTAGGTCCCGGACGCAGTTCTCTCTGTGCAACCGCTGTTGCGGTGCTCTCCTCCTCCTCCCCCCCCCTCCGGCTCCTCCTTTTCTTCGTTCTCGGTGCAGCAGAGTTCTGGGTTTTTATTCTCAAAATCCTTTAGTTGATCTTCTGATAATATCTTATAGGCCTGATCTTTATATCTGAACCATATTCCTTCCGGGAATAACCATTTGTACTTTATTCCATGGTCCCTCAGAAGAGCTGCAAACTTTTTATATTTAAAACGCCGTTTCCGGACTAGAAATGGAACGTCCTTCAAAATCTTGACTTTCAAACCCATAAAGTCCAAATCCGCATTGTATGAGTTATATAGGATGGTGTCCCGAATCTTTTTAGATGAAAAGTCAATAATGATCTCACGAGGCAACTGTCGCTTTGTTGCATATTTTGAAGAAGCCCGACGGACCTCCAAAATGGCGCTTTTAACCTCTTCTTTAGTCGTCCTCGCGGGTATCGCCAATAGTTCCGAGACCACCTCCCACAGATCCTCTTTTTCCTCCTCTTTCACGTTTTGGAGACGCAAAATTGTCTGCGTTCGTTCCATCTGTAGCCCGATCAGCTGGTTCTCAACCAGCTTCAGCTCCTTTTTTGTAGCCTTCACAAGTGACGCACTTTCCAGAGCAGACTTCTCTGCCCCCCCCCCGCTGCTGCCTTAATGGTTTTCACTTCGCTTTCAATTAAGCCCACCCTTTGATCAGTTTCGTTCAGCTTGTCAACAAAGGGTTTTATGGCTTCCACCACCGCCCTGCGCACCAACTCTTCGAGCGACTCCCCCTTCAAGGTAGCCGAGATTGACTTACCGAGAGCGGGACTTTGCTTCTTTGCTGCCATTTGGGGGGGGGGCGCCAACAAAATTCTGGAACTCAACGAAGGGGAAGAACGAGTCTTCTTCAGATCAACCTCTCCTTCACAAACGCTTGTAGAACAGAAGGGATTCGCTTGTTTATGGGCTTCCGCCTGTTTCTTTTATTTGCCGTTTCTCGTTGCCCGGCGGCACTCGAGGCGCCGCGCACGTCTGCCGGCCTCCATAGGGACAAACGGTCAATTCCCCCCCCCGCATTGATTTCGGGGAGTTCTTCCCGCCGCGTCCCGGACCCTGGCTCCCTCCCTGGGAGTCCTGGGGGCTAATCCTTGCGGATCAGCCGCCCGGTCAGGGTGCCCGGTCGTTTCCTCCCGGACCAGCCGAGAGGAGCGTCCGGCATGGCTGAGAAAACGAAACCGAATCTCGGCAGGTCACCTTTATGAGTACAGCACATAATTATGATAGGCTCTAACCCTGAGTTGATTAACTGCAGATTGTAGGCCCAATGGCCCTGGTTTAAAAACGTAAATGCTAAAGAGTGACTATTGCTGCTGTGTTTAATATGACGGCAACCCCCAGCCACGGCACAGCCGTTAAGGCTGGGTGCCTCTTTTGATGCCCTGGAAGGAGAGAGAGCAGAGCTCCCCTTCCAGGACCCGTGGGGTGGGCGGAGCTTGCACGTTTAGGCGCGCTCCGCCCGTTTCCCCTCAGTCGGTGCCTCGAGCTCGGAGAGGAAGGAGCCTCTCGGCAGAGCTCCGAGCTGCGAGGCCTGGGGGGCGAGCGGCAGCGGCGTTATTTGCTGCATTGGCAGCAGCGTGTGCGGCGGCAAGCGGGGCGGCGTGCGGCGCTTCCACGCAGCGCTCGGTTTGCCGCTTGGGCGGCCCGGTTTGTAGCGCGGCGGGCTTCACAGCGGCGGCGCTGCTCGTTGGAGCCTGCAGGGAGTGCGGGCTTCGTGGCTGCGTGCCCGCCCAGAGTGGCCTGTCTTGAGCGGGGGCCTTGGGTGACCCATTAAACCCCTCTCCCTGCCCTGCGGAGTTCTCTGCGCGCTGGTGGTGCTTGGCGCGCTTTTCAGCGGGGTTTTTCTTTTGCCCCCCCCTTTTTTTCCCTGCGCAGGGTTTGCAGGAGGCTTTTGCTTGCCCGGTGGCCATTTTGTCCCCGGGTGGGCTATTTCTGGCGGCAGCCATTTTGTGAGGCTGCTGCCTCTGGGTGGCAATATCTGATACAGGGGCCTTGGGGATTGGGGCAAGCGGCCAATTGGGGGGTTTCTTCCTTTGGCTGCCAGAATTTGCCATCCCTATTGGCGTTCTATATAATTTGAATTAGATTTCACGAGTGAGCAATATTTATACTACTTCTATATTGTACCTGGGTAGTGCGAGCCTTCAGTGGGGTCACATCATTTTGAAGGGTGGTGATACTTGTTGCCCAGATACAGTTGATATAAATAAATAATTCAGAGATGCCACCTAAGAAAGGAGTGGGTACCTCTAAAGGGAAGCAGCCTGCAAAGCGGCCTCCCGCTAAGCGGGCTCCCCCACCTGCGTTATCCTCATCTGATGATGAGGGTGTTGATGATGCTCAGCAGGAGATCTTGGCGCGCATAGCAGCGTTGGAGAGCAGTCGGGGAGTTTCTGCTCCTTCTGGTGGGAGTGCGAAGAGGCCTAGGTCCACTAGGGCATCTTCTCGTTTAACTTTTCAGGCAGAGGTTCTTAAACGTTTGTCTGCCCTTGAAGGTGCTGCCAATCCGGCTGGGGACGACGTCGGCAGAGCTGTGGAGTCTGGTGAGCCTGACCTTCCTGGAGAGTCAGGGGTTGAGGACCAAGCTGGATCGCAGGTGGCCCTGCCAGTGGCTGTCGCGGTTGATAACACCATGGGAGATGGTAAGTTGACCTTAACACAACATACAGCTGCCTGGCCTTGGGGTCAGTGTGGGCAGGCCTCATCTGCTGGCGGCAGTGCCCCTGGGCCTTACCCTTCTTGTAGTTACTGGCCTGCTGTACCTGCTGGATCGCAGTCACCATTGGAGCCATACGTTAGGCCAGGGTCCGGACCGGCTGCATCCCACTTCCCGGTGGGGGCATGGCCACAGTGGGGTTCACCCGGCTGGCAAACAAGTGGCGCTGCCATGCCTGCGGCTTCCCAAACTGTGCCCAATGCTCAGCAGTTTATGCTTTCCTCTTCACAGGGTCTGGCTGGGCAGCCTAGCTGGTTCTCTGGTCCTGGTTTTTTCTGGCAGGGTCAGCCTTATGTTCAGACCCCTTATGGGTCTGTGCCATTCAGAGCTTTACCCTTTGGCGATACCGCCTTACCGTTGGGGGACCATTTGACCCCGTCCACTCGTGATAAAATATTAAAGGGGGAGTACATCGACGTCTTCACCCTTCTCTTCAGGGAACTGGAGAAGAAGGACAAAGAGGACTTAGATGACAGGGAGAAGGAAAGGTTAAAGCGTAGACGGGTGGATAGGACGTGGTTTAACTGGTTGCCGGGGTTCCTTATATATGCAGGTGTCCTGGCTAGGGCACAGCCTTGGAGGGCAGCCTCGCTTATCCAGTACATGGATATAATTTACAAGGGCTATTCGGACTTCAGTGGTGCTGCATGGTTGCAGTACGACGAGGAGTTCCGAATGCGGGCTGTCATGAACCCCGCTATACCGTGGGACCAGATACACCAGCAATTGTGGTTGCAGGTGATGTCACCTGCTAAGCCTAACTTCGGGGATAGGTCTGATAGTGGGCACTTGGTGCACAGGGCATCAACTTCTTCTGGCACCCGCGCCTCCGCGGGGCAGTCGGTTCAGACACGGCTGCTTTGCTGGGAGTTTGCCTCACAGGGCGTCTGTGCCAGGAAGTCTTGCCCTTATAAGCATGAATGCCCCATGTGTGCAGGGCCCCATGCTTTTACAGCCTGTCCCAGATCCAAGAAAAGGGGTGGAGGTAGGCGCCCCTGGGGGGGTAACCAGCCTCCGTCTGGAAAAGGGTCCCAGCCCCATAAATCTGAGAATCCTCAGTGAGTTGTTATTGGGTTACCCACAGCGGGACGATGCAGTTTACTTGTTGAATGGGTTTAAGTTTGGGTTCCGCATTCCTTTTCAGGGGCCAAGGTCCTCCTTCATGTCAACGAACCTCAGGTCTGTCGTTGGCATGGAAGGAGTGGTTAGAAGTAAGATAGCGAAGGAATGTGCGGCAGGCCGTGTTCTGGGCCCGTTTTTAGCCCCTCCTGTGCCATGCCTGCGTGTTTCTCCTTTGGGGGTGGTGCCCAAGAAGGCTGCGGGCGAGTATCGCCTGATACACCACCTCTCTTACCCAAAGGGGGCATCAGTGAATGATGCCATCCCCGATCATCTGTGCACGGTCCGCTACACGTCTTTTGACCAGGCTATGCGAGTGGTTAGACGGTGTGGAGTTGGGGCGGAGATGGCCAAATGTGACATAAAGTCAGCGTTTCGCCTTCTCCCCGTGCACCCAGATGATTTTGAGCTGCTGGGTTTTGCTTTTGAGGGCCAGTATTACATGGATCGGGCTTTGCCTATGGGCTGTTCGATCTCATGTGCGGCCTTTGAGCGCTTCAGCTCATTCCTTGAATGGGCATTGCGTCAGCAGACAGGCTGTGGCGATACCAGTCATTATCTCGATGATTTTATTTTCGTTGGGAGGGCTGGCACGGGTCAGTGTGCGCGCTTGCTGGCAGGTTTTACTGAGCTAGCTCAGCGTCTGGGTGTTCCTCTTGCAGAGGAAAAAACAGAGGGACCCACGACGGTGCTAACCTATTTGGGGATTGAGCTTGATACCGTTCAGCAAACCTTTAGGCTGCCTGAGGTGAAGGTGCATGACCTTCGGGAGCGTTTGGCCTCCCTTAAGGAGAAGGAGAAGGTGTCCCTTCTTGAACTGCAACAGGTTGTAGGGCACCTTAATTTTGCCTGCAAGGCTGTCGCCCCGGGGAGGGCATTTCTTAGGCGTCTATGTGACGCCATGGCTTCCTTGAGGCTGCCACATCACAGGTTGCGCATATCCAGGGGCATCAGGGAGGATTTGGAGGTTTGGGAATCGTTTCTTAACTCATTTAATGGGGTTGCCTTTTGGAGAGAGGACCTATTGCTTGAGGCCGAACTCCAGATCACTTCCGATGCCTCTGGCACGACTGGCTTTGGGGTTTATTTTCGGGGGCACTGGTGCGCTGAAGAATGGCCAGCGGACTGGCATGATGGAGTTTTGGATAGGGATCTTACTTTTTTGGAATTTTTTCCGATTCTGGTAGCGATCTGGCTGTGGGGGAGGGAATTGGCCAACCACACGGTGCACTTTTGGTGCGATAATTTGGCTGTGGTACAGGTGATTAACTCCCTCACTTCCAGATCGCCTAGAGTAATGAGATTGGTTAGGTTGTTCACGCTCCGGTGCCTTCGACTGAACATTTTGTTCTTGGCAAAACACGTTCCAGGGGTAAACAATGGACTGGCAGACGCTTTGTCTCGCCAACAGATGGAACGGTTTCGCCAGCTTGCTCCCGAAGCCGATCCGCAGCCCTCCAGGATGCCAGTGGAGTTGTGGCGCCTTGGGAACGTGAGGTTCAGCGCGCCATTTCTCTAGCTATTGCCCCCAGCACCCGGAGGTCCTATGACCGCGCCGTTCAGCAGTTTGCCTCTTTTCGGCTCGGGGCTGGACTGCCCCAATTGTGGCCGATTCCGGTTGAGCACATACTGCGATTCTGTGTTGATCGTAGAGGTAAGGGTTGTGCTCCTAGGACAATCAGAGGTCAGCTGGCAGCCTTGGCGTTTGTTAGCAAGGCTCGTGGCTGGCAGGATTTTACAGGGGACTTTAGAGTCCGCAAAATGTTAGAAGGTTGGGTGCGGGAGCTGGGAGCTGCGGTAGATGATAGGGAGCCGATGTCCCCGGCCATTCTGAAGGGGTTGGGAGCTACGTGGGCTGATGTATGTCGTTCTGACTTTGAGGCCAAGCTCTTCCATGCAGCGGCTCTTATTGCCTTCTTTGGGGCCCTGCGGGTAAGTGAGCTGGTGGTCCAGTCAGCTCGGGACTGCTCAAATCGGGCCTTGTTGGCCCGAGATGTTAAATTGACAGGGGATATGGTAGCAGTCACCATTAGGCGATCTAAGACTGATCAGCTGCAGAAGGGTTCGGTGGTGCAGCTGGGCTCCTGTGCTGATAAGGAGCTTTGTCCTGTGCGTGCGCTTAGAGCATATTTGGAGGCTCGAGGGGATGAGCCCGGGGTGTTGTTCATTCACAGGGACGGGGCTCCACTTACTCGTTTTCAGTTCTGGGCAGTTACTGCGCGGGCTCTTGCCAAGCTTGGTTTGGCCGGTTTTAGGTTTGGCACGCACTCTTTTCGGATTGGAGCGGCCTCGACGGCTGCTGCCATGGGTTATTCTGGTCCAGCCATTCAGAGGGTAGGCCGTTGGAGGTCTTCGGCTTACAGGTCGTATGTGCGCCCCCTACCAGGGCCATTATAGTCTTTTAACTGTTGTCTTTTCTTAGGTGCTGTGGCGCGTCGAGGAAGGTGCTCTATCCTTATCTGCGGGCACAGCTTCGTCTTTTGGGCCGCCCACCAGGCTAAGAGGACGGCGTTCGGGTCCCAGCTTGGCCTGAGCCGGTGGGCTACAGTGGAGTGGCAGGGCCGTCGAGGCCTGCGTTGGCCTGGCCTGCTTCCACTATTATTTGAAGGGAGGTGTGCCCCTCCGCCTCATATTCTCGTCATTCACCTGGGGGGGAATGACTTGGGTTTGGTGAAGGGCAAGGCCCTGTCACTGCAGGCACAGGCAGACTTGCAGTTGATAGGCAAGTGCTGGCCTGGTGTCTTAATTATATGGTCCGATATAATTCCCAGGAGGGTTTGGCGGGAGGCCTTGGATCATAAGGCCATTGAGGGAGCACGTTATAAGGCCAATAAGGCTTTGCACAAGGCTTTGGAGAAGGGGTTGGGGGTTTATTTGCCCCACCCCTGTATAAGGGCTGATCTGCCGGACCTCTACCGAGGTGATGGCGTTCACCTTTCTTTTAAAGGCAACAACATATTTCTGGACGACTTGCGGCGGGGGTTGCTGGAGGCATTACGCCATATTTGGGGCGTCGAGGCCTAAGCAGAGGCTTGACCTCGTCGGTGGCAGGTTAGAGTTGGGATTTGAGAGCGGGCCGGTGAGTACCCTTGGCACATCCTCATTGGTGGGGAATTGGGGTCTGTCAGGAGCGGCTGCGGCCCTACGGCTCAGCTGCGAGGGCAGACTGCCTGGTGGGACCTCCCAGACAAGTCCTTATCCCAGGCTGTACGGCTTGGGGTGTTTGGAGCTTTATGGGGGGAACCATTCGCCTGGCCGGCCGGGCCCAAGCCATCTCCGTTGGATGGCTCGCACCCGGGGCAGTGGGTCTCGCCCAGGCAGGTTCAAGGAGAAGGTCCCATGGTGACCACTGGCTTGACCTGTACCGCTAGTTAGCTCCCCTTGTTGCCGCTGTTAAGGTTATGTTGTTGCTTTAATAAAGTAGCCCTTAGTACCCAAAACCTGTGTCTGCCTCTTTCTTCCGACTAGGGTATCAAGACGGCAACCCCCAGCCACGGCACAGCCGTTAAGGCTGGGTGCCTCTTTTGATGCCCTGGAAGGAGAGAGAGCAGAGCTCCCCTTCCAGGACCCGTGGGGTGGGCGGAGCTTGCACGTTTAGGCGCGCTCCGCCCGTTTCCCCTCAGTCGGTGCCTCGAGCTCGGCCCACCCTCCACACCCTATAACAGGACAGGATTAGCCGGTCGCCTCATTTGGGGCCAGGTAGGAATTTTTCCCCCTTTTGCAAATTGGCATGGGCAACAGGGGTTTTTTCGCCTACCTTGTTCTGTTGTGGTGGTTGTGGTAATTGGCAGGCGGTGCCGCAGCCTGTTAGGTTAGTGGCAGGTTAGAGTTGGGATTTGAGAGCGGGCCGGTGAGTACCCTTGGCACATCCTCATTGGTGGGGAATTGGGGTCTGTCAGGAGCGGCTGCGGCCCTACGGCTCAGCTGCGAGGGCAGACTGCCTGGTGGGACCTCCCAGACAAGTCCTTATCCCAGGCTGTACGGCTTGGGGTGTTTGGAGCTTTATGGGGGGAACCATTCGCCTGGCCGGCCGGGCCCAAGCCATCTCCGTTGGATGGCTCGCACCCGGGGCAGTGGGTCTCGCCCAGGCAGGTTCAAGGAGAAGGTCCCATGGTGACCACTGGCTTGACCTGTACCGCTAGTTAGCTCCCCTTGTTGCCGCTGTTAAGGTTATGTTGTTGCTTTAATAAAGTAGCCCTTAGTACCCAAAACCTGTGTCTGCCTCTTTCTTCCAACTAGGGTATCAAAGCTAGGGAACACATTATACAATGAATTAACCTGGAAATAAGATAATTTCAGGTGTTGGTCAGTAATAGAAGAGCAGGATTTGGGTCCAATACCACCTTAAAAACCAAGGGTATGAGTCAAAGTTCCCTTCACCAGAAATAAGATATTTCTTTAAGTAATTACAGCAGGAGAATGATTACAGTGGTTACGTACACATTTTGCCACAGCATGTCATATTATTGTTGCTTACAGTTGAATAGTATACCAATAAAAATCCTAGACAACTTATTTTTTCCAAGATTACAGGGCATTCTTAATGAGACTTGCTCAAAAGCTTACTGATTTCAATAGATGGACTTTCAAGGAACAAATAAAACTATTACAACTGTATGTCAGACATCCTCTGCAATACCAGTAAGAACAGAGAGAAGAAATTCCTTGTTTAAATATAAAGAGACTTTTTTCTGTTCAGAAGTTTTCAGATCTTAATAAATTATTCATAAAAACTAATGTGATTGAATGCTATTTCTGATCCATGAGGTTAGCTGCAAAGCTGGATGACATTTTATTCACATACAACAAGAATCAGCCACTGCTAAGAATGGGGAAACTGAGGTGATTTTACATCTAGCATATACTGTTTTGTACAAGCTTAATGTTTACATTTTTAATTCTAGTGTGTTTTTTATTTTAAACGATGGTGTCAGCACTGAAGCTGCACTAATTTGACAGACTGCAAGGAATGCAATAATTACTGGGAGAGAAGCTGCCAAACCTGCTACAAAGTTTTAAATAGACTAGATACATTAAAATCATACAGTGCAAAACCAGTGTCCTTCTAAGCACATTGTCTTCAGAAACTTTCTGCTCCATAGCTTCTGTTTCAGTGGGCAGAGAATAGTGTAACTTGCTTCAGATTGCCCTGTAAATTCTTCATTGTTACTCCCAGTTTTGGATCTAGATAGTCCCAACTCCCTATTGGCCAGTGTTAAATAAAAGGGCATCTATTATCATTTATAATATTCCCACAGTGCTGGGTCAACTACAACTTCAAAAGAATAAATAAAATACTTAATCCAATCAAAAATATGTTCCAAAGCAATTCATAATTATACATTTAAAAGGAATTAAAATGCTGTGCTTGAATTTGTCAAAGAATCAAAACATGACAATTCAGCTTAGATTTGGCAGCACAACTTTAATAAATCCTTTGACAAGAGTTACAATTTTATTTGAAATGAATCAATTAAAATTTAGTAGAACAATTGAGTGGGTGCATAAATTAATATTATTTGCATCTGACACAGTAATATGAGCCTTCACAGAGCTGACCTTGACATAGTGTTTTTAAATATTTTTATATATCAAAAATACAATTCATTTTGGATGCCACATGAGCATAGAAACAATAACCATATGTACAAAGCTTCAGTATGTATGAAAATACCTTGTCAATACTTGAGAGCACTGGTTCATCTAGCTCAGTAGTATTTACACTGACAGGCAGCGGCTACCAAAGTCTCAAGCATCGGTCTTTCCGAGCCATTGCTAAAGGAAATTCTTCAAACCGAGACAACAGGGATTAATCTGGGATCTTCTCTATGTAAATCAAGTGCTGTGCCAATGAACTCTGGGTTGCCTCTCATAATTATAATCATTGGTAGTAGAAAGTGCATAGAAGTCATAGTGGATTTCTGGTGACACCTGCTGGGGTTTTCAAGGAAAGAGACTCACTGAAGTGGTTTGCCATTGTCTGCCTCTGGATAGCAACACAGGTCTTCCTTGGAGGTCTCCCATCCAATTACTAACCAAGACTGATCTTGCTTAGCTTCCAAGATCTGATGAGATTGGGCTTGCCTGGATTATCCAGGTCAAGGCAATTATAGTCATTATCAGATCATAATAAATGTGCATAAAATACAAGTCTCTTAGAAAGAAATAGTGCAAATGTAGTGCATTCAGTTTAATGGGGATTTAGAATGATGTGACTGTTTAGGATTGCAATGTAAGAGAATTCTTTATAATGTTAGGCCCTTGTTCAAATCTCACTTTTCATTTTATGTGGCTTTAGTGAAGTCAGTGATCTGCCAAATGAATAGTACTAGCCTGCTATACAGAAGTGTTGTAAATGCAAAGAAAAGAGGAAATGCAAGAAAAAGACCAAGGTAGCAACCTACAATTTCAAATTTATTGTATCTCCATATCCATTTATATTTGCACAAGAACTTGTGCAGCTAATTTCGGAGTACTATACTATATAGGGAGGAAACTATAAGGTATTGCATAAGATCTCTCACAAGCCAAACTGTGTGCTTGTTTATGCTTCTGCTAGTGCATCGCTGTCTACAGGCCAATAGGCTATATCCTACCACTGTTTAACTGGTGGAAGCAGAACTTCCCCACCCAGCAGCTTTTTGTGATCCCAAAAATACTTTGTTTGGGAAAGGAGGACCTGCACAGACAAAAGGCCACATGCAGTGAGAAGTAAAATGAGAGGATATTATCCATTCTCCCTCTTCTGTCAACAGAAAGGTCATCGGACCCTTAAAACTATATAAATGCTAAATAATAGCATTATTAGGCAGGAACAATGCACAGGGAAATTCTCTTATGCATGTTCCAATGAAATGAATGGTATCTGCACAAGGATGTGATTCTGCTCATAGATCATAAACAGCAGTTTAATATTGCAAATTCTGATCCTGTTTCCCAAAGAATTTGATTTCCTTTCTAAGTGTTCCAGTCCGGCTTCCATCCAGGACACGGGACGGAGACAGTACTGGACACCCTCATGGATGAGGTTTCATTGGCTACAAGAGGGAGGTTGAAAGGGAGACAGCTCTTCTACCCAATGAGATCCCAAGGGGAGATCAAGAGGGATCTGTGTCTAATTGGCAGGAATCAGATTCTGATGTTTGATAGAGCTTCTGTTTGGAATCTTATGTTTGTCGTGGTTAGCTTAGGTCATTTGACACTTTTTCGAACTTCTGACTAGAAATGGGCACGAACTGAAATACAAACCAAGATTCATCATGAACCGGGCCAGTTCATGTTTCTCGAACTGGCAGTATGTCGGGGTGCAATTTTAACAAACCGCAACGAACTGCTGTTTTTTTATGATTCGTATTTCAGTTCATGATTCCAGACACCCAGAATCAATCTATTCTCTAGACAACAGGGGGGATGGACATCTGCAGTCCTTCTGCCACCCTGGGAACACCAATGCTAGCCTTTCAAAGCTTGATAGGCAGCTCTGGCTGCCAACCAAAGAACTCCCATTCTGCTCTATAAGAGCAAGAAGTATATAACAACCAGCTTTCAGGCAAGTGGTTTCACTTTCCAGCAGGCAGATAGAGAGGGAGGAACTGCTGCTGGATTTTCAGTCAGAGAGGGAGGTATTTGGAGTTTGTGCTGGAGATTCTGTAATATATTAGACTGATTAACAGTCTCATTCTTATTTTGAGCACCTGTCCTGGCTAGGAAGATGCCTGGTGGTGGCTTTGGGCTCTGAACCCACCCTGGTCTCTCTGGCACTGCCAGCCTCAGGAGTCAATCCTAGTAGGTTCCTCAACTGAGGGCTCCTCTTTAGAGCACTTGTCCCAGCTGGGAAGGCGCCAGGGTGGTGGGTCAGGGCTCTGACTCCACTCCAGTCTCTGTGGCACCACCAGCCTTAGGGGCCAAGCCTAGTGGGTTCCTCACCTGAGGTCCAACATAGTGCTACCTTGCCAACCACAATGCTCATTAGCACCATGAAGGTTAGAATGGGGGGGGGCAAGACTCACACTTCCAAACAAAAGGAATAGGCGGAGGTCTCAGGAGGCAGGCACTTGTGTAGTGTCTGAGATTATTGCCTTTGATGGACCAACTTTGTCCATTGTGGAGGATGTGGGCTTTTGCCATGTGCTGCATCATTGTGCCCCCTGGTATACCATCCCCTTGCGGCAGGACATTGGCCTGTCCTTGCCAGGTGCGAATGCACACCCTTGCAAGGGGAATTTTAACCTCCTGTTGCAGGAATGGATTCCGCTGATGGAAGGCTTCCCTCGCAGCCCCCCCATTGGTGAAATGGGTTATGGTGGTCATCATTCTCACCTCGAGGGGATGGGCTTCCCCTTGCCAGGTACAAACATCCCCCCCCCGAACTCTTTGATCTTCAATAACATCTCGTAGGCTTTGGCCACTTACTTAATGTCAGTAACATCATCTCTAACATTATGCCATCAGTGTGTAACATTACTATGTGGGTTGATTTGATTGTTCCGAGCCAGGCTCCAACCGCTCCCCAGACTGTGTGCCACTGCCAAACTCAGGGGACAAGTGTCTTGGTGGGAAAGGGCTGTGGCCCACCTCCTGTCCACACTAGGTGCAAAACAACAAGGGGAATTTTAACCACCTTCCCCATGGGTGGGGAAGGCTTCCCTTGTGACCACTCTGTTGGAGAGATTTCTGTTCCCCCAAGGTCTCCTTCCCCACAGGATTAACCTCCCCTCATGGATCACCTCTATCCTTTCCTGTCCAAGAATATTCCTGTCTCCCCAGAGAACATCTACTCCTTCCCCCACAAGGAGTAGATGTTCTCCTTCCATTCTCAGAGAAAGATTCTCTAACTCCATCAAACGTTTTCATTGCAACTTTTTGGTGCTGCAATGTATTTCAATGGAGTCAATGCAAGTCAATTGGAATTTGTGACTCCCATTATATCTAATGGAACTTTCCTGGGGGCACCCGCTTTGGGGTTCTATAACTCAGACATCCAAAATCCAATCTTGGAGGGTGGCTGGAGGAGAGCCTGCTGAAGACTCCCTGTGAGTTTGGCATCTCTGACTGTCATGGGGGCCATTCTACGGCCTCTGGAAGTGACAAACCACAAATCACAAACTGGGACAAGCTCATGAAAGTTTGTGGTTCGTGGGCCATGCATCGCAATGAACCATGAACTGCCACAAACTGCCATTTTCCCAGTTCATGCCCATCTTGTTTGGACACTCACATTTGGCATTGGTTCTGTTTTGATCCTCACATCTGGCATGGGTTCACTTTGGATGGAAGAAGCATATTATTTTTCCCCATAGGAAATAATGGAGACAAGGATGGCTGGTGGGCATTTGGTGGGGGGGTCTGTAAAATTGGACTTCTTGTCCAATTGACTTGAAAATTGGAGAGTGTGTAGTAGAAAGGCGTAACTAGGTTTGCTGCAATTTTGCTGTCATTTGCTTGGGAAACAACCATTTCTCCCCTCCCCCATTTATTCCCCCCCATGGGGCCCCTAAAATTCCGGGCTCTAAAAAAATTCCCAAATGGAATGATGAAATGGTAGTGAGATGCTCAAAACTTTGGGGTAATGAAACCATGCCCTCATCAA
The DNA here is from genome assembly GCF_028583425.1 of Eublepharis macularius. Lineage (NCBI taxonomy): Eukaryota > Metazoa > Chordata > Lepidosauria > Squamata > Eublepharidae > Eublepharis > Eublepharis macularius. The sequence goes on along the minus strand of NC_072794.1, from coordinate 88,525,173 downwards.
AACCCAAATCTCAAATTAAAACAGATTTTTTTAAAAAACGCACTCTCCTATCTTTAGCTATGTGCCTGCTTAGGCAAGAATACTATCATCCCAGCTATCAAAGGGAGAAAAAACACTTTCAAAGTTAAGTGATTCCATACCTACATCATCTCTCATTTGTCTGTGTTCAGTTTTAATCTCTTCACCCTCATTCATAGCCTCCAATCATTGAGACAGTAGTTTGCAAGACTTAAAGAAATATAGAGTTGTGAATTACATGAGTGTACAAGTCAAATATAGCCAACAAGGTGATCCCTGGACAAAATGCAAATGGTGTAAACATATATGTATACTATAACAGCATGTGAATGGCTGGTAACAACACAGCTACAGCACCACACTGTGCTTAACAACAGGAGAAAGTCAATTCCATTATGCTACATGTCATTTGAGATCCTATTCTGAAAAGTTACTATGAACTATTTCATACAGGAGGATGCAGTAATGTAGCTAGCTGAAATGAATTTATGATCCCTTAGGCAGCCATACTTTCAGAAAACCTATACCACAACCCTGTGTTCTGAACATGTTTGTGGCATTGTCTATGGCTTCCAAGGATCAAAAAGTGATCATAAGATGCTATACAAATTACCCACATGAAAATATCTCTCCTTTTAACTGATAAAGGATTATATTTAAGTTTATAAGACCTCTCTTATTTAAAGGAACCTGTCTTGTTTTTAAAAGATAGTGTTTTTGTTCAGAGAATGGTTCTCTGCAGAGTATAACAGATGTCCAATCTTTTAGAGCACTCCTAGCTCCACAGCACTGAATTTAATTAGACCTCACAGTGCTATTGTGTCCTTTTATCTATTGGATTTTCATCTAGCAAATGTACCTAGAATAAAAGTTCCAAACAACATTTATGTAAAGTGTACAGCCCAGCAAATTCAATAGAAGTTTTGAATGAAATGTTTTGAAAATTAGTTTTAAGAGACCAACAACCTAATCTTGCACATGCTTACCCTGAAGTAAGTCCCACCGAGTTTAGTGAAATTTACTATTGAGCAAATGCATATAGGATAGCAGCTTGAGAGATGCCCTTCATTTAGGAGTGTACAAAGATGCCCTTTTTTGCTTCTTCATGTTTTCACATGTTGTTGTGAGCCTCTTCATTTTGCCCATTTTCATTGCTGATGTTCATGGTCTGTTTCTTTTATGCTGTTTTCACACCTATTATATGTAATTGGATTCAAAAATAATATTAAAAATTACTTAAATTCAAAGAGGAAAGTTTGGTGTGAACTGTGAAGTAACATTAAATGGCATAAAAATAAAGGCTCATGGGTCTTTTGAGTCAAAAAGGCGGGACCACAAAATTCAGTAGCAATTCTACAGTTGCTTTGCCAGATTTTTAAGCAGCAGCAAGATTATTGTATATCCAGAGGCTACATATAAAAGAGATTTTAAGTAAATTGCCATCTGATTCCATCAAACTTTTGCATAGTTCTATGACCACCTGAATAGGGTCCTGACTCCTTTCCTCTTCAAGCAAGGAGATCCTGATTCAGTTTGCACTGTATGATTTTTTTCAATGTAGAGACTAATTCTAGAACAGTAGCCATATTACTCTTTTGCAGCAAAAATAACTGAGAGCACTTCACTGCCTTAAAACCCAAACACATATATGAATGTTTGTAGGTAAGTGTTTGTAGATAACTTCCTATTTCTTAAATGCAACCCCCTAAATCCTTTTCCTATATTTACCAGTAAAAGAAGATACCATTCTCTGAGGATAAAATTGCAGCCTCTAACTTCCAAACAAGAAAGAGCTACTGAAATGGAAGGAAATTAAACTAGAAAATATGGTTGTTCTATGTTAATCCTCTTCATTTATGCATTAATCCACTTAATGACTGAAAACCAATGTCTCAGTTTTGGCACTTCCAAACATGTTTTTTTGGTCAAACGTTTGGCTCCTGCATACAAAGGGTGGTTTATTCTTTTGTCATTGAGTGCATCTTGCTTTTTCCAAAGCTGCTGCTGACATCTATCGGCATGTGTCTAAAAGTGCACTCCTCGTCTAGATTTTATTTCTTCAGTATTATATTCTCTCAGGGCCCTTCACGTGTTACTTTTAATACATACACATACTGATAATGTTAAAAGTGTAACATATAAAAAGACAAGTATGTGTTTTGAAGGATGTGTACGTGATCTAAGAGTCCAGCAAATAATCAAAGCTCTCTGCTATGTGATCATATCTTTGAAATTCTTATTTCATGCAGTATATAGGAAGCTCCCATGTATGCCTCCAAATTCTGATAGCATTTTAATGACACTAAATGCTACAAAAGTTATACTCACATTTCCTTCCATCTTTAGTGTTAAAATAAATCTCCCTATATAACAAATGACCAGAATGTTCACATAACTACTGCCACCAAACCATCTCCAGATGTGGTGCAATGGCAGAATATCCAGTATGGTTCAGGCAGGTAAGGAAATATAGACGTACCAACAAATACCTTTTTCATAGAGATGCCACTCACCTGGTTAGCTGTGACCACTGTCCAGCCACTTGGAAATGAACATGCAATAGTAAAATCAGTTGGTGGCAGATATACCAGCACATTCTATTAACAGTGCTTTTAGTGTCTCTCTCAGTTAAGAGAAATAAAGCAAAAGATGGGTCTGATTTCTATTAAAATGAGGAAGCAACAGGAACATGAGGAACTTATGTGAACCATTGCAGTCAATGGTGTTAGTTACACAATCATTCTCTTCTCTCTACTCAAAATGTCAGAAAGACTGTTCCATGTCATTTATTTGATTGCTTATTATCCCATCCTTCCTTCATGTAGCACAGAGCAGCATGCTTGGCATGAGGAGAGGCATGAAGACAGTAGAGAAGTGGAAGACTAGCTTGCTGTGTAAGATATAATAGCTGAGCATCTGCCCCACTTGTTTCTTGCAGGTCTTGTGTCCCATGAGAACAAAAACAACAGCTAAAGGGTTCTTGGTCTGTGGAAGAGAGCCTGCGGTTCTTCTAGCTGAGAGCCATTAGGACAGGAAGTCTATGAAAAGATTCACAGGACAGCAACCAACCATCTTGCAAAGGAAAGAGGGTGAGGTGTCTGAACTGACATGGACATCTATGTTTATGTTCATGTTTATTGGATTTGTAGCCCGCCCTCCCCGCAAGCAAGTAACAACAATAGTAAAATATACAAAATATAAAACTAATCATATATAAATAGTAATCAATAAACATAAAAAATATAAAATATAAATCTAAGCCAGGTGGAAGAGTTTGCACCAGCCTGGCTTTAAGGAGCAAGAAATTTCTGTATTTTTCTATGTTTACTTAATTTATACTTTGTTTATTGGAATATGAGCTGGGGCTTCAGTCTTCCCCGCCCCCCCCCCCCAATCCTATCTTCCAAGAATTAAATTATTCCAGAGGCCTCTGTTTGTCCAACGTCAAAGGGAAGGAACTTGTGTGCATTTGTGCATGTGAGAAGACTTCCCCAACTCAATACTACCCCTCCCACCTGCCACCACCCAAGTTCTGCTCTATGAACATACCTACCTGCTGCTTGGTGCAGAGGACGGGCTTTGTGAGTGTGTGGGGGATGTGTGAGCTTCTAGATCCCACCCTATTTTCTCTTGTTCACTATCCAACCTAACTGAGATAGGAGGAGTTTCTAGCCTATGTGTGGAAAGAACAGGCAGGCACAAAGGTGAGACTCTTTCAACAAAGTCTGGGCCCTTGAAAGAGAAAGATTTTTACTAAACACAGCTTTAGAGTCTAGAACACAAGTACAGAATTAAGAAAGGAAACAAAACATATGTGGCTAATCTAAACTTTACAGTTGCTAGGGTTACCTTGGCATCCATTCCTGGGATGGACACAAACCTGCTGGAATCTTGAAAACAGAGGCTACTCAATACAGGCCTGTTCCCTTCCTTGTTCCTAGTCCTGGCTTCAGTATTCCTGATTGGGTGTCCAGATCTTTTAACCCTTTCTGCCCCAGCTGGGTGGGTTTTCCTTTGCCCTTTTCTAACTGAGACAGTAAACCCCCTATGTGAATTATAGGGGCACCCTTTTCTCCCATAAGCTTAGGAGCCATATCTCAAACCTTTATGGCCCAACTCAGGCCATCCAAATTGCCATCTATCTTGCTTTCCCTAGCAAGTATCAATCAGGAATAGCACAACAGGAGAGAGAATCGCAGAGAGAACTGGTAGAAACAAAAACAAGAAAACCCGTGATATACTGACTAAGATGTAATAAGACACAGTCAACAGAGTAATAAAGCAAGGAAAACAATGAGTCCTTCTGTGGAAAATATTCTAATATAGAAATGTATAATTCTATGTCTGTCATATACAGTCTCTGTACTAATTCTCTATGTTGTTACTTCTGTGTTCTTGCAACATGGGCCATTTCCACACAGCTTACCTTATTGTGCAAAATAGCGAAATCTCACGCAAAATCTCGCGAGAAGACGCTGTTATCGCATCTTCTCGCGCGATAACAGCGTCTTCTCGCGAGATTTCGCTATTTTGCAGAGTAAGGTAAGCCGTGTGGAAACGGCCGTGATTGCTGTTTGACTGTGACTCTTTGAAAAAGATTGATATTGAAACGGGCCAATGAGGATCTAGATATCCCGTTAGAGTTATTATGAGACTCTTCACACTCTCCACAGCCACTTAATGAAGAACCTTCGTGTCAAGTCTTATTTCCTCTAATACCATTGTGATACAAGTGCTTTTTGGACCTTCTTTACTGTTGGACTTCTGTTTGATTGTTGGACATGCTCTTTAGACTAAATTTGTTATATGCTGCTATTCATGCACTTTAATATTTCATATGTGCAATATGATTACTCTTTGAGGACTAGCACCTTAACTATTTGTGTTCTGTGTTTCCAGTGTGTATATCTTTCACTCATTTGCAGTAGCACTTTAAGAATTTACTCACTTTGGGTACAGAATTTGTATATGACAGACATAGAATTATACATTTCTATATTAGAATATTTTCCACAGAAGGACTCATTGTTTTCCTTGCTTTATTGCTCTATTGACTGTGTCTTATTACATCTTAGTCAGTATATCGCGGGTCTTCTTGCTTTTGTCTTTTCCCTAGCAGCTAAGCAAATGGTTATCTCCGTACAAGAAACTCATCTCCACTCAGCCATCAATTTAAATAGTTTACAGTCCCATTTCCCCCCTCCCTTCCCAGAGAATGATTTTTTTCTCTCTCTCTCTGAATGGGCCTCCTGGGTTTAAATCAAGGCTTCTTGCACCTCTCTGTCACACCAGTATACATACAACCTATAGTGAGACAAATATAGGCCCCACAGAGCCATTGCAGTGAAGGGAAGGCTGGAGCCTCTTTTCCTTGCATACCACAGTCCAACTGGGAATCGAATTTCCAAAGCAAAGTCACAACACACATCTGAGGGAGGAACCAAGGGAAAACATAATGTTTAGTTAGACGCTATGCTTGTCGGATAATCCTGGGCTTTTACATGACAGTATCACAGTATTCTTTCTTGCAGATCTGATCTCCCAAAGACAGGCAAGCATTTTGATGAGAAAAGATGATAATCCACAGAGAATCAAGGATGATTTGACATGCCAAATATAAGCCTCTGTGCCTGTTCTGAAATGTTGCCTACCCCTTGGAGTGGCAAATGCCTGTCTTGTCCTGCTTGATAAGTAAGAATTTTAGTTTCCTATTAAACTGAGATGATTTCTCCTATCTTTCTAAAATCTGTCAACATTGGGGAGGAGGACTTATAGTTCCTCAGAATTTAATCCCCTCTGGATGGATAAATAAGATGTATTTGGTAAACATGTATTTTTGCTTTTGCCTATAAAACTGGATTTCTCCCCCCCCCCCCCCCGCCGCCCCAATATGGCTGAAACTCTGTAGTAAGGGTGCTTTTGGTGAAGATACAATCTGGAAAAAAATGTTGGTCCAATTGGATAAAAAAACAAAGACATTACAGCCTATGTGAGTTCTAGGTGAGTAGCTGTGTTGGTCAGCAGTAGAACAGGATCTGAGTCCAGTGGCACCTTTGAAGCCAACAAGATTTTCAGTATATGAGATTTTGAGAGGCAGGTCCCTTTTTCAGATACCAGGCTAAGTGAGTGTGTTTTCCACTGAAAGCTCTTTCTCCTGAATATTGAAAACCAATAGAACACACAAACTTGTGAGGGAGGGGAATTTCCCAATCTTTTCATGTAAGTTTCCCTATTAGCTCTTTGCCCCCATCTTCATATTTGCCCACTTCTCTTTCCCCCACTGTCTGTCTTTCTGTTTCATAGTGCAGTAGATGAGCTCCAAAATCTCAGAATAGTACCTGGAGAGAGCCCAGTAGCCATTTTGAACTGCAATGTTACCTTTTGCCTAGGCAGTCTAAAATGGCTGCCCTGATCTTATGAAATAGTTTAAAAGATCTCTGTGCAAATTATATTTATTTTCTCTTACTGTCCCCATTTTTGTTCATATTAATTTTTTTCTTTAAGATGTTTCTACACACTGGGGACACAGAACTTAGATATAAGATTAAATGAAAACTAATATACTATTTTAAATGGAAATGAATTTTTTTTTAAATGCACACCCACTATAAGAGATAGAGGAGCAGAGAGAAATAAAACTAAATATTATCATTAAGGGGAGACCTACCCTAACATGTGAAGACTTGAAAGTTGGTACAATGCATTATCTGATGTGTAGAAAACATTAAGGCAGAAGTAACTATTAATTGGTCCTTTCAGTTGAACATTCAGTTATCCCTACAATCGAGGGTTTGTCTGCCTTTTGGATACATCTTCAGGGATGCCAGCTTTCCATCAGGTTAATGAGAATGGAAAACAAGAACTGGCAGTTTGAAATAGAATTGCATAAACTGTTAATGGCAGGGCTCAAACTCCTGACAATGCACTACATTTACAAAGGCACAGCCACTGTAGCTCTTCCTTCTATGGTCTCACTTTCATTGGGTTAATACATCTGTACCACTTCAGATTTTAAATGAGAGCCATTTTATTGCAATTTTTTATGCTTGAATCTGGGCACAACTTGAAATGGTTTCTCTTTTACCCCCCTATTTATTTAATCTTTACATCAATGATATCATTAAAGCAGTTTCAAGACTTATTCACCATGCACCCACCCTCAATAATCAAGATCTTTCCATTCTAATTTATGCTGATGACACTGCGCTACTATCTTGCACATCGATAGGATTGAAACGCATGCTGGCTAGCTTTAGCTCCTACTGTACTGATGAAGGCTTAACTATAAATGCTGAGAAATCCGAAGTAGTTGTCTTCGCAAGAGGATGCTGCCCAAAGAAAAAGGACCGGAAGATGGCATATATCAACATTGAACAAGTAACAACATTTAGATATTTAGGAATTACATTCCCCCAAGACCTAGCTTGGAAAAATCAGTTCCAATCCATCTCCTACAAGCTAACACCATATTTAAATGCCTTGACACATTTTTTTTTCACACAGAAGGAGGGAAATATTACCCAGCAGCTATAAAGACCTTTTGGGGTAAAATTAATCAAATGATACTTTATGGTTCTGGAATGTGGGATGAAGGTATATCTAAGATTATTGATTCCTGTGAACATGGACGTGGCAGTATGCTTTCAAGCCACAAAACCAGACAACACACCAACACTGCATGAACCAGACTCATCTCAAATTAAAATATTCAATTCATCATTAAGCATGAGAAATGAAAGGCATTAAGAAGTTATTCATCAATAAAAGCATATACAACAGCAGCAGAAAAAGAGCATTTTTAAGCAATGCCACCTGTCCAATATATATTTATCATGCAGACACCTCTGACCCAAATCCACACTGGGCCTTTCTCTCCACTTCCCAGACAGCACCGCCAGACAGGCAGTCCATTCTCTATATTTATTTCCCCTCACCCAGGGCTATTGAGGAAAAGGAATTCAAGATTTAACTTTCCCTAAGACACTACCATCATTTATTTACACTTGGTTCATTTGTCGCAACCAGAGTGTTTGAGTTTTGTGTGTGTTTCATTTCCCCTCAGCCAACAGCTTCATACCAGCTTCACACACAGCCAAACAAGAACAAGAATAACTTTTATTCACAACATAGGACATAGGAATGAATGATTTTCAAACACATAGGATACATTGTAGTTAAACCATGAATGCTTACTAAGTAGCAGGACAGATGTTAACAACCAGCTATATCTCTGCTGCCTTTCCTTAGCATCCTCAAAACTTTCTCTTTTAGTAACTACCTTCCAATGGACTCTCAGCTATTGCTGACCCAGCATTCTGCCAGCTCTCATTGGCTGTTTCTGAGGAAAGGCTGAGCTAGAACCAGTCCTGTCTGTCACAATAACTTTTTAAGAAGCCAAACAAAACACAGTGTAGATTCCACCCATTCCCAATGGAACTTGAAACTGAATGCCTTAATCCACTTTTCCCTATGGCAAAATGCACATAAATCCATTAAAGCTGCTACCATGGCTTTGTGTCTAAGACTTATTCATCAAAAATCTCTTTATGAGTACTTGGTATCCTGCTAGATTTAATCACCTAAGAGTTGCTGAGTGTGATGCCTGTTAAGGCAAACTGGTCCACATGCTCTGGGGATGTCCCTAAATGACATGTTTCTAGCAAACTGTTATATGTCAGATTAATCTTATATTATCTACCAAATTGTGCTTCACAGCTAATAATCTAATCCTAGGCTAATACAATCTCTGCGGGATCTTCCAAATGTTGTGTGTTATCCATTCAAAGGCAGCCTTAGTTGCCAAGTGAATTACTTAGTGCTGGAAATCCCATATTCCTCTCTCTGTGGATGATTGGGTCAATGATGTGTTAGATCTTTGTATAAGGGGCAGAATACCATACAACAGACAAAAAGCTCCTGTGAGGCCCCGCCCTACCCGCCGCTGGCCCCCCCTGCTCTGCCATACCCTTGGACCCCGGTTGGGGTGGTGGCAAAGGAGTTCCCTCGGCCTCAGACTGGGCGGGGGCAGCAGTTGAGCCACTGGCTTCTGCCTCCTACCAGCTGCCTGGAGAGCCTATGGCCGTTTCCCCTCTCTCTCTCGCTTCCTCGCTCTGGCCGTATGCGCTCTCCCCGCCAACTTCTCCTCCTCGGCGTCCTTGGGCTCTTCCCTTTTCTGCCACCGCCTCAACCCGCTTCTCCCCTCTCCCCCAATCCGCCATCGTGCTCCCTCCTTTCCCCGCCCCGTGCTCTGCTGTCCGTCCTGTCACTGGTGCCTTCCCTTGTCTGTTTCCACCCCTTTCCTCTCAGCTCGCTTGCCTCCTCCGTCTTCCTCCCTTCCCTGCACTCCGCTGACCCCTTCTCCTTCCCCCTTCTCGTGCCAGTCTCTTCATACTGGGAGCCCTCCCAACCTTCTGCTCCCCAATCTGGCTCCGCGCTGCCCCGGGTGCCCGCCTCCCTTCCGCTGCTCGCCCCCGCGCCCTTCCCCTTCCCGGCCCGGGCCTGGCCTGCTCGGCCGCCATGTCTCCACCCCAGCCGCCTCCTCGGCGGAGGCCTCTCCAGGTTTTCCCCGCCCGCCGCCGCCCGCGTTGTCGGGGGCGCCGGTCTGGTGCCCCTCTGCGGGGGTGGTGGCGGCAGCGGCGGCCCAGCATTCCCCGGCCCGCCGCTTCCTCCGGCCTGCGCCACGCCCGGGCGCTGCTCTGCCGCTGCGCCTGTCGGCGCTCCTTCGAGCCGGCTTCCCCCCGGGTCTTGAGGTGAGCGCTGGGGGTCTGGCGAGCGGGGGGGCGTTGGCGGGGCCCTGGCCTCGGCCCAGGGGGGGCCCTGGGTGGGCCCAGTCGGGGCGGGAAGGTCCTGCTCCGGACACACCCCCTCCCTGGGCCCAGCCTTCTGGTCTTCCGGGGCCTCTTCGGGGATCCGCGACATGTTAGTCCGCATTCACATGCAGCCGGCCTGGTCGATGCCTCAAGGTGAAGCTGAAAGGGAGCAGAGAGAGGTACCACCTAAGGATGCGAGCATTGTGGTCCTTCATCCGGGCCATCCATAGTAGGGGGGCATGGTCCGTGACCAAGGTGAAGGGGTTGTTCGAGAGGTAGAACTGCAGGGCGCCCACGGCCCACTTGACGGCGAGGGCTTCTTTCTCCACTGTAGCGTATCTGGTTTCGGCTGGCTGCAGCTTCCGGCTGATGAACAGGACGGGCCGTTCTTGCCCCTCTACTTCCTGGGACAACACCGCTCCGAGTCCCACGTCCGAGGCGTCAGTCTGGACGATGAAAGGACACCTGAAGTCCGGGTTGTGGAGGACCGGGGGCGGTGGACAGGGCCCCTCGGAGAGTCTCGAAGGACTGTTCCCGGGTCGGGTCCCACCGGACGGCGGTGGGTTTGGCCTTTGCGGAGGCAGTCGGAAAGGGGGCTGGCCAGGCTCGCGAAGCTTGGTATGAACTTGCTGTAATAGCCAACCAGCCCCAGGAACTGTCTCAGCTGCCGTATCGTCCGTGGGCGGGCGTTCTGTTCTAGGGTGACCACCTTGTCGGGGACAGGACGCAACACCCCGTGGCCTACCCTATATCCGAGGTAGGTCAGCTCACGGAACCCGATGCGGCTCTTGTGGGGGTTGGCCCGGAGGCCGGCTTGCTGGAGGGCGTCCAGGACTATGCGTAGGTGCCTCAGGTGTGAGGGCCAATCGGGGCTGAAGATAATTATATCGTCGATGTAGGCCCGGTGCGAACTCTTGGCAGTGGGCGAGGATGTGGTCGACGAGCCGCTGGAAGGTGGCCGCAGCCCCGTGGAGCCCGAAAGGGCTTTACCTTGAATTGGAAGAGGCCCTGAGGCGTCACGAAGGCCGTCTTTCTCGCGGTCCTCGAGTGCCATGGGGATCTGCCAGTACCCCTTTGTGAGGTCCAGGGCCGAGAGGTACTGGGCTGTTCCTAGCTGGCCTATGAGGACATCGGCCCGGGGCATGGGGTAGGCGTCGAAAGTGGCGAGGGCATTTACCTGCCGGTAATCCACGCAGAAGCGCACCGAGCCGTCGGGTTTCCCTACCAACACTATGGGGCTCCTCCACGCGCTGCGGGACGGTCGATCACGTTCAGGCGTAACATTTCCTCCACCTCCCGGGCTACGACCTCCCATTTCTTCCACGGCAGAGGCCGCCACGGGGCCCGGGCCACCCGCCCTGGCGGGGTGGGGATGGGATGAGAGATGACCGCTGTCCTCCCCGGGCAGCGCGAGAAGACCCCTGGGACTTGGCGGAACACGGCTCGCACCTGCTCCTGCTGTTCCGCCCGGAGGTCGGGGTCCAGCTCAGGCTCTTCCCCCACTGACGCGTCGGCCGCCCAGGGTAGGTCTCCTTCTGAGAGTTCCAGGGGCTCCGGGGCCAGGTTGCACTGCAGGGTCGCGGGGTTGTGCCACGCTTTTAGGTCGTTCACGTGGAGCCGCTTCCGATGCCGGGGTTCGGGGCCGCACTGGACCTCGTAGGACAAGGGCCCCTTGACCTTGGTGACCGGGTAAGGGCCCCTCCATGGATCCCCTGGCCCAGGCCCCATGACTCGGTGATGGACGAGAACCTTATCGCCGACCCGGAACTCTCGCGCTTGGGCCCCTCGGTCGTAGTAAGCCTTTTGGGGCTTCCTGGGCTGCCTGGAGGTGTTCCCGCGCCTCAGCTCGACAGGTCGCTAGGCGGGCCTGTAGCTCCTGGACGTAGGTGGGGATGGGCCGAGCTTCCACCGCCGGCGCTGGTCTCCATCGTTCCTCCACCAGCCCCAGAATGCTGGGCAGCGTCCGTAGAGGAGCTCGAATGGGGCAAACCCCGTCGAAGCCTGGGGAGTCTCCTGGACCGCGAAGAGCAGGGGGTCTAGGTATAAGTCCCATTGCTGGGGGCGGTCGTGGGCCAGCTTCCGCAGCATAGATTTCAGGGTCTGATTAAACCTTTCCACGAGCCCATCCATCTGGGGGGGTGGTAGACGCTGGTGAAAATTTGGCGGACCTGCAGAGTCCGACACAGGTGCCGCGTGAGCTGAGCTGTGAAAGGCTTCCCGCAATCGGACAGGAGCTCCCGCGGCAGGCCCACATGGGCAAAGAAATGCAATAGCGCACGTGCCACCCCGGGGCTTTCATGTCCCTCATTGGGAGGGCCTCGGGGTACCGGGTGGCATAATCCATAAGGACCAGGATGTAGCGGGCCCCCCGCGGCGTCCGGGGTAGAGGTCCTACGAAGTCCATTGCCACTCTGGTGAAGGGCTCCTCAATGACCGGCAATGGGGCAAGGGGGGCCTTAACCGGGCGACGATGGGACAGCCGCTGGCAAAGGGTGCAGGCCCGACAGTGTCGTCGTACGTCCCCGGTCAAGCAAGGCCAGTAGAAGTGGGCTTCGATCCGGGCCATTGTGCTCTTGGCGCCCTGGTGTCCCGCCCAGGGGGTGATCGTGGGCGGTCTTCAGGATCTCGGGTCGGAGGCCGCAGGCGCCAGCAGTTGGGAAACCTCCCCCCGGGCTCCCTTCACCTTCCGGTACCAACGCCCCCCCCTCCTGGACGACTTGGGGGCCATCTTCCCGCCCGACGGGGGTCAAGGACGGCCCCTTCGCTTACCGCCACCATCCGGCGTAGATCCTCTAGGGTGGGGTCGTTGGCTTGGTCTGCCGCGAACTGAGGCTCCCCCCCCCACTCCTGGCGGAGCTGCTCAGGGGCACCTGCCGCCTCGGCCTCTGCGGGGTTCGCCTCGGGTTCGTCCACCTCTTCCCCGGCCAGGGCTTCTCCGTCCTCCTCCCCCTCGACCACCGGAAGTGCCTCTCGCATGGCGGGCCGGAAGTGAGGGCCATCCCTTCCAAGTAGGACGGGTATGGGAGAGCCCGCACCCGCGCCAAGGGGGTGTCCCAGGTGCGCCCCTGGTAAGTGACGGGTACCAGGACGACGGGGCACTCCTCGATATGGTTGTGAAAGCAGGCAATGGTGGCTTGCCGGACCACGGGGAGGTCCGGGGCAGGAGATGGGACCGGATCATGGACACTGAGCTCTCCGCTGTCGAGTAGGGCCGTCAGCCGCCGCCCTGCCACCCGGACATGTACCAGCATGGGTGGGGGCCGCGAGGTTCTGAGCGAGACCAGCAGGGCGGTGTCCCAGCCGAGGTCGCATTCCATGAGGGGGCATTCACGCTTCCAATGTCCCCTACTGCCCGCAGGTGAAGCAGGGGCCTTTCTCGCTGGTTTCCTTCCCGGCTCCCCCTCCTGGTCGGGCCCGCGGGGGCTGGGGTTGGTGGCGGCAGTACAGGCCAGGGTGCCCGGGGCCCCACCGGCACTCCCGGTGGGTTCCGCCCCCTGGCGCCGGGCGGGGGCCCTCGCACCCCCGGTCTCGCCCTGCCGCCTGGAGTCCCTGTGGTGGAGCCCCCTCCCCGCTGGGCCGGGTGTCCCCCCGGGGAGGCTCCCGGGTCTCAGCCGCCATCACGTTCTCCCACAATACGGTGGCCTCCTTCAGGGTGCCCGCTTGTTGTAGGCCACCCAGTTCCTAGCTCGGGTAGGGATCACTTGGAGGAGTTGCTCCAGGACCACCTGGTCGGTGATTCGTCGCCCCTCATCTGTGGTCGGCTTGAGCCAGCGGTAGGCGGCGTCCTGCAGGTTGGCCACGAGAGTGCGGGGGCGGTCCGTCTTTTGCAGGGTCAGGGCCCGGAACTTCTGGCGATATGTATCCGGCGTTATCTCGTACCGGTCCAAGATGGCATCCTTCAACTTGGCATAGTCGGCGCCCTCGGCCTTGGGCAGGGCCTTCAAGGCGGCCTGAGCCTCCCCTGTCAGGTATGGACCCAGTATGAAGGCCCACTGGGCCGGGGCCCATCCGGCGGCTTCGGCCGTGCGCTCAAAGGCCTCTAGGAAGGCATCAACGTCATCTTCCGGGCCCAGCTTGGCTAGTTGGAACGGTGGACGGGGGGCAGGGGCGCCGCCTCCTGCTCCGGCTACACCCGCTCCCCGCCCCCCGCCTGGGCAAGGACCTGCTGTAGGTCTCGCACCAGGGATGCTTGGGCGTCCTGTTGCTGCCGGGCGAGGGCGGCTTGGGCGTCCAACTGCTGCTGGGCTACCCTCGCGTAACAGCTGCCCTTGATGCTCTGTCAGCCATTGCCCGAACTGGTGAGGTCCATGCCGGGGTTGGCGCTGCCGGACGGCGCGGTTGTCCCTGGGGCGCTTAAGGTGGCGGGCTTCAACAGCGAGCGAGGGCTGCGCCAACCTGCGGGGAAGGGCAGGTAAGGGCGGGGGGGTCTCACGGGGCTGCCAGTGCCTGCATTCTCCACCAGTTAGTGAGGCCCCGCCCTACCCGCCGCTGGCCCCCCCTGCTCTGCCGTACCCTTGGACCCCGGTTGGGGTGGTGGCAAAGGAGTTCCCTCGGCCTCAGACTGGGCGGGGGCAGCAGTTGAGCCACTGGCTTCTGCCTCCTACCAGCTGCCTGGAGAGCCTATGGCCGTTTCCCCCTCTCTCTCTCGCTTCCTCGCTCTGGCCGTATGCGCTCCTCCCCGCCAACTTCTCCTCCTCGGCGTCCTCGGGCTCTTCCCTTTTCTGCCACCGCCTCAACCCGCTTCTCCCCTCTCCCCCAATCCGCCATCGTGCTCCCTCCTTTCCCCGCCTCGTGCTCTGCTGTCCGTCCTGTCACTGGTGCCTTCCCTTGTCTGTTTCCACCCCTTTCCTCTCAGCTCGCTTGCCTCCTCCGTCTTCCTCCCTTCCCTGCACTCCGCTGACCCCTTCTCCTTCCCCCTTCTCGTGCCAGTCTCTTCATACTGGGGAGCCCTCCCAACCTTCTGCTCCCCAATCTGGCTCCGCACTGCCCCGGGTGCCCGCCTCCCCTTCCGCTGCTTGCCCCCGCGCCCTTCCCCTTCCCGGCCCGGGCCTGGCCTGCTCGGCCGCCATGTCTCCACCCAGCCGCCTCCTCGGCGGAGGCCTCTCCAGTTTTCCCCACCCGCCGCCGCCCGCGTTGTCGGGGGCGCCGGTCTGGTGCCCCTCTGCGGGGGTGGTGGCGGCGGCGGCGGGCCCGGCATTCCCCGGCCCGGCCACTTCCTCCGGCCTGCGCCATGCCCGGGCGCTGCTCTGCCGCCGCGCCTGTCGGCGCTCCTTCGAGCCGGCTTCCCCCCGGTCGTGAGGTGAGCGCTGGGGGTCTGGCGAGCGGGGGGGCGTTGGCGGGGCCTGGCCTCGGTCCAGGGGGGGCCCTGGGTGGGCCCAGTCCGGGGCGGGAAGGTCCTGCTCCGGACTCCCTTACATCTAGCAAGATTTCTTCATTTCCATCTAGCAAGATTTCTACTGTTTAAGCAGTGACCACCTTCTTTTCTCCTTTCTTGAATCCATGTTTCTGCCTCTCATTTCTGCCCCCTTCTCACTCACTGTCCTTTTTTTAATCACTACTCATCCACCTGTGTGTGTGTGTGTGTGTGTGTGTGTGTGTGTGTGTGTGTGTGTATGCAGCTCTTACGTTCTTTTCTTGTTGATAGAATACAATGGGGAAGAGGGGGGAAGAGTAGGTCATAGGGTTACATGGATTTTGTTATATTTACTATCCTGTGTGGGAATTTTTTAAAAAAAATCTTAATGAGGAAAAATCCATCAGGTGATTTGAAAATGTTGCTAAATGTAGACTTCAATGGGATTAGACTAGTGTAACTTTATTAATGATTGCACTGTTTATTACTGAGATCTGAGTTCTGTAAATTCAAACTGAAAAATGCTTTAAAAGTTAAAAAAAAATACTATGTAGATCCAGAAACAAAATCTATTCCAATCATAGCAAATTAGGGGAAAAAATGGACAAATGAAACATCCAGAAAGTTCTTAGAAAAGCATCCTATGAAATGGAGGGAAACCAGCTAAATAAGAAATGTGTTGACACATTCAGTTGTGTGCCCAACTCAAGGACCTGGAACTCAAGGAGGGAAGCATTTGTTTAGCAGTACATTAAAGCAGCTGTACAGCAACTGTAGTAATGAGGCTTAATGAAACTAGAGCAGTGTACAAAAACTCCTCTCACTCCCATTTCATCAAAGCTGAAGAATATTATTTTTCCAGGAAAGATACTAGCTGTGTTTTTTTTAACTGAGATTGCCATCAACAAGCTAAGAGCAAAAGATTTTTTGTGGAAAGTTGGGGGTACAGCTTTGCCAGTGTTGTGAATTGTAAAGCAGCTTTGAAAATGTTATGAAAAGGAGCTGTACACCAGCAATTGCAGCATTCATAAGCCATAAAAGAGTCTCTCTACACAGCTGTAGAACAGAACATTTGAGCAGCAAAACTGCACTAGGACAGGTTTTCTCAACAAGCCTGTTTAGTTTGGCTGTGAAAATGAATTTGTAGAGCCTTTCATAGTTTTTGTGTCCAGCGAACTATTTTAGGCTTTCTGAAGCACAGTCTTCTTCAGCCTTTCCTGATAAAGCTCTAGCTTGAAAGAACAGCTCATCTACATGGGTCTCTTATACATTAAGTGCTAGATTTCTTTTTAAAAATAAATTATTGTTTGGGGCTTTGGGTTTTCCACATAGTTTTTTTCAATCGGTTCTGGCCCTATACTGCTTCAATTTATCCCTTGATTTCCACACAATTTTTTTCCTTTAGTTTTCACTTCAAGTTTTTTGTTTTCCCCCAGGTTTTTTTAGTTCTTTTGAGATCACTTTTACACCAGTCTTTTTCTAGTTCATTTTGAGTTGATACATCCTTGTGCATAATGTTTCATTGTTAGTCCTGTCCACTCCCACCCACCTCAAACCCACTTTTCAGTGATTGGAGGTTCATCATTGTTGAACCATTCCTCCCCCACACCTTCTTTTTTCCCCTCCAGGTTTTGCTTGCTGTTTTTCACATCATCATTGTCATATTGCTATATTGACCTAACATTGTAATAATAGATGCAGCTGATTCTCTGAATTCCTAGCTTTCATTAATAATAAAAAAGTAAGTCTCTAAGTTCCAGTGCAAAGATATGCCTTTTTCTTTATATCTCTGCAAGGGAAGGGGCTGGATACTTTTTTTTTTAATGAAAACTGAGAATTTAGAGAATCAGCTGTATCTATTATTACAACTGTAGGTTGATACAGGGATATGAGAACCATGATTTTTAAAAAATTGCAAAAGCCCTGGTGGCCCAGGGTGTGTGTGTGGCCAATTCTGGTGCCAGAAAAGCAGCACATTTTGAAAAACACATAGCTGCTGCTGCTCCAAGCTCTGTCCCAATAAGCAGAAGCTGCCTTAGCAATAGTAGTCAGACTAATAGTGGAAAACCACACCTAAGGGACAACAAACCCACATTTATATCAAAATATTTTTATAATTTTTTTTCAAGTGTCAAATTGCAAAGTGCTAATAAATATTAAATAAATATATAAATGCAACTCTATACAAAATATTGATACAAACACGAGATACAAGGGTGAACATTTGAATGCTTAATAGGCAACTGCCATGTAGAAAGTACAAAGAATCATAGACGTCTAAAAGATTCCTCTTCTGCACAGGTGCAAAGAAACCAAAGCAGTATGAAGGAGTCTCTGAACAAATGGTAAGTGTTTGGTAAATCAATTATTCAATTTTCTTTCTTCCTTCTTAATTTTGCAGGTAGAAATAGTACAGAACTCAAGGAGCCACAGACCCGACAAGGAACTGACTATCTAGAACGCTTGTTTCTGAGTAGTACTTCATCAGGGGTCGATAGATCTTGCCAACCTGCATCTATAAATATAAACTTATCTAATAAAAACATTTAAAAAACATCAAGGAATCTTTCTAATTCATATAATACAAAACTCACGAAAACTGATGACTACAAACTCTCTTGCATCAGTAAGGCGCACCTACTGTGCTGGTCGTGCACAGCTACTTAGCTAAACATGAAGAAAGTGACAAACACAAAGCAATTGCAATTACAGAGTACAGTCCAAAAGGACAATACAGACAGAGGCTTTGTAATTTACAAAAAGTAAGATAAGGTAAAATTATTATTTAAACCATCAGGTTTCATACTTTTCAAAGAAAAAATCCACTGTGCCTCCTTCTGTAGTAAAGTTTTTACCATGTTCTGAGGAGAACTTTAATTGCCACAAATAACACAGTATATCTCAATTCATTATCCTTGTGATGGTAATTAGTAAAGTGCTCCACTAAAGGTGCATCTGTTACATTATTTTTGATCCTCGATGCATGTTCCAAAATATGTGTCTTTATGGGACAAGTCATATTGCCCAGATAGTTTATCACAAGGGGGCAAATAATAAGGTATATGACGCTTGGAAACAAGCGTTCTAGATAGCCGATTCCTCGTCGGGAATTTTGTCAGGAATTTTTTAAATCGTATTAGGAATGTAAAGCTATAATTCAGAAACACTGACATCTCCTATCTGGTATGCCCAGGTGCCAGCTCCTACCTCAGTCACCTCTGGGGGTGGTGCTTCTGCAGCTGCCCCAGCAAAGAGGGCATTGAGAACCCTCTTACTGTCACCAGAAGCCAGGCTGGTGAATGGCAGTTGCACTGGGGGGACAGACCAATGGGTTTAAATAGGAAGTCTTGGGTGGCTGCAAAGCAGATTAGGGTGAGGAGGATTTGCCCCTCATTATGGAAACAAAACTACGTGCAAAGAAGCATGGCATAACAGTAGGACCAAAAAGTAATAATGTATTGGCTTTGCTATCAGAAAGAAGCATAGTTTTTTTTTATTTTACTGCACTGTGCTGGGTGACATGCCATGCCATGCCAACACCACTTTGCCAGTAAGTTTCTGTTAAAGGATTTTTAGACCCCTTTCCATAAAATCTTGATGTGAGCATATATTCAAATTGACAAAGTGCACAAAGCACACAGATACATAAAATGGACTTGCTCTAGTGTCAAAATTCTTCCTCCGAGTTATCCTGTTTGTCAGAGAGGTCTCAGGTAGGTGAGTAAAGTATAAAATTTTTCTTGTTTTGATTATAATAATTAAGATAAATATCACTTAACCTTGAATGCATTCCTTCCCAAGAGTATATCAGATATGTGGCTCCAGCTTTTCAAATGTTTGTATAATTCATTTGTCACTCAAGTTTGTCAGATAGCATATGTTTTGGGAAACTCGTCATTTTGCATCATTCTGAAAGAATGCTTGTGTCATTCTGACAGGGTGTTTATACTAACCTTTTGATCTTTTATTCTGTAAACAAATAGCAATTATTCTGTAAACAATCAGTGCTAAAAGTACATAAAGCTCTCTAATGGAACTGGTCCTTACACATTTCAGCCTTGAGAAGGTGATATGTGTCATGGGCTTAATCTGTAAACAATAAACCCATTTTTCTTCTTTTCTTCACTGTTTGGTGTCTTGAAATATATGTGGATAAGTGGTAGTAGGGGACTTATAAATTGGCAGCAGAGTACTATTACAAAATTTCCCCTATCAGTTTCCTGCCTTTGTGTGTACTCACCAACACTCACCTTCTTTGGTATTCATTGTCGGGTCAGTTTTCATGTGCTTGAAGAAAAACTCATTGGATTGGTTTTGGATGATGTAGTTTTTGGTTAAGCACAAATAGAGTCACGTTTCTCCAACTCTCCCCCTTGAAAAGAATAGTGTGCATGTGTGCACACTGCACAGCACAACTCTGTACTTGACACATGCCTTCCCCAAGCATTTCTTGGAGTCCATTAACACAGAACCCTGCTCTCAAACTTGGTAGGTCAATGATATAGAGGGAGAACTGCATTTTGTGTAATTTTGGTGCAATTGATTGCAAAAACAGCTGCCTCAGAACCTCATTTCCCCATCTTCCTTGAAAAGAAGATTGTGCATTTATGCATGTGCAGCCTATCTGCATGCAACAAGCTGAAACTCATGAAAAAAAATGGATCTATTCCAAGCTGGCACCAACCAACTCAGAACAAATCAATAAGAGCACAGAATTATTCCAGAATCCCCTGGAAGCAAATCAGTAGCACACCCTAGACACTTCTACAAAAATAGAGAATTGGAGATACCCTTCTTATGCACCTGAAGAGAGATCTGCTATTCATTTAGTTTGGTCCTGAATTAGAATATGTGCTTGCACTGAGCCAAAATTTCAGAATTTGATGGAAGGTGATGGACAAATGGGCTGTCTTGCATTTATGGTTGTATGATCCAGGAATTCTATTTATTTATTTTATTAGATTCATAACCCACCCTCCCAGCAAATGGGCTCAGGTTGGCTAACATCAACAAAACATCAGTAAATACAACCTTTAAAACACACAAAACTATAAAAGTTATCACCAATCACAGTAATTCAGTTCCAGGCATCATTAAAATACATAGGCCACCTTAAAAGGCATAAGCTCAAATTCTGCAGGGTTGGCTGTGAAATGGTACCAGAGTGGGACGGAAAACAGGGCATGGCAGTTAGGAAAAAAGATAGGAAAGGGGATGGACACTGGTTCTCAACCAAAAGCCCGGAGGAACATCACTGTCTTACAGGCCCTGTGGAACTACAACAGATCCTGCAGGGACCAAATCTCCAATAGGAGTGCATTCCTCCAGGCCAGAGCCAGAATCGAGAAGGCCCTGGTCCTGGGCAAGGACAGACAAACTTCCCTCAGGCCAGAGAATACCAGTAATTGCTTATCTGAAGAGCACAAGGCCCTGCAGGGGACATAATGGGAGAGACAGAATATCAACAGCTTCATTTATTATCCTGTAAACCCAAGTATTTATTTATGGCTCAAAAGGGCAAGGAGCTTGGGAGGTTCAAAGACCCTTCAGAAGTATTCAGGAAATCAAGCTGCTGGGAGCTCCTTCCACAGTTCATTCTTTTGATCAAGAAACCAATTTAATAGCATGCTTTTCACCGCACTTTAAAATATTTTCTTGCCACATCTCTGTCATCAAGAGACCAGAAGATCATGAAGTAGCCCCGCTTGGGATAGCAGGTAATGCAACAATTAATGGTTAGCCATTTGATGTTTATATTATATTAGGATGTTTTACATCCAGTGCTTTTTATTTTTTTAAAAAAATGCCAGTACTCATACATAATGTTGCAGTGATTCCTCCAATTCCCCCCTCTCACTGCATATCCCCACTAGGCTGTTCTTGAGGGCCTAGTCTCTTCTCCCCTTCTTGGATACACACCTTAACGCGGTGAGGGGGTTTGAGTGTGTCAGTGAAGCTGAGAGCAACACCATCAGGAGCACAGACTTGGCCAAGGGTCTAAACTCCTGGAAGAGTCACTCAAGGCGGAATGGTCAAAGCTGAGATACCAGACTAAGATGCACCCACCTGCGTCAAGAATCAGCGGTCACATCAGCAGAAGAGAACTAAATGTTCCAATGGTGATGGGAGTGGAAGAATCCTTGACTGGGCAGCAGCACTAGTGGAAGGTGACACTGGTGGAGGATCGCTCACAGACAATGGCTGTGTCACTTCAACTAACCCTGGTTAGTACTGTGAAGGGGAAGAAGGCAATGGCAAACAACGTCTGCTAATCTTTTACCTTGAAAACCCTATGATGAGGCAGTCCAAAATGAAAAAAGATATAGTGCTGGAAGACAGGACCCCCAGGTCAGACGGCACTCAATTGGCTACTGGGGAAGAGCCAAGGAGAAGTACGAATAGCACTATTCTTAATGATGGGACTGGATTAAAGCCAAAAGGACATCCAGTTGCGGATGTGAATAGATGCAAAAGGAACGTCCAAGGCTGTGTGACACACATAATAGGAGCATGGAACGTGAGAAGTATGAAAACAGGTAAGCTAGAAATTGTAAAACAAGAAATGGAATGTTTAAACATTGCAGTCCTGGGTGTGAGTGAACTAATGTGGACCAACTCAAGATATTTTCAGTCAGAAAATCACACAGTGTTTTACTGCGGAAATGAACTCAAAAGAAACCGTGTTGCTCTAATCGTGAGGCGAGACATAGCACAAGCAGTCAAGAGCTACAACGCAACGTCTGATCGAGTAATATCAATCAGACTTCAGGGAAAGCCTGTTAACATAACCATCATTCAAGTTTATGCTCCAACTATCGCTGCTGAAGAGGAAGAAATCGAAAACTTTTATGCAAGTGTTCAAGAAGAAATTGACCACACACCTAAACAAGATATGCTGATAATCATAGGCGACAGGAATGCAAAAGTAGATGATAAAGCAGAATCAAACATAGTTGGAAAATTTGGATTAGGATCACGAAATGAAGCAGGAGAGCGGCTCATAGAATTTTGTGAAGCCAACAACCTGTTCATTGCTAATACATGCTTCAGGCAACCAAAAAGACGATTGTATACATGGAAATCACCGGGTGACCAATACAGGAACCAAATAGATTACATAATTGGAAGCAGTAGATGGAGAAACTATTCTCTCAGCTAAAACAAGACCAGGAGCTAATTGCAATACAGATCATGAGTTGTTAATATAAAAAATTAGAATAAAGCTGAAGAGAAACACTAAAAGAATCATAGTGCCAAAATACAATCTAAATAATATTCCTGAAGAATTTAAAGACCAGGTAAGGAACAGATTTGCAATACTAAGTTTAATTGATCGTGAGCCAGAAGAATTATGGGCTGAAACTAGAGATATTATCAAGGAAGAATGTGCAAAGACTATCCCTGTAGCCAAAAGAAAGGAGAGGCCTAAATCGATGTCTGAGGAAACTCTTAAAATTGCTAAAGATAGACAAGACCAGCAAAAAAAGCTCACAGAGCACCGTGAAAACTAACTACAAAAAATCAATCAAGTGAAACAGTCTCAAGAATATGATATATACAATGAAATATAATTCAAGGTTTTGTATCTTATCAATTCATTGATAAGATACAAAACAACTATACAAAACAAGGTGGCTGCCAGATAATGCTTCTAAGCACAGAGTCAACAGGAAATTTACCATAAAGTGCAAATTGCAAAGGGCAATAAATAACAGTATACAAAATTTTAAAGTGACCGTGCCTAGAGCAACAAAGCATTTATAACCCAATCAATAGGAGATGTTCAACAGAAATAATCTTCATTGCAAGGAAAGTTCCCAAGTAAAGCTGAAGAAATCCATGAAGCAATCCATCAAGGAGTAACTGCAACAGAGGCACCAGTATGTCCACCCATTTCTGTCTTTCTTCTTCCTGGCAGTTACCATGCTATATACAACAATAAATAACATTGAAATAAACCATATACAGTGTCTTAAAGGTTTAGAACAGTTGAACAACTTACAGCAATATTTCCTGTGCAAATTACAGAACATATCCTCTCCTTCTCCAGTAAGAACAGCAGCAGCTGCATGTAATGTCTTGTCAGTTGCTTATAAAGACCAACAGCTGTGGAAATCCACAGTAACAATTAAGTACATTAAAGAGAACGTACCACATACCTCCACAGAAAGCACTCTCTTTTTGTAGTCTGTAAAGATAGACGAGAAGCAAAAACAAAAGGCAACAGAAATAGGGTCAAAACTCTAAATGCAGCTTTTCAGCGACTTGCACACACAGACAAAGACATCTATTATAATAACCAGTGCAAAGAAGTAAAAGAGAACAACAAAAAAAGGAAGAACAAGAGATTTGTTCCAAAAGTTCCAAGAAATCAAAGGGAAATTCAAGCCATGGCTTGGGATGCTAAAAGATCAACATGGAAATACTGTATCTGATCAGGACAAAATAAAGGAAAGATGGAAACAATACACTGAGGAACTATACAAAAGAGATGGAAGGATCACAGACACTTCTGACGAAGAATCTTTTGATGAAGAACCAGAAATCCTAGAAAGTGAGGTAAAATCTGCACTCTTAGATGATAAAGGAGTATTAAAAACAAAAGAGGATCTACTAAATCAAGGTATTAATTGGGATTGGTGGTCAAGAGCACAAATTGAATCTAGATATAATAAAGACAAAAAATTGGGTGGTTTTTATCTAGAGCAAAAAGATTTTGAAAAATTATTGTGTGACTCAGATGAAAAACTAATTAAGAAAATGTATCTTTTTTAATGCAAATGAAAAGGAATGAAGGGGTGGAAAAATGTAAAACTTAATGGATGCAGAATCTAGGAAATAACATTGACTCAGTACAATGGAGCAAAATATGGAAAGTGAATATAAAAAATAACTAAATCTGTTCTGTTCAAAGAGAACTTATATAAGATGTTTTACAGGTGGTTTTTAACACCGGATAGATTGGCCAAAATGTATAAAAATGTGTCAAATAAATGTGGGAAATGTGGGAAACATACAGGGACATTTTTCCATATGTGGTGGTCCTGTAAGGAGGTGCATAAGTACTGGATAATGGTGCATGACTTGATACAAACTGTATTACAAATTTCAATTGCTCTCAAACCTGAGAGCTTTTTGTTAAATTGTATACCAGACATAGACAAAGAACAGATGCATTTTACTATTCATGTAATAACTGCAGCTAGAATTTTATTTGCGTCTTACTGGAAACAACAAGCGATACCGAAACAGGAGGAATTAATAGAGAAGATAATGGAAACTGCAGAAATGGACAAATTAACTTCTATATTGAATGGACAAGTGGAAGGCTTCTTTACACCTTGGATTTCCTTTTATGAATGGATAAATAATAAATGTACAGAATAGAATCCAACATGATGGCAACAATGTATGAAATATCAGAACTTACAGTTGTAAATTTTATTGAGATTAATTAGAAGCCTTGGAAAAATATAATGTGAAGTTAAGCAAGCCTACTGAAACTGTACTGAACTGTACTGAAAACTTTATTGCTCCTTTTTATCTGTTTTCTTTCTTATCTGGAAAAAATAATAAAAAATATAGAGTGGGGGGGGGAAGCTGCACTCAAAGCAATTGAGAGAAACAAAGCACCTGCAGGAGATGGAATACCAATAGAGCTATTTCAAGCCACAGAAATGGAGTCCATCAAAATCTTAACAAGAATATGTCAACAAACATGGAAAACAAAACAATGGCCCACCGACTGGAAACGCTGTCTACATTCCAATCCCCAAAAAAGAGGACACCAAGGAGTGCAGTAACTATCGGACAATTGCGTTAATTTCCCATGTAAGCAAAGTGATGCTCAACCATATATGGAACGAGAAATACCAGATGTTCAAGCTGGATTCAGAAAAGGAAGAGGCACCAGAGATCACATTGCAAATTTACAATGGTTAATGGAACATACCAGGGAATTTCAGAAGAAAATCAGCCTGTGTTTTATAGATTACAGCAAAGCCTTTGACTGCGTGGACCATGAAAAGCTATGGAGAGTTCTAAAAGAAATGGGAGTTCCACAACATCTGATGGTTTTGATGTGCAATCTGTACTCTGGACAAGAGGCTACTGTCAGAACAGAATATGGGGAAACAGAATGGTTTCCAATTGGCAAGGGTGTCAGACAAGGATGCATATGATCTTCCTACCTGTTCAACCTCTATGCAGAGTATATCATAAGGAAAGATGGATTAAATCTAGGAGAAGGTGGAGTGAAAATTGGTGGGAGGAACATTAACAATTTGATATATGCAGATGACACCACATTACTAGCAGAAAATAGTAAAGACCTGAAACAACTACTGATGAAGGTTAAAGGGGAAAGTGCCAAAGCAGGATTACAACTGAACATCAAGAAGACAAAAGTAATGACTACCGAGGAACTACACAATTTTAAAGTTGACAATGAGGAAATTGAAGTTGTTCAAGATTTTCTATTCCTTGGCTCAATCATCAACCAACAGGGAGACTGCAGTGAAGAAATCAGAAGAAGATTGAGACTTGGAAGAGCAGCTGTGAGGGAGCTAGATAAGATCCTTAAAGATAAAGATGTCTCTCTGGGAACCAAGATCAAGATAATCCAAACTATGGTATTCCCCATTGCCATGTATGGATGTGAAAGTTGGACGGTAAAGAAAGCTGACAGGGAAAAAAATTGATTTGTTTGAAATATGGTGCTGGAGGAGAGTTTTGCAGATACCATGGACAGCCAAAAAGACAAACAAGTGGGTACTAGATCAAATCAAGCCAGAATTCTCGTTAGAAGCTAAAATGACAAGACTAAAGCTATCGTACTTTGGTCACATCATGAGAAAACAAGATTCTCTGGAAAAATCAATAATGCTAGGAAAAGTGGAAGGCAGCAGGAAAAGAGGAAGACCTAAAACAAGGTGGCTTGACTCAATAAAAGAAGCCATGTCCTCCAGTTTGCAGGATCTGAGTAGGTCTGTTAGAGATAGAACGTTTTGGAGGTCTTTCATTCATAGTGTCGCCATAGATCGGAAATGACTTGACAGCACATAACACACACAGTCTCTCTTACACTGGCTAAGTGGGGTGAGCCAGCACACAAAGATCAGGACTTGGGAAAGCTCACACACACACACAAAAGGTGCAGGTGCTCTGTACTAGTGATTACCTTTCTCTATCAGTTAGCTACCTTGAGCGTTCTCTTTTAGCAAAAAGGTGGGGTATAAATATATAAAAATCACAGCTTCCTTTAGTTTTGTCATAATAATTCCTACCTATTTGAAATTATGGGACCTTGAAAAATTTTCTGATATTGTACAATTCAGCTATCATAGAAATATATGTCCATATAAAAGCCTGCAATTTACTAATCCAGAACATTAATTTGTACATTCTTATTAGAATGTAAATAATAGAGGGAAATATATAAATCATCCAGAACTGGAATCACTACCGTACTAATAGAAGTAGACAGTTTTAAAAATCACATAAAAAATTAAAGAAGCAAAACAGAAAATTATACTTGGTTAAGAGCCCAGAGGTTATACTGGATCCAGTGCTATTACTAGAAAAACAAGTTAAGGCAGCCACAAAAATGCTTTCTACAACCTCACTCTAGCCTGGAAGATGGTTTCTTACCTCGATATGGTGACCTGGCCACCTGGATCCATGCTATGGTAATATCAAAGCTTGACTATTGTAATGCACTGTACATAGGTCTCTCATCTAAATTACCTAGGAGACTCCAATTGGTGCAAAATGCTGCAGCTTGGCTGTTATCAAGAGTGAGTAGGAGCATGAACATTACTCCAATCCTGCAGTGACTCCATTGGCTACCTTAACAGTTACCATGCTCAGTTCAAGGTACTGGTTAATACATACAAAGCTCTTCACAGCCTTGGTCAGCATACATATGGGACTGCCTCCCTCCCTATGTTCCTCCACAGCAACTTCGCTCATCTGAACAGGGTTTCTTGCAGGTGCCACCCTGCTCATGGGCAAAATCAATAGCTGCCCGTACACGGGCTTTCTCTGTAGAGACCCCTACCCTATGGAACAGCCTTCCTGAGGAGGTCAGACTCAGGAGAGCCCCCACTCTCCTGGCTCTCCACAAACGATGCAAAACTGAATTATTCAAAAAGGCTTTTTACTCAGATAGGAGGGCTGTATTGTAGGGAGGGGGTCTCAGATGCTTCACTAATGAGTTAGGGACCATAAACTTCACCACTATGTTGCCTTACATACTATCTGTTGCTTTAAATATGTGCTCCTATGAGCTACCTGTGCTTCATGTTATCTAATATCAGTTGTAGAATTGCTTATGTTCTGTTTCAGCATTTCTTCAACTCTGTATCGAATTCTTGCTAACGCTATATTAGTCAGCACACTGTTATTACAACAAATTTCCCATGTCATATTTTCTTAAATATTGTTGCTTCAAGGTCATCATTCAGCAATAGACACAAAAAGCAAGTCCCAAAGAAGAACTGAGGAAGTTGGTGACATGTCTAAAGTTTGGAAACTGCTTTAAAGTTGATGTAAGTCTGTCTTCAGGTTTATGAAGTGGCCAGATTAAGCACCACAGACAGAGTACACCCATTTTGCAATGGACTTGACCTCACACACACAGTTGCAAAATCATCATGATGAGGAATCAAGTATTGTGCAAACCAGCCATAAGACATCTAAAGTCATATCCTCCAAGCAGTTAATAACAATATTGTAGTGCAAAAGGAAGAGACATATTAACATGAGCATACCTTCAGAGTTTAGATAAACATTTGTTTGTTCATTTGTTTGTTCGTTTGCTCATTCGTTTGTTTTGCCAGCTGTCTTTCTGTCCAAAGGTTCTCCAGGGCAGCTCTCATCATAACAGATCCAAAGCAAGTTTAAATGCTTGGGTAGAACACTGGTAGTGACAGTAATAGAGAATGCACTTGGAGAGCATCTCAGTTCTTGCACTCACTGGTGGCCAGTGCAACAATTGCTTGGTGGGAAGGACAGCACAGGCCCCTCCTCTCTACTATAAGGAACACTTCCCATATGAGGCAATGATACTACAGAAAGACCCAGTTTCTCATCATGACTCATGATTGCTTCCCCTTTAAAAAGAAAAGTGAAATCACACAAAACTGAGTCTCCACAGTCAGGTGCTCACACAGGTGGCCTATTCACATTGGAGATTATCTCTATGTTAGAGAAAAGGGACTTGTAATTTTTCAGCACCACTTCCAGATGAACGTCCATCCAGAACTTTGTTCTGATGTGTAAATTTTTCAGAAGTTTCCATGTATGAAAATAGATATTCGTGCTTAAAATCCATACAATTTATTTTCAGTCATAAGAAAAACTACATATTAAAGCACAGAATTTCTACAACAAATGTACAAACCTACAGAAGGATCAGCCTAAGGGAATGGAGCCATATTACATAGTATTGGAGCAAACCTCTGTCTCTGTGTGGGGAAGCTGTTGTCATAACGAGCTGGCATGCATTTTGGGTTGGAAAGATTGCAGCATAAGAAAGCAAAAAGCAAAGGCCAACAGCTTATTAGTTTACAGATGAAGATGATAAAGTAGTAGCAGGTTAAAAAATTCCCAAAGGGTGATTTTAACTGAAGCAGACAGGGGATATAAGTGGATTTGATGAAAAGGTTAATTAATTTACTTTAGTCAGTATGTTGGTTTTGGCAGAAATAGTCTCTACTATTCTAAAGCCAAGCTGTTCATTTTAGTTTAAAGGAAAAGAAGCTAAGAAGAGGTAAGAAGACCACCCCAGTTCAGCAGAACAGTTACTTGGCTATGGCTCATGAACAATTACACTAGAGCTAAGGTAATTCTCCCAGAATTACAACTGATCTCCATACCACAAAGACCAGTTCCTCTGCAGAAAAATGTGGCTTTGGTAGGAGGATTCTATTGCCTTTCATCTCCACTGAGCACCATTCCAAAACTCCATCCTCCCCCAATATTGCCCCCAAATCACCAGGAATTTCCCAAGCTGGAGTTGGCAAGCCTAACTAGAGCAGTGTGCTTCAAATTATGTTCTATGGACCATCAGTGGACTCTGAGGCCACATTTAGTGGTCCAAGGGTACAGTTTTTTGAGCAGCTGGATCTCCAAATGGAGTTAGGAAGTCATTTCTTCACTTCCTTGAATGAATGAAAACTAAATGCAAGTAATGGAGAAACACCACAGAGGAATTCAGGAATTTTGAGATCAGCTGCAAAGTACCATGCCAATAATAAGGAACATATATCACAAACAAAAATATTATATTTGATGTGTTAAATTTTAAAACCAGCAAGAAGCCATGCAAAAAAAAAGTTTGCATAGTTTTTGCCCCACTGGGATCATTGATACTTACATACTTGAACAGTTTGCTAATTTTTAATTGCTCAAGTCTGCTCAAGAAAAACTGGTTTAAGTCCAACTGAAAACAACATAACTTGAGCAATTAAATTCATACTGAACCTCTGCAATGAACATAACTTTCTCAGAAATTATTTTGGAGTCAAAAGCATAATGAGTCTTTTACTTCTGCCCCATCTGCACTTACAGTCTTCAGCAGAAGAGTAGACTTCTGTTACAAAGCACTGAATTGAAAGAACAAAGGCAAGAGGAAATTAAAGCAAACCTTGTACTACGGAGCTGTTACATGCATCAATAGATCAGTGCTAGCTGAGAGTTATTCTGCATGGAAATTTGAATGCTTACATTCTGCTCACTAATTTTCTCAAATGAACAAAGGGGGAGGGACTCCTCTGGCTGCTTGCTAAATCCAAGCACACCTGTCTCAATGTTTTCTCTCTTTCAATGCCAAAATGAAGTTCATAGATCTCCCTATCTTTTAACGTAATTTTTAATTTTTTTACTTTTATTTTTAAACAACAAACAATGAATAAAATGTTTAAAAAACAAACAAGATACACATAAATACAAGCCAAAAAAAGAAAATATCAGAATAAAGAAATGACACCCCACCCCCTTTCCACCCCATACATACTTAAGATAATTTACATACAGCCTTTTATATTTTACATTTTATATTCAACATTATATTCCATATTATTATGTTCAGCATATTAGCATGCTAACTTAACTATTTATTTTATAATATAAGTAATATTAAAATGGATCCATTGTTTTAAAATTAAATTTTGAGCATATATGACCCCAGTTCAAATCACAGCAAAGCAGGGAGCTGGGAGAGAAGTTTAATCCTTTCATGAAAGTAGTTTTGCACTGCCTAAGGACCACTCTTCTACAATCAATATAAATTGGGGTTCCCAATGGCAGCCATATATTCCCAATAAAAATCTATCCCCATAAGCAAGATCCTTTCAGCAAAAATTCAACTTAGTACAGCCCACTAAATTATCGTCTGTGACTCTTTGACAGCCAGTTCTCATGTAATATTTATAAATCAATAATGGATTATCAGTTGCGGGGCACTTAAGTCCTGACTCTCCCTTTGTAACCTATCAAAAGCCACTGCTAGCTTTTTACTGTATTATCATTGTAATAACACAATTATGAAACAGCAATCAGACAAATTAATAAGCAGTGGCTTTAGTGGGATGCAAAGTAGAAAGCAGTATTTAAGCACATCCTACTAATTAGTAACTTATAATTTAATTGAATCATTTAATTGACTCATGAATAACATGAGAGAACCTCTAGCTACAAGAGAATAGCAATTAAAAATTTAAAGGAATAATTATCTATACCTGGGCACATGCTAAACATTTATGGTCACATTTGAGCCCGCTTGCGGGGAGGGTGGGATATAAATATAAATAATAAAAAAAATAATAATATTTTTCTTGAGAAAGCAATTTCTCCTAATTCCCCTCGCCTAACTATGCTGTTCCTGAGATACACAGACCCACAAGAAAATTATTTGGGGACTCAGTAAGGAGATTCAACTGATATCACCATCATTTCTCAATAGGGCTTTGGATGCTGCAATAGGTTTTTAGGTCTTAAAATTTTATCCTAATTAGGCCTGGAATGCATCACTGGAATACGAATGATGTATTTATTTGGCCATTTTTATCCCATTTTTGTCCCTAAGAGAATGCAAAGGAACTTATAAAAATACAGCTTAAATAAGATATTTAAACCAACAAAATACAACTTAAATAAATGAACAGGAAAAATATACTAAACCATATGATTAGCTTGTCTTGGATTCATTGGACAGCTCATATAAGGCCACAGGATGCAAGCTGAAACCCCTCTGGCTCAGGCCAAATGTCTTGCACCTCTGGCCGCGTTCAGATTAAATATCTGCAAATAGAGGAGAAACAAACTCAATCCTGATCTTATTTAGCTACTCCTAGTAAAATGTTCCTCCCCTACTATATAATGTTAACACCAGGGCTGGACCAACGAGGGGACAGGGGGGTAGTCTGCCCCCAGTGTCGCCAAAGAGGGGGCAGCGGGCGCAGCTGCCAGCCACCGGGAGCACACCAGAGCTGCCAGCAGCAGTGCGGGTGGCTGAGCGGAGGGCTGGGAGGCCGCCTGCGCCATTCACCTGCCCTGTCGACAGGGCGGCTGGCTTGCCGCATGCACAGGACAGGGAGTGCGTGGCAAGCTGGCCATCCCGTCAGCAGGGCAGGCAAATGGCGTGGGCAGCCTCTCAGCCCTCCACTCAGCCACCTGCGCTGCCACCGCCAGCTCCATGGTGCACCATGCGCTGGGGTGGCCAGCTTGCTGTGGGCAGTACACCTCCGGGAGTGTGTGTGCTATGCATGTGCACAGGGGGAATGCCGGACTTGGGTTGCCCTGGGCACTGGCAACCCTAAATCCGGCCCTGGTTAACACTGAGTGAATAAGGAAAGGAAATTCTAAACAACCAGTGCAGAAAACAATGTCTGTAAAGGAACTGAGGATAACACTAATTCTTCCATGTTTGTTTCTTGAAAAAGTAACTGCAAGCTGGTGCTCCTAAACCTATACATAGTCTACATGTGAACGGTGATACTCCTGACCTTTTCTTTCATCTACAGTCACTTTGCTTACCCACCAGAACATCACAACCTAAACTCAAAGAATCTACTGCATAAAGCACCCCAAATCCTCTGCTTCATATTTTAACTTTCTTTCAGCTCTTTTCTTGGCTTTTTTATTTCCTATATTTCCACTTCCTGTGAGTCTTTCTGCAAGATCTGTTATTGCTGAGTTCAACATACTTCTGCCCAGCAATATCAGGACCCAATTCTGTGAATAACCTGAAAGGGAAGATGTGGTCTTTGGATAATTGTTGAGGGGAAGATAGGTTTATTTTACTTAATTTAGAGGTTAAAATAAGGTATTATATTACGTATTATAAGTTAGAATTTAATAATAATAGAAAGCGGGCTTAAATGTTGTAGATAGTGGTATGTTATAGTATACGCTATATTATATATAATATATAAATTAGAAGTTTATATTATAAAGAGTAATTTGCTAAGCTAGGAGATAGCTATGGAATGTAGATGAAGATGGATATGTTATGCTATATATTATACAGTATAATGTAGAAACTAATATTATAGAAATTATTATTTTAGGAGATAGAAATGTAATGTGATGTAATGGATATGAAGGGAATGGAAAACTGTTGGAAGTCAATGAAAAAGGGGGGGAATGGGTGGGAATAATACAATGCGATGGAGATTGTATTGTCGAAGGCTTTCACGGCCGGAGAACGATGGTTGTTGTGGGTTTTCCGGGCTGTATTGCCGTGGTCTTGGCATTGTAGTTCCTGACGTTTCGCCAGCAGCTGTGGCTGGCATCTTCAGAGGTGTAGCACCAAAAGACAGAGATCTCTCAGAAGACTGAGAGATCTCTGTCTTTTGGTGCTACACCTCTGAAGATGCCAGCCACAGCTGCTGGCGAAACGTCAGGAACTACAATGCCAAGACCACGGCAATACAGCCCGGAAAACCCACAACAACCAGCGATGGAGATTGATATTAAATATTATGATTTGTATATGTTAACCCATCCAATAAAAATCTTATTTAAAAAAAACCAATTCTGTGAATAACCATCAATAGCCTATCTTTACAGGAAGCAGTAATATGCCAGCCCCATATTTTGTACAAGACTAATACTGAGAGATACTATAAGGTCTTGATCCCCAACATCTTCTCACTAATAGAATTGGTCCTAAAGGATGTGGAATGTTTCTATAATCACCAGGATATTGCTTAAATTATTTGAAGAAGAAAAATTGAAATGAAAGATTTTATAACATTACTGGCTATGTAATGCTGAACCTCTCTACATTTTTCTTCCAGCTGTTCCAACAACAAATGCGCATCTTGGTATTGTTTATGTTACCATCATCTGAAAATTAATAGCTTTTCGTGTACTTTTTGACTTTCCTGTGGCTACAAGGAAAACATCTTAAATATATTCAAAGCTAAGTGTCATTTAAACTGCTTCTGATATACGTGTATTATAGTAAATTACCATAAACATGTTATGTGGTGATTGAGACAAATGCCCAAAGAGAGATTCTGCATAAACACAATAAGTAAAACTGTCTTATACATATTTAAAGGGATACATAAAGGAGAGTTAGCCATAAAGTTGATGCAGGTAATAGAAGATATACATTAAATTTCATTGTGATTAAGCCCAGGTTTAAAATGAGGCATATAAGTTTTAGATTTTTATCTAAGGCTATCATGAAAGGCCTTTCCCTTTAAGTTTAAACTCCTTACATCATATACTGTTAAATATGCATCTTCTACATATATTTCACACTAACTATGCCAGTGTTCTTATTTTATATTAATGGTGTCCTTGCAAAGTGTCCTTTGGCGCTTTGCCAAAGGAAATGGAGTCAGGTCAGGGAAATATTATAGTAGAGAAAGAAAATTAGTAAAGATATTTATGAGGATGTGAGATTAAAGAGCAGGAAATTAGATGGATTCTGCTAGGCTGTTGACAGAGAAGAGAGGCACTTTGGGCTTTTCAGCATTCTTGACTTATTCCTAATTTTCTTAGCAGTCAATCCACAAGCACTGGAATTACTTTGGATATGATGCTTCCACTCATCAGCTCTCCCTTTTCATTTTTTACAGTTTTGGAGTCAGTTTATTTTTCCCCTTGTGTTTTAAATAATCAGGGGTGACATTGGTAGCATCACAGTACACACTCAAACATACCTTTTTGTGCATGCTTATATCGACATATAGCTATAAGGACAGAAATTTTTTTTAAAGGTAAAAATGTATATATTGCCTCTCTTTGCCTAGGGAAACCTAAAAGGAGAGCAGCTCCACCAGTTCCCACAGAGGTCCAAACTGGAGCATCCTGCCTGGGCTAACCCAGAGCAAAAAGGCAGAGGCTGGCATCAGCAGGACAAACTGCTCTCTGTGTGGACGGTGCCTGGAGCAACAGAGACTACATCTCTTTCAAACCATACCATGTTTTCTGGCACCAGAAGTGGCTACCATTCCCTTCCCTGGCTATCAAGGCTTTTGCAATATTTTAAAATCATAATTTTCATATCACTATACTATTGTAATAATAGGTGCAGCAGGTTCTCTAAATTGCCAGTTTTCATATTAAAAAGGGTAAGTCTCTAGCCCGTTTCCTAGTGGAGATATAGGCAAAGGTGACAAAGCACTCACAAGCAGGCAGTGGAAGGATGTGAGTGCAGGCATCAGAGTAGATGTGTGAGTAGGGGATCAGCAACAGTAGGCCCCACCAGAAGCCACAGGCCCTTGCAGCAGCCTCCACCTTGCCATGTGCTGATGCCAGCTTGAGTTGTTCAACAATGATGAACCTCCAATTATCAAAAAGTGAGTTGGAGATGGATGGGATAAATGAAACCAAAAGAAACATTATGCACAAGGAAGAAAAGCAACTCAGAACTGGCTTCCAGAAAAGGTCAGAAGAACTAGGAAAAAACTGGGGGGAAACCAAACAATTGAAAGTGAAAACAAAAGGCAAAGAAATCATGCAGAAATCAGGGGATAAACTGAAGCAATATGAGGCCAGAACAGACAAAAAAAAACCCTATGCAGTAAACCCCATTTGTCTGGTGCCTGATGCTGAAAAGAAGCATGGCTGTATGGACTCAGATGTCTTCTCTGGTACTTACTTAGCATTTAGAGCATAGCTTGCTATTAGAGGGCTACAAGACAGTGATTCTCCATGAAGGGTCCCAGGAACTCCAGTACAACTGTTATAGGGCACCATTGACTTATCTGATTTATTTGGTACATTTCTATCCCATGCTTTCTCCAAGGAATTCAAAGCAGTGTACATTATTTGTCCCTTACATTTTCTCCTCACAATAGCCCTGTGAAGTAGGCTAGGCTGAGACAGAATGACTGGCCAATATTACCTTCCAAGTTTCACGTCAGAGTGGGGGATTTGAACCAGGGTTTCCCAGGTCCTAGATGAACATTCTAATCTCTATACCCATGGCAATAGTTGCAATCCATTCTTGGGAGAACAGCACATCCCTACTCTCTTAGGAAGAATTTAACACTATGTAAAACAGACTCCCCTCTTCAAAGCCAAATAAACTGACAATCATAATAACCTCAGTCTTTTGTGCATTTGATCCAGTTGGTTAGCCAACCCATTGTGTCCAAAACCTGATTTATGGATAAAGCTACTGTTTCTGAATAAGAAGAAAATGAACTATAAAATGAGATGATCCAACATCCCTTAGACCATATCTCTGTATAATCATTCCCAACAATGTCATATAGAAACTGAAAAGGAATCAATATAAAAGGTATCCTGAGAGATCCAATGATAAATTCTATTGGAATGATGTTTCCGAACATCATCTTCTTTAAATAGCCAGATAAAACCCTTGCATAACTGTTCTTTCAGGAAGTACTATTTATTATTTATTTATTTTATTCGATTTATACCCCGCCCTCCCCACAGATGGGCTCAGGGCGGCTAACAAAATTAAAAAATACATTAAAATCACAAAAACATGGGATTCGGTTTCGTTTTCTCAGCCATGTCGGACGCTCCTCTCCGCGGGTCCGGGAGGAAGCGCCCGAGCCCCCTGACCGGGCGGCTGATCTGCAAGGATTAGCCCCCAGGACTCCCAGTTAGGGAGGCAGGGTCCGGGACGCTGCGGGAAGAACCCCCCAACGCATAGATTTTGGGGGGTTTGGGGGGGAATTTTGGGGGGGAATTGCCCGTTTGTCCCCATGGAGGCCGGCAGAGGTGCGCGGCGCCTTGAGTGCCGCCGGGCAACGAGAAACGGCAAATAAAAGAAACAGGCGGAAGCCTGTAAACAAGCGAATCCCTTCTGTTCTACAAGCGTTTGTGAAGGAGTGGTGGATCTGAAGGAGACTCGCTCTTCCCCTTCGGTGAGTTCCAGAATTTGGCTGGTGCCCCCCCCCCTAAAATGGCTGCAAAGAAGCAAAGTCCCGCTCTGGGTAAGTCAATCTCGGCTACCTTGCAGAAGGGAGAGTCGCTCGAAGAATTGGTGCGCAGAGCGGTGGTGGAAGCCATAAAACCCTTTGTTGACAAGCTGAACGAAACTGATCAAAGGGTGGGCTTAATTGAAAGCGAAGTGAAAACCATTAAGGAAGCAGCAGGGGGGGCAGAGAAGTCTGCTCTGGAAAGTGCGTCACTTGTGAAGGCTACGAAAAAAGAGCTGAAGTTGGTGGAGAACCAGCTGATCGGGCTACAGGTGGAACGAACGCAGACAATTTTGCGTCTCCAAAACGTGAAAGAGGAGGAAAATGAGGATCTGTGGGGTTTGGTCTCGGAACTATTGGCGACACCCGCGAGGACAACTAAAGAAGAGGTTAAAAGCGCCATTTTGGAGGTCCGTCGGGCTTCTTCAAAATATGCAATAAAGCGACAGCTGCCTTGCGAGATCATCATTGACTTTTCATTTAAAAAGATTCGGGACACTATCCTATATAACTCATACAATGCGGATTTGGACTTTATGGGCAATAAGGTCAAGATTTTGAAGGACGTTCCATTTCTAGTCCGGAAAAGACGTTTTAAGTACAAAAAGTTCGTAGCTCTTCTGAGGGACCGCGGAATAAAGTACAAATGGTTACTTCCGGAAGGAATATGGTTTGGACATAAAGATCAAGCCTATAAGATATTATCAGAAGATCAACTAAGGGATTTTGAGGAGAAAAACCCGGAATTCCAGTGCACCAAGCAGGAAGAAAGGGAGAAGTCTGAGGGGGGGGGAGGAGACGAGCACCGCAGTTGCGGCTGCTCAGAGAGAATTGCGTCCGGGACCCAGAAGGGGGAGAAAAGTTTAATTAGAATTTGGAATGTGTATTCTGTATGATTAACCACTCCATCATTATCTTACTGAGCTTTTTTTATTATGGCAGTATGAAGGGAAAACATTGAAGTGTAGTGTTGATTGTAGGTTATCCTCCCTTTGTTTCCTATTCTCCCCGCCCCTTTCCCTTTTCTCCATCTTTTCCCGTTCCCTGTGATAGTCTTGTGTAGTGTTTTGTATACTGAAAAATAAAAAAATTATTAAAAAAAAAATCACAAAAACATAAAATCAATAATAATTTTTTTAAAATCATTAAAATAGTCCAGGAGCAGGCTATTTAAACAAATATTGGGAGTCCATATACGGGCATAGCAGATGGCTGAGGGCAGCCCCAGAAGAAGTGGTGGCCTTAGATGGAGGAAGGAGGACCCCCGCTGGCACTCAGCCGAAGGCCCGGTGGAACATCTCCATTTTACAGGCCCTGTGAAACCGTAACAGGCCCCGCAGGGCCTGGATCTCCAGCGGGAGAGCATTCCACCAGGCCAGGGCCAGGGCAGAAAAATCCCTGGCCCTGGTTGAGGCCAGACAGATGTCCTTCGGGCCGGGGACCACCAGGAGTTGCTTGTCTGCAGAGCGCAACACCCTGCAGAGGCTGTAATGGAAGAGGCGGTCCAGCAGGTATGCAGGTCCCAGTCCATGAAGGGCTTTAAACACCAAGGTTAACACCTTGAACCGGATCTGGAACTCCACTGGGAGCCAGTGCAGCTGGCACAGCACAGGATTAATGTGCGCTCGGATTGGCGTTCCAGTAAGGACTCATGCCGCTGCATTCTGGACCAGCTGTAACTTCCGGGTCAGGCCTAAGGGCAGCCCAGCGTAGAGTGAGTTGTAGTAGTCTAGCCTGGAGGTGACTGTTGCATGGATTACTGTGGCCAGATCCTGAGATGAGAGATAGGGTGCCAGTTGCCTGGCCTGTCAAAGATGAAAAAGGCAGACCTAGCA
This sequence comes from Eublepharis macularius, assembly GCF_028583425.1. Classification (NCBI taxonomy): domain Eukaryota; kingdom Metazoa; phylum Chordata; class Lepidosauria; order Squamata; family Eublepharidae; genus Eublepharis; species Eublepharis macularius. Next base: position 88,486,745 of record NC_072794.1, on the reverse strand, counting down.
ACAGTCGTGACCTGGGCGTCCATTGAAAGTGTGGCATCCAAGGTCACAGCCAGGCTCCTCACCATCAGTGAAGGTTTCAATTGTACCCCATCGAGGGCTGGGAGCCGGGTCCCCAGCTCGATTGCCCTACAACACAGACACAGAACCTCCATCTTCAGGGGATTCAGTTTCAGGCAACTCTGATGTAACCATACCGTCACAGCCTCAAGACCCTTGGCCAAGGAATCCAGAGCAAGATCAGACTGGCCGTCCATCAGCAGATAGAGCTGAGTGTTATCCGCATACTGGTGACAACCCCGCCCAAAGCTGTGGGCTAACCAGGCAAGGGGCTGCATATAGATGTTAAATAGCATCGGGGAAAGAATTGCCCCCTGAGGGATGCCGCATACCAAGGAATGGCGAGCGGACATCTGTTCCCCAAGTGCCACCATCTGTCCCTGATTGTGAAGGAAGGAGTTCAGCCACTGCAGTGCTGTTCCACGAATCCCCACATCGGCAAGGCAGTGGGTCAGAAGATTATGATCGACTGTGTCAAATGCTGCTGTAAGATCTAAAAGTATCAGCAGTGCCAACCCGCCCCGGTCCAAGTGTCGCCACAGATCATCTGTGAGGGTGACCAGAGCCATCTCTGTACCATGGCCAGGCTTGAAGCCGGACTGGAATGTGTAGGCTAGCTGGAGTTGGCATACCACCCAGTTTGCCTTGGCAACTCTTTACATTCCTAATTTCTGGTCAGTTGGCACACCACAACAGGAATCAGGGAGTAGTTATAACATATTTTATCTTGTTCTCTCACCCTTCACAGAGCATAATATTCCCATACACTTTTAATATTCACACATGGCTCATGTTGTGCTTTTCGCTATGCCTAATAGATAAGACAGAAGGCTGATCACAGCATATCTGTCCAGTGGCCTGTAACTGGTTCAGAACTAGTTTAGAACACACTACTATTGTTGTAACTATTGCTATGGACATATTTGAGCATTGCCATGTTCTGGGACTTCCTGAAAAGCAACATAATAAAACTCTCGCCTCCATCTTGGAGGGACAGACTTTGCATCCAGATCTCGGTCTCGTGTCATTACTACACTTGGCGCCTGAGCAGCCAGGGACCCTCCCCCATCTACCAGCGCCTGGAACAGGCCCCTCATCGAGTGCATTCCGTCGTTCAAAGCGGCCCCTTATCACTGGTAAGTTGGGGAAGCACATTAACGCTGCCTCAGCAAAGGCATGTGAAAGAATTGTGTTTTTTAGTCAAGAAGTCTGGCGGGACCAGCACTTCAACTCAGATAACAAGTCTCATTCAACATCTTCACCTCCATTGTCCGGCATATCCGGAAGGAGGTTCCCTGAACCTACGGGACTGGGAGAAAGTAGGGAGCTCCGGTGGAATTGCTGCAAACTTGGCACCAATGTCGCCATGCTGTGGAGTGCTTTAGCTCACCTTCAAAACCTCCAGCAGCTTCCCTTCTACACGTCCCCCCTCCATCTTCCCCCTGCCATCTCTTGCCTCCTTCGGCACCTGCTGCTCCTTCAGCTCAATTATCTAAGGACTGTCCACCAAAGTATGCTGAGGTGCAGTTGCTTCCTCCAGCACCGCTCAGCATTCCCTCCTCTCCACAACCTTCTACACCCCCCAGTCAAGATTTTAATCCTCCACCTTCTGCTGGAGAAGTCTCAGCAGGTCTTGTGAGGGAGGTACTGGAATGAGATCGCCTCCAGGCTGCTCTAGCCGAGGCTCCCACTGAAAGCATTCCAGAATCGACGGAAATGCTGTCAGTGAGCTCAGTGCATTTCACGGGGAATGTGTATATCCAGATTTTATCAAGCTTCAAGTTAATAACACTGACGCTCAAGAAAAGTTGCTCCTTAACTTGGCTAAAGAGAATGCTACTTCTGAGTACTGAAGGGTTATTGCAGGTCTGGGAAGAACCCCAGAGTTGGCAGAAATGGTTGGAGCTTGCCAAGAGATAGGAAATCCCTCTCATCAAGCCTTTTTGCTTGCTGCCGCTCTCCCTCAGGGAGAATGCCATGATCCTGGGGGTGGAGGTGTAAAACCAAGACCTACCAGCCCAACTGGAAATGGAAAACCCCCCACACTTGTAGCTTTACAATAGCTTCTGGGTACTCTAAATTGGGTCAATCCCTCTTTTGCTCTTCCTACCAGTCTCCTAAGCCTCCTGTTCTCTTCACTGACCACTGCAAAACATCCAAGTGATGTTATTCAAGTCTTACAATCAGTTAATGGCATTCTGGCTCAGCAGTGTGTCGATCAAATTCCTTCCATGGATTCAGGATTTTCCTTGTGCATTCTTTCTACCTCTCTGACTCCTACAGGAGTTTTAGCAATTTCTCAAGAGTCTCACCCTTTTCTGGTTAAGAGAGAGGATATCCTGGTGGCTGCACCCCAGATTGCCACCAGGGTCTCTCCAATGCCACCAGAGTCTTTCCAACCTTATGGCCTCATTGTAGCTCCTGAAACTCCGCTCACCCTTGTTGCTTTGCAGCAGCTCCTAGGCAACCTTAATTGGGTGCAACCTTATTTTTCTTTATCCACCAGTCTGTTGAGTCCAGTGTTTTCCTCACTTACTACCATGAAACATCCCAGCAATCTTTTCACTGCTCCCCTGCCAGCCCAGGCAGCTTTACAACAAGTAAACGAGATTTTAGCTCAGCAGTGTGCTAACAGAATCCCTGAAGGGCTTGATGGCTTCTGCCTTTTCATCCTCCCCACACTCCCACTGGGGTTCTGGGAATACTATGGAAATGTCTTTCTTGTAAAATGATTGTATCTCTCTCTCATGGCTCTCACAAAAATGTTTATACCACGGCTGATCTCTGTGCTATGGCACAAAAGTGTGCTATTGAGCACACTGGTTATGTTTTGCTGTTCATAAATCTGCCTTTTCCTAAAAATGATTTCAATCACCTCCTGTGTAATTCTGTGCAGTTCCAGATTGCTCTTGCAAACTTTGTGGGAGATGTCCTTTTTCAGTTACCTAAAGATAATTGTTTCTCTCTCCTACAATCAGTGCCTGTTTCCTTTAATCTCAGCCGCTGCAGCTACAGTTTTTTCTAATAGTAGCCGCTCCAGAAGAGTTATGTTTTTCACAGCAAAGGTTGCTGAATTACTAAATATTCTCTTCAAGCTCATCTCTAACTCACACTATGTTTATAAACTAATCAGCTGTCTTCCTGGTGCTTATTTAGCACCCCCTATCAATTCTAATCTTATAGCTCTGTTTCTACACTCCTTCTTTCACTGTTATAAGTGACATTCTATCTTAAAAATCTTCTGGCTTGTAGGATCAACAGAGATCCTGGTATCAAAGTACACAGAGCCTAAGAAATTTTCTGAAAGCTCTAAGTCATCTGTCTCAAAAAACTTCTTTGGTTTGATTGGTTGTCTGTTTCTTACTTATTCACATTAATTGTAGTCTGTCCTTCTCACTGAGACTCCAAGTGAATTACAGCATGGGTCTGTAAGTTCTCCTTAAAATCTTAAATCTCTAAAGCAGCTCCACTGCCCTCCTGTTTAGCACTTGTTTAGCAAGTGTTTACTTTCAGTCAGAAGAAATAAAAGTTCAACTGTTTGTGTTACTTATTTGTATGTAACCACTTAGCCAGGAATATTATATTCCAATATATTTTCATTAAGTTTTCCCTTTGGTAACGTTCCTAAGCATCAGGCTCTTTAGTAGTTCTATGTAGCCCAGAGGATAGGGATGGGATATAACACTGACAGCTACTCTGGGATATAACAAAACAAAATTAAATGTTTATTTTTCAAAAAGCATATTGGTTTCATAAAAGTAGTTCTTAGTTCTTAAAGTTACTTCATCCAAACTCATTCACACAAATCTCTTATAAAGTTTTACACACAGCTATCCTCTCTGACTCTTATTCACAGATAAAATTTCTCTCATCACCACTTCAACATATTCAGGCAGCGCACAGCTAGCCTGCTTTCTTCTCACCCCCCCTCTCCCCCACACTTCCACAAACAAAGCTAAGTTAGCAGACATTCCTGAGGGGGGAGCTGCTTGACTCTCAGCTTGCCAGCCGCTGTTTCCAGGCTGCTCTACAGCAATCTTTTGCAATAACTACATTTTGTAATAACCAGAAACTCTTTAACAGCTGCTCTCCCGACACTGGGGATGACTATGCAGCACATACATAAATGTTTGTTCACGTATAATCAGCTCAATTTTTCGCAGCCATAAGCTGCTGCCTCCTCACCTGCTTCTGCCGTTGATAGACATTTCTGGCAGAAACCACAGTTACCTACTCCACAGGTGTACTATCGGAGCCTGCCAGATAAGACCTGGCAAGGGCCAGTCCCCCTGCTAACGTGGGGGAAAGGGTATGCTTCTGTTTTATCATCCACAGGTCCTTTGTGGGTCCCTACCAGGCGTATCCAGCCAGCTCATGGCATCAAGTGGCAACCAACCCGAGATGGAAAAAGTCAGCCTGAAGCAAGCTCAGACTGCCAATTCACTTCTCATTCCTTGTGTGCTGTCCTCGCAACTTAATGTATCACCTTTTGCCTTGAGGAGTCTACTGATTAATTGTTTCTCTGTTGAAAAGTGCTATGCTAGATTCCAGCTGTGACTCTACAGTGAATCTCCTAAGTGATGAGAGGCCTTGGCCCTTGCAGTCTATGTTGGTGTTCCAGTGCTCACCATTGTGAACCATCGAACTCTTGGCAAAATAGCTTGTAGCCTGACTAAGACAATGAATGCAACTTCTATTGCAATTGCTGCCCTGAATGCTGAGCTCATAGAGCTCAGACGTGCTGCTTTGGACAATCGTGCTGCCATCTTTGCGGTTATTACTGCCAGTTCTACACTCATTCTGTGTGTGCTTCTCTGTTTTCTACCAATGACCGTACACGCTGAAGCCCAGCCTCTACAGGACCATCTACAGTACAATTTGTGGGAACAGCTGCCTGCACAAATGAACAGTTCCACCTTTTATTTGCAGCAAATGACATGAACTTATTGCTAGCTTCTTATTCCTGTGTGTACCCCTCTTGCCTTGCTTTTGAATGATATGTCTTTAAGCATGTTTTTGAAACGTAGTAACATGAAATATACTCAAATGTATGATTGGGGTCCAACTGTGCCCCATCTTCCATTGTTTGCAGTGTCTCTTTACACTCCTTATGTAGCTTCCAACTCATCACAAAATCAAACTGTTTGCGCTCGAATAGTGAACTGCACCAAGCACAAATCCAAGCCTCACTGCTTTTCTGTAGGACCAAATGTTATTAATTGTTCAAAAACAGAAAATGTTTCTTTTGCATATGCATATACCCAATTACCCCAAGGTTGGTTCTTTACCTGTGGCCCAAGAACTTTTAATTACATACCTGCTAATTTGTCTGACTCTCTTTGCTGCCTAAGTCGTTTAGCTATTGCTTTACCTTCTAAAGCCATGCTTACTGCTTCTCATGAATATCGCTCAGTTACCCTTGATGCTACATGCTCTGAAGAAACCTTTCTCGTTAATAAAGCTGAAGCTGTTGCTTTAGGAGCCTCTCTTATAGGGGTTCCAGCTCTTGCTATACTTAATGCTAACAATTTAAGACATTTGGCTTGCAACTTAGCAAAAACTATTAATGCCACTTCTGTAGCTTTAGCAGCACTAAATTCTGAGCAACAAGAACTTCGCAATGCTGTTTTAGACAATAGAGCTGCTATTAACTGTGAATCTGTGAAGAATATGTGTTGTTTTAATTTGTCTGATAATTCTAAAACTATAAGCAAGCAACTGCAACAACTATCTCACTTACAAACTTCCATAAAAGAAGATGTTTTACCCTCCTGGTGGAAAGCTCTATGGAGCTGGCTGTCAGGTGGCCTCTTAGGTACCATTATATAATATGGTGCATATGCTCTGATAGTGCTTATAGTAAGCTGTTGTTGTATTCAATGCATTCCTTCACTTGTTGCTTTGATAATTCCAAAACCACATCCTGCTGCATATTCAGTTACCACTTCAGTATCTAGTTTCCCAGCCTCTTGGCTTACATCCTCTGATAGTGAGGATGATGAGGAAAAATGCTCTTGGAATGATGCTGAGAATGGCCCTTTGTTGCCACTTTAATTAAATAAATAAAAAAGAGTGAAATGTAGGCTAGCTGGAGTTGGCACACCACCCAGTTTGCCTTGGCAACTCTTTACATTCCTGATTTCTGGTCAGTTGGCACACCACAACAGGAATCAGGGAGTAGTTATAACATGTTTTATCTTGTTCTCTCACCCATCACAGAGCATAATATTCCCATACACTTTTAATATTCACACATGGCTCACGTTGTGCTTTTCGCTATGCCTAATAGATAAGACAGAAGGCTGATCACAGCATATCTGTCCAGTGGCCTGTAACTGGTTCAGAACTAGTTTATAACACGCTACTATTGTTGTAACTATTGCTATGGACATATTTGGGCATTGCCATAATCCGGGACTTCCTGAAAAGCAACATAATAAAACTCTCGCCTCCATCTTGGAGGGACAGACTTTGCATCCAGATCTCGGTCTCGTGTCATTACTACAGGAATGGATCCAGGATCGAGGCATCATCCAGGTATACCTGCAGCTGTACTGCTACCGCCCTCTCAATTACCTTACCCAGGAACGGAAGATTCGAAACTGGGTGGTAATTGGCTGGATCAACAGGATCCAGTGATGGTTTCTTTAATAAGGGCTGCACCACTGCCTCCTTCAGTGAGTCTGGAAAAAACCCAGAACTCAGGGAAAGATTACTAGGCCAGAAATAGGAAGTGGATTTGATGCAGGCATAACACACAAATCCAAAAACAAAGACCAGCACAAATCAGAGCAGAAGAGTATGCCAGAATTTCCTGGAGCAGCATGTAGAGTAACCAATAGGCAGAGAAACAGGCAGATGAACTAGAAGTCACAGAGAAGACAAGATGATCAGAAAAGGTGGCCAGAAGTGGAATGCTGCTCACATAACAAACATCTTACTCAGAATTGTTTTTAGCTAAAATCAGGCCAAAGAAGCCCAATTCTTAGGCTAGGAATGAAGTAATGATAGAGCTGACATAGTGGAATACTACGATGTATCTGTTATTCTGGTGTAGAGTTGACAGTCCCCCGCTGGAGGCGGGGATCCCCTGCTCCCACCCTCCACCCCCCGCCCCCACTTACCTGGCCGGTGGGGGGGGGGACGCTCCACCCAGGCTGTGCTCCTAGCCCATGCAGCACACTCCTGGGCTGTGCAGTGTGCTCACAGGCCTGAATCGGCCCGAATCAGGGCTGAATCGGTCAAGATCAGGCTGGAATCAGCCCGGATTGGGTGCTCTGGAGCGCAGCAGTGCTCCCTGCTTAGTAGCGTCCTGATCTGAGCCGAATCAGCCTGATCCGAGCTCGATTCAGTCTGGATCAGGCACATTATTCTTCTATCACAGCGCAATTTTAAAACCCAGGTAATAGGCCTCTGCTGTCTGAAATGGTTAAGAATGGTATCTTGGTTAAGGGACAGGGCCTGTAGACTATACTACTATGTACCAGGGCTCATTTTGAGTGGGAACGTAACGGAACACTGTTCTGGAAGCTTTAGAATCTGCCCACGTGATTCCTTCCTCCTTTGGCCCTGCAAGCTCTACAGAGGATACTTAGCTGCTTTGAGTTCTTTCTGTTTTTTCCCATTCCTCTGTGAGAAAGAGAGTGAGCTGGGGCCCGGCAGGGCTCTGCAGAGGAGGGTAAGCCACTTGGAGTTCATTCTGCTTTTTTCATTCCTGAGTGAATGAAAGAGAGAGAGAGACAGCGAGTGTAAGCAGAGCTGCTGGGGTCGCCTTTGCAGAAGAGGCTTTAGCTGCTTTGAGTTCATTCTGCTTTTTTCATTTGTGAGTGAGAGAGAAAGAGAGAGTGCAAGCATAGCTGCTGGGGTCGGCTTTGCAGAGGAGGCTTTAGCTGCTTTGAGTTCATTCTGCTTTCCATTTCATTCAGGGGTTTCTGTGTATGTGTGTGCTGCTTTGAGTTCATTCTGTTTTATTTTCATTGGGGGAGTTGGTGGGTGGGGCTGTGTGTGTATGTGTGTGTGCTACTTTGAGTTCATTCTGCTTCCTTTTCATGGGGTGGGTGAGGCTTTGTGTGTGTGTGTTGCTTTCATTCTTTTGTTGACTGAAGTTGACATTGTTATGGTTCCCACAGCTTTTGAAAGCAGATTGGTTCTGTGTTAGTTAAACATATCAGTTATGGTTATTTGTATTAGTTAGTTGTTAATTGTAGAGTTGTTGATTTTATAATAAAACCATTTAACATCTTGACTATTTTCTTTGTGCTTTTGAAGCAATTTTTCTCCAGATAGGCTTGCCATCTCTGAGTTGGGAAATACCTGGAGATTTTTGGGGTGGAGCCTGAGGGGTGGGTGTTGCCTTCTGACACACTTCCGGTGATGTCAGGGGGCATGGCATATGCTAATGCATTATGCTAATGAGTTCCTGCAGCTCTTTTTCTATGAAATGTCTCCTGCTATGTACTATCTTTTGGTATAGCCATACACTTATTGGAAGTTTCCGTGTCATTTAATACGTTCATGTCAAATTACTTACGTTTTGTTTCTGCAGTTTTTCATATCTGTATGCAGAAATATGCTTGTATTCAAATTTCTGCAGTTCATACACTATTCTATTGCTTGTTGTATGTCTCAGCTGTTGATCATATTGACTGACATTGTGTAGCCTGCTTTGAGCCAGTATGAAATAAATAAATAAATAAATAAATAAATAAAAATAGGCACTCTTTTTCAAAATCTAAAGAGAATTAGTCAGAATTTTGAATCTGTACCTGTACTTCCTGGTGCACTTCCAAGTCACCAGAATAGGGTTGCCAGGTCCCCCTACCCTCCCCCCCCGAGTGGGAGGTGGAAGGCCCAGCACTTACCTTCTCTTCAAAGGTAGCATGCACAAGGCACGCGTGTACACACCTGGCCTGCACGATGATGTCACTTCCAGGAAGTGACATCATTACATGGGCCATGGGCCACTCCTGTGCCCCACAGGGGCCTGATTCAGGCCTTATCCGGGCCAAATCAAGCCTGGATCAGGCTGCTGTGGAGCAGGGAGCACTGCTGCACTCTGCAGCAGCCCAATCCGTGCCAATTCAGGCCTGATCCTGGCCGATTCAGCCTCGATTTGGGTCAATTCAGGCCTGTGAGCATGCTGCGCAGCCTGGGAGTGCACCACACAGCCTGGGTCTATGGCCCAGGAGGCACGTCCCCCCCCACTGGCCAGGTAAGTGGGGGCGGGGGTGGAGGGTGGGAGCAGAGGATCGTCGCCCTCAGCAGGGGACTGTCAACCCCCACACCATGCCATAAAAAGCTTTAGCTGTCCATTTCTACCAATTAAACCTCTATTAAAGGGACAGGATACTTGTCCTCCAGGATTCTTAGCCATCCTGATTTTGAATCTGGCTAGTTCTGAGGTGTTATACATGAAGGATGTTATCACCTGTTGTACATGAAGGATGTTATCATCCTTCATGTACAATTTCCTAACATGTACTTCTGGCAAAAAGGCAACAATAATAGGACTCAGTTATCCACTGGTAGGTTTGTCCAAATGAGAATCATAACTCTGCTTGCATTAGCTATTTATGGAATTTCTATCTTCTGTTTATAGATAGTGGTGCCTCGCCCCCGCCCCCGTGCAAGGCATATCATACTAGCATGGAAATCACTGTGTCAACAGGACACATCTTATACTGATGGAACGTACTTCCTTTAAATGAGTGGAGTGGTACGACACAACCCAGTTCTTGTCCACAGCTAAATGCCATGAACCTCACTTCTTTCCAAAGTGAGTCATTACAAAAGTGTGTCAGGACAGGGATGTATTCACTATGAATAACAGTATCATAACTCCCTTAAAACTACACAGGAAGCATGTTTGTCTGTATAATTTTATCAGTATACAGAGTGAATTTTTAACAACCTGCTTCAGCTTTCAACATGTCTTTACAGAAATATTATTATTATCAATAGTGCAAGAGCATCTACCTTGGTAAACTACTGTAGCAAACCAGCACATTATTTCACTGTGCTAAATATGGAACTTGTATCCATAATGCAAGAGCCATTGTAAAATACTGTATATTTGCCTGTCAAAACAAGCATCTGCTTGTGATTGTTTCAACCTTTATGAAACTCTCGTACATCATAAAGAAAAACTAAAGACCGGGTTTGTTGTTACTTTTCTTTTAGAATGCTTACGATGAAGTATATAATCTAGACCAGCTGAAGCTTTAAAATATAACATTTTTGTAACAGTGTATACCACCTGTATTTGGACTGGAAAATGTTCAAATCTGCAGTATATTATTACTCACAAATAGAAACATGTTTTATAGCTCTGTCTCAACATTTCCATACTTTCCTCACAGCTTACTTTAGCATATGTTAAATACCAGAGGCATGCATTTTTTTCCTTTTGTTTCATTTTATTTACATTTTAAAATGTGAGTGGGTTTGGGGGTTTTTTGCTTGCAGTTCTGATTAATTTAAATGGGAAACACATAAGTTAAAGTTTAATTTCTTTGTTTTCCATCAAATTCAGTTGAAGTGTTCCAGGATCATACTCCTCAACTAATGATCTTTTGTGCTAAATTTCAGGCAGACAACAAAGGGTCTCAGTTTTACAGGCACTTGAAGACAACACAGTTTTTAAATGCTAAACTCTAAAATATTAAAATATTTTCAGTTCAGTTGGAGGGAAACTCAGAGTTTGATCCCAGGGGGATCAAATCCTGCCAAATTTCAGGTAAAAAGGGGAAAGTACTAGCTTAAAATTAAAATGCTGTTTTGCAGAGGCAGACATTTGGCACAGGAAGAATTTCTCAACAAGTGCAGAAGGCTGTATCTGACATCCCAATAAAGGAAACAGAGTTGCAGAGGGAGATCTTTTTGCAGCCTAGGGAAAACACATCACATGACAGAGTGGGCCTAGACATTGTGTATTGCGCTTCAAAGATGGCAGGCAACTTAGCAGTCCAGACACAAAAAAGGATCTGGCACCCTACCATAACCATGCCCCCATTTTAATTTTTTTATTGAATACAATGAACCCAGTTGAATCCAGACTTACATATTTATTAATTAATTTTGATCCTTCCATGCTAGAGTATCACCATTTTTTCAAAAATACTTTATTTTCAATTTTAACAAAGCAACAGAACAGCCAGTGTTACTAAACTTTCACAATAACATCTTAAAGTTAGACAAACTTACTATAGACGTTGAAGTATTTTATCAAAAACAATAGAAGACAAACAAGTAACTTGAGGTTTGTACATAAAACAATGTGGTAGTCCAACAATTTTGTAGAGTAACAGTACAGATTACAACTTTTGGATGGGGATGCAGTCAAACCAATTATATGCATGAAAATTATTCAAAGAGTAGTCAATAAACTATATGCAAGTGAATCAGCTATAACAGAGTGATCATTACTAGCTACATAATTTATAAAAGGAAGCCATTGCTCTAGAAACTATGACTGAAATTGAGAATTGTCTAGAGAATATAAATGATCAGATATTTTTTCCATTAGGAAAACATCCTATAATTCTTTGTACCATGTTGTCATTGGTGCTGGGTCAGATTTTTTCCATGCAGAGGCAAGAAGCATTTTGGCAGTGGCTAGAAAGAAAAAGATTAAATCTTTCCTGATAGAAGGAACTGTGGGGTTGTCCCATAGGTTTAGTAGAATTATTTAAGGTCTTAGAGTTAATTAATAGACTGTAATTTTCCTGACAATGATTTTTTCCCATTAAGTTTGAATTTTAGGGCAGTCCCTCCAGCAGTAGAAGTATGTTCCTATAGAACCACACCCCTTCCAGCAAAGGGGGTGCGTGTGAGGGTAAATTTGATATAGCTAATGAGGTATATCATCTTGTTAGAATCTTAAAAGAAAGAATCTGGTAGTGGCTATGTTTCCCTTTAATAATGAGCTCACAGGATGGAGAGTAGGTGAAGATGACCTTAATTTAATGGTTTGTTGGACTTTCATGGAGCACTCAGCCTTTTACCTGAGCAGAATGAGGATATTTTTATACTTAGAGCATATGCCGTGGCTGTAAGTATTTATTTGATTTGTAAATTCATTGATGTATATTTATTGTTGACCATTGATATATTTACTACTGGATATATCTTAGAGTCTGTGATTGCTCTGAAGAAGAATCAGTTGAAATGAGCTAAATGATCTAGACAACCCATCTGAAAGACATGTTCACAGCCAAATTCCTCTAACTCTTGGACTGTTTCTAACTCTTCTTGGACCAACTGTTGGAACTGCAGTTCCAGAAGGTTTTGATTCACTGAATATTTCTAAATGAGCTTACTTAGTTGAATGAACTGACTGCACCAAGGCACTTTACTTTTATTCCTGCTGGTTAAAATCATTTCAAGATTATGATGGGCTTGTACAATGACAATGAATGAACTCTCTTACATAGTAAAGATTGTTTACTTGGCACAAGCACTTTATCAACGTGGTTTACTCAGGAGCCAGAAAGAGTGGTGTATGGAATGTTTATAAGTCAAATGCTTTATTACAATTTGGTACTTGGTGGTTGAGGGGGGGGGGATCAGTGGGAGGGCTTCTAGTGTCCCTTCCCCACTGGCAGACCTCCTGATGACACCTGGTTTTTTGTCCACTGTGTGACACAGAGTGTTGGACTGGATGGGCCATTGGCCTGATCCAACATGGCTTCTCTTATGTTCTTATGTTGTATAAGAGTTTTCTGATAACAATTTTATTGGTAATTACTGTAGAATAATAATTACAAACACACTAGAAAGGTTTTTCTGTGATAGCTTTATTAGATTGATTGTTATAAACATCTTTTACTGACTAAATCTGTTTCTTAGCTAGCCTTTGCATTTTATATCTTTGTTACATTTGTGTCATGATACTCTCTTTCATCTTGCATTTGTTTTTATATGACAATAATTTCTTATCTCCTTTTGAGTTAAGGATTCCATAGATTTTAGAGATTAGACCTTGACGTTGAGTATTATCTTGTTTAAGTAATAATTCAAATTGAGTTAAGTCATGTTTTAGCCCTTTTTGGATATCCTGATTAGAGATGGGCACGATCCAAAAAAAATTGCCGATCCAGCTGATCGTGGATCTGCACCAGTGACGATCCCAACTAAACGATCCACACCGATCATCTCCCATTCCTGATCCGTGGATCGTGGATCGTGGATCGTGGATCGTGGAGGCCAAAGCGGGGCGCACTGCTATTCCCAGCTCTGTGGGAAGGTGGGTGTTGGCAGCGGCCACTGGGCCCAGTGTACGCATAATCTCTTTTTGAGGGATGTTGGAGTGCCAGTTGTCATATAAGGAAAATTTATTCAGGAGAGTATTTAGCTTTAACTTTTTGTGATTCTTTCTCACTGTGCATGGTAACTTTTTAGTGAAAGAATGGTCTAATTTTGAATCAGTGATGTAATTGAAGTCACCTCACAAGATTATCTCACCCTCCGCAAATGAAGCAAGTTTGAAGAGTGTTTCTTGAAGAAAATTTAATTGGTTGTTGTTAGGGGCATAAACTAGGGTTAGTTTGGTTTCATTAAGAGAACCCTTCAAAAATAAATATCTGCCATTTGGATCTGATTTAGCCTTAGATAATTTGGAGTGGAGATTTTTAGAGACTAGTATTGCAACACCTCTTGATGTAGAGGAGCCGGGTGCTTTGTATTGGTGTTGAAAAGAGTTTGTTTTTAGAACTTGGGGCATTTTATCTTTATGGTGCATTTTCTGGAGGAAGAGGATATCTGGATGCTGCTTGACCAGTGTGGTCGTGATTCTCTTAAGTTTAATGACACTTTTCAAATCTCTGCAGTTTATAGAAAATCAGTTTGAAGCGATTGAGTGATGAAAAAATTCAGGAACATTAGAATGATGAGCTCAGTATCCCTACCAGATCTCTGGATACATAGTACTTGCTCACAGATTTGTATGTTAGATAATGCAACCTTAACAGTACTACAGATATAACAAAAAAGCATAGCCCCACCCCCAACAAGAACATTTTGAACGAGTTTGGTCCTGGACAATCTTGTATCTAGTCCAGGAAATGTATCCCTTCCCCCCCCCCCCCAACCAAAACCTGAATCTCCATCTTGAGGTAGATCCTCAGGACTTGGATCAAGTCATCCAGAAAGACAAGGTAGAATTTACCCCTCTTACTGAGAGATCAAAGGCAACAGAGACCAAGATATCAGTATCCATCTCCCTCCCCCCATACACACACTGCTGCTATTGATATTTTAATAATAATAATATTATAATAATAACATTCGATTTATATACCGCCCTTCAGGATGACTTAACACCCACTCAGACTGGTTTACAAAGTATGTCATTATTATCCCCACAACAAAACACCCTATGAGGTGGATGGGGCTGAGAGAGCTAGAAGCTGTGACTGACCCAAGGTCACCCAGCTGGCTTCGTGGAGGAGTGAGGAATCAAACCCGGTTCTCCAGATTAGAGTCCTGCGCTCTTAACCACTGCACCAAACTGGCTTTTAGGAAGAAAAAATAGCCCCAGAAAAAGCTAAAAATTTCCAGTCAAATTTTCCAGCTGGAAGAATAGGTAGTGTTGTTGAAGAGTTATTTAAGAAGAGTGCTTGATGGGAATCTTGCTTCTTTTGCTGAATTTGGAGATCTTCTGTGGAAATTCTTTCTGGGTTCTAGAGTCATTGTTGCCCATGCTTTATAAGTTCAGTGACTCCAGAAAGATTTGCCCTTGTCTGGGTAGCATAGGTGCACTTTGCCATTTTGAAAGACAGTGAGTCAAGATAAGAGACTTTGGTGTCATTGAGGACTTCTATTATTGGCTTGAGATCTTTTTGTCTTTGAAGAGTTTTCTCAGATAAGATTTGAAAAATAGTGGTTTTTTTAATCCTTGTAGGTGAGTGAGCCTTTAAATCGGCAAAGATTTTTTTTCTTTGGAACAATGGTGTGCGAACTGCACAATAATATTACGTGGGAGCCTGGAACATACTAAAGGAGGTGGGCCCATGCAGCAAGCTTTAGTTATTACTAGAGCAATTCCCTCCTCTAGGTCTAACATACTAGCTAGCCACAAGGACAAAAAAGAAGCCAAGTCTCTGTTACCTTCTAAGGATTCTTCAAAGTCTAAATTTCAGGTTGTTGGAGCACATTTTGTTCTCAAGCTCTATATGCTGTCTTTGGAGGCTTTGGATCTCATCAGCCAGTTTGGTGTAGGAGCCAGTTTGGTGTAGGAGTCAGTTTGGTGTAATAGTTAAGAGCATGGGACTCTAATCTGGAGAACTGGGTTTGATTCCTCACTCCTCCGCTTGAAGCCAGCTGGGTGACCTTGGGTCAGTCACAGCTTCTAGCTCTCTCAGCCCCACCCACCTCACAGGGTGTTCTGTTGTGGGAATAATATGACATACTTTGTAAACCAGTCTGAGTGGGTGTTAAGTCATCCTGAAGGGCAGTATATAAATTGAATGTTGTTGTTGTTGTTGTTGTTGTTGTTGTTGTTGTTATCTTGTAGTGTGAGTCCTAGATCAAGTTCCATGTTGGCTGTTTGTGCAGTTTCTTTCAGGGATTCTTTGATCTCTGTATGCTGTGCTGCAATGAGATTAAGTAGCTGTTTCAGTTTGTCAGAAACACTTTTTGCCAAATTGTCCTTCAGCTCCATTAGGTCCTTTTTGCTAATGGGCTCTATTTCTTCCTCAACGTTAGTCATTCTACTTACATTGGGTTTGATCTCATGCAGCAATGGCAGAACATTTTGCCGCTGTGATATTGTTGCATTCACGCAATGCAGTTGCACAAGTGTAAGCACTTGCATTAGTGCTACCTGTTATATAAGCAGTATCATAGTACAGTATGATCAGCGAGAGATTGGTGCTCTTTTACTCCCACAGTATCTTGCACACACAGAAGCTTGCTACAGGATTAATGTGTGAGCTGCTATGTTCTTGCAGGACATCAATAATGAGGATCCACTTGGGCAACATAACTCTTAAGTCCAAGTGTCAGTGCTTTAAAAATCTTTCCTGCAAAGCTCTCTCTAAACACTGGTTAGACTTACATAGGTTTAACAGTTTCTGAGTGTAGAAAATGATGCAATATCAAATATTCATGGACTTAATTTGAAGGACATACTGCAGTCCCTCTGTTCTTCCAATGAGCCTTTCTCATTGCTTTCTATAAATCCTGCCTCTTTTAAAGTTTGTTTTTCAGTAATTAATTTCTTTTCTTTTTTTTGTCCTTTGGGAGAAAAGAGAGGGAAGAAATTAGAGTAAACTTTCACATTCTTCCCTGCTTCACTGATAATTAGTTGAGTTTCTCTCCTCCTTCTCACTTAGTTGTTTGGCTCCCTCCCACAAAAATATGCACAATTTCCTATCCATTAAATCAACTGCCAATCCATCCATAACAAATCCTCCAAAGCTGAATAGATATGCAGTTGCTTTCTATATAATCCGGAAAGGCTATCAATCTCCCTCATAAAGGAATCATGCTAAACATTTATTTTAGTCACACTAATAAAAAGTGTTTTACAAAACTTCATCCCCCATGTTAGCAATGCTAGTAAGTCAACATGACAGCAATGGAATTCAGCCCTGTTTTTTTAAAAGGAAGTGCTCTGCAATTTTAAAAAAATAACCCTAATTTGACTGGGGGAAGTTACAAATACTTATGGTTCTGCCATAACATTACAAATAGGCCCCTAAGCTTAAAAAGGTCAGTTGTGACTGATGACCAGTCTTTCACCAAATATCTAATGCATTTAGGGTTGCTTGGACCCCTAACACTCCTGGTAGGTGGGTAGAGGACCTGGCACTTACTTTCTACAATTTCCTCATGGGCACACACGCTCCTGACATAGAGCAATGATGCCACTTCCAGGAGTAACAGGTCGGGCACCTGGCTAAAGCGCAGGAGTCCACCCAGGTCCTGTGTGATGATATTACTCCTGGAAGTGACATCATCGAGCCATGCCAGGAGCACACCCTGGGAGTCCTGTTCCCCTGCCTTTCCCCTCCACCAGCCAGGTGAGTGGTGGGGGGAGAGGAAGCTGGAAATGAGGGGCCCCTTGCCCCACTGGGAAAACTGCAAATACATTATCTACAAGTTTAGGCACCAATTAGGCCAAAAGTAATGCTTTGTTTATTACAACAGGCTATCATTATTCTGGATATATGACAACTTTCATGTGACTGTTTTCCTGTTATTCTGCACTCTGCCTTGAAAGCCCAGATTACAGATTCTGATTGAGATGTAAGACTGAATTCACATGGACTAGTTACTGGAAACATCTATATTCCCAGCAAATCTGCATCATTATGTTAATGGGAGCAAAGCACATATTGGCAGGAGTCAAGGGAATTCAGAGAACAGTTTTAAGGATAAGCCAGATAAGTTTACTTGTTTTCTCCAGAGGAGGTAACAATAACTTGGGGGGTGTTTTTTTCTAGTGGGAAAACATCAGAAGAAGCAAAGGCTGAAGAGACTCTTTCCCCGTGCACACACACATCATCATCAGTACCCCCCCCCTCTTGCAAAGCAGCCCCAGCAGCTGCATTTGGAAAAAGAGGAAAATTCTTTTTAAATGAATCATTTTAAATTATCCTTCCACAGACGACCTTTAGACTTTGCAGCTGGCACAACTATATAATTAATAAATAAATACATTCCTTCTCATAGGTAGATAGCTCCTGCTCTGTTACAGACACACTTTTAATTATAGGGCATCTAGCAATCAGGATTAGCAAACATATAGGTTATATATATATAATTATAGAATAAGTCTTAAATTAAAACAATTTGTTGATGTACCTTAACTTCACAAGACTGACTTATTTTTGCTCACACTTATCCTCCATTTTATACTTCTGCTGGAGTTCAGTGAGGGAGGGATGTACTCTCTGGTTGCATAGCATTTTAAAGAACTCCTAAAATTAAAGACATCTGTATTTGCATATACATGCAGCTGGTTAATCTGACATTTACACATGTAAATTAGATGTTCAGTTGTCATGCACATTTTTATTCAGACACAAATGTTTCAGGGATGGACACCCATAGATATTTCAAGAAGCCTTTTGCCAAACTTCACTTTGTGAACAATATATTCATCTACATAATAGATGTTGTTCAAATACCACTGGAATGTTACACCCATCAATCACAGATCAAGTGGATACTTTTGAAAGCAGTACACTAACAAGCACAGTACACCAACACTTAACAGTTATTCCATCTAGAATATCAAAACCCACCACTGGGAGTAACTTGTTGACATTTAACCTCGCATTAGTCAATTCCAAATTCTAAACAACTTCCAACTTTGCGAAAGCTGTTTCTTCATAAAGCAGCATGAAAGCATTCCCTCAGGTAATTGATTCAAAAGAAGCAGCCTGTTATGAGTAGCTGTGCAGAAGACGATGCCCCTTAAATCTGGTTGTAAGTGCACATGCTTGTTATATGTTTTCCTACACTTTCTACAAGAATCTCTGAACAGCAGACTTAGTTCTCCTCCTCCATTTGGTCTTCAGTTACGAAAACCCTGTGAGTAAGTTGAGCTGAGAGAGAGAGACTGACTGACCCATAGTCACCCAGTGAGCTTTATTGCCTAGTAGGGATTCGATTTTCCTCACTGCCTCTTGAAAGGGGATCGAACATTCTTGTTCTTTATCAGAGCTAATGGAGAAGACTTGGCAGGTCCACAGGGAAACATTTGGAGCATGCTGTGAAATGCTGGCTGAAGGCCAATATTCTTTGTCAGGACCTTAATATTTGTCCTGGTATTAAGCAGCTTCACTTCTCTCTTAGAGTCTATATTTAAGTAAACATGAACTTCTCAAGAGACAGCTTTTATGAGATAGATGTTATGCTTCACAGAACTGCAGCAAATGATATACATATTCAAGGCAGTAAAAATACAGAATATTAAGCTGAGTTTGAAAAGCAGAAGCATTAGAGGACCTAAAATCTGTGTATGGCATCAGCCGTTGGCTTACTTAATATACTTAATTAGCTTACTTAATATACTTAATATACTTAATTGGCTTACTTAATATAGTCTTAATGTTTGAATTTTCTATCCGATGTTTCATTTGGAAATATTCAAACCACAGAATTTTTCATTTTGTCTCTTCTTCAAGTTTTGATTTTTCTAGTATGTTTCTATTTTAAATCTATTTTAATATATATTTGTAATATATTTAATTAAACAAATTACTCTTTTTCCAATTTATAAAGGATTCTCTGCTTTCTGCTGGCTTGAACCATGACTGGCCTGTAAAATATGAAAGGATCGAGATAGGTGCTGACAATTTAGGTCTTTTTTTATCCCAAATTTGCAGTATGGATTTGAGTAAAGGATGATTGTTGATGAGTATTCCTTTGTGAGATGGGAGATACCAAGTGCTCCCAAGTGATGGGAGATACCAAGCCCCTAAAATTCATAAGGATTCAGTCCCACTCCGACCCATCGTGAGTGCCATTGGTTCAACAACATATGAATTAGATAAACATCTGGCCAATCTTCTACAGGACCACATCGGAAAAACCACATCTTACATCAAAGATTCAGCACATTTCATCAACAAAATCAGTTCTCTGAAACTCAATCCACAGGACATACTCATCAGTTTTGCTGTTGTATCCCTATTTACCAAGGTTCCGGTAAAAGACACAATCGCACTTATTAATCAGATTTTTCCAGAGGGGGTAACAGCCTTTCCACCATTGTCTGACAACCAGTTACTTCCAATGGGATAATGAATTCTATGAACAGATGTATGGGGTGGCTATGGGAAGCCCTCTCAGCCCACTTATAGCAAACTTCTGCATGGAACATTTTGAAAAAACAGCTCTAGAATCAGCACCCCACAAACCTACAGTCTGGTTCCGGTTCATGGATGATACCTTTATCATTTGGAGCCATGGTGAGGAAGAATTGATGGAGTTTTTAAACCACCTCAACAATATCCACCTGAACATACAATTCACCAAGGAGAGAGAAACCGAGGGTAAACTTCCATTTCTAGATACCTTGGTCATCCGCAAAGCAAACTTTCAGTTAGGTCACAAGGTCTACAGGAAACCAACTCACACAGATTAGTACTTACACAAAAACTCCAATCACCACCCTCGACAGAAAAGAGGCATAATAAAAACATTAGTAGACCGTGCAAGACAGATACGTGAACCGCACTTTCTCAATGAGGAAATTAATCATCTAAACCACGCACTTCAAGCAAATGGCTACTCCAGAAATGAAATCAGAAGAGTGAGTAAACCAAGGATAAATCAAACAACTAAGGAAAAACAGTCTCCCACAGGAAAAGTGTTTTTGCCATATATCAAAGGAATCACTGATCAGATGGGAAAGCTTATGAAAAAGCACAGCTTACAAACGTTATTCAGACCCACCAGAAAAATACAACAGATGCTACGTTCAGCAAAAGACAGTACAGACCCCCTTACCTCTGCAGGAGTATACCATATACCCTGCAGCTGTGTACAAGTTTACATCGGGACCACAAAACATAGCATCCAGACAAGAATAAAAGAACATGAAAGACACTGCAGACTTGGCCATCCTGAAAAATCAGCAGTGGCTGAACATAGCCTAACTCAAACAGGACACAGTATCCTATTCCAGGACACTAAAATACTTGACAACACTTCCAACTACTTTGTCAGACTGCACAGGGAAGCCATTGAAATTCACAAGCATAAGCACTATTTCAACAGGAAAGAAGAGACTTTAAGAATGAACAGAGCATGGTTTCCAGTCCTGAAAAACACCAGGCTAACAAAACACTCTATACCCGACAATAGCCCTGCAGAGAATATTAGCACATCAAGCACCAATCCATATGCAAAAGAACCTCCTCAGGATACAGTCAAGCCTCCCTCCATTAGCATTCCACACCCTGGGAAACTCTTACAGGATGACTCAGCCCAACCCCAACCCTCCTGAGTAGATATAAATGACCTGCCAACATCTTTTCCACACTGTGACACTGAGAGATCTCTGTCTTTTGGTGCTACACCTCTGAAGATGCCAGCCACAGCTGCTGGCAAAACGTCAGGAACTACAATGCCAAGACCACGGCAATACAGCCCGGAAAACCCACAACAACCATCGTTCTCCAGTCGTGAAAGCCTTCGACAATATATACCAAGTGCTTTCCTTACAATTTTTAGGGTGAGTATAAATTTGTTCAATTGTTTTCCAATCTGAATGTATAGTTGGGTTTAATAATATCAATATATTTTTAATTGAGAAGCTTCATAGTATGTTTTAAGATCTGGTAAATTTAAACCTCCTAAAATGGAGGCCCTTGTTAGGATTTTATATGCTATTCTAGGTTTCTTGTTGTTCCAAATAAAATTCGTTAAATTATTTTGCCAAATTTTCAGGTCTTGGTTTGATATTGTGATTGGTTAGGCTCTGAAATAAAATAGAAATTTTGGAAAGATGATTGTTTTGACTATACTTAATCTTTCAAGTAGTGTTAGGCTTTTTTCATTCCATTGTGCTAGTGTGTGTGAAACTGAATGGGCCAGTTCTGTATGGTTATATTTTAAAATTTCATTAAGGTCTGTAGGAATTTTGACACCAAGGTGCTTGGATCCCTAAAACTACATGATTTCTTAAAGGAGCCACATTTAATAGCTGGGCTTGTTACCAACTGGCCCAGAATGTGACTAGGGGTATTTCCTAGCAAGGGATAAAGTCACACCCCCATCTGAAGTGTCACAGGTATAATCACTCTTGCAGGATTTCCCTACGACTTCCCAAATGGGTGGAGCTTCAGTGACTCCTTTAAAAGGAGAGTCAACACAAGGCTAAGGAGGACATATCTGGGTTCTCTCGGCTAGGTTGCGGAAAGGCCAGTGTGGGAGAGAAAGAACACAGGGTGAGTGTTACCCTCTCTTCTGCCATTACTGAAGTCACAAAGACTTCCTACAAAGGACATTGGAGAGTGCCCAGATCCAGAGGTCCAACCTGGCAGGCTCAGCTTCTGACACTTGGTAGTGGTTCATGAAGCTTTAAGGGAGGGGGTGAAGCTTGGTGCATTTAATATTCAGGCAAGGACAGACAATGCTGGTGGAATCACAGGCCATGTCTGGAGCCACAGTAGATTTGTCAAAATTATTGTGGTCATGATAAGGCTGCCTAGCACAACGTGCCGCTTAAAGTATGTAAAGTTATTTTAATATATTATGATCCTAATCATCCATTTAAATAAACTAATTAAACTCTTGTTCGGGGGAGGTGCCTGAGACAAAATGGCTAGTGTGGGGGATGTTGTTTTGACAAATGAATTGTTCAACCCATGATCTTTTCAAAATCTATTGTCACCTGTCTCCATTGCAATCTCCTTTTGGTTTATTTTAGTTTGATGGTATGCTTAACTGTACATTCAGAAGACCATATAAACAGTATACTTTAATATTTTCAATAGAGGTCTTTTTTTTTGCCCGGGATATGCTATTGAACATTGTTTCTCATTAAAGAAACTGCAAATTTACCCTTGAAATAGAAATAATGGCTTGGTTGTTAACAGTAGAGCCAGCCTATATGTATAGTGTAAACAGATGACAACACATACAGCTCACACAGCATGCTTTATTGGGCAAAAAATAAGAAGGGAGGCCTTCTCAAAGGCCTGATTTGGATTGAGACCATAGCTCAAAAGGAAAGGGTGCTTCTGCCCACTCATGCTGTTTTCCCAACCTGAAACATCCCTGTGGAGCCACTAATGGCCTCACTTGGGGAACCCAGCTGTACCCTCACTGTGCATAGAGAGGCCCCAACACAGCAAATAGACCCTCCCTGGGGGCTACTTCTGGTCTGGCAAGCAGGCCTGGGGAATGTTGAAGTTTTTCCTCCATGCATTGCCATCTCAGTTCAAATCAGGCCTGTGTGTTTTGAATTAAGTTGCTGGCACCAGTCCCACTGACACCAGAAACCATTCTCCTAAATGATTGGCAATATGATTCAATCCCAAATATACACAAAAATATGATTGCAAATCTGTTATCAGCTGCTAAATCTACTATTCCCTCACTATGGAAAGATAGCTGATCCCCAACAATTTCAAATTGGCTTACTCCAGTGTGAGATCAATTTACCTTGGAGAAATTTACAGACCAAATAAGGAGCAGCAACTGCCAACAACTGACTTCTTATCCTGGTACATGTGCACTTGCAGACCCCTCAGTGCACATCTGCCAGGATAAAAAGTGAGTCATCGGCAACACAGTTTGCCTTTTATGTCTTAGGATATTTCAAGGAGCAATAGATTCCTGTTTTAGAATACTTGACAAAAGATGATTCTGTTAAAAATCTTATAACAACCCATGACTATTATAGATTGCTTATCTATTTTTGATAACTCTTGTAAATGCAATAGAAAAGCATAAATACAATGTCAGTGTTTGAGACCTATCTTAATATAAAGGGAAAATGTATTTCATTCACAAACTCAACACCAACTCCTTGTTTATAATTTATTGGAAGTGTGATGTCAATTATGTTTTGTTTATTGTATAAGGTTTTGCAACTAAAATTAAATAATGATGGTTGTTGTGGGTTTTCCGGGCTGTATTGCCGTGGTCACTGACACTGTGTCACTGACACTGAGAGACACTGAGAGATCTCTGTCTTTTGGTGCTACACCTCTGAAGATGCCAGCCACAGCTGCTGGCGAAACGTCAGGAACTACAATGCCAAGACCACGGCAATACAGCCTGGAAAACCCACAACAACCATCGTTCTCCGGCCGTGAAAGCCTTCGACAATACATAAAATTAAATTACTTTTTTAATGTAGCTTTAGAGATCCCATTTCCCCAGTGGAGGCAGGGGATCCCCCACTCTCACCCCCCACACACACACACAATGCTTACCTGGCCAGCAGGGGGAAAGGTGGGGAATGAGCCTCCCAGGTGTGCTCCTGGGGCTGGCGCCATCTCCACCAAACTAGTTATGGCCTGACAAGTCTATCAGCCAGGTTTTTTATACCCACTCCTTGGAGACATTGCAAAGCAGGCAAACAAATATCACCCCCAACCCTACCACCAGCACCAACACACACACACACACACACACAAGAGCTGATCAGGGAAACTCCTCAAATTCCTGCTTGGCCCTGCAGCCACAAGCTATTCCCACAACATTTCATGGGAGGGCAGGTGATTGATCAGCATGTTGGATGCCTGTGTGGGAGGAGTGGGACTCCCTTATGTAGCCCCCCCCCCATCTCCTCCAATTTGTTGGCATGTTTCCAGCACTGCCAGTCCTATCCTGTGATGCATCTGAAAAGGAATGGGGTCCAGGACAACCAGATCCATAGGCTGTAGTGCCAAGAATGCCTTTCTTCAGAAATGACATTATTAGCTCATTCAGGTTTTCCAGATAACCTAAAAAAAAAAAATCACTGCTACCCTGTTGCATTCTAGTATTGTCTTCCCTATAGTCTTCCCATTTTTCCTTAATATCTGGTTCTGGGTAACTTTCAAGACAATTGCAGCACATTTTTTTCATGTATCAATTAGCAAAGTGCTATTCACTTTGACTCACAGGCACTGGTAAGGGAAGCCCTGTCTTTCTATGTTGCTTGCTTCCTGTTTGTGCTGTCACTTCTACCTTTCTGATAGGCAGAATGTCCTAGTGAGCTCAGCAAAGCATGTGCATGTGGATGCTGAGGAACAAATATCCACATGGAGCCTGGTTTTATCTCTAGCAAAGAAACATGAGTTCTTTATTTAAGCAATTCCACTTGGGACAGGAAAGGAATAATCATAACATTCTAATCTATCTATTTAGGCTAGGATGCCAAGAGATGCAGGAAGCATGTCCTGCTCTCATGGCTGCAAGATGGAGAAGAGAGAGAGGAGAGGGAAGAGGAGACGGAATGAACGAAGTCTGTAAGAGTACCAATCAGTCTATCAGAGGGATAGCGTTAAGATAGTAAAAAGAATGGACACACATACCCTTCACCTCTCTATCTCACTGATGCTCTTGCACTCCCTCTCTGTAACCTGAGATTAAGGGACAGCACAAACTCCTTCAATTCCAGCACTATCCTTCACCCATGAACCTGGTTTATAAAGTTTAAAATTCCACAGACCAGCTGTTTGGGTCAGGACATAAGGGACTAGACCACTATTTCCTTTCTATGCCAAACAGCTGTTCAGCAGGATTTTAGCCTGCATTGGCTTTGAACCTCTAACATTACACCTCTTGCAATGTAGCCCCTTCTTCCACAACTTTTAAATAGGCAATGCTTGTCTTTTTCTTCAGTATTCTTATTAGCATTTCATTGTCATGCTAAACCACATGTGAACTTGTAGTTCCTTCCCCAAAATTACTTGTAGTCCCTTCTCAAAATTATTTTTCAACTTTTGTACTCACTTCTTAAATTACTTATTTTTTTTCAGTAGAGAGTGTCTTTATTATAATACATGCCTAGACCTCTGTGGGGGAAGGGAACACTTGGGACAGCTATCCATAGTGCAACAATGTGTGCCTTGACTGTGGTAATGGACATTGTAGGATTACAATTGGAGCATAAGTGTCATGTAGAGCTACTGCAACAGGCCTTCTTCCACCTAACCGAGGAAAGGCTGTGCCTCTGCAACTCTAAAGGGCACTAATATAGAAAGGCCCAAAGAATCCTGTACTACAATTTAGAATATAATGTCAAATTTTGTCAAAAAGTATCAGTACTTTTTTTAATTAAAGGAGATACAAATTGTAATAAAATGTATTATCTGGTGAAGATAATATGCTTAGCTTCAACAGTAGAATGATATCCTTTGCATTCAGACCATTCTATCACTACATACCATTGAAAAGTATGTCATTAAGGCCACTGGGAAAACTTCTGACATGGTGCCCTCACTACCCTCAACAGTCCCTTGTGGCATAGTATGAATCAGACATTACCCACTTATTTTCTGAAGCATATGTAGAACATGGTGGCAAGAGACAAAACTGCAGGTGAATTTACATGACCATTGGATCATTTTCAGCTTCACAGTTTGTTTGTTTGTTTTAAACCACAGGGCACAAAGCATGAGATGTAATAAGCACATAACTTTTGGAAAAAAATGATGTGAACTCCTTGCTTATTTTATTTCTCCAGATAATTTTGAAAAGGGGAAAAACAGTTATGATGGCAGCAGTAATTGAATTGTAAAGATAGAAGCACAGATGGATAACAACTCCCCTTCTCATTTGTTCCTGAAACTTCCTAAATGAAATTCACATCAAAATGTGAAAATCTGCGAAGCATCATTAATTTCAAGGGATCAAAGTAAGATTTTAAACAGGAACTATGAAATAGTTTCAGAGTGTACGCTTCTGATGCCTTTCCTATTTCATCTAATTAACAATAAAACAGATGTCCCGTGACACAATCAGGTTTTTTTATTCCAGTAATGCTCCTGACAGTCTAAAAATGCCAATCCCTTCACATATGTAACTTAAATGTCACTGGAGACAGTTGATACAATTTGGAGATAAAAGCAAAGCAAATTATTAGCGTTGTCTAAATAACTGCAGGGGTTCATCAATTCAAGGTGTGTGCGTCTAGAGAAGAAACGTTTTGTTCCACGTTGTTATTTTCCTGACAGAAAGCAAATTAAATAAGTGCCACTTTTATTTGTTTTTCTTTAACTTTCACCAGTGTGCAATACAAAAAAGGAAGCTTGCTGATCCATTATAGACATTTTGGGTACACTCAGACTAGCTGATCAACCTAAAAGTAATGCATATGGTTTATGTAGGCTCACAATGTGTGATGAGCAGAGTCACCTGGGCTCAGGAGCACATGGTCTGCAGCTGCTAGAGGAGGTAAGGGCTTTTTGCCTTTCTTGGCTGTGGTGGGTTAAGCTGAGAAGCTAAGGGTGGTCCTCTCTAGCTCTGGGGCTTTTTGTGTGTAGTTTTGTGTTGATTTGAGTGTAGTTTTGAGGCTGAGTGTGTTTGGGCTTGATTGTGTTTGAGGGTGAGTGTGTTTGTAAGGCTGCTGGGGGTTCCTGGAGTACAAGCCACACACCCCCTTTGTGCTCACCTCCTGTGCTTAGCAGGAAGTGACATTTTGCATTGAAAAGGCAACTGCTGGGCAGGGGCGCGAGCCTTTGGCGCGAGCCGAAGGGCGAGAGCTAAAGGGCTCTTGGCCTGTGGCTCTTAGCAGGGGGATCATAGCCATTTTCTTTCCTCTTAGTGTGTTATTCCTAAAACAGAATAATGAAGTCAGAATGCCAGCAGGGGGTTGGGGGCTTTCCAGTGTATTGCACTGAGTGTCACATGTATGACTATCTGCCTTCTGGTCAGAAGTCCTGGATGTGTGCTCGCTGCAAGGAGCTCCTGGTTCTCAGGGAATGAGTACGTACCCTTGAGGCCAAGGTGGCTGACCTGGAGAAGCAGAGACAGTTAGATAGGCACGAGGACAAGATTCTCAGGGACAGGATAGATGTGTCCCACTCTAAAAATGGCAGCGTTCTTGTTGTCAAGGAGAATGAGGATCTTGTGGAATCAGGGCACCGTACTGAGGATAAGGGGAACATGCCCTCAGAAGGGACCTCTTCTTCAGTTGGTGAGCAGGTTTCCTTTCGCATCAAGGAACCATCCCTGGGTGGGGCGGGAGGGAGGCTCTTGGTAGTTGGTGATTCGATCCTTAGACAAGTAGATAGCTGGGTGGCACAACCGCGTTCTGACCATATGGTGACTTGCCTGCCTGGTGCGAAGGTAGCGGACATTACGCGTGTTATAGATAGGCTGGTAGATAGTGCTGGGGAAGAGTCAGCAGTCGTGGTCCATGTTGGAACCAACGATGTTGGGAAATGCAGTCGTGAGGTCTTGGAACAAAAATTTAGGCTGTTAGGCAGGAGACTCAAGGCCAGGACCTCCAAGGTAGCCTTCTCAGAAGTGCTACCTGTTCCACGCGCAGGGCCAGAGAGACAAACGCAGATCAGGAGTCTCAATGCGTGGATGAGACGATGGTGTAGGGAGGAAGGGTTCAAGTTTGTTAGGCACTGAGATTCTTTTTGGGACAAGCGGGAGCTGTACAAGAGAGACGGTCTCCACTTGTCCCGAGAAGGAACCCGGCTGCTGGCACTTAAAATCAAAAAGGTGGCAGAGCAGTTTTTAAACTAAATGCTAGGGGAAAGCCGACAAGAGATAAAGTGTCTCTGGTTCAGGATGGTTCATCTCAGAGAGATGAAGGGCTAGGTATAACACTTCTACAGGGAGATAGATTAGAGTTGTCAACTGAGATGGAGACAAACAGTGCAGATGACCTAACTACGTCTCGAGGCAAAGTGTGCCGGGGAAGTTACAGGTGTTTATATACAAATGCTAGAAGTGTCCGAGGTAAAATTGGGGAGCTGGAATGTTTAGTGTTGGGCGAATCCATAGACATTGTGGGCATATCAGAAACTTGGTGGGATGAGGAAAATCAGTGGGACACGGTGATTCCTGGATATAAATTATATCGGAAGGATAGGGAGGGAAGGGTTGGTGGTGGGGTGGCTCTATATGTCAGAGAAGGTATACATTCCAGTAAGATTGAGAAGGTAACTGAATTAGATTCGCTTCTGGAAATGCTATGGGTTGAAATTACGGGCCCAAATGGAAACTTAACTGTGGGAGTTTGTTATCGCCCTCCAGATCAGAAAATAGAGGAGGATTATAAAATGATGACAGGATTAAAGATGGCTGCTAAACAAAAAAACTGTGTTGTAATGGGTGATTTTAACTACCCACACATTGACTGGGCCAATGGGTGTTCGAATCGGGGGAGAGAAAGTGAGTTTCTAGACTGTCTCAATGACTGTGCTATGGAACAGATGGTTACAGAACCTACTAGGGGAGAGGTGATCCTGGATTTGGTCCTCAGTAATGCTGAAGACCTGGTGAGAGATGTAAATGTGATTGCACCACTTGGGAACAGTGACCATAATGTTATTGAGTACAACATATGTATAAATAGGAAATTGCCTAATAAGACCAACACAGCCATGTTTAACTTCAAAAGGGGTAACTTTTCTGAGATGAGGGGGTACGTGAAGAAGAAACTGAAAGGGAAAGTAAAAAAAGTCAAAACACTTGGGGAATCTTGGAGACTATTTAAAACTACAATCCTGGAAGCTCAAATTAAATATATACCGCTGGTTAGGAAAGGCACAAATAGGTTTAGGAAAAGGCCAGCATGGTTAACAAGCAATGTAATAGAAGCTGTAAAAGGTAAAAAGGATTCTTTTAGGCAGTGGAAAACTAGTCGGAGTGAGGTTGATAAAAAGGAGCATAAGCTGTGGCAAAAAAAGTGCAAGTCTGTGATCAGACAGGCAAAAAGGGAATATGAGGAGCATATTGCAAAGAACATAAAGAAAAACAATAAACAATTCTTTAAATATATTAGAAGTAGGAAACCAGCTAGGGAGGCAGTGGGGCCCTTGGATGACCAAGGCGTAAAAGGATTACTAAAGGGTGATAGGGAAATGGCCGAGAAGCTGAATGCGTTCTTTGCTTCTGTCTTCACTGTGGAAGATAAGAAGTGCATGCCCACTCTGGAAGCACTGACTTTGGGAGGGGTTTTGAAAGACCTGAGTCACATTGAGGTGACGAGAGAGGAGGTTATACGACTGCTAGATAATTTAAAAACTGATAAATCACCGGGCCCAGATGGCATACATCCAAGAGTTCTGAAAGAACTCAAGTGTGAACTTGTAGATCTCCTCACAAAAATATGTAATCTGTCATTAAACTCTGCATCTGTTCCTGAGGACTGGAAGGTAGCTAATGTTGTCCCCATCTTTAAAAAAGGTTCCAGGGGAGATCCGGGAAATTACAGGCCAGTCAGCCTGACGTCAATACCGGGTAAGTTGGTGGAAACTATTATCAAAAATAAAATTAGTGGGCACATTGATGACCAAAAGCTGATGAGGAAAACTCAGCATGGGTTCTGTAAGGGAAGATCTTGTCTCACCAATCTGTTAGAGTTCTTTGAGGGAGTGAACAAACAAGTGGACAAGGGAGACCCGATAGATATTGTTTATCTTGACTTCCAGAAAGCTTTTGACAAAGTTCCTCATCAAAGGCTCCTAAGTAAGCTCAGTAGCTATGGGATAAAGGGCCAAGTCCTCTTGTGGATCGAAAACTGGCTAATTAATAGGAAACAGAGAGTGAGTATAAACGGGCACTTCTCACAGTGGAGGGTGGTGAGCAGTGGGGTGCCACAGGGGTCGGTATTGGGTCCAATGCTTTTTAACTTGTTTATTAATGATTTGGAATTGGGATTAAGCAGTGAAGTGGCTAAATTTGCAGATGACACGAAATTGTTCAGGGTGGTGAAAGCCAGAGAGGATTGTGAGGCACTCCAAAGGGATCTGTCGAGGCTAGAAGAGTGGGCATCCATGTGGCAAATGAGGTTCAATGTAGCCAAGTGCAAAGTAATGCACATTGGAACCAAAAATCCAAAATATAAATACAAGTTGATGGGGTCTGAACTGGCGGAGACTGACCAAGAGAGAGATCTTGGAGTCATGATAGATAACTCACTAAAAACGTCAGCACAGTGTGCGACTGCCATAAAAAAAGCTAATGCTATGCTAGGGGTTATTAGGAAAGGGATTGAAAACAAATCAGCCGGTATCATAATGCCTCTGTATAAATCGATGGTGAGGCCTCATTTGGAGTACTGTGTACAGTTCTGGTCGCCACACCTTAAAAAAGATATCATAGCACTGGAAAAAGTACAGAGAAGGGCAACTAAAATGATTAAAGGGTTGGAACACTTTCCCTATGAGGAAAGATTGAGGCGCTTGGGGCTCTTTAGCCTGGAGAAAAGACGACTGAGGGGAGACATGATAGAGGTTTACAAGATAATGCACGGGTTAGAGAAGGTAGAGAAAGATGTGTTTTTCTCCCTTTCTCACAATACAAGAACTCGTGGGCACTCTATGAAA
The DNA here is from genome assembly GCF_028583425.1 of Eublepharis macularius. Taxonomy (NCBI): domain Eukaryota; kingdom Metazoa; phylum Chordata; class Lepidosauria; order Squamata; family Eublepharidae; genus Eublepharis; species Eublepharis macularius. The sequence continues at coordinate 88,455,729 of NC_072794.1, read as the reverse complement.
TTATTGAGCAGTCGGGTTAGAACAGATAGAAGAAAATACTACTTTACACAAAGGGTGATAAACACATGGAATTCGTTGCCACAGGAGGTGGTGGCAGCTACAAGCATTGCCAGCTTCAAGAGGGGACTGGACAAATATATGGAGCAGAGGTCCATCAGTGGCTATTAGCCACAGGAGATAGATGGTATTCTCTTTGTGGGGAGGTGGTGCTCTGTTGTCTTGGTGCTGGAAGGAAGGCAGTGGGAGGGCTTCTCGTGTCCTGGCCTCACTGACAGTCCTTTAGATGGCACTGGATTTCTAGCCACTGTGTGTGACAGAATGTTGGACTGGATGGGCCACTGGCCTGATCCAACATGGCTTTGCTTATGTTCTTATGTTCTTATGACCACCAAAATAACAAGCTGGGTTTCTAGGCTTCAGAGGATGACTTTAGTCAGATTAATCCCACAGCAGAACGAATGCATGATCATTTACATTCTGCTAGTGCAAAATTGTCACATATGAGAGCAAAGGCTACACAGGCAGTTCATGTATGCTTGAAGGATGACTTATTTCAAGTCTTCCTTTAGACATGATGATTCTGCACCACCAGTCACATGCAGAAATGACATCTAATTTGGCAAGGATCATGACATCTGACGCTACCCTTAGCTTGAAAATCAGTTACCAAGGATTGGGTGCTCCCCATTCAACTAGGCCTTAGCAAATATCTCACAATATACCCAATAATGTGGCCTTAGGATAAAAGAGGATTTCCATTCTTGTACTACCTTCATTCGCTTAGCAATCTCTCTAATCTGAACAAATGCTTTCCTGCTCTGCCAAATTGTCCTGATTTTCTTTGTTACTGGGTCTTAGGCTTTGGCCCTGAGATTCAGATTTTTGGTCTTGTTCTCAGGGTCTGAGAGTAGCAGCTTGAAGTCTTATTACAAACAGCTACACTGCATACTTGGTGGCTTTTATGGAAATATATGAAGCTGCCTTGCAATGAATCAAACCATTGTCAGTATTGTCAACTCAATCTGGCAGCAGATCTCCAGGATGTCAGGCAGAGATATTACATCAACTACTTCCTGGTCTTTTAACTGGAGATGCCAGGGATTGAACCTGGGACTATCTGCATGCCTAGGGTTGCCAGGGCACCTGCAGGAGGGAGGGGGGACCAGGCAGTTACCTTTTTTTGATGCCTTGCATGCGTGCTCCTGGGCAGTGTGATGACATTAATTCTAGGAAGCGACATATTTGCGCACTTCACAATGGTCTGATTTGGGCCCCAAACAGGCTCTATTTGGCCTGTTTGGGGCCCAAACCAGCCCACTGAGAAGCACAGGGGCATTCCTGCCCCCTGTGCAATGTGAGCAGTCAGACCCCTCCTTCCACCGAAGGGCAGTTTATAGATATGAAATCACTGACACCCCTCCCTCGTATAGCATAAGTGCAAGACACTGCCAAGCCTAAAATATGCCATCCAGATAAAAGGGCCTAGAAAAATATTTCAAAAGAAGAGTCAAAGAGGCTGGCTGACTAAACATCCCCTCCTTGCCCTGGAGAGATGTACAACTTAGGACAATGAGTGTCATGAGTCTCTTCTTCCTGCCCCTCTCTCTCTCTGACTGATAGCCTGACCCTGACACCTGGCCTGACTCCTGGACCCTGGTTTGCTGTCTTCTGTAATACTGAACTCCTGCCTGCTGTGTTCAGCCCTGCAGTACCAGTGAGCCTCCTGCCTGCTGTGCCCAGCCCTGTGCATGACAATGAGGCTCCCAGGAAGCTCCTGTTAGGAAATAAGGATGACCTTATTTCCCATCATCCATCTACCCTAATCAAGCAACACCCAAGCTATTTGGCAAACCTAGCAGCTTTTCCCATCCATTACTCAAAGTGTCATCAAGCACCATTTTCACCTATAGTCCACCTCAGGTAGACGCATTAAGTCTCCCCCAACTCCCTTATTCAACCTTGGAGATAACCATCAAGTCACTGTTTTGGAAGCAAAGACGTCCGCTTGCCTCAGGGAGCATTTTGCCTTATAATTGGACTCCTTGTCCAGCAGTGAGTATGTGTGTATGTTCTGGATCCATCCACATACCCTCAAGTCCATTTGAGACTCTTCTCTTCTTCTCCATATGAAATGGTTGTTTCGCTGCTGCTAGCATAAAGCTGAACACAGAGGTGAAACCTTTCTAAATTAATTAATTAATTAACATGACGTCAAACTACCAAGTAAAAGAGTATCTATATTAGTAGACGTTTCCCAATAACCTAGTCTACCTGTCCCTTATCAAGGTATCTCTTTGCTAGTTCTTATAACACAGCTCTATTAACGGAGTAAAAAGCTCTCCTGAATAATTCAGTTGTGCATAGTTTGTGTAAAGCCAGGAGAGTGGGAGCTTTCCTGATCTCCTCAGGCAGTCCATTCCATAAGGGGGGAGCTACCACAGAGGAAGTGCATGTATCAGCAGTTATTGATTTAACCCAACTACAGGATGGTATCTGCAGAAGGACCTGTTCATATAAGCAAAGCTTCCATGACAGAACATAGGGAGGGAGGCACTTTCGCAGATATGAGAGGCTTCGGCCATGAATGGCTTTGAATATAATAGTCATGACCTTGAATGGAGGGCGGTAACTGATGGGTAGCCAATGGAGTGCTGCAGAATGGGAATTATATGTATGCTCCATCTAGCTCCTGAAAGCAAACAAGCAGGGCTTCTTTTAAGACTTCAGTGCATGCTTCTGTGGTAACTTCTGCACATGTAAATTTAAGATGGGATGCATTATCTGGTACTAACAGTTCAGCTACATTTTGCATTTAGTGTATGTTGTTTTTAAAATTGTGTGTTTGGTGAATAGTCTACTCTATAAGACCATGTGATTTGTGACTGCATATGTTCTCGGATATCATATAGTACATATGGAAGTACTACTATTAGTACTTCCATTCAATGTTGCATCACCAGGCCCTGCCCTCTGATCTTCAGGGTTTGAGATTATGATGACCTGGCAATCCCATTTCTTTCTAGGTGCTGAGGTTAAGAAGCTTCATAACTGGCTCTGCAAATACTACATGTACAATCTTCTGATCTCCTTTTGCAATGAGTTAATTGACTCTCTACTAGGTTATTGATGGGCAGACACTCTGGACTTTAAAGGCGTATGATCAACCAACAAAGATATGGCAGTTTATTTTTACTGCTGGTTTAAGAATTGTCTTGTTTTAAAATGGATCAGCAAATAATATTCTTGGTGGTTATTGATGGGGACTTTGTCCATTGGTTTTAAGTGACGTTAGTGGGACTGACTGAAGTAGCAAAAAAATTATTCCTATTTATAGCCTACAAATAAATATATTAGCTCTTGAGTCACTTGACCAATCCAGAAGTAACTAAGAAACAGTCTTTGGGTTTAGAAAAATACAGCTGATAAATTAACTGTAGATATAAAATGCTAATGAATAATTAAGGGATAATGTAAGAGACACTGGTGTATATGTAGCAATCAGGCTTTTTGCAATTAGTTAAATGTTGGAAAAAGAAATTTATTACAAATGCATCTCTGTGCTCAAGTGACCTAATTTTGATACAGTTAAACAAATTATTTAAAGACTGTTAGTTTTCCTTCCTTGCTGCTTTCTTGACTTCATCAAACACAAGTTTTGTTCATTTAAAAAAATCTATAACTATTCCTTCCAAGAAGATGTGTTGTTTTAAGCACTGCTGAAATTTCCGTGCTAACAAATAAAACCATGACCATGAAAGCCACATCACTCAAGAGGAATAGCACTGTTACATAAACTATTCCCTGTACACCCTGTACACCAGTACAACCATTCTTAATGGCTGAAAATGCCATCAAGTCATAGCCAACTTATGGCAACCTCTGCTGGGGTTTTCTAGACAAGAGACTAACAGAGATGGTTTGCCTTTGCCTGCCTCTGCATGGTGATGCTAATCTTCCCATCCAATTACTAACTAGGGCCAACCCTCCTAAGCTTCTGAGATCTGATGAGATTGGACTAGCCTGGGCCATGCTTTAAGTACACTTAAAGCAGTCTGTGTTTGTTTTGGGACCTTTAAGCTTGTATACACATGAGTCAAACTATGTCGTGTAAGCCTTTAAGCCTTGGTACTATAAGTCTCTGAGGCTGTGTATACATGGGTCAAACTGTATTTCCAGAAATGGAAAGAGACAAAGAAGGTTTAAATAATACTATTTTATTCAGAATAAAAGGGGCAGCATAAAGAAAAGCGGAGAGATGGAGCCAATTCAAAACTAAGCAGTTGTTCCAGCGGAATATTATATAGACCCAGAAGAAGACAGTATACAATTTAGTCCTATGTAAAAATACTAGGAGGTGCGGGGGATGTTGCTGCCCAAACAGGGGATGGAGAATGTAAGATATACTTCACTTGTCTAACAAGGAATGAAGGGGAGGGCATGGTCTAGGATTCCTTGAAGATCATGGGGGTAAGACAGTCCTTGTGAGAGACAGGTCCTTGCCAGGTTGTCTGAGTCTTAAGTGACCGAATTCAAATTTCCAAGCAAAAGAGCCCTTTTTATACTTTATTATCTGTTGGCCCATTCAGTGCTCTGCTGCTAGGTTGCTGCTTGATTGCCATGTTAGGAATCAGTAAGGAGACCAGCTGAATTGCTGGCAGGCTACACTGCAGCCAGGAAGTGAGGGTGGGGGAAAGGGCAGGCCACCTAGCAATGATAGAAGCAGGGATTGCCAGGGGAGTGGAAAGGGGAGGAGTGCAGGAGGGGCTTGATGTTGTGCCATCTGCCCCTCATGGTTGTTGTCAGCATTCCTGGATGGCGGTGGAGGAGGACAGGTGTTTTCCCCTCCCTCCCTAGGTGCCAGATGCTGCAGGGGATCCTTGTCACAACTTGGTTGGACAGTTTTGGGGCATAGGGTCAGATCCACTGGCATGAGTCATGCTGGCTGGGAGGCTCAGCCCCCCTTTTTTATCAGGGCACACTTAAGGGATCTGCAGAAAGCCAAAGGCCATCTGCCTGGGCTGGCCATGGCAGGCTTTACACTGGAGGGCAGTGACTGTCAGGATCATGCCTGGACAGTGCTATACTTCCTGCCATCCTGTGGTGCCCAGCAGATGGGCTGGGGAAATGTGGGCCATCAAGTGCAGAGGATCCATTGCCCTTTTGCTCTTCCAGTTATCCAATGGCTGTAATCAATAAAGTTGTGTCCTATTTCCATCCCACAATGGTGTGCTGTGTATTTCTTGCCCAGGTATCAGCCCCACGCACTGCCTATATGGATGCAAAGAGATGCACAGCTACACCTACATTGGGGGTCTGTAAAATCAAACCCCTTTGTTTAATCTGCTTGAAAATTGGAGTAGAGGGAGGTCTGCATTCTGTGCAAATTTGGGGCTATTATTTTTTATAAAATATTTGCCCTGGACCCTCATGTACATTTCCCATAGAAAATAATGATCCCAAACACCAGAACGCAAAAAACACACATAGATTTGAATCCTGACACTCTGAACTGGTAATATCCTACTCAGAAATAAGCAATCGCAGTAAAAATCCCACCTCCAAGAGCCCAGATCCAAAATCATAACAAATATTTTCTCAGTGCACATGCCTACAGTATATCTGGTTTCATTCTTGGTGCAATTGATTAGTTTACTACTCTCAGAGGGTGCTTTCCAAAATGGAGCAGGGACCCTCTGTTTAATATATCAAAGGTACAAGATTCCAGAGGTTGGCACCACCTTTTTCTATATGGAGTTGAAAATATTAGCAGGTTAATCTGTGCAGTCAAGGTCCATGCAAGAATCTCTAATCTTCATAGCTCTTCCCTCCGCCATCACACAGCAGCCATTTCCTACCCTGGGAAAATTTATTCCTGGGATAATGGAACCCACATGAAGCCATAGCCATGTGAGTCAGGAGGCCACAGTAGGAAGGGGGAAGGGGGAAGGGGGAATGGCTGCAAAATTGCTCCCTTCTGCCTCTTCCATCAACAGAACTCCACTCAGACAAGAGGCAGAAGGAAGCCATTTCATCCCTGCCCCCTCCTCACTGCCACCAAGTGGCTATTACACCAAATGGGTCCACAGCCTTAGGAATAAACCTTCCCAAAGTAGAAATGGGGGGGGCAGAAAGGCCCACACGCATTTTCAGTTTCCACTGGTGGCTTGTGGGATCCAATCCAAGTTAAAAATTAAGCAAAAAACCCCATTTCATTTATCTAATTATCTAAATTGATAATTTTGCAGTGTTCATATTTGGAATTCTTCATTATTCTGGCATCATTTATACAGGTCATGGTGGTCAAAAGGAAGTGGATAGAAAGGAAGAAGAGAGGAGATGACATAACTGGCACGCAGGTTTTCTTCCCCCCTCTCCCCAATTTATCTGATGGCTGAGGCACAAGGACAGGAATTGCCCACTGCTGTCCTAGGCAAGTCAGACCAGGAATAAAGCCCTCAGAAGGGTAATGTTCTTGAATACTTTTATGATCCCAAAAGGAATAGAAAACTGGATCAAGCCAATGGATAAAGGCTCTCTCCCCAAGTCTCCTCCCATGAATCTACTCCAACCCTGTAACCAACACACAGATGGTTGGATCCAACCATCTTTCCACTCAGATTCATCTAATTCTCCTCCTTACAAAAGAAGATGAGCCTGTGTTTTATATATTACAGCAAAGCTTTTGACTGTGTGGATCATGAAAAGCTATGGAAATTGTTAAAGGAAATGGGGGTGCCACAACATCTGATTGTTTTGATGCGCGACCTGTACTCTGGACAAGAGGCTACTGGAAGGACAAAACATGGGAAAACAGAACAGTTTCCAATTGGCAAAGGTGTCAGACAAGGATTCATATGATCTCCCTACCTGTTCAACCTCTATGCAGAGCATATCTGAAGGAAAGCTGGATTAGATCTAGAAGAAGGTGGAGTGAAAATTGGTGGAAGGAAAATTAACAATTTGAGATATGCAGATGACGCCACGTTACTGGCAGAAAATAGTGAAGACTTAAAACAACTACTGATGAAGGTTAAAGGAGAAAGCGCCAAAGCAGGATTACAGCTGAATGTCAAGAAGACAAAAGTAATGACTGCTGAGGAATTACACAATTTTAAAGCTGACAATGAGGAAATTGAAATTGTTCAAGATTTTCTATTCCTTGGCTCAATCATCAACCACAAGGGAGACTGCAATGAAGAAATCAGAAGAAGATTGAGACTTGAAAGAGCAGCTGTGAGGGAGCTAGAAAAGATCCTTAAAGATAAAGATGTCTCTCTGGCAACAAGATCAAGATAATTCAAACTATGGAATTCCCCATTACTATGTATGGATGTGAAAGCTGGACAGTGAAGAAAGCTGACAGGAAGAAAATTGATTCATTTGAAATGTGGTGATGGAGGAGAGATTTACAGATAACATGGATGGTTTAAAAGACAAATAAGTGGGTACTAGATCAAATGAAGCCTAAATTCTCCCTAGAAGCTAAAATGACAAAACTGAGACTATCATACCTTGGTCACATCATGAGAAGACAAAATTCTCTGGAAAAATCAATAATGCTAGGAAAAATGGAAGGCAATAGGAAAAGAGGAATACCTAACACAAGATGGCTTGACTCAATAAAAGAAGCCACGTCCTCCAGTTTGCAGGATCAGAGCAAGTCTGTTAATGATGGGACGTTTTGGAGGTCTTTCATTCATAAGGTCGCCATAGGTCAGAGTTGACATGACAGCACATAACACACACTTCTGCAGGGACCATGATCCATAGCGCAGCCTTTTTGGTGGCCAAAGAGGACCCCTTTCTCCCTTTCATTAGTGGAAAAGCTGGTTGGAACCAACCTTGTATTTCCCAGGGACCATTGATTGGTGCAGCATCAGATGCATCAGAAAGAGCATCCATGGCATTAAAGAAGGCAATGGACAAGAGGGAGATTCTGTGCCTTCCCTTTGCCTGACTATGCTGAGCCACTATGAGAAGCAATGGCCCCAGGTTCAGAACCAGATTGGGCACCAGCATCTGCATCAGCCCTCATAGTAAGTGGGAGGAGGAGAAAGGGAAAATGAATAACAAAAAACACACAATGAAAAATGAGCAGAGGCAATAACAAAATTAAAAAAAATTAATAAAGATGTTTAATGAACATGAATGTCCTCAAAAACTTGCACACATACCCACCAAACGCATCATTTTCTGTGTTATTTACACCCTTAGAGAGCACAACTGCATGATGAAATCTAATTGAAGACTTACCTCTGTACAGCAATTGTGTAATTCTATTTGGCCAGACAGCTGGAAAAAAATCTCTTAAAAACTTTAATCATAGAATCCTGAGCTAGATTATTTAAAAGGTATTACAACTTTTGTTTTATAACTACAAGTAAATATTTGATGGGAACCTATAATCAGAGGATAAAGACAAACAATAAATGAACAATATATCTAACCTAACGGTTTCATTGAAACATTGGTGCATAACTCTGATAAAGGGGGTAACCAAAGAGGTTGGAACAAACAAAGTAAAATAAATAATACTCCAAATGTGATACGAATGAATAAAACACCAGTATATAATTTAATTTGATAAATGAAAGAGCAAAAATGTGATTAAAACCATCAACAGTGAAGTTCAATATATAAATACCGTACTATACACAGAGTAAATAAGGAATGTTAGTACATTTTCAGTGAAATCCAATCTTAGCCCATTGAAATCAATGGACTTCAACTGGAGTAACTCTGCTTAGGATTTCATTGTCTATCTCCATATGTATAGAATCAGAATCAGATGTGTTTCATTCCAGAGGCCTTCCTCAGTGGTGTATAGCTATAAAAAGCACTCCATCAATATAGCTAATAAATCCAAAATCTCTGACTTTGCACAAAATTGACCTAAAATGAGTAAAAAGGAAAAAAATTATTATTGTCTAGGTATTTTGTGGGGAACAAAGTTAATTAAAAATGTAAAATATATAAGATTATAATAAATAAAATTACACATGAATGTTTTATTTAAAAAATCTTGGAGTAAATGTATTCCATCCCTCCCACAAAACAGCTTAAAATGCAGTATGGGCAACACATCCAGATGAAAAATTTTTCTTTTGCTCATATATCTATAATGCACATAAAAATAATGATAATTGAATCCAAATCCAAAATCTGATTTTTAAAAAAAGATTGTACCTATTTGAAAAAAAGAAGAAAAAAATATTTACCTCCTTAGGCCAGATCAGATGTTGTCACTTCAAAGATGGAGTGCTAAGCCACAACCTGAAATGAAACAACATCCAAAATAATGTGGGGATGCACAGAAGTTTGTTGGGTGGCCTTGGTCCAGTCTTGCAGTCTCAGCCTAACCTACCTCACAGGGTTATTGTGAAGAAAAAATGGAGGCGAGGAGAATGATATAAGCTGCTTTGGGTCCCCATTGGAGGGAAAGGTGGGGTATACGTTAAGTAAAAAATTTAAAATGCAGCGTACCACAAGATTCTTGCTTGTGTGGTTTCTCTTTTATAGGGAACACATAACATGCTTTTAACACAGTCTCTGCTGCCCTCTAGTGTTCTTTCTATAATGAAAAAGACGTATTTTAACCATTAAGTCCTTTTTTTCGGAAACACAATTATCACCACAAGCCCTCAAAGCGGAAGACAAAATAGAAAAAAGAGACATTACTGGTGAGGCAAACAAGTTGTGAAACAGTCTGACCCTCAGAAAATTTCTC